>NC_052317.1:27153055-27755555 GCF_016432855.1 Salvelinus namaycush | reverse complement strand
GTGAAAACACAGGCCCAGCTATTTATTTGGTGACTAATAATGGATAAATGCCGCCTGCTTTTCTAATCCCAAAGGAAGCATGTGGAATGTTTTATAAAACATTATGTTTATGACATCAAATGGAAGATAATGCACTTAAAACTAGTACTGGCATCTATAGGCGTACACACAGGACTCCTCTGTACGTCTTGTCATTCGCTGTAAGCAGTCTTCTTAAAATGGCAGCAACATGATGTTCAAATAGTTTATCTTTTTTTCCTTCTTATGTTTCCCTCCCTGTGTTCAGTGGTTGTTCTCTGTGTAGGTGGAGGTGTGTGGGAGAGGCCGGCAGGCCACATTCTGTTCATGTAATGAATTCAACCACTTAAAAGTCAGTTTCAGTACAATACAGTGTAACACTATGAGGCGACCGGGAAGGTAGAGCAGCCACTCAGTGTAACGTGAACAAACGACGACAAACCAACACAGAAACAGCATAAATAAATTCCAGAAATCTGGCCCTGCTATTCATATCTATCCATTACATTAACAACTACACTCTTAGAAAAAAAGGTGCTATCCAGAACCTTAAAGGGTTCTTCGGCAGTCCCCATAGAAGAACCCTTTGAAGAACCTTTTTGGTTCCAGGTAGAACCCTTTTGGGTTCCTTGTAGAACCCTTGTTCCTTGTAGAACCCTCTACATGGTATCCAAAAGGGTTCTACCTGGAACCAAAAATGGTTCTCCAATGGGGACAGCCGAATAACTTTTTTGGAACCCTTTGTTCTAAGAGTGTTCTGAACATTCTCTCTAATAGCTAGTGTATTTCTCCAGTTCAGGTCATGGTGGATTTAGACTGTGTAGATGTGACAGACTGGTCTGCCAGTCTGTTTGTGCTATCATGTCAACTGGCACTCATTATCGTGTTTGGCTTGACAATGACAGCAATGGATCTGGGACCAGGCTTTTGGTCTTGTGGCTCTAAACGAAACTTGGACAAAACATTTTATGTAGGTTTTCCCTTGCATTGATTGTATTTTTAATGTTGTTCTGGTGATTTGTTTGGACAGAAGGGATTCAGCTGCATGAAACTAGTGATCTGTGGTCAAAAGAAATTCTCTGCCCAATCAGCCATGAAGGAGCAGCAGTGCTACAGCTTTTGTTCAATGTGTTTGATGGCTGTAGACTCCCACACCTCTCCACACTCTCTCTGCTCTCTCTCTCTGCTCTCTCTCTCTGCTCTCTCTCTCTGCTCTCTCTCTCTGCTCTCTCTCTCTCTCTCTCTCTCTCTCTCTGCTCTCTCTCTCTCTCTCTCTCTCTCTAGCACCTTCTCTCTCTCTGCTCTCTCTCTGCTCTCTCTCTCTCTGCTCTCTCTCTGCTCTCTCTCTCTCTCTGCTCTCTCTCTCTCTCTCTCTCTCTCTCTCTCTCTCTCTCTCTCTCTCTCTCTCTCTCTCTCTCTCTAGCACCTTCTCTCTCTCTCTCTCTCTAGCACCTTCTCTCTCTCTCTCTCTCTCTCTCTCTCTCTCTCTCCATCCCTCTCTCTCTCTCTCTCTCTCCATCCCTCTCTCTATTGCGTGGGCTCACACTTGAGTTTCTGCCATGTGCTTTCTGCCCCCCCTCCTCAAACACACACCCCCTCCCCCACAATCCGCAGCACTTACTATCAGAAGTTAATCGATTAATCTATACATAGAATAGAATGAATACCTGTTCAAAGTCATATATGTATGGCGTTAGCAATGTAGTGTACAGTACAATGTACAGGAAGTACAGTTAATACAGAGACTGATTTGCTTTTCTTTACTTCCTGTTGGTTGCTGTAAATGTTTTCAATGTTTGTGTGCGTGGGTGGAGGGATGTCAATATGTACGTGGGTTGTTGAGGGATGTGAATAGGGTTATTCCATGTCATTTCAGCAAGCCACCATCTCAGATTGTTCTGAACTAATTTCTGTAGTTAGAAACAGATAAGATTAGCATTCTTGAAACATTCTTTTGGTGAAATTGTATTTGATCAAATTGATTGCACCCAAATTGGCTATTTTAATTTATAGGATTCATATAATCGTCAATAAATATAGTACCTAACATCCGATTTGGATCATATTTATTTTTAACAATGACTAAGACATGAGGAATCCAATAACATTTCAAAAGCCACCACGGCACCCCCCCACACAACCCACACCAATCCCACCCCAACAACCAGTGTACAGTATCAGTTCTCTATGTTTGAGAAGTAGTATAACGATGTGGTTTGGAGTATGCTTTTTCATCCTTTGTAATGTATTTCCTGTGACTCTGGTGATGGTCCCTCCCCCCCAATGAATTTGCTTACATTATTTACCATAAATTAGTATGCAAGTACCAGGTTTTCCCAACTTGGTGCCGCTGTTCCTGCTACTGCCACCACACCCTTTTATCCATTTTGCTGGTCTCTTGTGTTTATTAAATAGATCGCAGCATTTCTTTGCATCTTTGAGCAGAAAATAGCTTTTGCTGATGATGAAAATACATTGTGTTGTCAATTGTGTGGTCAAGCCAGTCCTCCATGAAAGCAATTCAGTTTGTCCTTCTCTTAGCAACCTAATGCTTCAACACTACTATCCTTGAGTATTCCAACAACTGGAGGCTCTCTGAGAGGGCTATCCATATGGTGCAATTCTCATATGAAGACTTTTCCTACAAGCCCAACATTTTGATGGACATATGGGCTAGGGACTAAATGTGACAACCCTAATAAAATAATACAAATATTAACCATTGCATGGCAGTCGTATGTTTAGAAAACATCTTTATTATTAGAAAACATCTTATTGTTAAACCCAGCCCAATACCGTCACCCTTGCAAAACACTATACAGTGTGTGTTTGGGACTTGTACCATTGAAAACCATTAGAGGACATAACGTTGAAACCATTAGAACTGCTGTAACCTAAAGGTTTGCTGTTCGTCAGGAAAGGTCTAACTAATCCATTTTTAAAGGGAACAAACCACACACAGAGGGACTGTTTCCTAGACACAAATTAAGAATAAGAGAAGGACATACTGAATTGCTTTCATGGAAGATTGGCTTGAATTGTGAGCATGACAGCACAATCTATTTCAATCATCAACAAAAGCTATTGGCTTTCTACCCAAATCCATACTGAATGATGGAAGTATTCTGTTAAGCTGATAGTGTCGCTCTGAATGTGATAAATTATCAGATGATGATAATTGTGGGTTAATTTGATTTCCTCAACGTAGACCGCTTCTGTCACTCAAAGTTCCTTATCCATAAACCACACTACCTATTAACCATTTATTCCATTGGAAAACATGTGTCGGCAGAATCCTGGCTACAGCAGGGGCCCACATGAACATCCCCGTGGACCTGCGGACTCTGAGGGCGGTGCGAGTCCTGAGGCCTCTCAAACTGGTCTCTGGGATCCCTAGTAAGTAGTCTGCATATCAATCACCAGCTGAAATATTAATCAGTTACAGTATCATAATACCTCTGTCTGTACTCTACTACAATGTCTTATTCCCAGAGGCAATCAGGCATTAACTATTCATACACGTGTGTGGTGTCACCAGGCTTGCAGATCGTGCTGAAGTCCATCATGAAGGCCATGGTGCCTCTGCTCCAGATCGGCCTGCTCTTGTTCTTCGCCATTCTCATGTTCGCCATCATCGGCCTGGAGTTCTACAGCGGGAAGCTCCACCACACCTGTCTACCTACAGCTGACATCCTGGGTAGGAACATACTTCATTCTCCCTCACACTCCCTGCATTTCATACATTACCCCAGTGGTTCCCAGCCTGCGGTATTAGGACCCCCGGGGTTACTTGGCTTATCCACAGGGGTACTTGAGAAGACTCACTAGACCATAGGCCTACTGGTAAAATGCACATGACGGGGTAATGTCGTGGAATATTCTAATCAAGTGAGAGAAACTTTGTCATTTCTTCAAACAATCATCTTTATTTAATATCGATTAATTATTGCAATAATGAGACCAGTCAACCCAACACTCTTGACTGTTCGGCCGAGTAATCTAACCTGTACGCAAATGCAGTGTTCTTTATATAGCTGACACTAACAATGCTTAGTCATGGCTGGTTCCACCCCTCCCATGCAGACCAAGGGCACCATAAGCCACTCTGGGTTCATCCGGTCGTTATCTGAGCGGGGTTGTTGTCTTAACCCCTACCCTAGCTTAGTTTCTCAAATGCAGGGATGATTTTGAGACAATGAGGGATTGTTCTACTCCTAAGCTATCTCTAGTAAAACACATTATTGTCTTTGTAATGCAGTCTTTAACTCATTTGTCAGCTCAAGCCATCTCTAGTGACCATACGCCCAGATTGACTGTAGGGAACTAGAGTGGAAACCATAAAAACACAGCATTAGTAGGACAGAAATGTCTTACTATTAGTTAAATATGAATTGTTAACCATTAATAAGAAATGAAAAGGTAAATACGTAATTGTTCTCTCACAGTACTTCAGGGGTACCTCGGACAGAGCAAAATTCAGTTGGTGGTACAGTAACCGGAAAAGGTGGGGAACCACTGCACTACCCCACACTCCCCCACACTCCATGTATTTCACACACTACCCCACACTCCCTGTATTTCACACACTACCCCACACTCCCTGTATTTCACACACTACCCCACACTCCATGTATTTCACACACTACCCCACACTCCATGTATTTCACACACTACCCCACACTCCCTGTATTTCACACACTACCCCACACTCCCTGTATTTCACACACTACCCCACACTCCCTGTATTTCACACACTACCCCACACTCCCTCACACTCTCTCTCTAGCAAAACCTCTTTGCCCACTTCTACCTCTATCCCTGGAGGAGGTCCCCTTCCCCTATGTGCTCCATTTCCTCCCTATTATACTGTATTTATCTTTAACATATTCTATTATACTGTATTTATCTTTAACATATTCTATTATACTGTATTTAGCTTTAACATATTCTATTATACTGTATTTAGCTTTAACATATTCTATTATACTGTATTTATCTTTAACATATTCTATTATACTGTATTTAGCTTTAACATATTCTATTATACTGTATTTAGCTTTAACATATTCTATTATACTGTATTTAGCTTTAACATATTCTATTATACTGTATTTAGCTTTAACATATTCTATTATACTGTATTTAGCTTTAACATATTCTATTATACTGTATTTAACTTTAACATACTCTATTATACTGTATTTAGCTTTAACATATTCTATTATACTGTATTTATCTTTAACATACTCTATTATACTGTATTTAGCTTTGACATACTCTATTATACTGTATTTAACTTTAACATACTCTAGTATACTGTATTTAACTTTTACGTACTCTATTATACTCTATTTAACTTTAACATACTCTATTATACTGTATTTAAATTGAACATACTCTATTATATTGTATTTAACTTTAACGTACTCTAGTATACTGTATTTAACTTTAACGTACTCTATTATACTGTATTTAAATTGAACATACTCTATTATACTGTATTTAACTTTAGCATACTCTATTATACTGTATTTAACTTTAACATACTCTATTATACTGTATTTAAATTGAACATACTCTATTATACTGTATTTAACTTTAACATATTCTATTATACTGTATTTAACTTTAACATACTCTAGTATACTGTATTTAACTTTAACATACTCTATTATACTGTATTTAACTTTAACATACTGTATTTAACTTTAACATACTCTATTATACTGTAGTTAACTTTAACATACTGTATTTAACTTTAACATACTCTAGTATACTGTAGTTAACTTTAACATACTGTATTTAACTTTAACATACTCTAGTATACTGTATTTAACTTTAACATACTCTAGTATACTGTATTTAACTTTAACATACTCTATTATACTGTAGTTAACTTTAACATACTGTATTTAACTTTAACATACTCTAGTATACTGTAGTTAACTTTAACATACTGTATTTAACTTTAACATACTCTAGTATACTGTATTTAACTTTAACATGCTCTATTATACTGTAGTTAACTTTAACATACTCTAGTATACTGTATTTAACTTTAACATACTCTAGTATACTGTAGTTAACTTTAACATACTGTATTTAACTTTAACATACTCTAGTATACTGTAGTTAACTTTAACATACTGTATTTAACTTTAACATACTCTATTATACTGTATTTAAATTGAACATACTCTATTATACTGTATTTAAATTGAACATACTCTATTATACTGTATTTAACTTTAGCATACTCTATTATACTGTATTTAACTTTAACATACTCTATTATACTGTATTTAAATTGAACATACTCTATTATACTGTATTTAACTTTAACATATTCTATTATACTGTATTTAACTTTAACATACTCTAGTATACTGTATTTAACTTTAACATACTCTATTATACTGTATTTAAATTGAACTATTATATTGTATTTAACTTTAACGTACTCTAGTATACTGTATTTAACTTTAACGTACTCTATTATACTGTATTTAACTTTAACATACTCTATTATACTGTATTTAAATTGAACATACTCTATTATACTGTATTTAACTTTAGCATACTCTATTATACTGTATTTAACTTTAACATACTCTATTATACTGTATTTAAATTGAACATACTCTATTATACTGTATTTAACTTTAACATATTCTATTATACTGTATTTAACTTTAACATACTCTAGTATACTGTATTTAACTTTAACATACTCTATTATACTGTATTTAACTTTAACATACTGTATTTAACTTTAACATACTCTATTATACTGTAGTTAACTTTAACATACTGTATTTAACTTTAACATACTCTAGTATACTGTAGTTAACTTTAACATACTGTATTTAACTTTAACATACTCTAGTATACTGTATTTAACTTTAACATACTCTAGTATACTGTATTTAACTTTAACATACTCTATTATACTGTAGTTAACTTTAACATACTGTATTTAACTTTAACATACTCTAGTATACTGTAGTTAACTTTAACATACTGTATTTAACTTTAACATACTCTAGTATACTGTATTTAACTTTAACGTACTCTATTATACTGTAGTTAACTTTAACATACTGTATTTAACTTTAACATACTCTAGTATACTGTATTTAACTTTAACATACTCTAGTATACTGTAGTTAACTTTAACATACTGTATTTAACTTTAACATACTCTAGTATACTGTATTTAACTTTAACGTACTCTATTATACTGTATTTAACTTTAACATACTGTAGTTAACTTTAACATACTGTATTTAACTCTCTCTCCCCCTGCACTGTTTATCAGAACATCTTTATAATGCAGCTCTTTTACCTGGCAGCTTCACGAGGATCATTCTGTCCCATCTAACACTTTTTTCTAAGTACACTTAGAAAAAAGGGTTCCAAAAGGGTTCTTCAGCTGACCCCATAGGAGAACCCTTTTTGGTTCCAGGTAGAACCCTTTCTGGCTACAGGTTGAACTATTGTGGGTTCTATGTAGAACCCTCTATGGAAAAGGTTCTACGTGGAACCCGAAAATGGTTCTACCTGGAACCAAAAAGAGTTCTTCAAAGGGTTCTCATATGGGGACAGCCAAATAACCATTTTAGGTTCTAGATAGCACCTTTTTTTCTTAGAGTATATTATTGTTTTGTTTTTATTCACACAGTCATGTTTCAAATGGTTTCGTCTGACTGGTTTACTATACTTACAGGCTTCTAATTTGCACAAAGGATGGAAAATTCCTTTGTTAGATGATGACATGGGGCAAACATATTATTCATGTTAGTGTGCCTAACTGAACTGCCTAGCTACATTTCAATTAGCCAACAATGATTACTCTGTAATTACACAAGCCACAAATAGTATTTTATTTACTCTAACATGGAAAAAATATGGTTTGACCCAGGGATATACTGTATGATCAATCTCCAGAAATGTGTATTTCTCAACTGTCAATTCATGCAGCAACACTGACCCCTGGGATGTTGGTGAGTGGTCCCTGAGATGGTTAGCTGACACAGATTCAGTCAGTTCTCAAGTGACAGTTTTTAATGTAAGTGGTCCTCCAAGGACAAAGGATCATAGCTCCCCTGTTGTAATTAAGGTTGAGAGGAACACTGCTCTAGACATCTGCTACTCCTAAATCCTATTTCAGTCTATGGTGACTTTGGAAAAGGTCAGAAGCAGCGCAAAAGTAATCCGGCTGAAAAGATTTGGCATGGATCCTCAGATTCTCAAAAGGTTCTACAGCTGCACCATTGAGACCATCTTAACTGGCTGCATCACCGCTCGGTATGGCAACTGCTCGGCATCCGACTGCAAGGCACTACAGAGGGTAGTGAGTACGGCTCAGTACTTCAGTGGGGCCAAACTCCCTGCCATCCAGGACCTCTATACCAGGCGGTGTCAGAGGAAGGCCCTTAAAATTGCCAAAGACTTCAACAACCCAAGTCATAGTTTTCTCTGCTACTGAATGGCAAGCGATACTGGAGCGCCAAGTCTGACCCCAAAAGGGTCCTGAACATCTTCTACCCCCAAGCCATAAGACTGCTGAACAGTTAATCAAATGGCTACCGGACTATTTACAGTGACCTCCTTTATTATTATTTGTATTTTTTTTGCACTGACTCTCTTGCACTGACATTATGTACACGCACTAGACTCTACCCACACACTCACACATACTACACTGATACTCCAACACATACACACACACACACACACACACACACACACACACACACACACACACACACACACACACACACACACACACACACACACACACACACACACACACACACACACACACACACACACACACACACACACACACACCCACACACAAAACACACACACATACACACATAGACACGCTTTCACACTCTTAACATACGCTGCTGCTACTCTGTTTATTATCTATCCTGATTGCCTAGTTACTTTTACCCCTAGCTACAGTACCAGTCAAAAGTTTGGGCACACCTACTCATTCAAAGGTTTTACTTTATTTGTACTATTTTATACATTGTAGAATAATAGTGAAGACATCAAAACTATGAAATTACACATGGAATCATGTAGTATCCAAAGAATTATTCAAAGTAGCCACTCTTTGCCTTGATGACAGCTTTGCACACTCTTGGCATTCTCTCAACCAGCTTCACCTGGAATGCTTTTCCAACAGTCTTGAAGGAGTTCCCACATATGCTGAGCACTTGTTGGCTGCTTTTCCTTCACTCTGCGGTCCAACTCATCCCAAACTATCTCAATTGGGTTGAGGTGGGGTGATTGTGGAGGCCAGATCATCTGACGCAGCACTCCATCACTCTCCTTCTTGTTCAAATAGCCCTTATACAGCCTGGAGGTGTGTTTGGGGTCATTGTCCTGTTGAAAAACAAATGATAGTCCAACTAAGAGTAAACCAGATGGGATGACGTATCGCTGCAGAATGCTGTGGTAGCCATGCTGGGTAAGTGTGCCTTGAATTCTAAATGTATCACTGACAGTGTCACCAGCAAATCACCATCACACCTCCTCCTTCATGCTTCACGGTGGGAACCACTCATGCGGAGATCATCCGCTCACCTACTCTGCGTCTCACGAAGACACCAAAAATCTCAAATTTGGACTCATCAGACCAAATGACAGATTTCCACCGGTCTAATGTCCATTGCTCGTGTTTCTTGGCATAAGCAAGTCTCTTCTTATTATTGGTGTCCTTTAGTAGTGTTTTTTTTGCAGCAATTTGACCATGAAGGCCTGATTCACGCAGACTCCTCTGAACAGTTGTTGTTGAGATGTGTCTGTTACTTGAACTCTGTGAAGCATTAATTTGGGCTGCAACTTCTGAGGCTGGTAACTCTAATGAACTTATCCTCTGCAGCAGAGGTAACTCTGGGTCTTCCTTTCCTGTGGCGATCCTCATGAGAGCCAGTTTCATCACAGCGCTTGATAGTTTTTGCGACTGCACTTGAAGAAACGTTCACATTTCTTGAAATTTTCCACATTGAGTGACCTTCATCTCTTAAAGTAATGATGTCTTTTCCCTTTGCTTATTTGAGCTGTTCTTGCCATAATATGGACTTGGTCTTTTACCAAATAGGGCTATCTTCTGTATACCACCCCTACCTTGTCACAACACAACTGATTGGCTCAAACATATTAAGAAGGAAAGAAATTCCACAAATTAAATTTTAACAAGGCGTACCTGTTAATTGAAATGCATTCCAGGTGACTACCTAATGAAGCTGGTTGAGAGAATGCCAAGAGTGTGCAAAGCTGTCATCAATGCAAAGGGTGGCTACTTTGAAGAATTTCACATTTAAAATATATTTTGATTTGTTTAACACTTTTTTGGTTACTACATGATTCCATATGTGTTATTTCATAGTTTTGATGTCTTCATTATTATTCGACAATGTAGAAAATAGTAAAAATAGAAAAAACCTTGAATGAGTAGGTGTGTCCAAACTTTTGACTGGTACTGTATATCTAGATACCAGACCTGCTGTTTTCAACTCTCTAGAGACAGCAGGAGCGGTAGAGATACTCTTAAATGATCGGCTACGAAAAGCCAACTGACATTTACTCCTGAGGTGCTGACTTGCTGCACCCTCGACAACTACTGTGATTATTATTATTTGACCATGCTGGTCATTTATGAACATTTGAACATCTTGGCCATGTTCTGTTATAATCTCCACCCGGCACAGCCAGAAGAGGACTGGCCACCCCTCATAGCCTGGTTCCTCTCTAGGTTTCTTCCTAGGTTTTGGCCTTTCTAGGGAGTTTTTCCTAGCCACCGTGCTTCTACACCTGCATTGCTTGCTGTTTGGGATTTTAGGCTGGGTTTCTGTACAGCACTTTGAGATATCAGCTGATGTAAGAAGGGCTATATAAATACATTTGATTTGATTTGATTTATATTACCTCAATTACCTCGTATCCATGCATATTGACTCAGTACTGGTATTCCTTGTATATAGCCTCGCTATTGTTATTTTATTGTGTTACTATTTCCTTTTTTTCTATTTTTTTCTTCTTACTTTTTAACTCTGCGTTGTTGGGAATGGGCTCGTAAGTAAGCATTTCACTGTAAAGCCTACACCTGTTGTATTCGGGGGATGTGAACAATACAATTTGATTTGAAACAACGCACCATGGACAGTGGTTATCAGGCTCCCCATGCTGTTAGGTGGAATACTGCAACACTGTGTTGTTAGTTTGGTGAAGAAAGGAGCGTGCTACTTACATTTGAACCACATCTGCCTTGTCCTGTGTTAGAAAATGAGACGATGGATACGACCGAGGTGGAGTTTGCGTGCGGAGTCAGGAAGTGTCCAGAGAAGTACGACTGTGTCGGGTCATGGATCGGCCCCAACGACGGCATCACCCAGTTTGACAACATCCTGTTCGCTGTGCTCACTGTCTTCCAGTGCATCACCATGGAGGGATGGACAGCTGTACTCTACAATGTGAGTACCGTACACTCCAACTACTTTAAGGCTACTCAACAACAACAAAAATACATCTTTTTTGGGCAGACACATTGAGGGTCAAATCCTAACTTCATGTGTAATTCAATGTTTCACGTACAGTGAAGGATTTATCGATGTCAATGGGAGCTTTGTCTGAATGTTGGAGTGTTGCATGGGTATCTCTAAGGTTTGTGGATTCGTGGAGGATTCCTGAATGCACAGGAGGTTTGATAGGTGCCTCTATCTTGTATCTGTTCTTGTACTTCTTGTACTTACATACACGTCTCGTGTGTGCTAGACCAATGATGCCTTGGGCTTTATGTGGAATTGGATCTACTTTATTCCTCTCATCATCATCGGCTCTTTCTTCGTACTCAACCTGGTGTTGGGAGTCCTCTCCGGGTGAGTAAATAAAAGTGTGTGTGTGTGTGTGTGTGTGTGTGTGTGTGTGTGTGTGTGTGTGTGTGTGTGTGTGCGTGCGTCTGCGTGCGTGGGCAGATGTGCAAGGTTGTGTGATTTTATGAGGGTTTTGGAAGGGGTATTAATGGATTGCCCCATGTCCTGCATGTGTAGGGAGTTTGCCAAAGAGAGGGAGCGGGTGGAGAACCGTAGAGCCTTCATGAAGCTGAGACGCCAACAGCAGGTAGAGAGAGAACTCAACGGATACAGAGCCTGGATAGACCGAGCAGGTACTGTACTGTCACCTTAGAACCGCCACCAGAACTACGTAAGATGGAACAATGTATATATTATAAGATCCAAGTGGTGATTTGGGTGTTATGGTTTGGTCGAAGTAGATCATGTTCATTTTGCAAGCTGCTGTGGTGCTTTTGAAATGGCTCTGCCCTGATGGAGATACCTGGTGAATATATGGCTGGAGGGTGACTTTGTGAAGCTGCAGTGCTATAATGGCAATCTACAGTATCTTTCTCCCACGCAAGTTGAGGTTGAGAGGAAGGTGAGACTGACTCACTGACTCAAGTGTGAATGCGAGTCTGTGCGCATCCATGTGTGTGTGCGTGTCCGTTTTTGTGTACATGTGCTCATCCGTGTGTGTGTGTGTGTGTAGGTGTGTGCATGTCCATGTGTGTGTGTGTGTGTGCGCACGTCTGTGTTTGTGTGTGCCCGTCCGTGTGTGTGTTTAAAATGTATGCGTTAGTCATAGAAATCAATGTGTTCCATCTCTGGAGGGGTTTATCAGGGCCCTGAAAGAGAAGCGTTGGCTGCCAGGCGAGCACTAGATGAGCTCTTACCTGATGATGAGTTTCTTCCCCTCTTAGAGCATCAACACTATGCAACACTATACATTCAGCCCCAATACTAAGCTTCGCAATGCTAAAACAATCATTTCAATATTACATTTCAACAGGTTAGTCCCATGATTTGCTCACAATCTTCAGAGAGTGCTGAGAGAGGGAGAGAGACCTATTTATGTTTCAGTAACACTTTATGATCACTTAGTGTGGATGACCTTGAAATGTGTTCATCCCAATGTTACAGAGGAGGTTATGCTGGCTGAGGAGAACAAGAAGTCGGGGAGATCTGCTTTAGATGGTAAGAACCAGAAGACATTGAGAGGAGTCACCACCAAAATGTTCTATTAATGTCCTTCCCTTCCACATTCACTACCCTTACTACAGTAATCCTTACAGTCCAATACAGTACAGTACACTGTTTTTGATGATACATTGAACACTTCACCTTTTCACAACCTGCCTCTCTCCATCAACTACACGACAACTCCAGCTATAGACAAAGGCAACATTTTGTTCCTCTTTGACCTTCGTTAGCTGAGAGCTGCTGCAGACAATTGAAAATGCCAGTGAAAAGTGAAAATATACTGTAAAACACCTCAAGAAGTTAATTTGCTTTGTTTACTGTGTGGACATTGTGGTTGTCTTGGTAACAGTAAAGTGAAAAAGGCTTGGCGTGCGCCTGTAGTGATATACCATCTGTCAACAAGGTCTTGTTTTTAGAATGTTTTTGTTTGTCTCACTCCTTTTCAGAAGACGTGAATGATTCATATGACACTTTCATTTACACCGTATCTAATATCTACCCTTCCTCTCATGTTCAGAGGACTTCAGTCAGTTTGCCCTGAAAGTTAGTATGTCAGCGTGAATATGTGCCATTTCCCACCGTTAACATATCATTATTTCTATTTAGAGCTAGTTTGCCATTCACTATGCTGGCTCGTGAAATGTGTTGTGTCATAAAGCATCTGTTGTTTCATGTCAGACTATCTAGGCTATTAGAGACATTCTCTGTTTGTTCTCATTTTCTGTCGTGTGTGTATTCAGTGCTGAAGCGGGCCACCAGTAAAAATGCAAAGCGTAGAGGAGGTCCTGGGGATGCGGAGATATCCACTATAGGTGAGTGAGGAACACACAGCCTAGACCCTCATATTAAGACTTCTTGTTGTCTTTCTCTTTGCCTCCATTTCTCATCTCTTTCCCCCATATCTATTTGACCTCTAATATTTTCTACACCTTTTCTCTCTCCTCTCCAACCCTGATCTTTTTCTCTCTCCATATCCTTTCTCTCCCTCTCTTTCTGTCTATTTTCTTAAACTATCCTCCTCTCCTCTCATTCCTCCTCCCCAGGAGCACCTCGTATGCGGATCCGTACGGTGCGACGTGGCCCGGTGGCGTACATGCGTCGTAAGGAGCGTATGCTGCGTATCTCCCTGCGGCGCATGGTGAAGACAGACACCTTCTACTGGACTGTCCTCAGCCTGGTGTTTCTCAACACCATATGTGTGGCCATTGTCCACCATAACCAGCCAGACTGGCTCTCCACCTTCCTGTGTACGGTTGATCGATCAATTGATTGAATCAATAACGTTTTATTTACATAGACAATTCCACCACAACAATTACACATTCCGAGAAAATAAACTCCTGGCACTAAGCATAGGCTATGCATTGTATTTACAGTATAACTTACAGTAGCAAACTTTAAATGCATTCTGAACAACTTTCAATATATCTCCAGACTATGAAGATGGCCTTCTTCCATCGTACAGTGTTTATAACATAGCCTGAAAAAAAGCTGGGTTTGAACAGAGAAAAACTCTGAACATCTGCCCAGCCTTTCATTTTTAATGATTTATTATTTCTTCAGACTATGCAGAATTTGTTTTCCTGGGGCTCTTCTTGGCAGAGATGTTCTTAAAGATGTACGGCCTGGGTTTCCGCCTCTATTTCCACTCCTCATTCAACTGCTTTGACTGTGGAGTGAGTTTGTTTATCCTTTACGTTTACTCTCCGATAGCTTATGGTGAACCTTGATTACCCCAGCTAAGTGGATCAAGACTTACAAGTGTGGCAACAAAATATTTGCTTATTATTATACAGGTGGATCAAGAAGCATTACATTTCTAACAATATGGACAATTAAGTGCTACTGTTATGTGATACTGTCCTATATTGCAGACTAATGTGTGTTCTTAATGATAGAGGTTTGTCGAAACTGAACTTCTCTTACAGTGTTTGAGTGTTGCTTGGTGTCTCTTGTGCAGGTGATAGTTGGCAGCATCTTTGAGGTGGTGTGGGGCTTCTTCCGGCCTGGCATGTCCTTTGGCATCAGCGTCCTTAGGGCGCTGAGACTCCTGAGGATCTTTAAGATCACCAAGTGAGTGGAACATCAACCAGAATGAGGGTTAGGATCAGCATTAGTGTTACTGCTGTAAGTGCAATGTATTATCACACTAGGGTTAAGGTTACTGCTGTAAGTACAATGTATTATCACACAAGGGTTAAGGTTACTGCTGTAAGGACAATGTATTATCACACTAGGGTTAAGGTTACTGCTGTAAGGACAATGTATTATCACACTAGGGTTAAGGTTACTGCTGTAAGTACAATGTATTATCACACAAGGGTTAAGGTTACTGCTGTAAGGACAATGTATTATCACACAAGGGTTAAGGTTACTGCTGTAAGGACAATGTATTATCACACTAGGGTTAAGGTTACTGCTGTAAGGACAATGTATTATCACACTAGGGTTAAGGTTACTGCTGTAAGGACAATGTATTATCACACTAGGGTTAAGGTTACTGCTGTAAGGACAATGTATTATCACACTAGGGTTAAGGTTACTGCTGTAAGGACAATGTATTATCACACTAGGGTTAAGGTTGGGATTAATGTTAGGGTTAGGGTCAGTATTGGTGTTACTGCTGTAAGTACAATGTATTACCACTCTAAAAGGCAGTCAAAATGGCAGAAGGAAGATATTGAGGTCTGTCTATTTAGTGTACCAACCTACTCTCTTTTTTCTTGACCAGGTACTGGGCATCACTGAGGAACCTGGTGGTGTCTCTCATGAGTTCCATGAAGTCCATCATTAGTCTGCTCTTTCTCCTCTTCCTCTTCATTGTCGTCTTCGCCCTGCTTGGCATGCAGCTCTTTGGGGGCAGGTGAGCAGAACCATAGGGTTTGGGTTCATTTATTAGATACAGTGTCACTGATATCAGGATAGTTATTCAGTAGTTCTCCAATAACAGGATATTAAGAATGTCTTGTATAGACAGGTCTCAGGACCCATGAATGTATTTTCAGTTGATCTGTTCATTGACTATTGATGTGGATTCGCCATGATCATATCACCAGATATTATTCCAAATATAAATTCAGGAGCCGCCTGAAGCTGTTCCATGTTATGTTGTGCTGCATCGGAAATGGAATGATAAATCTGAAATGAAACGTCTGGCTGAAAATATCAACTTCCACCTCCTCCTCCTCCTCTTCCTACCTTCTTCCTCCTCCTCTTCCTACCTCTTCCTCCTCCTCTTCTTCCCCGGTCATATCTGCCTATCCATTCTCTTTCTCCCTCTAGGTTCATCTTTGAAGATTACACTCCTACCAACTTTGACACGTTTCCAGCTGCCATCATGACAGTGTTCCAGGTTTGGCTTCTTCACTCCAGACTCTCCCTCTCACTCTGGCTTCCCCATGATGACACACAGAACCCAGGGATATCTCCCACATCCCCCCAGGGCCAAGATGAAACAACTCTGTTCACTGCTCGCCTCCCCTTCCATTTACTAGCAGCCCACACATACACATACATATACACATGAATGTCAGAGCAGTGAAATATGGAAGAATGTTTGATAAAAACCGTAAACTAGGTTTTTACGAGATAAATCAATTAATAGTAGGACTGACATTTTTAACTCTGCAGAGAGAAAGAACCCTGTTACCAATATGATTAAATTATGGCCCAACAATGACTAAACAATTCAGACAAGGTTACTGCCATTTTGAATCTTCTTATGTATTGGTGTGTGGTATTTGTGTGTCTGCATTTTCAATTATATATTTTGCGTTTTTGTATTATTTTCATTCAAATTTAATTGGGCTGCTCATTATTGATCCTTTAATTGTGACTCTAGATCCTGACTGGTGAGGACTGGAATGAGGTGATGTACAATGGGATCCGCTCCCAAGGAGGAGTGCAGTACGGCATGTGGTCCTCCATATACTTCATAGTGCTCACCCTGTTTGGGAACTGTATCCTTCTTCAACTTCCTACTAACCACCGTCTACTGATTCTGTTCACATTGTAGATAGGTTTCTATATACACTACCGTTCAAAAGTTTGGGGTCACTTAGAAATCTCCTTGTTTTTGAAAGAAACGCGCAATTTCTGTCGATTAAAATAACATCAAATTGATCAGAAATACTGTGTAGACATTGTTAATGTTGTAAATGACTATTGTAGCTGGAAACTGATTATTTTTTTATGGAATATCTACATAGGCCCATTATCAGTAACCATCACTCCTGTGTTCCAATGGTACGTTGTGTTAGCTAATCCAAGTTGATCATTTTAAAAGGCTAATTGATCATTAGAAAACCCTTTTGCAATTATGTTAGCACAGCTGAAAACTGTTGTTCTGATTAAAGAAGCAATAAAACGGGCCTTCTTTAGACTGGTTGAATATCTGGAGCATCAGCATTTGTGGGTTCGATTACAGGCTCAAAATGGCCAGAAACAAAGACCTTTCTTCTGAAACTCGTCAGTCTATTCTTGTTCTGAGAAATGAAGGCTTTTCCATGCGAGAAATTGCCAAGAAACTGAAGATCTCGTACAACGCTGTGTACTACTCCCTGTGTACTACTCCCTTCACAGAACAGAACAAACTGTTCAAAAAATTTGCTTTTCTTTCAAAAACAAGGACATTTCTAAGTGGCCCCAAACTTTTGAACGGTAGTGTATTTCTTTCTCCTTATGTGAAAGTTGTAGCAGGCCTAAAGTAGGGGTCATGGGTTTTGATGTTGTGTGGAACTGTTTGGCAGAAGTTCATGTATTTCAGTTTCTTCCACCCCTGTAAGCATTCTTGACCATACTGTGACCAGATACACTGCTCAACGTCTTCTTGGCCATCGCTGTGGATAACCTTGCCAACGCACAGGAACTCACCAAGGTGTGTAGTACTATTTTAAGAGTTTCTACGGAATTGGTTATCTTGAAATTAAAATAAGTGCTTTCAAAGAAATGTTTAAGGGTCATGATCTATGGTCATAGCCAATGTTCCCTCTAATCTGCGTACATGTGCAGGCCGCGCAGCTCCCCCGGGACTGCAGAGCAGAAGAAATATCAGCCCGCGCAGAGAAGCATGAGATTTTCCTATTAGTTTTCCCCATTAGTTAATTAACACTATCAACATTTCCCTTTACTGTGGGAATTGTGATCAAATCAACGCAATATTAGCCACTTTCAATGCAACATACCGAAACAAAACGAACTATGCAAGAGATTCTGTTCTAGGCAGAACGCATCAGAGTAGGATTCTGTTGCATTGACACGCATGACTCAGCCCATACACAGACCAGTGTGCCAAAACCAATCAGAGCTGCAGTAGGCTATATGCAAATAGACAATTGCCATATATGGATCTGTGCCATTCACTTTGAACTGGACTGTGTTTACAGCATGAGCTGTCGTGAGTAGATGCGCTCAGTGGTGTAATGTACTGAAGTAAAAATACTTGAAAGTACTACTTAAGTAATTTTATTTGGGTATCTGTACTTTACTTTACTATTTATATGTTTGACAACTTTTACTTCACTACATTCCTGAAGAAAATTATGTACTTTTTACTCCATACATTTTCCCTGACACCCAAAAGTTCTTGTTACATTTTGAATGCTTAGCAGGATAGGAAAATTATCCAATTCACACACACAAGAGAACATCCCTGGTCATCCCTACTGCCTATTATCTGGCGGACTCACTAAACACAAATGTGTCATTTGTAAATTATGTCTGAGTGTTGGAGTGTGCCCCTATCTATCCGTACAAAAATGTGCTGTCTAGTTTGCTAAATGTAACTAATTTTAAATGATTCATGCTTCTCCTTTTACTTTTGATAGTTAAGTATATTTTAGCAGTTATAAACTCAGAAAGAACTCAGAAAGAAACGTCCTCTCACTATCAACTGTGTTTATTTTCAGCAAACTTAACATGTGTAAATATTTGTATGAACAAAACAAGATTCAACAACTGAGACATAAACTGAACAAGTTCCACGACATATGACTAACAGAAATGGAATAATGTGTCCCTGAACAAAGGAGGGGTCAAAATCAAAAGTAAGAGTCAGTATCTGGTGTGGCCACCAGATGCATTAAGTACTGCAGTGCATCTCCTCCTCATGGACTGCACCAGATTTACCAGTTCTTGCTGTGAGATGTTACCCCACTTTTCCACCAAGGCACCTGCAAGTTCCCGGACATTTCTGGAGGGAATGGCCCTAGCCCTCACCCTCCGATCCAACAGGTCCCAGACGTGCTCAATGGGATTGAGATCCGGGCTCTTCGCTGGCCATGGCAGAACACTGACATTCCTGTCTTGCAGGAAATCACGCATAGAACGAGCAGTATGGCTGGTGACATTGTCATGCTGGAGGGTCATGTCAGGATGAGCCTGCAGGAAGGGTACCACATGAGGGAGGAGGATGTCGTCCCTGTAACGCACAGCGTTGAGATTGCCTGCAATGACAAAAATCTCAGTCCGATGATGCTGTGACACACCTCCCCAGAACATAACGGACCCTCCACCTCCAAATCGATCCTGCTCCAGAGTACAGGCCTCGGTGTACCTCTCATTCCTTTGACGATAAACGCGAATCCGACCATCACCCCTGGTGAGACAAAACCGTGACTCGTCAGTGAAGAGCCAGTCCTTTTTGCCAGTCCTGTCTGGTCCAGCGACAGGGGGGTTTGTGCCCATAGGCAACGTTGCCTTACAACAGGCCTACAAGCCCTCAGTCCAGCCTCTCTTAGCCTATTGCGGACAGTCTGAGCACTGATGGAGGGATTGTGCGTTCCTGGTGTAACTTGGGCAGTTGTTGTTGCCATCCTGTACCTGTCCCGCAGGTGTGATGTTCGGATGTACCGATCTTGTGCAGGTGGTCTACCACTGCGAGGACGATCAGCTGTCCGTCCTGTCTCTCTGTAGCGCTGTCTTAGGCGTCTCACAGTACGGACATTGCAATTTATTGCCCTAGCCATGTCTGCAGTCCTCATGCCTTCTTGCAGCATGCCTAAGGCACGTTCACGCAGATGAGCAGGGACCCTGGGCATCTTTCCTTTGGTGTTTTTCAGAGTCAGTAGAAAGGCCTCTTTAGTGTCTTAAGTTTTCATAACTGTGACCTTAATTGCCTACCGTCTGTAAGCTGTTAGTGTCTTAACGACCATTCCACAGGTGCATGTTCATTAATTGTTTATGGTTCATTGAACAAGCATGGGAAACAGTGTTTAACCTCTAACGCCTCACAAACCCGGATCCGGGATCCCCCCCATCACAAAAGCTGACTAGCATAGCCTAGCCTAAAGTTACAGGGATATCATAAAATAAAATGTTCATGAAATCACAAGTCCAAGACACCAAATGAAAGATACAGATCTTGTGATTCAAGCCATCATCTCTGATTTTTAAAATGTTTTACAGGGAAGACACAATATGTAAATCTATTAGCTAACCACGTTAGCAAAAGACAACACTTTTCTTACTCCACCATTTTCTTACTGCATCAGTAGCTATCACAAATTCGACCAAATAAAGATATAAATAGCCACTAACCAAGAAACAACCTCATCAGATGACAGTCTGATAACATATTTATTGTATAGCATAGGTTTTGTTAGAAAAATGTGCATATTTCAGGTATAAATCATAGTTTACAATTGCAGCCCCCATCACAACTCTCCCCAAAGCGACTAGAATAACTACAGAGACCATCGTGTATTAGCTAATTACTCATCATAAAACATTTCTTAAAAATACACAGCGTACAGCAGATGAAAGACACAGATCTTGTGAATATAGCCAATATTTCAGATTTTCTAAGTGTTTTACAGCGAAAACACAATATAGCGTTATCTTAGCTTACTACAATAGTCAGTCACACAGCAGCATTGATTCAAGGCAAAAATAGCAATAACGTTATAAACCACCAAACGCTATTAATTTTTTCACTAACCTTCTCAGAATTCTTCAGATGACAGTCCTGTAACATCATATTTGTAACGGTCGTCGTAATCCTCCTCCTCGGACGAGGAGGAGAGGCGAGAAGGATCAGACCAATACGCGGAGTGATTTGTGTCCATGATATTTTAATGACTCGAAACTGAACACGAAACAAAACTAACATAAAACAACCGACAAACAGTCCCGTGTGGCACGAATGCAGACACGCGATACAACCACCCACAAAACACACGTGAAACCCCGGCTGCCTTAGTATGATTCTCAATCAGGGACAAACGATCTACAGCTGCGTCTGATTGAGAATCATACCAGGCCGAACACAAAAACCCCAACATAGAAAAACACACATAGACCAACCCACCCAACTCACGCCCTGACCAACTAAATAAATACAAGAAAAAAGGAAAACAGGTCAGGAACGTGACAATATTACACAATTCATATAGAGTTGGTTCGAAAAGACATACAGTGTGCGTTACAGCCAGACTAGTGCCGCAATAATGGCGGACAAATACGTTTACATTTTTCCACATAAATACGGAATAACATCATAAATAGCTCTTACTTTTGGACGAGCTTCCATCAGAATCTTGGCGAAGTGGTCCTTTGTCCAAAAGAATTGTTGCTTGGTTGTAAAACGTCGTGTTCAACTTCGGAAATAGCAGCTAACAAGTAGCTATGAGGCCACAGCATGCCCAAATCTTCAAACTCAATACTAAGGAAATTCCGAAAATAGCAATATACTCGCATAAACTGATATAACTCGGTTTAAAATAACTTCGTTATGATGTTTCTAACACCTATAACGAATTAAATTACAGACGGATATATCTAAGGTCGATAACTGAGCGTTTCAAAACGCCATCCTGAGGTCTTGCTTTGCGTAATGGCGAGCGTTGAAAAGAGGGGACACCTCGCTCCTTGGCCTTTTATAACCTCTGAGTACTACGTAGAAAGTCCATTCCACTTCTCATTGGTTACTGACATCCAGGGGAAGGCGGGTGCAGTTCATGTCGACCCATAGGATACAAACAGAGCTTTAAACTGATCTGAGAGCAGAGCCTAGTTTTCAGACCTTCGCAGTTCCTGTCATGGATTTCGCTGTAGAAAGAGTTCTGTTTCACCCACAGACATAATTCGAACGGTTTTAGAAACTAGAGAGTGTTTTCTATCCAATAGTAAGAATAATATGCATATTGTACGAGCAAGAATTGAGTACGAGGCCGTTTAAATTGGGTACGCTTTTGTGCTATGTCGAAATGGCACCCCCCTAGTGGCAAGAAGTTGTTAAACCCTTTACAATGAAGATCTGTGAAGTTATTTGGATTTTTATGAATTATCTTTGAAAGACAGGGTCCTGAAAAAGGGACATTTCTTTTTTTGCTGAGTTCATTTACTTTTGATACTTAAGTATATTTAAAACCAATACTTTTAGACTTTTACTCAAGTAGTATTTTATTGGGTGTCTTTTACTTGAATTATTTTCTATTAAGGTACTTTTACTCAAGTATGACAATTGGGTACTTTTCCGACCACTGGATGCGCTTGTTTTGAGATCAAAGCTAGAGCTGCATGTAGCCACATGTGCACATTTTGTTCATATCCTTTGCTAGTTAGTGAGTTATTAGCCCAGTTATAGATCATTTGTAGTCAGCAATGGAGAAGTGATTGCTTCCTACAAGAGCACAAAAAGGGAAAAATTGTAGACATCTTTGAGAAGCGAGTAAGGTAAAAGCTTTTGTTTTGTCTTAAAGGGGCAGTGTTGTATTTTGAGACAGGATTGAATAAGCTAAGTAGCCAATAGGCAGAGGGTAGCATAATTTGTCTGATTCTCTGTAATAATGGTATGGGAATAATAATGCATTTTATTTTAGAAAGTGGTTTCTTGCATCAAACAGCACAACAACATATTCAGTCACCTCCTTGTCTGAAGGACAAGTGGATAATTTCCAAAAGTCTCATGGAATTTAAGCCTACATTGAACACCACACATTGGCTGCTACTGTAGGCTGAATGATAGAACAACAATTTCCATGCTAAAATGTTTATCCATTGTTTTTGATGGTAGGCTACTGGTAGGCCTACATTATGATCAAATAGCCACAGTAGCCTACTTGACCACCGTCTGAAATTAACTTAAAGCTGTTACAGCCTCAGTGTTTACAGTAAACGCGCGCTGGAAGTTGCACAGAATTTACACAACGTTCAAGTTTGAGCTCAGCGGACCTGAAATTTACTCAGTGCCCCAAAAAATGTTAGCTGCCCTATATCCTAAACTATTTGTGGGACTTAAATTTATTTTTGTGTTTATTTTACCTTTGTTAGGACGAAGAGGAGGAAGAGGAGTTTTTCAATGCAAGATACGCCAGAGGCACAGATGGCCCGATGTCTGAGTAAGTGCTCCGTTTATGCTTTTATTACAATGGCAAATGGTCAGGCACCTACTTTGGCCTAGTCTTGGTGAAGATTAGGAGGAGATTTGAAACTGAGGGGTGATCATCATGCGAACTCAATATCTATCGATTACACAGCCATAACACTCACAGGAAAACGCTGGTCTACTATACTCTTTGAGAATCTGGTGTAGGCGTAGGCAGAATGTTGATTTTCTTTGCATACAGCTGCATGATCAATCTTCAGGGTTAGAGAGGCATGTTCTGTGGGCTGTGTGTGGAAAATGAATGTGTACTTGCTTGTTACATAGCATGTGTAATGGAAATTGTATTAGGGAAATTAGGGATGAGGCACACGTCCAAGTTAAGACAAGCATCTTCGCTTTGAGTCGGATGTTGCTCTGGGGACTTGTTAATGATGTAATGATCTAATGTAGGATAATGCATGATTTTAATTAGGATATACGTTTTTGGTTTATTTGAGCATGTCAGTCAACTGTTAAATGAAGAAAGATAACAGGCCAGTCATACAAGCATGTTTTTTTATTTATTTAGGATTTGTTTATTTGGGAATATCAGTAAACAGATAAATTAAACCAAATGACAGGGCAATTATAGAGTATAAGCATAGTATAATGCTTAGTGTATAAGCACCACCAACCATTCTGCTCCCTCTGTAACAGGTACAGGTAGGGGGAAAAGGATGCATGGATTGTACTGTCCTCTGATCTTCTCCAGGCACGTTACACTGACTGTGTCATTTGTCTGTTACAACATATTTGAGTGTCAGTCCTATGTGTTTCAGAGCTATCAAGATGCCACTGCTTTTGATACGTATACTGTACTATGGTGTAATGTTATGTCATGCTGCTTCCATCATGTTGTCTTGTTACTCTATGCCTGTAATGTGGCACTAACCAAAATAAATACTACAAAATATAAGTAACAATTCTAGCACTGCCCTTGTAGGGTCAAGTTGAAACAATTTGTAATAACACTTGGATATTCACTGTTATTTGATAGGATTTATAAACATCCACTGTCACTACTGAGAAATAATATTTTTTCTAAGTGAACAGGATCCATTTATAGATCCATTTATCAAGCTGTCAAAGCCAAATCCCCATGGCAAATATACTAAATATTATAATAATACAAATAAAATAAGATAGAACCAAATATACTAGACTGGCATTACTGGCATGACCCTTGACCTGGTTTTGGACTGTGTCACAAGGATTGTTCTATTCTGTCTCTGTTCCAAAAACACTAATGTCTTGTTTTCAACCAATCACTCATTGAATACATGGATTACAAAAGAGTCTGAATACCGTAAGTAAAGTTGTCTGTCTGTCTGTACCCCTGTCACACCTAATTAAAATTCCTTTATCTTAGTAGAAGAAGTTTCTATATATCACAGTATTTCCCTATTTTAATCCTGCACTATTCCTTTTTGTTTTTGTGGCTTTTTGATTTTGTGTGCTTTCTTCCCAGGTATTTTCATCATTTGAATTTCAATCGAATTTCTGGATGTTTGCTTTATTTAGATGATAATTCAAAAATTTAATTGAATTCATCTTAAGCCATAAAACATACAATATCTCTGATTCAAAATGTTCATGGCAAATTGCTCTGTCGTGCAATTTTCGTACTTCATTATTGACATATTTACATACATAGATACTATGTTATATAATATGTAATATGTCTATACTCTATTTAGTGTGAGGTGTAACTTATCATTGATAAGTGTACATGTGACGTGGGCGAGATGCTGCCCTCTAGTGACGGGCTTTGTATTGTGTTCTGTAGGAGGAGGAGGCGGCCCTACCTCCGCAGGAAGAAGGCCATCCACAGGGGCCGTATGGCCGTCCCCGAGGAGGAGGAGGAGAGCACTGCTGGGGGCGGAGCCGACCAACCCCCCAATGGCACCAATGCCTTCTCCAACCGCCGTGACCGACGGAGGAGGGGGGGAGGAGGAGGAAGAGGAGGAAGGTCCGTGTGGGAGCAGAGGGCCAACCAGCTACGTAAGCGGCGCCAGATGGAGAGCCAGGAGGTCCTGTTCGGAGGCAGCCCCACCGAGGACACCACTGACACCCCTACCACCGCCTACCGCGCCCCCACCCTCTCCCCAGACGCAAGCCCCGGTCACCTGCCCGAGTCGCCCATGTCCGGGATCATGCCCATGCCTGAACCCCCGATGTCCATTGCCATCCCGCTACCGGAACCCCCAGACTCGGAGCCTGTGCCTCTGTTTACGTTAGCTGAAGAGAGAGCGGTGAACCATCGCCCCACAGGTGGGGAAAGGAGACACAGGGTGGCCCGGAAATCCAGGCCTGGTCCTGGGGGGGCGGAGGAGGGAGGGGCGGCGCGGCATAGGAGGCACCGTCACCGTGAGGCCCGGGCTGAGGCCAAGAGCAGAGAGTCCCCACATGAGGAGGTCAGCGAATCAGGCAGCCGCGAGAGGAAGATATTGGAAGAGAGGGAGGAGAAGGAGGAAAAAGAGGAGAAGGAGGACAAAGGAGAGTTCGCTGAGGTGGAGGGAGGAGTGTCAGGCAAGGATGAAGGAGGAGCCCTTATTATCAACTTAGAGAGTGAAGAAGAGCATCTGAGGTAAGACAGTGGTTCTAGGTTCCATTATTTTATGATAAGGGTTATGGCATTGTGATTATTGAGATTAGACTAAGTGTCTAAACACATGTACACATTCTCTTCCATACACCTCCTCTGCAGGGTGTGTATTGCAGACATCCCTGAGCCTCCCCTATGTGATAACTTCCCTGAGTACCTACCCCCACCCCTGCTGGAACTTCCACCCCAGATGGAGGAGGGTGAGGTGGGGGAGACTGGGCAGTGTGAGCCCTTGTCCCAGGACCCTCCAGTGGAGCCAGCCCCAGAGCAGTTCGCAGACCCCTCAGAGCTCCAGGCAGCAGCAGGGGTCAGTGACTCAGAGAACAACCAAGCCTCCCTGAACCTTGAGGAGGGTAAGGAGTCAGAGCAAGGCCCAGACAGCCAGACCAGTGTGATCATAGAAATGTCTGGAGCACAGCCACTGCTGGAGGTCACCCCCATGACAGGTATGGTGCTCAACATTTTACAGTAGTTCTTTGAAAGCAATGTAAGGGCCATTGACTGTTCTGTATGGTTTCCTGCTGGAACAAGGATGGTTACGATAACGATGGAACTTCTTTTGTCATGCTCGGGAAGAGCCAGGTCAAATAACAGGTTTTATCTTCAATTTACTTTTAGCTTTACACAGCAGCAAGGAGGTGGAGGTGTACCATCGTGAGAGGAAGGAGAAGAAGGAGGAGGAGGAGTCGCAGGTGGAGAAGGAGGAGGATGAGGAGGCTAGCCCGCCCAAACCTGTACCTCCTGGCAGCATGTTCCTCTTCAAGGCCTCCAACCCGTAAGACTCTCCTTCCTGCCCATGTCTTGGCATACATTCAAGTGCAGTATTAGTCTTTTCAGTTCAGTTCTATGTAAGGAGTGTTCTGTGGGGCTCCCGAGTGGCGCAGCGGTCTAAGGTACTGCATCTCAGTGCTAGAGGTGTCACTACAGACACCCTGGTTTGAATCCAGGCTGTATCATAACCGGCCGTGATTGGAAGTCCCATAGGGCGGTGCACAATTGTCCGGGTTTGGCCGGTGTAGGACGTCACTGTAAATAAGAATTTGTTCTTAACTGACTTGCCTATTTAAATAAAGGTAAAATAAAATAAAGGACTGAAGTTCAGAGTCTGAACCCAGTTAGAAAAGGCTACTGTGTTTATGCATCAGTCAGTGTGCTCTTACTGCACAAGTACACATTCACATACTCTCTCATACATTGTATCAGAAACACAAGTAATACATTGTATCAGAAACACAAGTAATCTTTTTTGAGACCATGTTTTCAGATACAATATAGTAGTCATTATATTTATCATCATTGTCGTCATGAGCGATCACTTGTGTTTCTGATACTGTTGACCATCTCTCCACTTTATTGATCTGTAGGATCAGGAGGATCTGTCACTATGTGGTGACCATGCGCTACTTTGAGATGACCATCTTGCTGGTGATCGTGGCTAGCAGCATCGCTCTGGCTGCTGAAGACCCTGTGTGCACCAACTCTGACAGAAACAGGGTGAGTTCAATTTTGAATCTGGAATGTTGCTATCAGTGATGTGGATGTGTGTATATCTTCTCACATAATTGTTGGATGTGTTGGCTTTTCTAGGTTCTCCGTTACTTTGATTACGTCTTTACTGGAGTCTTCACGTTTGAAATGATTATAAAGGTGGGATACTCAAAGAGAAGTGATCAATTATGATCAACTAAAATGATCAACTGAAACTATGCACAGAAATAAACATGTAACAATGTTTTCAGTGTAGTAACTTATGGTGTTATATGTACGTGTGTGTATCTATATTGTTGTTTGTTTGTGTGTGTGTGTGTGTCTATGTTGTTGTGTGTGTGTGTGCGTGTGTGTGTGTGTGTGTGTGTGTGTGTGTGTGTGTGTGTGTGTGTGTGTGTGTGTGTGTGTGTGTGTGGGTTTGTGGGGTGTCCTCCAGATGACTGACCTGGGACTGCTTCTTCATGATGGCTCCTACTTCCGTGACCTGTGGAACATTCTGGACTTCATTGTGGTGGTGGGAGCTCTAATCGCCTTCGCTCTGACGTGAGTTGGGTTGCAAAGTTACCGGTAATTTACCAAAGTTACCGGAGTCTTCTGTAATTTTGGTAATTAACAGGTAATCTATGGTAATTTTGGTATTTTATACTTTAATAACTTTTGAAGTTTTTTATTTATTTATCTGTGTCCATATTGTGCTAGTGGATAGACCATACGATTCAAGATAGCCTAATTAATGAAAAAAGCATCGAATCAACAATGGCATTATTTTCAATTGACTCTGCAACTCTTCCAACTTTTTTTACCTTTTTGCTGCCACTAGTTTTCCACCAAAACATTTACAACAAATACATATAGACATAGTAAAATAAATAATAAAAGTGTGTAATATGTGAAGTATATTTAATTCTGAAAACCTCATATTAAACACCAATGGAATTCACTAAGTTTATGGTTTATATTTAGGATAATGTTTTACAGTTTTGTCATTCTATTTTTTTGCTATCTTAACTGTATTTAATTATTTTATATACAGTACCAGTCAAAGTTTCAACACCTACTCATTCAAGGGTTTGTCTTTATTGTTGTCACGTTCCTGACCTGTTTTCTGTTAATTTTGTATGTGTTTAGTTGGTCAGGGCGTGAGTTGGGGTGGGCATTCTATGTTTTGTGTTTCTATGTTTAGGTCAGGTGTAATTAGCCTTATATGGTTCTCAATCAGGGACAGGTGTTTGACGTTTCCTCTGATTGAGAACCATATAAAGGTAGGCTGTTCACACTGTTTGTTTGTGGGTGATTGTCTTCTGTGTCTGTGTATGTTGCACCACACGGGACTGTTTCGGTTTGTTCGTTCGTTTGTTGTAGTCTGTACCTGTTCGTGCGTTCTTCGTGTTATATGTAAGTTCACATAGTTCAGGTCTGTCTACGTTCGTTTGTTATTTTGTAGTTTGTTGAAGTGTTATTTCGTGTTTCGTCGTTTGTTTAAATAAATAAATAATGTCTACATTCCACGCTGCGCTTTGGTCCAATCCCTACTCCTCCTCTTCGTCCGAAGAGGAGGAGGACAACCGTTACAGAATCACCCACCAACCATGGATCAAGCAGCGTGAGAGGAACCAGCAACAGCGGAAAAATAACCAGGACTCGTGGACATGGGAGGAAATATTGGACGGAAAGGGACCCTGGGCTCAACCAGGAGAATATCGCCGCCCCAAAGCTGAGCTGGAGGCAGCGAAAGCAGAGAGGCGGCGTTTCGAGGAGCTAGCTCGGAAGCAGGAGAAGGATCTGGGCTACACTACGTGGGAGGAGATCGACAGGTGGGCGATCAACCCAGGGCGAGTGCCGGAGCCCGCCTGGGATTCTCTGGCGCAGTGCGAGGAGGGATACCGGCGAATGGAGGCAGCACGACGACGCGGTAGGAAGCCTGTGAGTAAACCCCCAAAAAATTATTGGGGGGGGGGGCTAAGAGGGAGAGTGGCGAAGTCAGGTAGGAGACCTGCGCCCACTCCCTGTACTTACCGTGGAGAGCGAGAGTACGGGCAGACACCGTGTTACGCAGTAGAGCGCATGGTGTCTCCTGTACGTGTGCATAGCCCGGTGCGGGTTATTCCACCTCCCCGCACTGGCAGGGCTAGATTGAGTATTGAGCCGGATGTCATGAAGCCGGCCCTACATATCTGGCCACCAGTACGTCTCCTCGGGCCGGCTTACATGGCACCAGCCTTACGCATGGTGTCCCCGGTTCGCCTACATAGCCCGGTGCGGGTTATTCCACCTCCCCGCACTGGTCGGGCGACGGGGAGCATACAACCAGGTAAGGTTGGGCAGGCTCAGTGCTCAAGGGAGCCAGTACTGCCTGCACGGTCCGGTATTTCCGGCGCCACCTCCCCGCTCCAGCCCAGTACCACCAGTGCCTACACCACGCACCAGGCTTCCAGTGCGTCTCCAGAGCCCTGTTCCTCCTCCACGCACTAGCCCTATGGTGCGTGTCTCCAGCCCAGTACCACCAGTGCCTACACCACGCACCAAGCCTCCTGTGTGTCTCCAGAGCCCTGTACGCACTGTTCCTTCTCCCCGTACTCGCCCTGATGTGCGTGCCCTCAGCCCGGTAACACCAGTGCCGGTACCACGCACCAGGCCTATAGTACGCCTTGAGAGTCCAGTGTGCCCTGTTGTTGTTCCCCGCACTAGCCTGAAGGTGCGTGTCCTTAGCCCGGTACCTCCAGTTCCGGCACCACGCACCAGGCCTACAGTGCGTCTCAGCCGGCCAGAGTCTGCCGTCTGCCCAGCGGCGCCTGAACTGCCCGTCTGCCCAGCGGCGCCTGAACTGCCCGTCTGCCCAGCGGCGCCTGAACTGCCCGTCTGCCCAACGCCGTCTGAACTGTCCGTCTGCCAAGCGTCGCATGAACTGCCCGTCGGTACTGAGCCTTCAAAGCCGCCCGTCTGCCATGAGCCTGCAAAGCCGCCTGTCTGCCATGAGCCTACAGAGCCGTCCGCCAGACAGGAGCCGCTAGAGCCTTCCGCCAGACAGGAGCAGCCAAAGCCTTCCGCCAGACAGGATCAGCCAGAGCCTTCTGCCAGACAGGATCAGCCAGAGCCTTCTGCCAGACAGGATCAGCCAGAGCCTTCCGCCAGACAGGATCAGCCAGAGCCTTCCGTCAGACAGGATCAGCCAGAGCCGTCAGCGAGCCATGACCAGCCAGAGCCGTCAGCGAGCCATGACCAGCCAGACCCGTCAGCGAGCCATGACCAGCCAGAGCCGTCAGCGAGCCATGACCAGCTAGAGCCGTCATCCAGCCATGACCAGCCAGAGCCGTCATCCAGCCATGACCAGCCAGAGCCGTCATCCAGCCATGACCAGCCAGAGCCGTCATCCAGCCATGACCAGCCAGAGCCGTCATCCAGCCATGACCAGCCAGAGCCGTCATCCAGCCATGACCAGCCAGAGCCGTCATCCAGCCATGACCAGCCAGAGCCGTCATCCAGCCATGACCAGCCAGAGCCGTCATCCAGCCATGACCAGCCAGAGCCGTCATCCAGCCATGACCAGCCAGAGCCGTCATCCAGCCAGGATCCGCCAGAGCCGTCATCCAGCCAGGATCCGCCAGAGCCGTCATCCAGCCAGGATCCGCCAGAGCCGTCATCCAGCCAGGATCCGCCAGAGCCAGCCAGCCAGGATCCGCCAGAGCCAGCCAGCCAGGATCCGCCAGAGCCAGCCAGCTAGGATCCGCCATCCAGTCCGGAGCTGCCGTCCCTCAGTCCGGAGCTGCCGTCCCTCAGTCCGGAGCTGCCGTCCCTCAGTCCGGTGATGCACCTTAGTCCGGTGATGCCCCTAAATTTAGGTGGGTTTATTTGGAGGGTGGTCATTGAGAGGGGGATACGAAAGCGGGGATTTATTATGGTGGGATGGGGACCACGCCCAGAGCCTGAGCCGCCACCGTGGACAGATGCCCACCCAGACCCTCCCCTAGACTTTTGGTGGTGCGTCCGGAGTTCGCACCTTGAGGGGGGGGGGGTTCTGTCACGTTCCTGACCTGTTTTCTGTTAATTTTTTATGTTTTTAGTTGGTCAGGGCGTGAGTTGGGGTGGGCATTCTATGTTTTGTGTTTCTATGTTTAGGTCAGGTGAAATTAGCCTTATATGGTTCTCAATCAGGGACAGGTGTTTGACGTTTCCTCTGATTGAGAACCATATAAAGGTAGGCTGTTCACACTGTTTGTTTGTGGGTGATTGTCTTCTGTGTCTGTGTATGTTGCACCACACGGGACTGTTTCGGTTTGTTCGTTCGTTTGTTGTAGTCTGTACCTGTTCGTGCGTTCTTCGTGTTATATGTAAGTTCACATAGTTCAGGTCTGTCTACGTTCGTTTGTTATTTTGTAGTTTGTTGAAGTGTTATTTCATGTTTCGTCGTTTGTTTAAATAAATAAATTAATTATGTCTACATTCCACGCTGCGCTTTGGTCCAATCCCTACTCCTCCTCTTCGTCCGAAGTTACTATTTTCTATGTTATCTTCTAGCGACTCAGAAACCCGGATCCGGGAGCACCCCCCCCCCCCCCCCCCCCCACTGATTAGCATCGCTAGCATAGCGTCACAATTAAATAGTATCATCTAAATATCATTAAATCACAAGTCCAAGACACCAAATGAAAGATACAGATCTTGTGAATAAAGCCACCATTTCAGATTTTTTAAATGTTTTACAGGGAAGACAAAATATGTAAATCTATTAGCTAACCACGTTAGCAAAAGACACCACTTTTCTAACTCCATCAGTTTCTTACTCCATCAGGTGCTATCACCAATTCGACCAAATAAAGATATAAATAGCCACTAACCAAGAAAAAACTTCATCAGATGATAGTCTGATAACATATTTATTGTATAGCATAGGTTTTGTTAGAAAAATGTGCATATTTCAGGTATAAATCATAGTTTGCCATTGCAGCCACCATCACAAATCTCACCAAAGCGACTAGAATTACTACAGAGAGCAACGTGTATTACCAATTTACTCATCATAAAACATTTCTTAAAAATACACAGCGCATAGCAATGGAAAGACACAGATCTTGTGAATTCAGACAATATTTCAGATTTTCTAAGTGTTTTACAGCGAAAACACAATAAATCGTTATATTAGCATACCACATATGCAAACGTTACCCGAGCATTGATTCAAGCCAAAGAGAGCGATATCGTTATCATCGCCAAAATATATTAATTTTTTCACTAACCTTCTCAGAATTCTTCCGATGACACTCCTGTAACATCATATTACAACATACATATAGAGTTTGTTCGAAAATGTGCATATTTAGCCACAAAAAAACGTGGTTATACAATGAGAATAGTAGCCAACCTGGGCCGAAAACGTCGGCCGCCATCTTTGACAGTGATCGAGTCTAATGCATAACTAATCATAAACTTTACTAAAAAATATAGGGTGGACAGCAATCGAAAGACAAATTAGTTCTTAATGCAATCGCTGAATTACATTTCTAAAATTATCCTTACTGTGCAATACAGGGTTCGCCAAAGCGAAGCTACCCAAAAAAAATGGCCGCTTATGCGTTTAACATTTTTCAACAGAACAACTATTTATCATCATAAATAGTTCTTACTATGAGCTGATCTTCCATCAGAATCTTGGGCAATGTATCCTTTCTCGGGTCTAATCGTCTTTTGGTCGAAAGATGTCCTCTTGTCCCGTCGAAATGGCCACTAACGTTCGACCGGTACTGGAAACGTGCCCAGCGCTTCAAAGTGCATCACAAAGAAATGCCTCAAAATCGCACTAAACGGATATAAATTGCTATAAAACGGTTTAAATTAACTACCTTATGATGTTTTTAACACCTATAACGAGTAAAAACATGACCGGCGATATATAAGTGGCTAAACCAAAGCTTGGAAGGAGGCCAGTCCCGACGTCCATCTTGCGTCAGGCGCAGGAAGAAAAGAAAGCTACTTCCGCCTTGTGCTCTTTTATACAGGCCCTGATTGCGCAATCGACTCCATTCAAATTGTCACCTCTTACTGACATCTAGAGGAAGGCGTGGGCAGTGTTTGTATCCTCATAGCATTTACAGGGACATTAAAACTGACCTGGGACCAGAGGCCAAGATTTCTGAAATCTCACTCCCTGTCAGGAAAAGTGCTGTAGAATGAGTTCTGTTCCACTCAGAGACATAATTCAAACGGCTATAGAAACTAGAGAGTGTTTTCTATCCAATAATAACAATAATATGCATATTGTACGAGCAAGAATTGAGTACTAGGCAGTTTAATTTGGCAACGTCAAAAAAGAAAAAATGCTAACAGCACCCCCTATTGACAAAAAGTTATAGAATAATAGTGAAGAAATCAAAACTATGAAATAACACATATAAATGAATGATGAAGTAACCAACAAAGTGTTAAAAAATCTAAACAGATTTTAGATTTTAGAATCTTCAAAGTAGCCACCCTTTGCCTTGATGATAGCTTTGCACACTCTTGGCATTCTCTCAACCAGCTTCATGAGGAATTATTTTCCAAAAGTTGAAGGATTGCCCACATATTCTGAGACCTGTTGGCTGCTTTTCCTTCACTCTGCTGTCCAACTGCTGTCCCAAACCATCTCAATTGGGTTGAGGTCAGGGGATTGTGGAGGACAGGTCATCTGATGCAGCACTCCATCACTCTCCTTCTTGGTCAAATAGCCCTTGCACAGCCTGGAGGTCTGTTGGGTCATTGTCCTGTTGAAAACAAATGATAGTCCCACTAAGCGCAAACCAGATGGGATGGCCTATCGCTGCAGAATGCTGTGGTAGCCATGCTGGTTAAGTGTGCCTTGAATTCTAAATAAATCACTGACAGTGTCACCAGCAAAGCACCCCCACACCATCACACCTCCTCCTCAATGATTCACGGTGGGAACCACACATGCGGTGATCATCCGTTCACGTCCTCTGTGTCTCAAAAAAGATACAGCGGTTGGAACCAATAATCTCAAATTTGGACTGATCAGACCAAAGGATAGATTTCCACCGGTCTAATGTCCATTTCTCGTGTTTCTTGGCCCAAGCAAGCCTCTTCTTATTATTGGTGTACTTTAGTAGTGGTTTCTTGCCAGCAATTCGACCATGAAGGCCTGATTCATGAAGTCTCCTCTGAACAGTTGATGTTGAGATGTGTCTGTTACTTGAATCATCAAATCAAATTTATTTATATAGCCCTTCTTACATCAGCTGATATATCAAAGTTCTGTATAGAAATCCACTCTAAAACCCCAAACAGCAAGCAATGCAGGTGTAGAAGCACGTTGGCTAGGAAAAACTCCCTAGAAAGGCCAAAATCTAGGAAGAAACCTAGAGAGGAACCAGGCTATGAGGGGTGGCCAGTCCTCTTCTGGCTGTGCCGGGTGGAGATTATAACAGAACATGGCCAAGATGTTCAAATGTTCATAAATGACCAGCATGGTCAAATAATAATAATCACAGTAGTTGTCGAGGGTGCAACAAGTCAGCACCTCAGGAGTAAATGTCAGTTGGCTTTTCATAGCCGATCATTGAGAGTATTTCTACTGCTCCTGCTGTCTCTAGAGAGTTGGAAACAGCAGGTCTGGGACAGGTAGCACGTCCGGTGAACAGGTCAGGGTTCCATAGCCGCAGGCAGAACAGTTGAAACTGGAGCAGCAACACGGCCAGGTGGACTGGGGACAGCAAGGAGTCATCATGCCAGGTAGTCCTGAGGCATGGTCCTAGGGCTCAGGTCCTCCGAGAGAGAGAAAGAGAAAGAGAGAATTAGAGAGAGCATACTTAAATTCACACAGTACACCGGATAAGACAGGAGAAATACTCCAGATATAACAGACAGGGTCACCTAGCCCCCCGACACATAAACTACTGCAGCATAAATACTGGAGGCTGAGACAGGAGGGGTCAGGAGACACTGTGGCCCCATCCGATGATACCCCCAGACAGGGCCAAACAGGCAGGATATAACCCCACCCACTTTGCCAAAGCACAGCCCCCACACCACTAGAGGGATATCTTCAACCGCCAACTTACCATCCTGAGACAAGGCCGAGTATAGCCCACAAAGATCTCCGCCACGGCACAACCCAAGGGGGGGACGCCAACCCAGACAGGAAGACCACGTCAGTGACTCAACCCACTCAAGTGACGCACCCCTCCTAGGGACGGCATGGAAGAGCACCAGTAAGCCAGTGACTCAGCCCCTGTAATAGGGTTAGAGGCAGAGAATCCCAGTGGAGAGAGGGGAACCGGCCAGGCAGAGACAGCAAGGGCGGTTCGTTGCTCCAGAGCCTTTCCGTTCACCTTCACACTCCTGGGCCAGACTACACTCAATCATATGACCTACTGAAGAGATGAGTCTTGAGACCGAGTCTGCGTCTCTCACATGGGTAGGCAGACCATTCCATAAAAATGGAGCTCTATAGGAGAAAGCCCTGCCTCCAGCTGTTTACTTAGAAATTCTAGGGACAATTAGGAGGCCTGCGTCTTGTGACCGTAGCGTACGTGTAGGTATGTACAGCAGGACCAAATCGGAAAGATAGGTAGGAGCAAGCCCATGTAATGCTTTGTAGTTTAGCAGTAAAACCTTGAAATCAGCCCTTGCCTTAACCTTTCTAGGACACGCGTTCCGCTAGCAGAACCCCCCCCCAACATTCCGCTGAAAAGGCAGCGCGCGAAATTCAAAAATATTTTTTTGAAATATTTAACTTTCACACATTAACAAGTCCAATACAGCAAATGAAAGATAAACATCTTGTTAATCTACCCATCGTGTCCGATTTTTAAAAATGTTTTACAGCGAAAACACAACATATATTTATGTTAGCTCACCACCAAATCCAAAAAACACACAGCCATTTTTGCCAGCCAAAGATAGCTTTCACAAAACCCAGAAATAGAGATACAATTAATCACTAACCTTTGAACATCTTCATCAGATGACACTCATATGACATCATGTTACACAATACATTTATGTTTTGTTCGATTTGTGCATATTTATATCAACAAATCTCGGTTTACATTGGCGCCATGTTCAGAAATGCCTCCAAAATATCCGGAGTAATTGCAGAGAGCCACGTCATATAACAGAAATACTCATCATAAACTTTGATGAAAGATACATGTTTTACATATAATTAAAGATACACTGGTTCTTAATGCAACCGCTGTGTCAGATTTTTTAAAAACTTTAGTAAAAAGCACACCATGCAATAATCTGAGACGGCGCTCAAATATAAATAAAATTTCTCCGCCATGTTGGAGTCAACAGAAATACGAAATTACATCATAAATATTCCCTTACCTTTGATGATCTTTCATCAGAATGCAGTGCCAGGAATCCTAGTTCCACAATAAATCGTTGTTTTGTTCGATAATGTCCATTACTTATGTCGAATTAGCAACTTTAGCTAGCATGTGTAGTACTCGTGTCCAAACACTGGCGCAAGTGAACGCAAACGTCGGACGAAAACTTAAAAAAGTTATATTACAAGTCGAATAAACTGGTCAAACTTAGTTGAGAATCAATCTTCAGGATGTTGTTATCATATATATCCAATAACGTCCCAACCGGAGCATTTCTTCATGTCTGTAAAAGTAATGGCACACATTGACATCCCATGTCTAGCGTGCGTGACCAGGAACTGGCAATCTGCCAGACCAGTGACTCAAATAGCTCCCATCTGGCCCCACATCACACTAGAGGCTTCATTCCACGTTCTACTGACTGTTGACATCTAGTGGAAGGCATATGAAGTGCAAACAGATCCATAAATTACAGGGATTTGAATAGGCGATGACTTTCACATCGACCCTTTTCAGAATTTTCACTTCCTGTTTGGAAGTTTGCCTGCCATATGAGTTCTGTTATACTCACAGGCATAATTCAAACAGTTTTAGAAACTTCAGAGTGTTTTCTATCCAATACTAATAATAATATGCATATATTACCATCTGGGACAGAGTAGGAGGCCGTTCAATTTGGACACCAATTCATCCAAAAGTGAAAATGGTGCCCCCTATCCCTAAAAAGTTTTAACAGGAAGCCAGTGTAGGGTGGCTAACACTGGAGTAATATGATCAAATTTTGGGGTTCTAGTCAGGATTCCAGCAGCCGTATTTAGCACTAACTTATTTTGTGCTTTATCCGGGTAGCCGGAAAGTAGAGCATTGCAGTAGTCTAACCTAGAAGTAACAAAAGCATGGATACATTTTTCTGCATCATTTTTGGACAGAAAGTTTCTGATTTTTGCAATGTTACGTAGATGGAAAAAAGCTGTCCTTGAAACAGTCTTGATATGTTCGTCAAAAGAGAGATCAGGGTCCAGAGTAACGCCGAGGTCCTTCACAGTTTTATTTGCAACGACTGTACAACCATCAAGATGAATTGTCAGATTCAACAGAAGATCTCTTTGTTTCTTGGGACCTAGAACAAGCATTTGTCCGAGTTTAAAAGTAGAAAGTTTGCAGCCATCCACTTCCTTATGTCTGAAACACAGGCTTCTAGCGAGGGCAATTTTGGGGCTTCACCATGTTTCATTGAAATGTACAGCTGTGTGTCATCCGCATAGCAGTGAAAGTTAACATTATGTTTTCGAATGACATCCCCAAGAGGTAAAATATATAGTGAAAACAATAGTGGTCCTAAAACGAAACCTTGAGGAACACCGAAATATACAGTTGATTTGTCAGAGGACAAACCATTCACAGAGACAAACTGATATCTTTCCGACAGATAAGATCTAAACCAGGCCAGAACTTGTCCGTGTAGACCAATTTGGGTTTCCAATCTCTCCAAAAGCATGTGGTGATCGATGGTATCAAAAGCAGCACTAAGGTCTAGGAGCACGAGGACAGATGCAGAGCCTCGGTCTGACGCCATTAAAAGGTAATTTACCACCTTCACAAGTGCAGTCTCAGTGCTATGATGGGGTCTAAAATCAAACCGAAGCATTTCGTATACATTGTTTGTGTCACGTTCCTGACCTGTTTTATGTTATTTTTGTATGTGTTTAGTTGGTCAGGGCGTGAGTTGGGGTGGGCATTCTATGTTTTGTGTTTCTATGTTTAGGTGGTTGGTAATTAGCCTTATATGGTTCTCAATCAGAGACAGGTGTTTGACTTTTCCTCTGATTGAGAATCATATATAGGTTGGCTGTTCACACTGTTTGTTTGTGGGTGATTGTCTTCCGTGTCTGTGTCTATGCACCACACGGGACTGTTTCGGTTTGTTCGTTCATTTTATGTAGTCTGTTCCTGTTCATGCGTTCTTCGTGTATATGTAAGTTTGTTAGTTCAGGTCTGTCTACGTGCGTTTGTTATTTTGTAATTATATAGTGTATTTCGTGTCAGTGTTCGTCTTGTCAAATAAATCATTATGTATTCATCACCCGCTGCGCCTTGGTCCACTCTCTCACCCAAAAACGATCGTGACAGAACCACCCACCAACAAAGGATCAAGCAGCGGTGTAACGGGAGAGAGAGACAGCGCACGAAGGAGGAATGGACATGGGAGGATGTTTTGAACGGCAAGGGTTGCTACACATGGGAGGAGATCCTGGCTGGAAAGGATCGCCTCCCATGGGAACAGCTGGAGGCAGCTCGGAGAGCGGAGGAAACCGGAGAGAGGAACCGGCGTTATGAGGGGACACGTCTAGCACGGAAGCCTGTGAGTAAACCCCAAAAAATTCTTGGGGGGGGGCTAGAAGGGAGAGTGGCGAAGTCAGGTAGGAGACCTGCGCCCACTCCCTGTACTTACCGTGGAGAGCGAGAGTACGGGCAGACACCATGTTACGCAGTAGAGCGCATGGTGTCTCCTGTACGTGTGCACAGCCCGGTGCGGTACATACCAGCTCCTCGTATCGGCCGGGCTAGATTGAGTATTGAGCCGGATGTCATGAAGCCGGCCCTACATATCTGGCCACCAGTACGTCTCCTCGGGCCGGCTTACATGGCACCAGCCTTACGCATGGTGTCCCCGGTTCGCCTACATAGCCCGGTGCGGGTTATTCCACCTCCCCGCACTGGTCGGGCGACGGGGAGCATACAACCAGGTAAGGTTGGGCAGGCTCAGTGCTCAAGGGAGCCAGTACGCCTGCACGGTCCGGTATTTCCGGCGCCACCTCCCCGCCCCAACCCAGTACCACCAGTGCCTACACCACGCACCAGGTTTCCAGTGCGTCTCCAGAGCCCTGTTCCTCCTCCACGCACTCTCCCTGTGGTGTGTGTATCCAGCCCAGTGCCTCCAGTTCCGGCACCACGCACCAAGCCTTATGTGCGTCTCCAGAGCCCTGTACGCACTGTTCCTTCTCCCCGTACTCGCCCTGATGTGCGTGCCCTCAGCCCGGTACCACCAGTGCCGGTACCACGCACCAGGCCTACAGTACGCTTTGAGAGTCCAGTGTGCCCTGTTGCTGCTCCCCGCACTAGCCTGAAGGTGCGTAGCTTTAGCCCGGTACCTCCAGTTCCGGCACCACGCACCAGGCCTATAGTGCGTCTCAGCCGGCCAGAGTCTGCCGTCTGCCCAACGGCGCCTGAACTGCCCTTCTGCCCAACGACGCCTGAACTGTCCGTCTGCCCAACGCCGTCTGAACTGTCCGTCTGCCCAACGCCGCATGAACTGCCCGTCTGTACTGAGCCTTCAAAGCCGCCCGTCTGCCATGAGCTTTCAGAGCCGTCCGCCAGACAGGAGCCGCTAGAGCCTTCCGCCAGACAGGATCAGCCAGAGCCTTCCGCCAGACAGGATCAGCCAGAGCCTTCCGCCAGACAGGATCAGCCAGAGCCTTCCGCCAGACAGGATCAGCCAGAGCCGTCAGCGAGCCATGACCAGCCAGAGCCGTCAGCGAGCCATGACCAGCCAGAGCCGTCAGCGAGCCATGACCAGCCAGAGCCGTCATCCAGCCATGACCAGCCAGAGCCGTCATCCAGCCATGACCAGCCAGAGCCGTCATCCAGCCATGACCAGCCAGAGCCGTCATCCAGCCATGACCAGCCAGAGCCGTCATCCAGCCATGACCAGCCAGAGCCGTCATCCAGCCATGACCAGCCAGAGCCGTCATCCAGCCATGACCAGCCAGAGCCGTCATCCAGCCAGGATCCGCCAGAGCCAGCCAGCCAGGATCCGCCAGAGCCAGCCAGCCAGGATCCGTCCCTCAGTCTGGTGTTGCCCCTCATTCTGGTGTTGCCCCTCATTCCGGTGTTGCCCCTCATTCCGGTGCTGCTCCTTATCCTGGTGATGCCCCTTAATTTAGGTGGGGGTATTTGGAGGGTGGTCATTGTGAGGGGGATAAAGAAGCGGGGATTTATTATGGTGGGATGGGAACCACGCCCAGAGCCTGAGCCACCACCGTGGACAGATGCCCACCCAGACCCTCCCCTAGACTTTTGGTGGTGCGTCCGGAGTTCGCACCTTGAGGGGGGGGTTCTGTCACGTTCCTGACCTGTTTTATGTTATTTTTGTATGTGTTTAGTTGGTCAGGGCGTGAGTTGGGGTGGGCATTCTATGTTTTGTGTTTCTATGTTTAGGTGGTTGGTAATTAGCCTTATATGGTTCTCAATCAGAGACAGGTGTTTGACTTTTCCTCTGATTGAGAATCATATATAGGTTGGCTGTTCACACTGTTTGTTTGTGGGTGATTGTCTTCCGTGTCTGTGTCTATGCACCACACGGGACTGTTTCGGTTTGTTCGTTCATTTTATGTAGTCTGTTCCTGTTCATGCGTTCTTCGTGTATATGTAAGTTTGTTAGTTCAGGTCTGTCTACGTGCGTTTGTTATTTTGTAATTATATAGTGTATTTCGTGTCAGTGTTCGTCTTGTCAAATAAATCATTATGTATTCATCACCCGCTGCGCCTTGGTCCACTCTCTCACCCAAAAACGATCGTTACAGTTTGTCTTCAGGAAGGCAGTGAGTTGAACTCTGTGAAGCATTTATTTGGGCTGCAATCTGAGGTGCAGTTAACTCTAATGAACGTATCTTCTGCAGCAGAGGTAACTCTGGGTCTTCCTATCCTGTGGCGGTCCTCATGAGAGCCAGCTCTTGAAATTTTCCGGATTGACTGACCTTCATGTCTTAAAGTAATGATGGACTGTCTTTTCTCTTTGCTTATTTTAGCTGTTATTTTACCAAATAGGACTATCTTCTGTATACCACCCCTACCTTGTCACAACACAACTGATTGGCTCAAATTAATTCAATTAAATTAACTTTTAACAAGGCACACCAGTTAATTGAAATATATTCCAGGTGACTACCTCATGAAGCTGGTTGAGAGAATGCCAAGAGTGTGCAAAGCTTTCATCAAGGCAAAGGGGGGCTACTTTGAAGAATTTCAAATATAACATGTATTTTGATTTGTTTAACACTTTCTTTGGTTACTACATGATTCCATATGTGTTATGTCATAGTTTTGATGTCTTCACTATTATTATACAACGTAGAAAATAGTAAAAATAAAGAAAAACCCTTGAATGAGTAGGTGTGTCCAATTTTTTGACTGGTACTGTATATTACTGTAGGCCACACAGAGATAATTACAGATACCTGTGATAATCTGAAGTAACCAAAAAGGCCACTGGATCTCATCTGATAAAATTCCACCCAAAAGGAAAGTTAGCAAAATTCTGGTACTTTACTGGTAAACTTTTCCAGTATTATACCCTTCCTCTGCAACCCTAAACATGAGTCACACTAACAACGCTTCTGCTGCTGGATGAGTAATCACACTGACTCACTGTAGCAGAGTAGCAGAACTTATATTATATACTGCACTGTAGCATATCTCAACATATATTATGCGTCTTCTAGTTGATGCCTCATGCAGTGATCGAAATATTGCATTTCCTATGTCTTTGTAATAACTCTTTCCCTCTGACAAGGGGCGACAGGTAGCCTAGCGGTTAATAGTGTTGGGCCTGTAACCGAAAGGTCCCTGGTTTGAATCCCTGAGCCGACAATGTTAAAAATCTGTGGATGTACCCTTGAGCAAGGCACTTAACCCTAATTGCCCTTTATAAGAGCGTCTGCTAAATGACTAAAATGTAAGTGGACATGTTAATGAACTTTCAGTCTTTTGTAGGCTAACAGGCTAATAACATAATCAAGTACAGTAGCTAGCGCACACAGGATTTAGTTCTGGGTTGCGAGGTTAATGAATGTGTGCTTCTCCCCTGCCTTGTATGTAGATATGACTGTGTGTTGATTTCTCTGTTGTGGATATAGCTGTGATCCTCTGAGCGGTGCTTGTTGTGGATCTCTCTTTATGTTTCTATTTCTCTGTTGTTCCTGTGGAATTTATCACTGTTGGGGCTTCCAGGAATGTGATTGGGTAAAGCACACACTTCTCATTCTCAGAAAATTCTCATTCAATTCCCATGCACTTCTCATTGAATTCTCATGCGCTTCCCGTAGAATTGTCATGTACTTCTCATACAATTCCCTGTTGAACTTCTTATAGAATTCTCATACACTTCCCATACTTCTTGTACACGATTCACCATGTCTATTTTCAGATACTTCTCAGTCAGCTACAAATATTTTAAACATTTTACAGAATTCAAATTAATTCAAATTACAAAAAATAAATTTAGACCTTCTTTGTTAATTTGTGTGAACACTTGTGTGTTTGTGAGATTTGTATGTGTGCGTGTGTGTGTGCTCGTGCATGTGTGTGTGTGGGCATGCGTGCATGCATGTGCGTTTGTGTTTCTTCCCTGTGAGCCCACAGTACACTAAAACACATGTCTGCATCAACAGGAACAACAAAGGCAGAGACATCAAAACCATCAAGTCCCTCAGGGTTCTGAGAGTCCTACGACCTCTGAAGACCATCAAGAGACTCCCCAAACTCAAGGTACCATACTGTACTGTGTTAATGTTCATATACCAACATGGTTGGGGAATTTCAGTTTACTTCCTGAATTGAATGAATTGAAATGGAATTGACCCGAACCCTGTCTACCAATGCCAATGCTTTGTTGACCTTGGCTCCCCTTACAGGAAAAACACATGATTTCACATGTGGAAAATCACATGATTTCACATGTGTAGTTTCATGTTATCACATGTTGCTTTACATGTTGTCACATGTTATAACATTAACTTTGCATTAAGATCACATGTGATATCCAAGGGGTTTTTCCATAAAGGTCCTTCATTAAAATGAATGAAATCTTTCAAATCTTTCAGGGAATTTCCAGTGAATGTGGGTTTTTACCTTCTATCCGTGGAACCATGTATCCTCTCCTCCTCCTATACAGGCGGTGTTTGACTGTGTGGTGACGTCTTTGAAGAACGTCTTCAACATCCTCATCGTCTACCAGCTCTTCATGTTTATCTTCGCTGTCATCGCCGTTCAGCTCTTCAAAGGAAAGTTCTTTTACTGCAATGACAGCTCCATGGACACAGAGAAGGAGTGCCAGTGAGTCCAACACACAGATGTACAGTATGCCAGTGGAGGCTGCTGAGGGGAGGACTGCTCATAATAATGGCTGGAATGGAGTACAGTGGATGGAATGGACTGAATGGAATGATATCAAACACATAAAAAACATGTTTTTGATACCATTCCATTTACTCCATTCCAGCAATTATTATGAGCCATTCTCCCCTCAGCAGCCTCCACTTACAGTACAAACACTGGAACAAACAAAGACAACAAACCGTTTACTTATTCACAATCGTCCACACAACACCCATTTCAAATTGGTGAGTGATCAAAGGAATCCTTACCTCCTCTGTCTCTGTCCTTTAACCTCTATTCTGTTCTTCACAGAGGTTACTACATTGACTACGCTCGAGACAAGAAGGAAGTGAAGAAGAGGGAGTGGAAGAGGCATGAGTTCCACTATGACAACGTGTGCTGGGCTCTGCTCACTCTCTTCACTGTTTCAACTGGAGAGGGCTGGCCGCAGTAAGTCCCTGATGTTCCCAGCACTATGCTCTAACACAACATGAATGCAACTGATATGGGATTCAGAGAGACCGTTGACATTTGCCTGTTACTATTCCCTCTCTCTCTCTCTCTCTCTCTCTCTCTCTCTCTCTCTCTGTCTCTCTCTGTCTCTCTGTCTCTCTCTGTCTCTCTGTCTCTCTGTCTCTCCTTCTCTCTCTCTCCCTCCCTATCTCTCTCTACTTGTTTTCTCTCCCCCCTTACCTCCAGGGTTCTGCAGCACTCTGTGGACGTGACAGAGGAGGACATGGGTCCAAGTCGGGGCAACAGGATGGAGATGTCCATCTTTTACGTTGTCTACTTTGTGGTCTTCCCTTTCTTCTTTGTCAACATCTTCGTCGCTCTCATCATCATTACCTTCCAGGAACAGGGTGATAAGATGATGGAGGAGTGTAGCTTGGAGAAGAACGAGGTACAGGACAGAAAAGCAGCACACAAATGCACTCCCATTCTACTATAGCTTAAATATACTGCTGTACCCCATCACCCCAGAATTTGATTTAGTGAATAGGTGCTGCCAGCAATAGACCACAGGAGGTTGGTGGAACCTTACTGCTGGACCCCAGGAAGAGTAGCTACTGCCTTGGCAACAGCTAATGGAGATCCATAATAAATACAAATACTCAACTTGTACATACATTCTTACAACACAAAAATAAACACAGGATTTCATGAAATTGATTCACTTAACAGTGGTTCCCAAACTTTTTATAGTCCCGTACCCTTTCAAACATTCAACCTCCAGCTGCGTACACCCTCTAGCACCAGGGTCAGCGCACTCTCAAATGTTGTTTTTTGCCGTCATTGTAAGCCTGCCACACACACACTATACAATACATTTATTAAACATAAGAATGAGTGTGAGTTGTTGTCACAATCCGGCTCATGGGAAGTGACAAAAAGCTCTTATAGGACCAGGGCAAAAATAATAATATAATAATAATCAATAATTTTGCTCTTTATTTAGCCATCTTACATGTAAAACCTTATTTGTTCATCAAAAATGGTGAATAACTCACCACAGGTTAATCAGAAGGGTGTGCTTGAAAGGATACACATAACTCTGCAATGTTGGGTTGTATTGGAGAGAGTCTCAGTCTTAAATCATTTTCCAAACACAGTCTGTGCCTGTATTTAGTTTTCATGCTAGTGAGGGCCGAGAATCCACTCTCACATAGGTACGTGGATGCAAAGGGCATCAGTGTCTTAACAGCGTGATTTTCAAGGCAAGAAAATCTGAGCACATCCCTATCCAGAACTCTGGCGGTGGCTTCTGATTAAATTCGATTTTCACAGAACCGCTTGTTGCAATTTCGATGAGGCTCTCTTGTTCAGATATCGGTAAGTGGACTGGAGGCAGGGCATGAAAGGCATAACGAATCCAGTTGTTTGTGTCATCCGTTTCGGGAAAGTACCTGCATGATTGCGCACCCAGCTCACTCAGGTGCTTCGCTATATCACATTTGACATTGTCCGTAAGTGTAACGATGCACGCTGAGAGTCGGGAAGCAAGTTCAGGGAGTGAATACATTTAATTAATAAATGAAACAAACACGTAACACAAACAGCACACCAACATGGAACAGGAACAGAAACAGTGATGACTGGGGAAGGAACCAAAGGGAGTGACATATAAAGGGCAGGTAATCAAGGAGGTGATGGAGTCCAGGTGAGTGTCATTATGCGCATAGCGCTGGTGACAGGTGTGCTCCATAACGAGCAGCCTGATGACCTAGAGGCCGGAGAGGGAGCACACGTGACAGTAAGCATGAGTTCATTTTTACACAACAAATTATACAATGATGGAAAGACCTGTGTGTTGTCCTTGTTAATGCAGACAGAAAAGAGCTCCAACTTCTTAATCATAGCCTCAATTTTGTCCCGAACATTGAATATAGTTGCGGAGAGTCCCTGTAGATTCAGATTAATTCAGGCGAGAAAAAACATCACCCAGATAGGCCAGTCGTGTGAGAAACTCGTCATCATGCAAGCAGTCAGGCAAGTGAAAATTATGGTCAGTAAAGAAAACTTTAAGCTTGTCTCTCAATTTAAAAAACGTGTCAATACTTTGCCCCTTGATAACTAGCTCACTTCTGTAAAAGCATTACATGGTCGCTGCCCATATCATTGCATAATGCAGAAAATACACGAGAGTCCAAGGGCCTTGCTTTAACAAAGTTAACAATTTTCACTGTAGTGTCCAAAATGTCTTTCAAGCTGTCAGGCATTCCCTTGGCAGCAAGAGCCTCTGGGTGTATGTTGCAGTGTACCCAAGTGGCGTCGGGAGCAACTGCTTGCACGCGCGTTATCACTCCACTATGTCTCCCTGTCATGGCTTTTGTGACATCAGTACAGATACCAACACAAAGTCCATTTGATGTCACAAAGATGTCCAGTACTTTAAAAATATCCTCTCATGTTGTCCTGATTTCCAGTGGTTTGCAGAAGAGGATGTCTTTCTTAATTGACCCCCCATAAACGTAATGGACATATACCAGGAGATGTGCCTGGCCAGCCACGTCTGTTGACTCATCCAGCTGTAACGCATAGAATTCACTGGCTTGTATGTGAAGCAGTAATTGTTTCAAAACATCTCCTGCCATGTCACTGATGTCGTGAAACAGTGTTATTGTCTTACTACTCGAAAGTCGTCTTTATTCTCGCTCAAAAAACTCCTATGGCTTATTTTTAAAATTGTCATGTTTCATTTCTAAATGTCTGCTCAAGAGTGAAGGTTTCCCGCGAGAGAGTAATGGTTAATGTGATTGGATGTTAATTATTTGACATGGCTACCTGTATTTGACACTGTGTTGTTATTTCGCTGAACACTAGATGGTTTAATTTTATTTTTGGCAGTGAAACGAGGCTACTCATGCGAGAGAGAGAACTCATCCAAATGTATAGCCCCGTCAGAAAATATAAATATACTGTTTGAAAATGTGAAGAAAAAAATGTAAGTTATTATTATTTTATTTTTTAAAATGTGAATCACATTTTTATTTGGCATACCCCCGACGGCATTGCGTACCCCTGGGGGTAGGCATACCCCAGTTTGGGAATACCTGACCTTCAATAACCATCTTGCTACCTTGATCAGATATACACATTTGATTGATCACAATAATCTCACAGTTTCATTTCTGATTTCTTCCTCTTCTTTTTATTCTCTCTCCATCAGAGGGCATGCATTGACTTTACCATCAGTGCCAAGCCCCTGACGCGCTACATGCCCCAGAACAGGCAGACCTTCCAGTACCGGCTGTGGCACTTTGTGGCGTCACCATCGTTTGAGTACACAGTGATGGTCATGATCGCCCTCAACACTGTGGTGCTCATGATGAAGGTATGGAACCTATGTCTTTGTAACACAGTTTATAAACATGTACAGGCCTTTGTTAGAATTTAGTTTCACTCTCAAAGTCTCAAATCCATGGGAGCAAGCCCAGTGTAACCCTTTTTGTCTGATAACAGTTGAATATGACACATCTCTGTCTCTTTGTATTAAATATGTAACCCACTTCTTTGCCATCACTGTTCGATACATTCCGGTCTCACTCTGACTGTGTCCTGTTTGTCCGCAGTACTACTCAGCTCCAGCAGCATATGACACGGTACTGAAGCACCTGAACACAGCCTTCACCGTTCTCTTCTCCCTGGAGTGTATCCTCAAGATCATGGCCTTTGGTTTTGTGGTGAGCAAGACAACAGGACTAAACTGTCCAACTGGGAAAATTAATGTTATGGTAGACATGGTAGCATGTTATGGTAGAATCGTTTCCATTCAAGAAAGGAGGCTTGCTTTTGTATAATGGTGCTCATTTGCCCCCTGGCAGAACTATTTTCGAGACACTTGGAACATTTTTGACTTCATCACTGTGCTCGGCAGCATCACTGAGATCATTGTGGATTTACAGGTAATGTTTCACTTTAGCTCTTTAACCTTTACTTCATAACCACTGTGATTCATGAACTGGTAATGCTGTAAAGCTTTTTCTCTCAGTAAAAATAGGCTATTAAAGTTGTAAACGTACTTGTTGACTTACTCGCCATCAATCAAATCGATCTCTATATATCCCTATCTGCCTATGGGTATGTTCTGTCTTCTTTGTCCCCGGACACTTCTCTGTTCCGTATATGCCTTGCCGTCTCCACCTTGCCGTCATACATCAGTTTTATGTTTACTGTATTTATATAGAATATTCTGTATGTTGACTTTGTGTAAATTCCTCTGTCTGTATAGTATCTGTACGTTTGTCTATTGCAGTGGAGGCTGGTGAGGGGAGGACGGCTCATAATAATGGTTGGAACGGCGCAAATGGAATGGCATCAAACACCTGGAAACCATATGTTTGATGTATTTGATACCATTTCACCTATTCCGCTCCAGCCATTACCACGAACCCGTCCTCCCCAGTTAAGGTGCCACCAACCTCCTGTGGTCTATCGCTGGCAGCACCTATTCACTAAGACAAATTCTGGGTATGTATAAATGTACTTGGTGAATAAAAGTGATTCTGACTTCTATATTTCCTGTGGTCTGTCTATCTCAGTCAATAAACACATTCAATATGAGTTTCCTGAAGCTGTTCCGGGCTGCCAGACTGATCAAACTGTTGAGGCAGGGCTACACCATACGAATCCTGCTCTGGACCTTTGTACAATCCTTCAAGGTCAGCCATGTTCTCCCCTGCTTTTACCATCTGTCATGTCCACTTAAGAAATATCCGACTTTGTTAATAGAACTAGTAGTCTGTCTTTATTTTGTATGTCCCTAGTCCCAGCTGGCCGTTGCACACACAGATGGGACTCGGCTGCTGGTGTGTGTTCTTGGGAAAACCAAATCCTTCTTCTCTATTTGTATCTCTTCTTTGCTCTAGGCTCTTCCTTATGTTTGTCTGCTCATCGCCATGCTGTTCTTCATCTATGCCATCATTGGGATGCAGGTAAGACCTCCAAAGCTTATATGCTTTACAATGGTAACTTCAGCCACAAAAAGGATGTTGTATTGCGGCTTCATTTGTTTCTCACTTGATCCACACAAGGTGTTTGGAAACATCAAGCTGAACGATGAAAACCATATCAACCAGCACAACAACTTCAAGACCTTCTCCGGTGCACTGATGCTTCTCTTCAGGTGGGTGCATTGAGAAGGAATCAGAAGCTGAGACATATTCAAAACTATAAGTAGATTATTTTGCTGGCTGATGAATTCATATATTGGTTAATGTTTAATAGACTAATTGGTTGATAAATTGCTTGCTTGCTTGATTAATTGACTCATTAATTGACTCATTTATTGACAGGAGTGCGACGGGGGAGTCATGGCAGGAGATCATGCTATCGTGTCTGGGGGGGCAGGAGTGTGAGCCAGACTCCTCCATGGCGCCCATGACCATGTCCCCTGACCACGAGGGAGGCTGTGGTACTGACTTCGCCTACTGCTACTTTGTCTCCTTCATCTTCTTCAGCTCTTTTCTGGTGAGGACGCTGCAGGAATACACTTTTTCTCCTTTCCTCCACTCTTTCTCAGCACTCTTTCTCTCCCTCACCGTCCATTTTTCTGATAGACAAGAGCAACTTTTGATAGTGCTACACAGATACACAAAAGCTATTTTTTGGATTGTATGCATGGACATGTGGACATCAGTATTGTATCTGTGTAGCACTATCAAAAATACACACATGCTATCTCTCACACGTCCTCTCCTCTTGTGTGACTGTAGATGCTGAATCTGTTTGTGGCTGTGATCATGGATAACTTTGAGTATCTGACCAGAGACTCTTCCATCCTGGGTCCTCATCACCTGGATGAGTTTGTCCGTGTCTGGGGAGAGTACGACCGCGCAGCATGGTGAGAGAGAAGACACCACCATGTCTCAACTCTTCCCAGCAGAGGACAGTGTATTGACTCTCTAAAAGCGAAATAGGCCTGAACTGCCTTAATTCCTGTGTTAGACTGGCCAACGTCTTCTGTTTCAAACTCCAAATGAATGCCTTAACCCTTACCTTTTCTCCTTAACTCTCTCTTTCTCCTTCCTAATTTTCCCTGTTTCTTCTGTAGTGGGCGTATACACTACACCGCCATGTATGAGATGTTGACCCACATGTCTCCACCCCTGGGCCTGGGGAAGAAATGCCCCAGAGGTATGGCCTACAAGGTATGGAAGAAACACTTACTTTATTTTATTAATTTAAATTTAGGATAGACATATTTTTTACAGTTGTTTCACTGTAAAGCATGTGGAATTCTCTCTATCTCTCTCTCTCCCTCCCTTTCTACTGCCCTCCATCTCTCTCTCTATCTCTCCCTCCCTCCCTCACTCTCTCTCCGCCCATCCCTCCTTTCCTCTCTCACTCCACAGAGGCTGGTGTTGATGAACATGCCTGTGGATGAGGACATGTCAGTCCACTTCACCTCCACCTTGATGTCTCTCATCCGCACCGCTCTGGAGATCAAGATCGCACGAGGTCAAGGAATGAGTTGAGTTTAAAACCACCACGCCTCACTGCATTTGCATCATTTTTCCAATTTAGACTTGGTCCATCTTGAGCCTGAAGATCCACACTGCCTAGGGCATGCAGACTTTTGGTCCAGCCCAGTACTGGTAACACACCTGATTCAACGTATAAATGGCTTGGTGATTTGTTGAGTAGTTGAATCAGGAAATTCAGCAACATTAACCATTTCCCCTGTCTGTGTGTAATGGCTGAATAAAAAAAGACTCCTGTGGATCTATTCTAATGTGGTCCAGGTGGGGAGGACCGAGTAGCTCTGGACACTGAGCTACAGAAGGAGATCAGTGTGATATGGCCATACCTCCCCCAGAAGACCCTGGATGTACTGGTGCCCATCAACAAAGGTCAGACCCACACTGGAGAGAGACATGGAGAGATAGACCTGGGAGTCAGTCAGTCAGTCAGTGGCTAGCAATCTAATCTAATCTGTGTCTTACAGATTCTGACATGACAGTAGGTAAGATATATGCCTCCATGATGATCATGGACTACTTCAAACAGAACAAAGCCAAGAAGCTGAGAGCACAGCTGGAAGCACAGGTCAGCTTTACACACCATATACACATTATATACACTGAGTGTACTAAACATTATGAACACCTGCTCTTTCCAAGACATAGACTGACCAGGTGAATCCAGGTGAAAGCTATGATCCCTTATTGATGTCACTTGTTAAATCCACTTCAATCAGTATAGATGAAGGGGAGGAGACAGGTTAAAGAAGGATTTTTAAGCCTTGAGACAATTGAGATATGGATTGTGTATGTGTGCCATTCATAGGGTGAATGGGCAAGACAAAATATGTATGTTCCTTTGAACAGGATATGGTAGTAAACTCAGCAAAAAAAGAAATGTCCTCTCACTGTCAACAGCGTTTATTTTCAGCAAACTTAACGTGTAAATACTTGTATGAACAAACAAATTTCAACAACTTAGACATAAACTGAACAAGTTCCACAGACATGTGACTAACAGAAATGGAATAATGTGTCCCTGAACGAAGGGGGGGGGGTCAAAATCAAAAGTAACAGTCAGTATCTTGTGTGGCCACCAGCTGCATTAAGTACTGCAGTGCATCTCCTGCTCATGGACTGCACCTGATTAGCCAGTTCTGTGAGATGTTACCCCACTCTTCCACCAAGGCACCTGCAAGTTCCTGGACATTTCTGGGGGGAATGGCCCTAGCCCGATCCAACACGTCCCAGACGTGCTCAATGGGATTGAGATCTGGGCTCTTCGCTGGCCATGGCAGAACATTGACATTCCTGTCTTGCAGGAAATCATGCACAGGACGAGCAGTATGACTGGTGGCATTGTCATGCTGGAGGGTCATGTCAGGATGAGCCTGCAGGAAGGGTACCACATGAGGGAGGAGGATGTCTTCCCTGTAACGCACAGCATTGAGATTGCCTGCAATGACAGCAAGCTCAGTCCGATGATGCTGTGACACACCGCCCCAGACCATGACGGACACTCCACCTTCAAATCGATCCCGCTCTAGAGTACAGGCCTTGGTGTATCGCTCATTCCTTCGACGATAAACGCGAATCCGACCATCACCCCTGGTGAGACAAAACCGTGACTCGTCAGTGAAGAGCACTTTTTGCCAGTCCTGTCTGGTCCAGCAACGGTGGGTTTGTGCCCATAGGCTAAGTAGTTGCCGGTGATGTCTGGTGAGGACCTGCCTTACAACAGGCCTACAAGCCCTCAGTCCAGCCTCTCTCAGCCTATTGCGGACAGTCTGAGCACTGATGGAGTGATTGCGTGTTCCTGGTATAACTCGGGCAGTTGTTGTTGCCATCCTGTACCTGTCCCGCAGGTGTGATGTTCGGATGTACCGATCCTGTGCAGGTCTTGTTACACGTGGTCTGCCTCTGCGAGGACGATCAGCTGTCCGTCCTGTCTCCCTGTAGCGCTGTCTTAGGCGTCTCACAGTACGGACATTGCAATTTATTGCCCTGGCCACATCTGCATTCCTCATGCCTCCTTGCAGCATGCCTAAGGCACGTTCACGCAGGTGAGCAGGGACCCTGGGCATCTTTCCTTTGGTGTTTTTCAGAGTCAGTAGAAAGGCCTCTTTAGTGTCCTAAGTTTTCATAACTGTGACCTTAATTGCCTACCGTCTGTAAGCTGTTAGTGTCTTAACGACCATTCCACAGGTGCATGTTCATTAATTGTTTATGGTTCATTGAACAAGCATGGGAAACAGTGTTTAAATCCTTTACAATGAAGATCTGTGAAGTTATTTGGATTTTTACGAATTATCTTTGAAAGAAAGGGTCTTGAAATAGGGACATTTCTTTTTTTGCTGAGTTTAGGTGCCAGGTGCACCGGTTTGTATCAAGAACTGCAACACTGCTATTTTTCATGCTCAACAGTTTCCTGTGTGTATCAAGAATGGTCCACCACCCAAAGGACATCCAGCCAGCTTGACACAACTGTGGGAAGCATTGGAGTCAACATGGGCCAGCATTCATGTGGAAGGCTTAAAACACCTTGTAGAGTTCATTCCCTGACGAATTGAGGCTGTTCTGAGGGCAAATGGGGGTACAACTCAATATTAGGAAGGTGTTCTTAATGTTTTGTACACTCAGTGTAATAACCTCAGTCCTCTTCTGTATAACATTATCATGGCATCTGGCATCTGTTGACACAACCTAGTGCCTGTAGTGATGTATTGCTTGGTGTGGTCTCCTCTACAGAAGGCCAGTCTGATGCCGTTCCAGCGGCTGGATGCCTCGACCCTCTCTGAAGACATTCTGTCCAATGCCCAGCCCCTGCCCTGCATGCCCCACAGTGCTGGCTCCGCCCTGTGAGTCAGTCCGTGCGTGCAGGCTTGCTTGCATTCGTGTATGTGTGTGTGCCTTGTGCCTTTAGTAAGTATTTGTGACCAACCCCCTCGATTCGGCCTTATGTAGCAACATTTTTAATTGTTTTTTACGTTGGATTAAAGTAGAGATGTAGAGCTTAAAAATGGTATATGTTTCTCAACACCGTTTCAACAACATTTCTCAACATTGTTTCTCAACACTGCAGTTGAGAAACAAGTAATTCTGCTTTGAAAGTTGGTACTTGAAACTTGTAACCCCACTTTTGAGAAAATGGCCCTTGAATATTTTGGTACACCTACTGGAGAGCTTTTCTTTGTCTACACCCATTCAGCATCGTTCACACCCTCTTAACCTCTCTGGGATATTCGGGACGGTAGCGTCCCACCTCAACAACAGCCAGTGAAAGTGCAGGGCGCCAAATTCAAAACAACAGAAATCCCATAATTAAAATTCCTCAAACATACAAGTTTTTCACACCATTTTAAAGATAAACTTGTTGTCTAAACTTAAATCCAGCCACAGTGTCCGATTTCAAAAAGTCTGTACGACGAAAGCACACCAAACGATTATGTTAGGTCAGTACCTAGTCACAGAAAAACACAGCCATTTTTCCAGCCAAAGAGAGGAGTCACAAAAAGCCGAAATAGAGATAAAATTAATCACTAATCTTTGATTATCTTCATCAGATGACACTCATAGGACTTCATGTTACACAATACATGTATGTTTTGTTTGATAAAGTTCATATTTATATCCAAAAATCTCAGTTTACATTGGCGCGTTACGTTCAGTAGTTCCAAAACATCCGGTGATTTTGCAGAGAGCCACATCAATTTACAGAAATACTCATAATAAACATTGCTAAAAGATACAAGTGTTATGCATGGATTTTAGATCCACTTCTCCTTAATGCAACCGCTGTGTCAGATTTCAAAAAAGCTTTACCGAAAAAGCACACCATGCAATAATCTGATTACAGCGCTCAGACAACAAATCAAGCCATACAGATATCCGTCATGTTGTGGAGTCAACAAAGTCAGAAATAGCATTATAAATATTCACTTACCTTTGATGATCTTCATCAGAATGCACTCCCGGGAATCCCAGTTCCACAATAAATGTTTGATTTGTTCGATAAAGTCCATCATTTATGTCCAAATACCTCCTTTTTGTTTGCGCGTTTAGGACACAATCCAAACTCACGACACGTGGGCAAGTCCAGGCGAAAGTTCAGACGAAAAGTCATATTACAGTTCGTAGAAACATGTCAAACGAAGTATAGAATCAATCTTTTGGATGTTTTAACATAAATCTTCAATAATGTTTCAACCGGAGAATTCCATTGTCTGTAGAAATGCGATGGAACGCAGCTAACTATCACGTGAGCGCACGTGACCAGCTCATGCCAGACACCTGACTCAATCAGCTACCATTCCCCCCTCCTTCACAGTAGAAGCATCAAACAAGGTTCTAAAGACTGTTGACATCTAGTGGAAGCCTTAGGAAGTGCAATATGACCCCATTTCCACTGTATCTTGGATAGGCAAAGAGTTGAAAAACTACAAACCTCAGATTTCCCACTTCCTGGTTGGATTTGAGTTCTGTTATACTCACAGACATCATTCAAACAGTTTTAGAAACTTCAGAGTGTTTTCTATCCAAATGTACAAATTATATGCATATTCTAGCTTTTAGGACTGAGTAGCAGGCAGTTTACTCTGGGTACCTTTTTATCCAAGCTACTCAATACTGCCCCCCTTCTCCCAAAGAAGTTAAGCCTTAGCCCCACCCATCTCTTTAAAGATTCACATGCGAGGCCATGTGGTAAACACACGCTATATCAAATAAAAGCTGTGTTTATTTGTCTTATGTACAGGACACAAAAGTGGTTACTTGCATAGTAGTAATATCTAAAACAGAAAGTGTCCAGATAAAACTATTGTATAAATATTTTAGCATTATTAGATGACACTTACCTGACACACTTGTCTAAATTGATGGGTCATGTGAAGGAAATGCTATAACCACCTCCCAGCCACATTTAGCTAAGTGGATGGGTCACTATTGTCTAGACATGTACACATGTTCATGAAATACAATAGATGGCCGTAATCACCCCCAGACACACCTGGCTAATTTGATGGGTCATGTAATAACCCGGCCGAAGTGGAGTCTTTTGTTTAGACATGTAGCTAGCTAGCTAAACAATTAACCGGCATAATCCCAACTCATACTACTACCAAAACAAACATTGTAATAGCTGTAGTATGAATCTGCAGGTAGCTAAAGCTATCAAACTAGGTTCAATGTTAGCTAGCTAACATTAGGCTATAACTAGCAATGCAAATGGATTTCTGATTCGAATAGTATTACTACACTGGTCATACACATAATGTTAGCTAGCGAGCCAGCAAGCTGCAAGCTGCTAACTAACAGTATGCTTTAGCTTGCAATAAAACCAACTTTCTCACAAAATTAGAAACTTATATCTGAAAATGTAGCTAGACTCTTAACATATACATGGACGAACGCTTCACAGCAGACTGGAACCATTTAACTCCGTTTTGTTTGTAGCTACATCTTGTTTGGCCAGCGTTGTGTCAAGTCACTCCGGTTTACACTGACCGTGGCGTGTGCAGAAATTAGTCCATCACTTTTTCAACTGATCTGTCGATAGCACCTGCTAAATTCAGGGCATCAATGTTGAGAAAAGTTGCAACACTTTTGTAGTTCTCGTTGGCTAACGTTATATCTTTCAAAAATGGTGCGGTAGAATGGACTGTCAAAACATACTGAACAGCTCACGTTATAGACAGAAGCATGCTACATGGCAGACCAATCCAAACTCATCTCCCGGCATGTCCAGCCCATCCATTATCACAGCCAATCATGGCTAGCGGGAAGGTTCCTGGCTTTTTCCGTGGCTAAACCAACTAGGCTCGTACTTATGGATGGAATACAAGTTTGTTATTAAGGCACATGAAAGTTCACAGGTTCCAGAAGGCATTTCTGTCAAAAAACACATTTTGATAACAAAGACTAATAATAATATTTTTAAAAAGTAGTGACGTGCGACATACGCCTAGTTTCCTGAAATGAGTCACATTTGTGTTTGACAGTATTTCCTCTGTGACTTGCCTCCCTCTGTAGGACCAGAGGAGGCCTGGTGGCGTTGAGTCCTCTCTCCCCCCAGGACCTGCTCAACATGCAGCCCATGACCTCTGACACGGATACCAGAAGCCAACACTCCAGGGTAACGAGAAGGACCAAGTCCTATGTACTGTAGAAACACATCACAGGAGTACTGTACACCACACTAACTAGCACAAACACCAACTACACAAAGTACACACACAAAGAAGCCTTTATATAATTTAGTAAGTGTACAATGATAGCTCTATAAAGCCCTTTGCTAGGAGCCAAAAGGAAAAAGTCAGCTATGGGCAAAATATAAAATACTGCCCGGTGAAAACCTAACCTCTTGCGTTAAAGCGCTAAATATCAACCCACACATAGACAACAATGAATCAATTACACTTATCTAATAGTAATGGTTGAATGAAGATACTAATAGTGCAGCGCAGAGCACGGCATTCATGTTTCTATGTGTTTCCGTCCTTGCCTAAGTTGTAGTCTGATTAGTGGAGGTTTAAAGGAGATGCAGGCATTCTCGCTGTTCATTGTGCTGTTTATAGGCTGTTTGGTTCAACTGGTCTTCAGTGTACTGTTTGCCCTATAGGAATGTTACGACTTTGACCCTGGATATCTGTTAGTGTTTGCCATATTTTATGTATATTTTCACTAGGGAGTTACATGAGTCATGACAGGCTTTAAGGAGAGGTGAACTTGTCTGGCTCAGTATGTTTGGTGTATCCAGATCTGAACTTGCATGAGTATGTGTAACAGTAGGCCCAATTGTTGTTCTGGTCTCTCTCTTCTCATTTATTGTTGTAGCGATGTGCTTGTGCTGCCATCTCCTCTTGCTCTCTGACTTTCTCCTCCTGCTTTGCCCAATCTTTCTGGGGTCAGTCTCCTTGTTGTCATTGGTTGTTAATCTGTGGCTCTTTGGCTGGAATGGCTTCTGATTGGTTGGTGACAATGGAATGGCCTAGGTTTGATTTACCCAATTGCAGAAAGGCCTTGCGAATTTTTACCATGTAACATTGTCTGAAGTCCTCCTTGGCTGGAACCCCAAAAGGCAGTTAGTCCCAGTACTGAATTGACCAGCCTGATCTCTACTGTACTGTACTCTATCTCTCCCCTCTCTCTGTCTCTGGTCTCATATAGGTGAGTGCAGGGGAGTGCAGTGGGTTGATTCCTGACCCACTGGAGCTCCCATTTGGCAGGGGGCTGTGTGTACGGGCTTCCTCCATGCCTCGTCTGTCTGTAGAGCCACAGGTACTGCCCTCTGACCACACTGACTCCTCCAGGGGCCGGAAGGGCCCGGGGCAGCAAGGGGGCCCCAGAGTGTGACATGCATGTCTGTGTGACAGAAGACAATGACCAGGCTACACTGGTTGTGCCATTTAGAGAGAAACATTTATTTTATGTGTCTTCCGTTTGCTGCTGGTGTGTCTGGAGAGATATAATCAACATGGATGTTTTTCTACGGAACGCTAGCGGTTCAGAATGGTGTTTTATTGATCCTGGGTTACTGGTATGTTTTGCCTTACCTCTCTCTCTGTCTCTCTCTCCACAATGAGTTGAGGGGGAAAATTAGGCGGTCCAAGCGTCCTAGTTGACCTGTTAATTGCCTGGAATAGTGAGCATGGATAGGAATTATGGATGGATTTCTTCCAAAGTAATAAAACGTATTTTATGGTATTTGTGGGTATTTGGTTGTCTCCTCCTCTGTGTGTATGGCCATGTACGTGTGCGTGTGCGTGTGCGTGTGCGTGTGCGTGTGCGTGTGCGTGTGCGTGTGTGTGCCTGTGTGCGTGTGCAGACCGAGATGGCCAGTGGCTCTATGAAGCGGTCCTCGTCCACTGTGGCTGACCAGAGGGTGAATGGCCTGTGGCAGGAGGAGAAGAAAAGTCCTGATAGACTGTACAGACCACGCCACAAGAGCTACAAGGCTGCCGGTCAGTCTCCACTCTCTACTCACGTGACCTCTCCTCTTATCAGTCCCACTGGCATGATGAGGGGTGGTATTCGTGTGTGGTTATTGTATGTTTAAAGAGTTCTTATTTTTCCATGTCTTTTTTATGTCTTTATCCTAAGTGCATCAATGATTATCCACTTGTCATCAACATACTGTTTACTGATCTACAGTGTAGTTATAACGTTACTGTTTACTGATATACAGTGTACTGATAATGTTACTGTTTACTGATCTACAGTGTAGTGATAATGTTGCTGTTTACTGATATACAGTGTAGTGATAATGTTACTGTTTACTGATCTACAGTGTACTGATAATGTTGCTGTTTACTGATATACAGTGTAGTTATAACGTTACTGTTTACTGATCTACAGTGTACTAATAATGTTGCTGTTTACTGATATACAGTGTAGTGATAACATTGCTATCTACTGATCTACAGTGTAGTGATAACATTGCTATCTACTGATATACAGTGTAGTTATAACGTTACTGTTTACTGATCTACAGTGTAGTGATAACATTGCTATCTACTGATCTACAGTGTAGTGATAACATTGCTATCTACTGATATACAGTGTAGTTATAACGTTACTGTTTACTGATATACAGTGTACTGATAATGTTACTGTTTACTGATCTACAGTGTAGTGATAATGTTACTGTTTACTGATCTACAGTGTAGTGATAATGTTACTGTTTACTGATCTACAGTGTAGTTATAACGTTACTGTTTACTGATCTACAGTGTAGTGATAATGTTACTGTTTACTGATCTACAGTGTAGTGATAATGTTACTGTTTACTGATCTACAGTGTAGTGATAACGTTACTGTTTACTGATCTACAGTGTAGTGATAATGTTACTGTTTACTGATCTACAGTGTAGTGATAATGTTACTGTTTACTGATCTACAGTGTAGTGATAATGTTACTGTTTACTGATCTACAGTGTAGTGATAACGTTACTGTTTACTGATCTACAGTGTAGTGATAACGTTACTGTTTACTGATCTACAGTGTAGTGATAACGTTACTGTTTACTGATCTACAGTGTAGTGATAATGTTACTGTTTACTGATCTACAGTGTAGTGATAACGTTACTGTTTACTGATCTACAGTGTAGTGATAATGTTACTGTTTACTGATCTACAGTGTAGTGATAACGTTACTGTTTACTGATCTACAGTGTAGTGATAATGTTACTGTTTACTGATCTACAGTGTAGTGATAATGTTACTGTTTACTGATCTACAGTGTAGTGATAATGTTACTGTTTACTGATCTACAGTGTAGTGATAACGTTACTGTTTACTGATCTACAGTGTAGTTATAACGTTACTGTTTACTGATATACAGTGTAGTGATAATGTTACTGTTTACTGATCTACAGTGTACTGATAATGTTACTGTTTACTGATCTACAGTGTACTGATAATGTTACTGTTTACTGATCTACAGTGTACTGATAATGTTACTGTTTACTGATCGACAGTGTAGTTATAACGTTACTGTTTACTGATCTACAGTGTACTGATAACGTTGCTATCTATTGATCTACAGTGTACTGATAACGTTGCTATCTACTGATCGACAGTGTACTGATAACGTTACTGTTTACTGATCTACAGTGTAGTTATAATGTTACTGTTTACTGATCTACAGTGTACTGATAACGTTGCTATCTACTGATCGACAGTGTACTGATAACGTTACTGTTTACTGATCTACAGTGTACTGATAACGTTGTTATCTATTGATCTACAGTGTACTGATAACGTTGCTATCTATTGATTTACAGTGTTTACTGTAGGCTAATTGTTCGACTTATGGGCGTAAGCATGTAGCTTCAATCCTGTCCTTTCATCATACCCTCTCTCTTTATCTGTTGTTGTCTCTCTCTGTCCCCCTCTCTCTTTATCTGTTGTTGTCTCTCTCTGTCCCCCTCTCTCTTTATCTGTTGTTGTCTCTCTCTGTCCCCCTCTCTCTTTATCTGTTGTTGTCTCTCTCTGTCCCCCTCTCTCATTATCTGTTGTTGTCCCTCTCTGTCCCCCTCTCTCTTTATCTGTTGTTGTCTCTCTCTGTCCCCCTCTCTCTTTATCTGTTGTCTCTCTCTGCCCCCCTCTCTCTTTATCTGTTGTTGTCTCTCTCTGTCCCCCTCTCTCTTTATCTGTTGTTGTCTCTCTCTGTCCCCCTCTCTCTTTATCTGTTGTTGTCTCTCTCTGTCCCCCTCTCTTTTTATCTGTTGTTGTCTCTCTCTGTCCCCCTCTCTCTTTATCTGTTGTTGTCTCTCTCTGTCCCCCTCTCTCTTTATCTGTTGTTGTCTCTCTCTGTCCTCCTCTCTCTTTATCTGTTGTTGTCTCTCTCTGTCCCCCTCTCTCTTTATCTGTTGTTGTCTCTCTCTGTCCCCCTCTCTCTTTATCTGTTGTTGTCTCTCTCTGTCCCCCTCTCGCTTTATCTGTTGTTGTCCCTCTCTGTCCCCCTCTCTTTTTATCTGTTGCTGCGCCCCTCTCTCTGTGCTCCTTGCCATGGTCTTCCTCTTCCTCATCCAGTGTCGCGGTCAGAAAGGAAGAGGCAGTTGGACACAGAGAAGGAGCGCGGGAGGTCTAAAGAGCGCCGCCACCTCCTCTCCCCAGACACGTCCCGCTGTACCTCCGAGGAGAGGAGCCTGCAACCCTCACACTCCCCTAGCCGTGATCGCACACACCCCCTGGACAAACAGGTAGGCCACACACATGCAGGATGCTTAACCAAGGACACATATTAAAGACCCATACACCATTAGTACCCCCTGAAGCCACTACTAGACCAACTAGACACAAACACATACCCACATTTGAAGAACTGGTAGGCCACATACACACTTGTGAAAAAACAGTCAGACATTTGTATTAAATGTGTTTCCACTCTTGTGTCCAGGGCAACAGCTCCGACAGCCCCATCCCCACCTCTGAATCTAGTACTCCTAGCCGTCGCCCCCTGTCCCAGACCTCAACACGCTCCCATCCCCACATCTCTTACTCTCCTCTGGTGTGTCGCACGCACCCTCCCTCAGGGGACGATGATGACGACAGGGGCAGCCCAGAGACTCAGAGGCGAGGGGAAGCCTCCAGAGAGGGGGCAGGGGGAGAGGGACAGAGTGGGGCGAGGGGCCGTCGCCACCAGCAGGGCTCTCCCCTGCGTCGCTACCCGTCGGAGCCCTACCTGGCCCTGCAGGAGGACGAGCACAGTCTGGACCCCACCGGGTTCATGGAGACGCTGACTTTCGAGGCGGCGGTAGCCACCAGCCTGGGACGTGCTAACACGGTCAGCTCCACATCCAGCTCCAGCTTCAGCTCCGCTCGACGGGGTTCCAGGAGCGGCTGGCAGGTCCCCAACGGACACTTCCGGAAACGCCTGGCTCAGACGGTCTCTGTTGCGGGCTGTGAGCCACTCAGCGACACAGAAGAGGACGACCGCTGCTAGGAGGAGGAAGAAGTGGAGGCGGAGGGGCGGTGAAGAAGGAGCGTAGGGAGTAAAGAGTTAAAGTTGTATTACATTATAAAGGAAAAGGGACATTTGTCACTCTCTTGCATTACTACTGCATACCTGTGTGATTGTAGTATGTTTGCTCAAATGTGAGAGGAGAACAAAAATAAGAACATTGTTTTTGACTTTTGCAAGTGGAATCCCTTTCAAATCCACACAGAAAATGTACAATAAATATCTACCCACAAATATTTGACTGTGGTTCGTTTATATTTTGACTATCAAAATAAAGAGCGTAATAATAAACCTCAAATAGCCTTGGATGGACAGAAAAGAGATTAAATGAATAGAATTGTAATTTGTGTCAATAGGTATTGTCATATCTGAAGGTGTTTCTCTGGCATTGATTCAGTGTTGCTCTTAACGGTGTGTGGGGTGTGAATATGTAACTATGTGCAAAATAAGGAGTAACAATATCTTTGAAAGCCATGGTTTTTGTAAATACATCTGTTTTTTTTTCCTATAAATTTGCCACCAGTACCACTTGATTGTCTGAGTAGGATACATGGCCATAAAGAAGGGTAACTGTAAAAGTACTTTATAAATGAATGAAATGTAGTCATGTCTATGTAACAAAATACACCCAAACAATAATTGATCAAGCAATGTTTTTTTGAATTTTAGTAGAGCTGAGTTCATTTTTGACCTTTTGCACCCTCCACCATTAGATTTCCTATCCCTTTACTGTCTACAAAGGGAACACACTTCTTTAATAAGAATCTATTCATACGTAAACCATGTAACTCCTGTTGTAATTTTTTAAAGGAATAAAACAATCATTAATACAAGCAGAAAAGTGAATGGCACATTGTCTTCTGTTGGAAATCTGTATGATTTTCTTTTCTTTTTTTACCAACTTGCAGGACAATGGACAACAACCAACAATGTCATGAAATGTGATTGCTTTCAATAAAAGTATTCATTATTTTTCAGAAAAGGAATGCCTAAATATCTAGTGTGATTTGAAAGACATGGCTTTGTTATGAACAGTACTCTAGAGAACCAAATGACTAGGACTATACCCAGAACATGGCTTCAATCCAAACCTTTATTAAGCCAATAGGAAAACCAGCAGAACCTGTGGCTGTCTTGAACCAACCTTCATCTTGTCGATGTACTGTACTGTACCTGTTTTTCTTCAGATGTTACAATATTTTTTTAAACATTTGACTGATTCATTCCTTCTCATCTTCCGGAATCAATAACTGGCCAGAAACAATCATGAACTTGAGTATTTTCTTCATCAATGTAGCCATCCATGTTCTCCTCTTCTTCATTAGCCTACCACGTAATCAGTACGTGTCAGATACCTCACTGCAACTGTATATTTTCTACCTAGATTGGTTTATAAAAATACTGTATGAGCCATTACAGACGACACATGTAGGAAGATGTTTTCAACACACCTGATTTTACCTATTATTTAGAATGGTTTACTAATAATGTACAGTACATTTATACCATGCTTTCTGCAAGATTGTAAGAGAACATATCCCTTTCAGCTCACAACACACTTGAAGGGTGGAATAGGATATTTCTGGAATGTTCATTTAAGGTACATGTATATGTATTTGTTTTATTTGCCTGAAAAAGGGTAATGATTCTGTGAAACTCACTTAACCAAAAAACAGAGAATTGTATAATAAGTTCCTTGAATGCAAATAGTTGTTTGGTTTATATGTGTAAAATAGTTGTATATACAGTATGAATAAAAGTTTCCTAAATTCCAAGAAAAGTATCCTTAATTGCAGTTATGTGGCTGCTTGTCTCGGTATCTGATGTAGACCAATGGTCAACTCCAATCCTTATTTAACTCTCCATAAGGCTCTAATGTCTGGGTAAAGTCAGGAATAAACATTTTGCTGAATGTTGTTTACACTTTACAGTAGACCACTTCAGGGAATAACTATACATGAATTATGAGATTAAACCAACAATTGTGATCTTTGTTTAAGAACAAAATTGTATATCATTCAAAAAAAACTGAAATAACAGACTATTTTGGGTCTTGTGCCAGCCACCACTTTTCATTTCCTTGTGTGACGTTGCATTGCAACCATCCAATGAAAGTGCAAAAAGCAAACTCCTCACTCACCTTATGACAAAGTCAACAACACTAAAGCCGTTACGTCATATCCAATGGACGCCAAGTTCAGGTTGAAAAAATTGAATAATATTGCAAGCTAGCCAGACACTTACTTTATTCGCGAAGTCAGTGGTCTATATTTGTGAAGAATATAGATGTTCTATCGCTAATGTCGTTATGATAGTTTCTATTTGAGCGAACGTTTTTCATTTCAAATCTTAGGCCGAGGAGTGAATGATATTAATCAAGGAAGTCACTAGCTGGTTAGCCAAAAGCGTTAGCTAGCAGCAGTATCTAGCTAGCTCTTTGTTTTGACTGTGATGGTCTGATGATGTTGAATAGCTTGGACAGCTGATGGGTCTCGAGCTAGTGTTTATATGAACATATATATATTATGTTTTAATGGGTTGTTAAATAGTATTTAATGTGTAATAACATTACTTCTTCAACGAGGGGAAGATACATTTGGTTGTAAACGAACAATAGCAAGTTTACAAGCTAGCTAAACAACGAGGGACTGAGAAGTGGACATGGGCAATTGTCTCAAATCGCCGACGTCCGACGATATATCTTTGCTTCACGAATCCCAGTCTGACAGAGCAAGTTATGGGGAGGCAGACCCGGATTTGGAGCCACCTCCGCCTTACCAGGTCAGACTTTATAGCTACTAATGTTAAAGCTAGAATCCTTAGTTGCTACATTTATTGTTGGACTTATACATTCATTATATAGTTATAACCACTGATTCTTGAAGAATATAACTGATAAATGCCTCATGAGCTTAGTTCAACAGTCGTACCCTATCAGAACCCAAAATATAAGCTTGTTTTGTTTGTAAACAATTTAGCTAAATGTAAACAAACACTGTATAGCCTCTAATCATGGTTATAATTATAATTTTGATATCGTGGATGGTCAGTCCTTATTGCATCCATAGCTCTGAATTAATTTGAGAGGGGTTCCATTTCTCCAGGCCCATCCCTCAGCATTTTACCAAAACAGAGGCGGGGTAACCACTTTGTTATTGCTTCAATTAAGGACCCTAGCTTTAAGTATTGCTATGCGAATTGACAGAATCATGCAAGACCCAGGGGTCAAGTGCATTGAACATCTTTAGAGAATCTGGTCAAATATTTCCTAATTATTTAGCTAGATTATTTATTTTCTTTTATATGATTCCATACCATTACTGACTCATTCATCTAGGTATAGTTTAAAGTGAATTGTTGCTGTCAAATGTATGGTTTTAAAAGCTAGGCTACATCAGATGAGCCACAATAAAATATTTAAAGGGCTGAGCAATAGTGTTGCATTGAAATTATTGTTTTCATAGGTAGGCCTATTTGCAACTGATTGTTATGGGTCTGAGTTTTCACATATCAATAGTTGAACATACTCAGTCACACAAAGAGAAAAACACACACAACACTTTTAATACCCAAATGCTTTTCAATCTCACAAAAGTGTTCTAAACAGGCTTGCCAAGAATGTCCAGACTGGGCAGTTTTTTCCGGCTGCTTTATCCATGGCAGGGTGTGTGTTTTGGCTCGCCACAGCGCAGAACACACATTGTGATAAACCATTATGATAGACTCCTTCTTTCTCCTTGTTGTATCACACTTTCATATAGGCCTCACACATGATTCCACCTCAAATCACCCAATACTAGATAGCTGCCGAGTCATACGCTGGCTGCCCAAAAGTAGTGTAATTGTCTATGAATTGGATTTGCCGTGGCAGTGTTTCTGCTAGTTTAATTTCCAGGTTCCCTCTGGCAACAACATTGTCAATTGAAACAAATGCAAGACAAACTCTTATAGGCGGGGTGGAACCGATGATGTATGTGTATAAACCCTGGATGACTGACAGGTGGCGCTGTATTGAAGCCACCGCACGCACATCCATCTTGGTATTCCTCAATTATACAAATTATTTTGGAAGATTTAGAAATGCATTTATTAATGTCTATATTTGTTTTTGACACGTTTATTCTATTACAGACACTTTAGTGCATACTTTTAAATTATATTATGTGAGATAAACATTAAAAAGAAAATGAACAAAAATAAATAAAAAAATCTTTAAAGTATTTATTTAAGAGTACTAATGTTACTGTCCCCACTACAACAACTGAATAAATACATGTAATTTTGTCCTTGAACCATTTAATTGAAATACTGTCGCCAATATGGCCGACCAGTGGCTTCAATGCCTTTCAATGGCCAATATATAGCATCAGCAATCCAGGGTTTACAGTTGAAGTTGGAAGTTTACATACACTTAGGTTGGAATCATTAAAACTCGTTTTTCAACCACTCCACAAATTTCTTGTTAACAAACTATAGTTTTGGCAACTTGGTTAGGACATCTACTTTGTGCATGACACAAGTAATTTTTCCAACAATTGTTTACAGACAGATTATTTCACTGATAATTCACTGTATCACAATTTCAGTGGGTCAGAAGTTTACATACACTAAGTTGACTGTGCCTTTAAACAGCTTGGAAAATTCCAGAAAATTATGTCATGGCTTTAGAAGCTTCTGATAGGCTAATTGACATCATTTGAGTCAATTGGAGGTGTACATGTGGATGTATTTCAAGGCCTGCCTTCAAACTCAGTGCCTCTTTGCTTGACATCATGGGAAAATCAAAATAAATCAACCCAAGACCTCAGAATAAAAATGTACACCTCCACAAGTCTGGTTCATCCTTGGGAGCAATTTCCAAACGCCTGAAGGTACCATGTTCATCTGTACAAACAATAGTACACAAGTACAAACACCATGGGACCACACAGCCGTCATACCGCTCAGGAAGGAGACGCGTTCTATCTCCAAGAGATTAATGTACTTTGGTGCGAAAAGTGCAAATCAATCCCAGAACAACAGCAAAGGACCTTGTGAAGATGCTGGATGAAACAGGTACAAAAGTGTCTATATCCACAGTAAAATGTGTCCTATATCGACATAACCTGAAAGGCCGCTCAGCAAGGAAGAAGCCACTGCTCCAAAACCACCATAAAAAAAGCCAGACTACGGTTTGCAACTGCACATGGGGACAAAGATTGTACTTTTTGGAGAAATGTCCTTTGGTCTGATGAAACAAAAATAGAACTGTTTGGCCATAATGACCATCATTATGTTTGGAGGAAAAAGGGGGAGGCTTGCAAGCCGAAGAACACATTTTACATTACATTTACATTTAAGTCATTTAGCAGACGCTCTTATCCAGAGCGACTTACAAATTGGTGCATTCACCTTATGATATCCAGTGGAACAACCACTTTACAATAGTGCATCTAACTCTTTTAAGGGGGAGGGGGGGGTTAGAAGGATTACTTTATCCTATCCTAGGTATTCCTTAAAGAGGTGGGGTTTCAGGTGTCTCCGGAAGGTGGTGATTGACTCCGCTGACCTGGCGTCGTGAGGGAGTTTGTTCCACCATTGGGGTGCCAGAGCAGCGAACAGTTTTGACTGGGCTGAGCGGGAACTGTACTTCCTCAGAGGTAGGGAGGCGAGCAGGCCAGAGGTGGATGAACGCAGTGCCCTTGTTTGGGTGTAGGGCCTGATCAGAGCCTGAAGGTACGGCGGTGCCGTTCCCCTCACAGCTCCGTAGGCAAGCACCATGGTCTTGTAGCGGATGCGAGCTTCAACTGGAAGCCAGTGGAGAGAGCGGAGGAGCGGGGTGACGTGAGAGAACTTGGGAAGGTTGAACACCAGACGGGCTGCGGCGTTCTGGATGAGTTGTAGGGGTTTAATAGCACAGGCAGGGAGCCCAGCCAACAGCGAGTTGCAGTAATCCAGACGGGAGATGACAAGTGCCTGGATTAGGACCTGCGCCGCTTCCTGTGTGAGGCAGGGTCGTACTCTGCGAATGTTGTAGAGCATGAACCTACAGGAACGGGTCACCGCCTTGATGTGAGTTGAGAACGACAGGGTGTTGTCCAGGATCACGCCAAGGTTCTTAGCACTCTGGGAGGAGGACACAATGGAGTTGTCAACCGTGATGGCGAGATCATGGAACGGGCAGTCCTTCCCCGGGAGGAAGAGCAGCTCCGTCTTGCCGAGGTTCAGCTTGAGGTGGTGATCCGTCATCCACACTGATATGTCTGCCAGACATGCAGAGATGCGATTCGCCACCTGGTTATCAGAGGGGGGAAAGGAGAAGATTAATTGTGTGTCGTCTGCATAGCAATGATAGGAGAGACCATGTGAGGATATGACAGAGCCAAGTGACTTGGTGTATAGCGAGAATAGGAGAGGGCCTAGAACAGAGCCCTGGGGGACACCAGTGGTGAGAGCACGTGGTGCGGAGACAGATTCTCGCCACGCCACCTGGTAGGAGCGACCTGTCAGGTAGGACGCAATCCAAGCGTGGGCCGCGCCGGAGATGCCCAGCTCGGAGAGGGTGGAGAGGAGGATCTGATGGTTCACAGTATCAAAGGCAGCCGATAGGTCTAGAAGGATGAGAGCAGAGGAGAGAGAGTTAGCTTTAGCAGTGCGGAGCGCCTCCGTGACACAGAGAAGAGCAGTCTCAGTTGAATGACTAGTCTTGAAACCTGACTGATTTGGATCAAGAAGGTCATTCTGAGAGAGATAGCAGGAGAGCTGGCCAAGGACGGCACGTTCAAGAGTTTTGGAGAGAAAAGAAAGAAGGGATACTGGTCTGTAGTTGTTGACATCGGAGGGATCGAGTGTAGGTTTTTTCAGAAGACCATCCCAACCGTAAAGCACGCGGGTGGCAGCATCATGTTGTGGGGGTACTTTGCTGCAGGACGGACTGGTGCACTTCACAAAATAGATGGCATCATGAGGTAAGACAATTATGTGGATATATTGAAGCAACATCTCAAGACATCAGTCAGGAAGTTAAAGCTTGGTCGCAAATGGGTCTTCCAAATGGACAATGACCCCAAGCATACTTCCAAAGTTGTGGCAAAATGGCTTAAAGACAACAAAGTCAAGGTATTGGAGTGGCCATCACAAAGCCCTAACCTCAATCCTATGGACAATTTGTGGGTAAAACTGAAAAAGCGTGTGCGAGCAAGGAGGCCTACAAACCTGACTCAGTTACACCAGCTCTGTCAGGAAGAATGGGCCAAAATTCACCCAACTTATTGTGGGAAGCTTGTGGAAGGCTACCCGAAACGTTTGACCCAAGTTAAACAATTTAAAGGCAACGCTACCAAATACTAATTGAGTGTATGTAAACTTCTGACCCACTGGGAATGTGATGAAAGAAATTAAAGCTGAAATAAATCATTCTTTCTACTATTATTCTGACATTTCACATTCTTAAAATAAAGTGGTGATCCTAACTGACCTAAGACAGGGAATTTCTACTTGGATTAAATGTCAGGAATTGTGGAAAACTGAGTTTAATTATATTTGGCCATGGTGTATGTAAACTTCCGACTTCAACTGTATATACGTCATTAGGTGGAACAGACCACCCAACCCCGCTTATACCATGGTTGTTGAAACACTGGGTCATGGGATCAGTTCAGTTGAGTTGGCCCATGGATTGACTTTCTGTATGTTTTTTCCAGGAGGCCCACATGCCGGTGTACCACCCCACCCCCAGCCAGGCCCGCCTGGCCAGCCAGCTGACTGAGGAGGAGCAGGTCCGTATCGCCCAGCGTATCGGCCTCATCCAGCACCTCCCCCGGGGTGTCTACGACGGAGGACGGGACGGCTCTGAGAAGAAAATCAGAGAGTAAGCATCTGTTTACCACTGTTTTTATTAATATCTTAATATTATTAGTTTACCACTGTTTTTATTCTCTGATGTAATTGATAAAGGTCACTGTTCATGTGACCTGAGCAGGTAAAACTCTGACCCTAGTTGTAGCATGTAACTGTGTTTGTATAACATAACTAGTGCCCAGAGTTTTTCCTGGTCAGTTAAAGGGCTGAGGAAAAAATGATCAAAACCACTATTCATACATGTATTAACCCATTTTCTAGGTGTGTGATATGTATGATGGACTTTGTGTACGGGGACCCCATCCGGTTTCTGCCCTGTATGCACATCTACCACATGGACTGTATAGACGACTGGCTGATGAGGTCCTTCACCTGTCCCTCCTGCATGGAGCCTGTGGACGCCGCCCTGCTCTCCACTTACGAGACCAACTGACCACGGACCCTAAATACAACACTACCCCCTTCTGCCGAGCTCTGCCTTGCCACCCCCCTACAAACACACGCACACATACACACACACTTCCACCAGCCCCAACAAACACACACATGCTGCCCCCTTCCCCTCTGCTTTTTACCTTGGGATAAGGAGCAGCACAGTGTCTTGGTCGGTGATGACATACGAGAGAGAGACTATGGAAACACTAGTGATTAACAATGAAAAGACTTGGACCCATCCACCCATCACCTGGAACTGGCTCTGAACTGGGACTGGCTCTGAACTGGAACTGTCTCTGAACTGGAACTGGCTCTGAACTGGAACTGTCTCTGAACTGGAACTGGCTCTGAACTGGAACTGTCTCTGGCTCTGAACTGGGACTGGCTCTGAACTGGAACTGGCTCTGAACTGGAACTGGAACTGGAACTGGCTCTGAACTGGAACTGGAACTGGAACTGGCTCTGAACTGGAACTGGAACTGGCTCAGAACTGGAACTGTCTCTGAACCTGAACTGTCTCTGAACCTGAACTGGCTCTGAACTGGAACTGGAACTGGCTCTGAACTGGAACTGGAACTGGCTCTGAACTGGAATTGGCTCTGAACTGGAACTGGCTCTGAACTGGAACTGGAACTGGCTCTGAACTGAACTGGCTCTGAACTGAACTGGCTCTGAACTGAACTGGCTCTGAACTGAACTGGCTGAGTCATGGTCTGACTGAAAGAAGGCAACATTAGGCAGCTGCCTACATAGGATGACAAGCAGGCATAATATGTGCGTCTGTGGTGGACTGGGTTCCTGAGTCAGCTGTTGAATACAGTACTAGGATTGGGTTGGTGATGTTATGGTCAGAAGAGGGGGAGGGGCTGTTACTGTAGTGATGGCTCACTGCATTTCCACTTGAGCAGGTCTCGGTGGCATCCCATCCCAGCCAATCATTATTCACCATGATTAGTAGCTGGGAATGGGATTAGATCATTTTCTGTCATCTGAATTTGGTCACCAGGAAGTATCCTATCAGATTCCTTTGGAACCCACAGCTGGCAACAACAAGACAATATTATGACTCATCAGTCTTCTAAAGTCTCAAAATCCCGCACTCTGAATATGACTTAGTAATGGCAAAACAGCTACAGGAAAGCCGGCATGGTGGCGCAATAATGGTTATCTCTCTACGGACTGAAGCGTACCCTGTTTTAGTGTTTCAAAATAAAATAAGTTACAGAGCATAGTCTCCTTTTAGGATTACAACAAAAACAATTATAGTATGCACATACACAGTGCAGAAATCACCCAAAACCCATCCTCTATTAGACTATGATATGTTTAATGGAGAAACACATACACTACCGTTCAAAAGTTTGGGGTCACTTAAAAATGTCCTTGTTTTTGAAAGAAAAGCACATTTTTTGTCCATTAAAATAACATAAAATTGATCAGAAATACAGTGTAGACATTGTTAATGTTGTAAATGACTATTTTAGCTGGAAAAGGCAGATTCTTTATGGAATATCTACATAGGCGTACAGAGGCCCATTATCAGCAACCATCACTCCTGTGTTCCAATGGCACGTTGTGTTAGCTAATTCAAGTTTATAATTTCAAAAGGCTAATTGATCATTAGAAAACCCTTTTGCAATTATGTTAACACAGCTGAAAACTGTTGTTCTGATTAAAGAAGAAATAAAGCTGGCCTTCTTTAGACTAGTTCAGTATCTGCAGCATCAGCATTTGTGGGTTCGATTACAGGCTCAAAATGGCCAGAAACAAAGACCTTTCTTCTGAAACTCATCAGTCTATTCTTGTTCTGAGAAATGAAGGCTATTCCATGCGAGAAATTTCCAAGAAACTGAAGATCTCGTACAATGCTGTGTACTACTCCTTTCACAGAACAGCGCAAACTGGCTCTAACCAGAATAGAAAGAGGAGGGGGAGGCCCCGGTGTACAACTGAGCAAGAGGACAAGTACATTAGGGTGTCGAGTTTGAGAAACCGATGCCTCACCAGTCCTCAACTGGCAGCTTCATTAAATAGTACCCGCAAAATACCAGTCTCATCGTCAACAGTGAAGATGCGACTCTGGGATTCTGATCAATTTGATGTTATTTTAATGGACAAAAAATGTTATTTTCTTTCGAAAACAAGAACATTTCTAAGTGACCCCAAACTTTTGAACATTAGTGTACATCCGTTACCTTTTGTTTTGTCTTTCAGATTTACCATTATAAATGGCTCCACTGCCATTCCAAATGGCCTGAAGAAGTGGATGAGCTGTATGTCAATCACTCTGTGTAAGGTTTATAGGTTTTACAATAAGAGGAGTAGCATAGCTGTCAGACAATGTAAAGGGCTCATTTGTGCATGTGCAGGATGATCAGTCTAAAAGTTAGGAATGCTTGCACACACATTAATCTGATCCCGAGATTTGCACTTTACTTATAGGACAATAACGGAAGCATTATATTAATATATATACCTATAACCTTGCACTTTTCAATATTATTTCTTCTTTTCGCAGCACAGAAGTTAAGATTGATATTGATAATGCTGTCAATGCTACCATTGGTCACATATCAAGTTGAACTAAAGCTCAATAGCTGAATATGTATTCATGATATGTATCATGATATGTATCAATATGTATTCAATGTGTGATTCAGTAGTGTGCATCTGCTTTGTTTTGCTTGTCTTGATTCTAGTGTGTGTTTTTGTGTGGAAGTGACTGAGTGAAGGGGACAGAGGTTTGCTTTGTCTTGGATGAGACAATATTGAATAGAATAATATTTCTTCCCTTAAGTACTTAGCTTACTTACCTGTATTTTCAATCCCACAGTCATCATTGCGCAATTTTCTTTCTTGCTGTAAAAAACAAACAAAAAACTAGGCCAGCATTTTTTTTGCTTTTTTATATATGTTTGTAGCGAAGTAGCGTTGCAGTGAATTATTTCCATTACATTTTTTGTTTATATAATAGTGATACCCTTTTCTGTATTGATGTTTGTGTATCTCCTACCTTTTAGATGTATCGTTTGTCATTGTGTTTGTGGGAGATAAGTATTTCCCATTAGAGTTTACACTGGCTTGAGTATGCATTTGCAAACCTCTGTCCCAAAGATATTTGTAAGAGGGGGAAGATTTCTCTCATGGTTTCACGGTGACATTAAAAGACAACACACGTGTTTCAATTATTAGCTTTGTTTTGCAGTGTTTTTCAGAATTCTGAAAATAAATGTCATCTCCTGTAGTCTTGGTTTTTGAAAGGCCAAGCATCCCTCATATTGAAGCTGTAAAAAAATGTAAATAAACAAGAAAGCACACATTTGTGTCATGCCTGACTTATTAGTGTTCTGAGACTGTAGTATCTTGTTACACCAGATGTTAGTCAAACGTTACATTTCCCCTTTTATCCTATCAGCAGAGTACATACTGTAATTATTTCTGCTTAGATTTGTTGCTGCTATAATCATGGCAATGGTGTTTCAAAGTCTTTTGTCACATACAGTATTGCACACGCCAGGCTTTTATGGTCATCATGATCTGTGCTTTTACAGAAGTGATTAGTTGCGACATGCCTGTTTGTTTCTCAGATTAGTTAGACGTTTTACCTAATTAATCAGTATGATCAGCTTAGTTTATCAATGCTGCAATGCAATCGCCTGACCAGCTTAGACTAGTGGGGCTAATGCCATGGTACGGAGGCAAGATTACGTTAGGCAACATTGTACAAAACATAGGCTCTGTCAAAAAAATTACTAGTTGCAACATCCTAACTTGTTTGTTCTTTTTCTTGAAGCTAAATACACCTAATCTGATTTTCTTTGGCAACATAACTAATCTTTGTGGCCCTTTCACTAGTAGAGCCACTCAGTATGCGCAGCACTTTTGGGTGCAAGGCCTCAATGTATTCAGATCCTTTTTTCACGATGGAGCAATGGTCAGTGAAGGTTCCTCAGAGGAGGAAGTGGAGGACCATCCTCAGTGAATTTCATGAATATAAAAATAGTGAAACATTTAAAAGGTTATCATTTTTAGATACAAATATACTAAATATATTCACTTCACCAAATAATTGATTAAAACACACTGTTTTGCAATAAAGGTCTACAGTAGCCTCAACAGCACTCTGTAGGGTAGCACCATGGTGTAGCCGGAGGTCAGCTAGTTTCCCTCCTCTGGGTACATTGACTTCAATACAAAACTTAGGAGGCTCATGGATCTCACCCCCTTCCATAGACTTACACAGTAATGACAACTTCCGGAGGATGTCCACCAACCCATCAGAGCTCTTGCAGCATGAACATGTTGTCCACCCAAAGGATCAGAGAATGAATCTAGTACTGAAAGCATAAGCTACAGCTAGCTAGCACTGCAGTGCATAACATTTGCTGAGTAGATGACTCAGAGAGAAAGACAACAGTTGAACAGTTATGAAACAAATTCTTCAAAAATGAAGGAGAAGCAAGAGAGAGCCAGCTGTATTTTGTTGTATTTCTTTTTTTCACTTTTACTTACTTAGCTACCGAATGCAGCTAGCTAGTTTAGCCTACTCGAACACCCAGCTCAAACAGAGAGGGATGCTATGTTAGCTAGCTGGCAATGGCTATCCAACACTAGAACTCTTCCAAGTCAAGGTAAGCTTTTGGTTTTATTAATTTATTGCCACCTGGGCCCACTTGCTGGCTGACTACAATGTACTGCATGATTGTAGCGGGTTTACTAACCCGTTAGTCAACATAGCTACTAGAACTATGTTGTCAGCTAATATGGTGACAATGATGTAGGCCTTGTATAGCAGTTAGTGGTTATATATGAAGGTTTGGCTTGAAATGTTTTTTTTGCCTGGTCACAGACAGCTGATGTGTTGTGCACTAAAGTCCACAAGCGAAGGTGAAAGGAGGAGAGTGTGTAGATCCGAGAAGGAATTATACATCAAGAAAAGTGATCATACTGTTTGTATGTGGCTGCTATGAACATGAACTGTGTTTGCGTGTGATCAGGGGTGTATTCATTCAGCCATTTCTTAAACGGAAGCCAACGGAACGGGGATAAACATACCTGAAAATGTCCAATAGAAACTCTTATTTGCAACTGTTAGACTAATGATTACACTCTAGATCAGCTAGATGCAGGCAAGAGTGTGCAAGGCGGTATTAAATGTGTCATATTGATTACTTACATTTTTCTCTCAACCTGTGCACCTATATTGTAAACTAGGTCGTAGCAACCTCATGATGGATATAGGGAAAATGTGAGTATCATGTAGTAACCTAAACCTATGTTACATTGAGCTGGGTGAATGGAATATGAATGACAGTCATCCAATATACTGTAATAGAAATAAGGCCATGCTCATAAAAATCGTCCTCCCTCATCTTAAACGGCACCGACCGCCACTGATTAACATGGAGCGGAGGGACTTTGTCGTAGATTCAATCAGATCAAGAGTTAACCAGCATTAGCAGACACCGACATAGCGGGTATTTTGGCTGTCAGAGGTGGAACTGTTGGACCCTTCAAATCGGTGAGCAGCTGCTCTTGAGATCAAAGCCACACTGTCCCACTCCTGTTAGAAGTTCAGAAGGAGAAAGTGTAGGCTGTATAGAAATACTTTTAAAAATCATTACACTAAATAATTAGAGTTTCTATCATCCTAATGGAGGTGTAGATTACATCTCACATTCCAGTGTTCAAACAATGCTGCATGGGATTTATGTTAATGTACCTCTGTGCAGCCAATGGCAATGTCCGCTTTAGGTATAATGCCGGGAGCCATTTGTGGATTTGACAGCTCTAATGCAGTTCCACCTTCAACTCCGCCAAAACAACCGCTATACAGATGACATGGAGCAGACGGACTTTATTGTTGTCCTTCGGGACTAGTTCTTTCATGTATATACCTGTACTACGTGTGCATCTAAGAAATTCGTTTTTTTTAATACACTATAGAATAGTCAAATTATTAGTTACACACAACATTCAACTTTCTTTCCCAAAATAACAGACATACAATAAAAAGGCCAGTATTTTGATTATATTTTAATTATTCCAACCCTGAAGTGCACAGAGACATGGTACTGTGAACAAACACATTGATTTCCAGCACTGACACAACAATTGTATTAACCAATCAGGGTGTCGTGACTGAGAGGCCGCTGATGGTTTTTGCTGTGGGCTCACAGAAATAATTGTAGGAAACCTACTTATGCCCTGATACCAGCAGGTTCCATTCATACCACGAAATGGTAAATTTTCATCAAAATGGACGCTCAACCATACTGAATCGTAGGTGGCAGAAAGTTAAATGACTTAAAATCATGATGGAAGATGGTCAGATACTTGCCTTGTTTTTGCTGACACAACAAGCCAAGTTATTTGTAGCCTATACTTTGTCATTGTTTATTTGTTTGTTCTATTGCTGAGGGAAATGTGATGCTTAGTATGAATACCCTGGAATGGTGACTACTAGTCTTTGTGCATTGAGGATTATTGAAATGTTATTTCTTGTACATTCCGTGGAAGGTGACGGGTATAGGGCAGTCCACCTCTGCCCTGGCGATCTCCGACATGTCCTTGGCGTTGAGGATCAGCATGTACCCTGACTTCTGGGCCCCTGGGGATACTACAACGGTCAACAGAACTCCTGTGGGTCATTGGAAAAACACACAGTTGTTAGAAAATCACAGTGCAACTGTAACCCGTCTTTTTATGAATTATGCTGAGAACATTTTTCTACTAAATTTAAGTACCTTGTCCCTGGATAAATAGCTAAAGGGCTCTATTCAATCCGCATTGCGGAAGTTCAGTTTTACAGCGTGATTGAAATTTAAAGGCAATGTTCCTGCTTTAGAGGAGACTGCATCCACGATAAACACTGCATATGTCAGCTCAATTGCAAATTACCTCTAAATTTCTATCGCAGATTGAATAGAGCCCAATGTCTCTTAAACTCTTCTTAACACTAACACAAACACAATACTATGTATCAGTGTTTGCCCTGCACCATGCCTGTAACAGTGACAGTATAGTACACTAAGGGTACAGTACAATACTGTACATACCATCATCCTCATCCACGCCATCGGGGGTCTGCACAAAGAGAGGCTCTGAGGGGTAGGAGTCCGGCTCCTGCCACACCCAGGTCTCCTTGGTCTTCACGTTCAGCTTGATGATCTACAGCCGCATAGAGATTCCTCAAGGTCTAACATACACATCTTGGTCTTCACATTCAACTTGATGATATACAACCACATAGAGATTCCTCAAGGTCTAACATACACATCTTGGTCTTCACATTCAACTTGATGATATACAACCACATAGACAGAAACTCATGGCCACTCACGTAACATGCTATGACCTCTGCCATTCACTTCTCAGAGTTTGAAGATAGATTTGTGGCAAACAACAAGACTACTCACCCTGTCAGGAATGAAGTGGTTGAGGCCCAGGGCATAGGCATATGTGTAGTTCTTCCCACCGTGCTTCTCATAGTTGATCTGAGGAAACTCAAAGGCTTGGCGGGGCCCAGAGAACAGCACCTCAGGCTCCAGCCAGATGGTCCCGTCAGTACGCATCACTGCTGTGGCCGTGGTGTACGGCAGGCATATCAGGTTCTTTCCCTGCTCCTCCTGAAACACAGTCAGTATGAAAGAAGGTTTGAATAAGTTAGAGCAGATATACAGTGCATCCGAAAAGTATTCAGACCTGTTGACTTTTTCCACATTTCGTTACAGCCTTATTCTAAAATGGATGAAAAAAAAAGATCCTCATCAATCTTCACACAATACCCCATAATGACAAAGGGAAAACAGGTTTTTAGAAATGTTTGCAAATGTAGATTTTTTTTTTGAACAGAAATACCATATTTACAAAATAATTCAGACCCTTTGCTATGAGACTCGAAATTGAGCTCAGGTACCAAAAAGGGTACCTAAAAATGTCTGCAGCATTGAAGGTCTCCAAGAACAGTGCCCACCGTCATTCTTAAATGGAAGAAGTTTGGAACCACCAAGACTCTTCCTAGAGCTGGCCGCCCGGCCAATCTGAGCAATCGGGGGAGAAGGGCCATGGGCAGGGAGGTGACCAAGAACCCGATGGTCACTCTGACAGAGCTCCAGAGTTCCTCTGTGGAGATGGGATAAACTTCCAGAAGGACAACCATCGCTGCAGCACTCCACCAATCAGGCCTTTATGGTAGTGGCCGGACGAAAGCCACATGACAGCCCGTTTGGAGTTTGCCAAAAGGCACCTAAAGACTCGTCGACAAGATTCTCTGGTCTGATGAAACCAAGATTGAACTCTTCGGTCTGAATGCCAAGCGTCACGTCTGACTTAAACCTGGCACCATCCCTATGGAGAAGCATGGTGGTGGCAGCATCATGCTGTGGGGATGTTTTTCAACGGCAGGGACTGGGAGACTAGTCAGTATCGAGGGAAAGATGAACAGAGCAAAGTACAGAGAGATCATTCATGAAAAGCACACTGGAGCAGGTTAGGACCTCAGACTGGGGCAAAGGTTCACCTTCCACCAGGACAATGACCCTAAGCACACAGCCAAGACAACGCAGGAGTGGCTTCGGAACAAGTCTCTGAATGTCCTTGAGTGGCCCAGCAAGAGCCCGGACTTCAACCTTTTGAACATTTCTGGAGAGACCTGAAAATAGCTGTGCAGCGACACTCCCCATCCAACCTGACAGAACTTGAGAGGATCTGCAGAGAAGAATAGGATCTGCAGAGAAGAATGGGAGAAACTCCCCAAAAACAGGTGTGCCAAGCTTGTAGAGTCATACCCCAAAAGACTCGAGGCTGTAATCGCTGCCAAAGGTGCTTTATCTGTCACGTTCTGACCTTTATTTCCTTTGTTTTGTCTTTATTTAGTATGGTCAGTGCGTGAGTTGGGGTGGGCAGTCTATGTTTGTATTTCTATGTTTTGCTATTTCTGTGTTTGGCCTGATATGGTTCTCAATCAGAGGCAGCTGTCAATCGTTGTCCCTGATTGGGAACCATATTTAGGTAGCCTGTTTTGTGTTGGGTTTTGTGGGTGGTTGTCTTCAGTCTTTGTGTGTCTGCACCAGATAGAACTGTTTCGGTTTTCACTTTGTTGTTTTTTGTATTTTGAGTTGTTCACTTCATTAAATAAGATGAACACTTACCACGCTGCGCATTGGTCCTCTGATCCTTCAAACTTCTCCTCCTCAGACGAGGAGGAAGACGACATCCGTTACATTATCAAAGTACTGAGTAAAGGGTCTGAATAGTTATTTAATGTGATATTTCAGTTTTGTATTTTTAATACATATCTAAAAACCTGTTTTTGCTTTGTCATTATGGGTTATTGTGTGTAGATTGATGAGGGGGAAAAAACGATTTTATCAATTTTAGAATAAGTCTGTAACGTAACAAAATGTGGAAAAAGTCAAGGGGTCTGAATACTTTCTGAATGCACTGCACACGTTGCTATCCAAAATAAAATAAATACAGGGTAACACATATGCACTTTATTGTCCAAAAATTAAGAAATAATATGTAAATGAAATGTAAACTAAAAAAAATTATTTTTAAAGAGAAGGAAATGACTTACCCTGTGGATGTCCAGTGGGATGACGTATCTCCTGACCTCTGGCTGAGGTGCCATCATGGCTGCCTTCTTCACCTCCTCCCAGTTGGAGCGCAGGTTGGCCAGCCAAAGGTAGTTATACACAAACTCAAACCTACCAGGAAACGAATGAGAATTAGTTTCCTAATCCTTTAAAGAGACAGTGTTTAAAGACCAAGGGCTAGGATTCATTAATCAATTCTTCTGAAAAAGGACATTGCTAAGGCAATTCACTATAAATGAATGCCACCCCTGAGATCCCTCAGTCCACAATTAATCCAGTCACTTATGATGTGTCATCACTTTTTATATACGCTTACAACTGCCACTGTATTGACATTGCCATCTTATGAGAGAGACAATTTTTAGCTGTTCCATTACCCTTTCCATGTACACACATCAGCCACGATGAAACCATTGTCCTCATAAGTGTTGATGTGATGGAACAGGTTGATGGGAGCAGCCTTGAACTTATGGTCAATGTATTCTCCTTGTCCTCCTCCAATGTCCTTTCTGGCGATGTGGAACAATGTCTGTGAAATGTATGTTAAAAAGTTTATTAGGTTTGACAATAATGTGTGCAGTTGTAACAGTATAACTTTAAACCGTCCCCTCGCCCCGACACGGGCGCGAACCAGGGACCCTCTGCACACATCAACAACAGTCACCCACGAAGCGTCGTTACCCATCGCTCCACAAAAGCCGCGGCCCTTGCAGAGCAAGGGGCAACACTACATCTAGGTTTCAGAGCAAGTGACGTAACTGATTGAAACGCTACTAGCGCGTACCCGCTAACTAGCTAGCCATTTCACATCCGTTACAGTCACAACAGACTTAAGCCTGCACACGTGTGATTGTTCTGGGTGTCGAGACTAGGTATGATGTTACTGTACATAATGGTCCTGTATAGAAATGTGTCACTTTAAACTAAAATCTACTGAGTGTTTGCCTCCTTACCCCGAGAACCTCGTTGGACTCGAAGCAGTCCATGTAGTTGGAGCCTCGGATGCTCCAGGCACTGAGGAACTTCAGCAGGTTGATTTTCACAGGGGTCTCGACAAAGACAAAGTAGTTCTCCGACATGCCAAAGCTAAGGGTGATATGTAGACCGTTTAAGTTGGCATGCATTGTAAGTTGTTATATGGCTTAGTCAAATAACACAGAAGGAGGCATGTCCATGATTGACTCCTTGCTGTTTTGGGGACCTCAAGTTCAACTATGAACATGATGGATATGTTATTATGACCCACCTGTGCACATAGGAGGGCTTGAACCTCTCGGCACTGGGGAACTGCACCACAACCTTGGACTTTTCAATGGGGTCTGACTTGTCTGAGGAGAGAACACAAGATGCAATCAGGGCACAAGCCTTCAGATTCCCTTACTATTACAAGTTATCCTATCCAGAACAAGTTAAGTACAAGTTACCTACATTTTCTAGTTTAAGAGTTGGAACATGTGCATGAATTCTGAATGAATATCTTTCATTTTCATTTTCGACACAAGCCCAACCTTTCTGAGTGGGTGGGATTCTGACAACGTTGTAGGCCAGCGATGCTCCTTTCCCCATGCAGTTTCCGATGTTGAACACTGTTCCGTCTCTCTCAATGTGTGGGTGGGCTGTCACTCCATTGATGTTGACGTAATTGCACAAGTCCACCTGAGGGGAAGTGAAGTCATAGTGTTATTCATTATTATGTTATACATTATGCATGTGTTATAACTATTAATGAGAAGTGAGACTTCTGTCTATAATCAGTGGACCAGTATGTAACACTTCCATTTTTTTCTGTTTTTTGAGTCTGTTGAATTAGGCCAAAGGATATAGGCATACACTGGTTTCTGGTACAGTATATTGTGAATACTGTCATGAAGGGGGATGGAATTTCAGCCTTGGGGAAAAGAGGAGAGTAATACCTTCTTCAGTGTATCCAGCGTGTCAGTGTTGACTTTAGTGATGTAATTGGTTTCTGTGACGGCGTAGTAATCTTCACCAATGGGGTAAACGTTCACCAGGCAATTGTCTGTCACCTCAACACCCTTGAAGTAAGTGAAAAACCTGCACAGAGAAACACACACCAGTTTTGAAATTGATCCAACAGTCATCATTAAAACGACGATCAAGGCAACAGCAGTGAAAATATACAAAATGATTGATATGAAGGATCAGATATACAGTGCCTTCGGAAAGTATTCACACCCCTTGACTTATCCACATTTTGTTGTGTTACAGCCGGAATTGAAAATGTATGACATTTAGATTTTGTGTCACTGGCCTACACACAATACCCCATAATGTCAAGGTGGAATTATGTTTTTAGAAATTAATAAAAAATGTAAAGCTGAAATGTCTTGAGTCAATAAGTATTCAATCATTTGTATGTCAAGCCTAAATAAGTTCAGGAGTAAAAATGTGCTGAACAAGTCATAATGTATTGCGTGGACTCACTCTGTGTGTAATAATACTGTTTAACCTTATTTTTTAATGACTACATCATATCTGTACCCCTCAAATACAATTATCTGTAAGGTCCTTCAGTCAAGCATTGAATTTCATACACAGATTCAACCACAAAGACCAGGAAGGTTTTCCAATGCCTCCCAAAGAAGGGCATCTATTAGTAGAATCAAAATAAAAAGCAGACATTGAATATGGGGAAGTTATTGGTTATACTTTGGATGGTGTATCAATAAATCAGTTACAGAGTTAAATGGCTGAAATATTTTTGGCAAGATTTGAAAATGTCTGTGTAGTAATTATAAACAAACTTGACAGAGCTTGAAGAATTCAAAAATAATAATGTGCAAATATTGTACAATCCAGGTGTGCAAAGCTCTTAGAGACTTACCCAGAAAGACTCAGTTGTAATCGCTGCTACAGGTGATTCTAACATGTATTGACTCAGGGGTCTGAATACTTATGTAAATTAGATATTTCTGTATTTCATTTTCAATAAAATTCGCAAAATTTCTAAAAACATGTTTTCACTTTGTTATTATGGGGTATTGCGTGTAGATGGGTGGAAAAAATATACATGTAATATTAATACATTTTGAATTCAGGCTGTAACACAACAAAATGTGGAATAAGTCAAGGGGTATGAATAGTTTCTGAAGGCATTATATGGCAAGCAAATATAACCAGTTACAGGATATGGGGCGGCCTAGTGGTTAGAGCGTTGGGCCAGTAACCGAAAGGTTGCTAGTGTCACGACTTCTGCCGAAGTCAGCCACTCTCCTTGTTCGGGCGGCGTTCGGCGATCGACGTCACCGGCTTCTAGCCATCGCCGCTCCATTTTTCGTATATATTTATTTGTCTTGTCTCGTTTCAACACACACCTGGTTTTCATGTCCCCAATTAAGCTACTTGTATTTAACCCTCTGTTTCCCATCATGTTTTGTGTGTAATTGTTTTCATGTTAGGTGGGGTTAGTTTACACGCTCTACTTTTATGTTCCGTTTTTTGAGCGCGTTTGATTCATGTAGTGCTCTCGTTTTTTGGAACTATAATAAAAGTGCGCCTGTTCAGTATAATCTGCTCTCCTGCACTTGACTTCGCCTCCAATACACCATCCTGACAGCTAGATTGAATCCCCAAGCTGACAAGGTAAACATCTGTCTTTCTGCCCCTGAACAAGGCAGTTAACCCACTTTCTTAGGCCGTCATTGTGAATAAGAATTCGTTCTTAACTGACTTGCCTAGTTAAATAAACTAAAATATATGTTGCAGGTTGATGTTTATTGGGATGAATATTGTTCTGGAGGCAGGGCTGAGAAATTTCCACTAGAGAGGACGGCTACAAAGTCAAAATTGCCTATATACACTGCTCAAAAAAATAAAGGGAACACTAAAATAACACATCCTAGATCTGAATGAATGAAATATTCTTATTAAATACTTTTTTCTTTACATAGTTGAATGTGCTGACAACAAAATCACAAAAATTATCAATGGAAATCAAATTTATCAACCCATGGAGGTCTGGATTTGGAGTCACACTCAAAATTAAAGTGGAAAACCACACAACAGGCTGATCCAACTTTGATGTAATGTCCTTAAAACAAGTCAAAATGAGGCTCAGTAGTGTGTGTGGCCTCCACGTGCCTGTATGACCTCCCTACAACGCCTGGGCATGCTCCTGAAGAGGTGGCGGATGGTCTCCTGAGGGATCTCCTCCCAGACCTGGACTAAAGCATCCGCCAACTCCTGGACAGTCTGTGGTGCAACGTGGCGTTGGTGGATGGAGTGAGACATGATGTCCCAGATGTGCTCAATTGGATTCAGGTCTGGGGAACGGGCGGGCCAGTCCATAGCATCAATGCCTTCCTCTTGCAGGAACTGCTGACACACTCCAGCCACATGAGGTCTAGCATTGTCTTGCATTAGGAGGAACCCAGGGCCAACCGCACCAGCATATGGTCTCACAAGGGGTCTGAGGATCTCATCTCGGTACCTAATGGCAGTCAGGCTACCTCTGGCGAGCACATGGAGGGCTGTGCGGCCCCACAAAGAAATGCCACCCCACACCATGACTGACCCACCGCCAAACCGGTCATGCTGGAGGATGTTGCAGGCAGCAGAACGTTCTCCACGGCGTCTCCAGACTCTGTCACATCTGTCACGTGCTCAGTGTGAACCTGCTTTCATCTGTGAAGAGCACAGGGCGCCAGTGGCGAATTTGCCAATCTTGGTGTTCTCTGGCAAATGCCAAACGTCCTGCACGGTGTTGGGCTGTAAGCACAACCCCCACCTGTGGACGTCGGGCCCTCATACCACCCTCATGGAGTCTGTTTCTGACCGTTTGAGCAGACACATGCACATTTGTGGCCTGCTGGAGGTCATTTTGCAGGGCTCTGGCAGTGCTCCCCCTGCTCCTCCTTGCACAAAGGCGGAGGTAGCGGTCCTGCTACTGGGTTGTTGCCCTCCTACGGCCTCCTCCACGTCTCCTGATGTACTGGCCTGTCTCCTGGTAGCGCCTCCATGCTCTGGACACTACGCTGACAGACACAGCAAACCTTCTTGCCACAGCTCGCATTGATGTGCCATCCTGGATGAGCTGCACTACCTGAGCCACTTGTGTGGGTTGTAGACTCCGTCTCATGCTACCACTAGAGTGAAAGCACCGCCAGCATTCAAAAGTGACCAAAACATCAGCCAGGAAGCATAGGAACTGAGAAGTGGTCTGTGGTCACCACCTGCAGAACCACTCCTTTATTGGGGGTGTCTTGCTAATTGCCTATAATTTCCACCTGTTGTCTATTCCATTTGCACAACAGCATGTGAAATGTATTGTCAATCAGTGTTGCTTCCTAAGTGGACAGTTTGATTTCACAGAAGTGTGATTGACTTGGAGTTACATTGTGTTGTTTAAGTGTTCCCTTTATTTTTTTGAGCAATGTATATTGTTTAAAAAAACGTTGGTCTTAATTTAAGGTTAGGCGTAAGATTAGCAGTGTGGTTAGGCTTAGGTTTAAAATCACATTGTATGACTTTGTGGCTGTGCCAGGGATTGACTACCCTACAGATCTGCCTCCGGTACATGAGTCATCCCAATAAAAGCCAACATGCGGCTATGTTATTCATCTGATGAGGAGGTTAGCTACCAACCTGGAGAAGATGTTTTTGCAGGGATCTGGGTAAGCGAAGGTGCCAAATTCAGTGATCACCACACGCTTTTCTGTAATGGCACGCACATAGGCATCTGTTTTAACATACCTAAAGGATAAAGGTAGAAATGGGTATCAAATCCATTAGGTTAATTAGACTCAAATGCAATGTAACCACTGATCTCTAACGGACATTATTCATCCATTCTTACTTGTTGAAGTAGGTGACTTGGCCATTTTTGAAGTCGAATTTGTGCATGAGGGCCTGGCCATCGAAGAGGTGGTAGAAAGGCTCATCTCCAACCTCAAACAGGCCAGGGCCCAGACGAAGAAGACTTCCCTTCAGAAATGAAGGAATCCTACCTGTAGATGTGAGAGAAAAGAGCTTTGTAAAAACAATTGATCAATGAACAGTTCAATGTGATTTTATCTAGAGCAGGTAACAGGTCAATTAGGGAATGTTTGTCATAGATACAATACTGTTTTCACATGAATTTCCAAGATGGCAGTGATTTATTTGCAGATGCAGTGTATTTTTCTGTGTTCTCATTTTAGGATGGTGTACAGATTGAATGTACCAGAAATCTATACTATGTATACAAAAGTATGTGGACACCCCTTTAAGTAAGTGGATTTGGCTATTTTAGCTGCACCCGTTGCTGACAGGTGTGTAAAATCAGGCACACAGCCATGCAATCTCCATAGACAAACATTGGCAGTAGAATGGCCTTACTAAAGAGCTCAGTGACTTTCAACGTGGCACCGTCATAGGATGCCACTTTTCCAACAAGTCAGATAGCAACATTTTTGCCCTGCTAGAGCTGCCCTGGTCAACTGTAAGTGCTGTTATTGTGAAGTAGAAACGTCTAGGAGCAACAACAGCTCAGCTGCGAAGTAGTAGAACGCACAAGGTCAACGAACGGGACCGCCGAGTGAAGCGCGTCTGTCCTCGGTTGCAACATTCACTACCGAGTTCCAAATTGACTCTGAAAGCAACGTCAGCAGAATAACTGTTCGTCGGGAGCTTCTCAAAATGGGTTTCCAGGGCCGATCAAGCCTAAGAACAACATGCGCAATGCCAAGCGTCAGCTGGAGTGGTGTAAACCTTGCCGCCATTGGACACTGGAGCAGTGGAAATGCATTCTTTGGAGTGATGAATCACGCTTCACCATCTGGCAGTCCGGCGGACTAATCTGGGTTTGGCAGATGCCAGAAGAACGCTACCTGCCCAAATGCATAGTGGCAACTGGAAAGTTTGGTGGAGGATTAATGGTCTGAGGCTGTTTTTCATGGATTGGGCTAGGCCCAATGGTGGAAAAAGTATAAAATTGTCACACTTGAGTAAAAGTAAAGATACCTTAATAGAAAATGACTCAAGTAAAAGTGAAATTCACCCAGTAAAATACTACTTGAGTAAGTCTAAAAGTATTTGGCTTTAAATAATCTTAAGTATCAAAAGTAAATGTAATTGCTAAAATGTACTTAAGTATCAAAAGTAAAAGTATAAATCAATTAAAATTCCTTATTAAGCAAGCCAGACGGCACCATCTTGTTTAAAAAATATATTTATGGATAGCTAGGGGAACACTCCAACACTAAGACATTTGTGTTTAGTGAATACGCAAGGTCAGGTAGTAGGAATGAACAGGGATATTCTCTTGATAAGTGTGTGAATTGGACCATTTTCCTGTCCTGCTAAGCATTCAAAATGTAACGAGTACTTTTGAGTGTCAGGGAAACTGTATGGAGTAAAAAGTATATTTTCTTTAGGAATGTAGTGAAGTAAAAGTTGTCAAATATAAGTATTTTTACTTAAGTACTTTACGAATAAAAAAACCTGAGCTGGCGCACACCCAGAGAAAATTATTTTATGTAGCGGTGCTGACTAACGGCAAATAAACTATGAGCTATAAAAAATAGTTGCGCACTATATATAAACTCCCAGTAATTTATTGGGTAAATCACCAATGTTTTGTCAGCACTTAAGGCACAGTGATGCCGAAACGTTTGTGATTTACCCAATAAATTACTGGGAGTTTATACTTAAGTACTTTACACCACTGGCTACAGCATACAATGACATTCTAGACAATTCTGTGCTTCCAACTTTGTGGCAACAGTTTGCGGAAGGCCCTTTCCTGTTTCAGCATGACAATGCCCCTGTGCACAAAGCGAGGTCCATACAGAAATGGTTTGTCGAGATCGGTGTGGAAGAACTTGACTGGCCTGCACAGAGCCCTGACCTCAACCAAATAGAACACCTTTGGGATGAATTAGAACGCCGACTGCGAGCCAGGCCTAATCGCCCCCAAAATCAGTGCCCAACCTCACTAATGCTCTTGTGGCTGAATGGAAGTAAGTCCCCAGAGCAATGTTCCAACATCTAGTGGAAAGCCTTCCCAGAAGATTGGAGGCTGTTATAGCAGCAAAGGGCTGACCAACTCCATACGAATGCCCATGATTTTGGAATGAGATGTTTGATGAGTAGGTGTCCACATACTTTGGTCATGTAGTGTAGTAAAATTAACATAACCTGCTTCATATGACCAAATAAATATGTAGTTAACAAACCTGTAACTGTTGCAGGGACAGGCTCTGATAACTCCTCAACTGTCTCAAAGATCTTCTTGTAGCCACCAGCAGGGTGCTCAAATCTGCTTTGTGAAGGGAAAAAATGTAGTAACTGAAGCCCAGGGCTCTCCAACCCTGTTCCTGAAGAGCTACCCTTCTGTAGGTTTTCAATCCAACCCCAGTTGTAACTAACCTGTTCAGGTAATCAACCAGCTAGTTATTAGAATCAGGTGCACTAGATTAGTGTTCAAGTGAAAACCTACAGGAGTGTAGCTCTTCGGGAATAGGGTTGGAGTGCCCCGCTTTAACCTATAAAAGGTCAAACCAACACTGTCCCAAAGGAGGAATTTCTCAAACATAATTCAAAATGCATACATTCATACATATTTTCTCTTTATTGAGTAAAGCAACACACATTATTCCAAATAAAATTTGGTCTACTTGCATGAAAAATGTTAGATTTTTCAAAGTTGACATTTTCCACTTTATCCCTATGGTTGACCCTTGACAGCGTGAGAGTTCAGACATGAATCCAGACATAATAAATGAACCATCACTCACCGGCTGACCATGGTTCCTCCTTGTTGTGGGAGCACAGAGACACACACTCACTCACATACAGATGGCTTCAGATCACTTCTGAACTGGAAGTCTTGGCGCTCCAAGGGGGTTTAGGGTCTTTATACATCGAGCCCCTCTCTCTGTCTCGACCCTGAGTGTCTGGAACCTTTCTCTTGACCAATCAGGTTGCACCGTGAGAAAGAATGCCATTGTGCCAATATCCTTAGCTTGGTTGCACAATGGTGGCCCTCTAAAACCGGATTTATTTTGCCTGAATATTTCACAAAATCAATAGGCCTATGTTTGTCTGGCAAATGTGTTGCAATAACATAAGATGTGATTGTTCAATCATTTATATATTTACCAAACCACAGTAGCAGGGAGAGTCTATAGATACATTTCATGGCATTTCACTAAATTAATGTAATTATTTTCTACTTTCCTGTAGACTACATTTTGTAACTGGGATAGATTTACCTTACCCTCCTGCTCAATTGACTATTTGGCAGAACATTAACAATAGTCAAATGGCACCAATTTCAAATGGTCCTTATACTCTTGACTTGTATATATGCATGTGTGATTCAGAGTTACTGTGTAACTGCTTATCTCGGCTGAGTTTTGCTTATTTAAATGTACATTTCTACAGAGTACGGAGTCATACAGTACTTTGTGTACATTGGGGTCTATAAACGTTAAGTCCCCTATGTATGGGACTTTGAGCGGTTCTGGACTGGTTCTGACCGACATTTTTGTGTACAGAGCACTTGTTGAATGACACAACATGAATTGCTGTGCACACCGTGAAAGCTCTGATTGTCCCGCTTCACATGTCACTCTCCGCTCTCGTCTGAAATGCAGTATGTGAAATCTGACACCTTATTTGCATAGGGAGCTACACATCACATTTTCTGGGTGTCAATTATGTACCCCCCACACACACACACTTCTGTTGAATAGGAAAAATACATATTTAATATTTGTATCATATTTGTACTGTGTACTTGAGCTTGTGTCCTCAAAAGTGACTACCAGAAAGGTGAGATTTTAATATTTTTGGCAGTATAAGCATTACTAGGTACTGTTTATGGCCCTCTCATGATAAATAAATACTTTTGGGTATGTCTACAAGTAACATTAGTCATGATTTTAAAGTAGGAAAATGTGTCTAAAAAATACAACACAAGACCATGTTATTGTTTTGCACCACATCAGTAACTAAACACTGTAGAGGTCAAATTGTTTTTACCAACATCTAATCATGTTCATATTAAAATACTGGGTACTATTTTGTGTAGTGTGAATAATGTAATTGATAGCATCATGGCAAACAAACTTGTTTTGACAGTTATTTTGTAAGGAACAGAGGTAGCCATCAGAACTTTGCCAGGGGCACACAATTTGCTGTCCTCATATGAGCGGGTTGCTTTTCCCCAGGAGACTAAAGAACAATGTGGTGATTGTCCTCTGCACATGTCCAGAGTAATAAGCCCCTAGCTACCTGGATTATAGCTGGTTGCTTTTTTAGACAGACACAGGCAACTTCAAACTCGGACCAAAGAACAATAAGCAAGTAGCCTCAGTGATAAATAAACGATCATTAGTATCCAATTACATCACTAACAAATTATAAATCACGAATAGTATAATTCACAGATCAAAGGGGCAGGTTTCAAGGGATAAATACACCTAACATATTTTCACGTGGACTAGAAGTAAGCATGCATCTATGTATCTATGTATAAAGATCCAGGACAACAACCTCTCCCTCAACGTGATCAAGACAAGGGAGATGATTGTGGACTACAGGAAAAGGAGGACAGAGCATGCCCCCATTCTCATCGACGGGGCTGTAGTGGAGCAGGTTGAGAGCCTCAAGTTCCTTGGTGTCCACATCAACAACAAACTATCATGGCCAAACAGTCGTGAAGAAGGCACAACAAAGCCTTTTCCCCCTCAGGAGACTGAAAAGACCGACCACTAAAACAGGTCCTCAGATCCTCAAAAAGTTCTACAGCTGCATCATCGAGAGCATCCTGACTGGTTGCATCACTGCCTGGTATGGCAACTGTTCGGCCTCCGACCGCAAGGCACTACAAAGGGTAGTGTGTATGGCCCAGTACATCACTTTGGCCAAGCCTCCTGCCATCCAGGACCTCTATACCAGGCTGTGTCAGAGGAAGGCCCTAAAAATTGTCAAAGACTCCAGCCACCCTAGTCATAGACTGTTCTCTCTGCTACCGCATGGCAAGCGGTACCGGAGTCGAGGTCCAAAAGACTTCAAAACAGCTTCTACCCCCAAGCCATAAGACTCCTGAACAGCTAATCAAATGGCTACCCAGACTATAAGCATTGCCCCCCCCCCCTCTTTTACGCTGCTGCTACTCTCTGTTTATTATCTATGCATAGTCACTTTAACTCTAACTACATGTACATATTACCTCAATTACCTCCACTAACCAGTGTCCCCGCACATTGACTCTGTACCGGTACCCCCTGTATATAGCCTGCTATTGTTATTTTACTGATGCTCTTTATTTTTTACTTTTAATTTTATTTATCTATTTTTTACTTAACACTTATTTTTCATAACTGTATTGTTGGTTAAGGGCTTGTAAGTAAGCATTTCACTGTAACACCTGTTGTATTCGGCACAAAAGTATACATTTTTCATCAAACTAAACGGCTGCCACAGCTGATCATGAAAAACTCTGTGAACAGAGGGTCACTCACTCTCTAAAAACGTTTAGATGAATACCAAATCCATTGTTACGTTGCTGTGGCAGATTTGTACCAAACACAAACACTGAGCGTCAGAGTGAAGCTTTGGGTGGGAATATAAGGCCTATTGTTGTTGACGCGCATAAAAGGAGAGCTTTGATTTTCTACACTGCATTCCTGCAAAGATTTGCTTAAACCATCTAAGTCTCAGTTGACACATGTTACTATGCCCATTCTGGTTGAAAACATAGTCAATATCCACATAACACTTGTCAGCCTAATAACTTTCAAATCAATGACCTCAACAATAAAGCCATTGGTTACCAACACCTCTCACATGAACAGTGATTAGCCCTACTGTAATATTGTAATAAAATCATGAATACATCCATGTCCTATTATTTCCTACTGATGTAAAGTGATATAAACCGACCACTAAAACAGTTGAAAATACAGTGGGGAGAACAAGTATTTGATACACTGCCGATTTTGCAGGTTTTCCTACTTACAAAGCATGTAGAGGTCTGTAATTTTTATCATAGGTACACTTCAACTGTGAGAGACGGAATCTAAAACAAAAATCCAGAAAATCACATTGTATGATTTTTTAAGTAATTAATTTGCATTTTATTGCATGACATAAGTATTTGATCACCTACCAACCAGTAAGAATTCCTGCTCTCCACAGACCTGTTAGTTTTTTTTAAGAAGCCCTCCTGTTCTCCACTCATTACCTGTATTAACTGCACCTGTTTGAACTCGTTACCTGTATAAAAGACACCTGTCCACACACTCAATCAAACAGACTCCAACCTCTCCACAATGGCCAAGACCAGAGAGCTGTGTAAGGACATCAGGGATAAAATTGTAGACCTGCACAAGGCTGGGATGGGCTACAGGACAATAGGCAAGCAGCTTGGTGAGAAGGCAACAACTGTTGGCGCAATTATTAGAAAATGGAAGAAGTTCAAGATGACGGTCAATCACCCTCGGTCTGGGGCTCCATGCAAGATCTCACCTCGTGGGGCATCAATGATCATGAGGAAGGTGAGGGATCAGCCCAGAACTACACGGCAGGACCTGGTCAATGACCTGAAGAGAGCTGGGACCACAGTCTCAAAGAAAACCATTAGTAACACACTACGCCATCATGGATTAAAATCCTGCAGCGCACGCAAGGTCCCCCTGCTCAAGCCAGCGCATGTTCAGGCCCGTCTGAAGTTTGCCAATGACCATCTGGATGATCCAGAGGAGGAATGGGAGAAGGTCATGTGGTCTGATGAGAAAAAAATAGAGCTTTTTGGTCTAAACTCCACTCGTGTGTTTGGAGGAAGAAGAAGGATGAGTACAACCCCAAGAACACCATCCCAACCGTGAGGCATGGAGGTGGAAACATCATTCTTTGGGGATGCTTTTCTGCAAAGGGGACAGGACGACTGCACCGTATTGATGGGAGGATGGATGGGGCCATGTATCGCGAGATCTTGGCCAACAACCTCCTTCCCTCAGTAAGAGCATTGAAGATGGGTCGTGGCTGGGTCTTCCAGCATGACAACGACCCAAAACACACAGCCAGGGCAACTAAGGAGTGGCTCCGTAAGAAGCATCTCAAGGTCCTGGAGTGGCCTAGCCAGTCTCCAGACCTGAACCCAATAGAAAATCTTTGGAGGGAGCTGAAAGTTCGTATTGCCCAGCGACAGCCCCGAAACCTGAAGGATCTGGAGAAGGTCTGTATGGAGGAGTGGGCCAAAATCCTTGCTGCAGTGTGTGCAAACCTGGTCAAGAACTACAGGAAACGTATGATCTCTGTAATTGCAAACAAAGGTTTCTGTACCAAATATTAAGTTCTGCTTTTCTGATGTATCAAATACTTACTGTATGTCATGCAATAAAATGCAAATTAATTACTTAAAAATCATACAATGTGATTTTCTGGATTTTTGTTTTAGATTCCGTCTCTCACAGTTGAAGTGTACCTATGATAAAAATGACAGACCTCTACATGCTTTGTAAGTAGGAAAACCTGCAAAATCGGCAGTGTATCAAATACTTGTTCTCCCCACTGTATGTGTATACAATTATTGCTCTTGCTTGTTTCTGGGAACAATTAGGAGGCCTGCGTCTTGTGACCGTAGCGTACGTGTAGGTATGTACGGCAGGACCAAATCGGAAAGATAGGTAGGAGCAAGCCCATGTAATGCTTTGTAGGTTAGCAGTAAAACCTTGAAATCAGCCCTTGCCTTAACAGGAAGCAAGTGTAGGGAGGCTAGCACTGGAGTAATATGATCAAATTTTTTGGTTCTAGTCAGGATTCCAGCAGCCGTATTTAGCACTAACTGAAGTTTATTTAGTGCTTTATCCGGGTAGCCGGAAAGTAGAGCATTGCAGTAATCTAACCTAGAAGTAACAAAAGCATGGATACATTTTTCTGCATCATTTTTGGACAGAAAGTTTCTGATTTTTGCAATGTTACGTAGATGGAAAAAAGCTGTCCTTGAAACAGTCTTGATATGTTCGTCAAAAGAGAGATCAGGGTCCAGAGTAAAGCCGAGGTCCTTCACAGTTTTATTTGAGACGACTGTACAACCATCAAGATGAATTGTCAGATTCAACAGAAGATCTCTTTGTTTCTTGGGACCTAGAACAAGCATCTCTGTTTTGTCCGAGTTTAAAAGTAGAAAGTTTGCAGCCATCCACTTCCTTATGTCTGAAACACAGGCTTCTAGCGAGGGCAATTTTGGGGCTTCACCATGTTTCATTGAAATGTACAGCTATGTGTAATCCGCATAGCAGTGAAAGTTAACATTATGTTTCGAATGACATCCCCAAGAGGTAAAATATATAGTGAAAACAATAGTGGTCCTAAAACGGAACCTTGAGGAACACCGAAATATACAGTTGATTTGTCAGAGGACAAACCATTCACAGAGACAAACTGATATCTTTCCGACAGATAAGATCTAAACCAGGCCAGAACTTGTCCGTGTAGACCAATTTGGGTTTCCAATCTCTCCAAAAGAATGTGGTGATCGATGGTATCAAAAGCAACACTAAGGTCTAGGAGCACGAGGACAGATGCAGAGCCTCGGTCTGACGCCATTAAAAGGTCATTTACCACCTTCACAAGTGCAGGCTCAGTGCTATGATGGGGTCTAAAACCAGACTGAAGCATTTCATATACATTGTTTGTCTTCAGGAAGGCAGTGAGTTGCAGCGTAACAGCTTTTTCTAAAAATGTTGAGAGGAATGGAAGATTCGATATAGGCCGATAGTTTTTTATATTTTCTGGGTCAAGGTTTGGCTTTTTCAAGATGAATACCAAATCCATTGTTACGTTGCTGTGGCAGATTTGTACCAAACACAAACACTGAGTGTCAGAGTGAAGCTTTGGGTGGGAATATAAGGCCTATTGTTGTTGACGCGCATAAAAGGAGAGCTTTGATTTTCTACACTGCATTCCTGCAAAGATTTGCATAAACCATCTAAGTCTCAGTTGACACATGTTACTGTGCCCATTCTGGTTGAAAACATAGTCAATATCCACATAACACTTGTCAACCTAATAACTTTCAAATCAATGACCTCAACAATAAAGCCGTTGGTTACCAACACCTCTCACATGAACAGTGATTAGCCCTACTGTAATATTGTAATAAAATCATGAATACATCCATGTCCTATTATTTCCTACTGATGTAAAGTGATATAAACCGACCACTAAAACAGTTGAAAATATTTGTATACAATTATTGCTCTTGCTTGTTTGTTTCACTTTTGTGATATAACATATTCAAATAGTCAATGTCTGTTATCAATCATGACTTCCATCTGAACAGGGGGATCAAGATATCTCTTGGCCTTGCACCATCTATTTCAATTTGCCTAGAAATATAGTTAACATTTTATTACATGCCACAGAAATGTGATAAATTTCACAATTTGATTCCTGGGGGAGACAGACCTTTACTAACACACATTAACACTACTAGTGATGTAAGTTGTTGAATGCTGATCATTTGTATAACAAATATTTGAGCCTGATATTTGTCATTTGTACTTGTAATAAAAATGTATAAATAAACAAAACACTACACGCTAACTCAGAGTGGGGGCCCCAAAAAATGCAAATTCATCATAAGGGGCTAGTCAGTTGCTCTGCGTACCCCCCACCACCACCACGTTTTGAGCAAAATATTTTATCATCCTCCCTCTTAACACCGGAGAGAACATTTATTATCTTGTGCAATTCTACACATTTTACCATGGGGCGGAGATAAGACTTTGCATTTTATAGCTAATTTCATTCAATTCTACTCATTTTGCCATAGGGCAGAGATGAAAATGTGCTGTTTTACAGCTCATTTCCAGCAATTCTACAAATTTTTCCATAGAGTGGAGAGAAATGTTTGCAGGTTTAAATATGATACCTGAGTGAGATGGACTATCAAAATCAGCTGGCTGCTAAACTAATTTAAAATCTAAAAATGTTAGCTGACATGGACTAATTGAGTGACTATCAGTGACTGACATAAGAGAAAACTGCTGATTCACAACCAAATTACGATAGTGTACCTTGAGTATTATATTATTCTACATAACTTGCAACAACAGTAAATTGAGACCCTGACTGAATTGGTCCGAGGGCGTTCAAAAGGGGGGCGGCCCTCCCGCCGCCAATTGTCCATCCCACGCCCGTGTAAACTATCTACATCACTGCAGGATTTTCACAGTGCGCATGCCGTTCATTTTTTATGTGTATTCACGCTTACAACATGGCGACGAAACACATTGGGATGAACGTTTGAGTTTATAAAACATCTTCGGCTAGGATAGCAACGAAGTACATTTCTAAAAAATCCTTCTCAAATCGAGGTGTAATTGTTTATATATTTGTTTTTAAAATTGTATTGTGAAAAAATGAATTGTACCACGAACGTAGTGCAAGTGACGAACGTGTCGCCAAGCACAACATCCGAGCAGATGCGAATGCTGTTCGGGTTTCTTGGAACCATTGAAGAACTCAAATTGTTTCCACCAGAGTAAGTAACTCATATTTGTTTAACTTTTGTCGCAAACTAGACATCGTTATTGTTTATTTGACTATTAATTTCCTACCAATTTGTGATTTGGTTGATTTCCATATAGGTAACGTTAGTATTAACTTTAGTTTAGCTAACGCTAGCTAACGTTAGCATCGGAGGCCCAAGCTGGCCGTCCCCAAAATATTAGACGAAACATGAGCTAGCTAAGGTAATAGGTTGGTTAGCTACTCCAGGGGTGTTTTGTTGGACACAATCTACTACTATGTTGTTGCTATCTAACTAACTTACAAACGAACGTATTGCAGTGAATCGCCTCTGCCAGTGACGTCGCGTGTGTGTTTTGTGAAGTTCCAAGAGTCGGAGTCCGTGGGGGTTTCTCAGCATCTGACCAACACAGTCTTCGTGGACAGAGCGCTGATCGTCGTCCCTTTTGCCGAAGGTTGGTGCTTTGTTCGCCCCTCTTCTGTATGAATGATCCTATGACGTAGTTATGGGAGAGTGACGCGCCCATTGATTTCATGGAGTTCTATGATCCTGTGGTTTGAGATACTATTTAAGCATGTGTCCTAGCTATTTCAGATCCTAGTATCCATTCTCGATCTGACAAGCCTATCTGATTCTGTGATAAATTATGCCATGCCACTCTCCCAGTGTCTTGTACAATCCCCTTGCTAATTACAATGAGAGAGATTTCTATATCAGATCTCTCAACCCATATCCATGGTATACTGTGGAACTAAATACCAAACTTATAACCACCATACACATAATTTATTATATAAAGCCACTGCCACACTGTAAGGTCATAATGCCACCCATGATGTATTGGACTTGATAGACACTAAACAACACAGACGACTTTGAGTCTGTAGTGGTCTCCAGAGCCTATTCTTTGCCCCCCTTCCCCCCACCACCCATTTAACAGTAACCACAGTATACCAAGATCTGCTTTAGGGACCGGCACTTTCTTCGACTGAGAGAGCTGAACAAGCCCAGACTGTGCACGGGCAGACAAAAAGAAAGCAGAGAGAGACAAAAAGAAAGCAGAGAGGAACTTGCATGTATATGAAAACTTAACCATGCTTTTTATTTTCTCCCCCATATTGGACTATCCTCTATTAAACTTATCTCTGTTATTTGTGTGTGTGATTTGTTGTAGTGGAGAAGGCAAAAGCAGAGCCCCCTCCTTGATGGCTGAAAGTGGTCCTCTGCCTGCCAACAGGGGATTGTAGACAATTACAAAAGGCCAGCAAGCATTCAAGCAGCCCCCCAACCCCTTCTCTTTCTCTTTTTTCTGTGTCCTTTCTTCTTTCTCTCATTTTCTATTCTCTATGTATTTTAGTTTAAGTGGAATGCAGTAGTTTAGATATTACCATAAGGCAGATCACATGTATAACACAACATGTTATTTGACTACTCACAAGTCTATTTATCAAAATAGGTATTTTAATAATCTGACCTGTATAACATCCAATCTAATTCTCATTGGATCCAAATGGTCACTGAACAGTGAACAATACACATACATCTCAATGACACGGCTATTGCTACAGCTGCATTTCATACTTTTTTCATCTTTAGCGTTAAGGCACTTCCTGGTTTTGGGAGTTGGGTGAACCCTTGTCGCAATCTAGTATCCAATTTTAATTCAGCTAAAAATTAGATGCACTCACTCAACACTCGCTGTCCCTCAAATTGGCAGATTCAAATAACTAGGCTGTGTGTTTTCTATGTTGACCAGTGATACTGTACTTTAAGGTTGCTGACTATCTAGTTGTCGTTAATTGTCTTAGATATCCACCCACATGACAATGGCAACTGGTTCAGTGCTCTCTCTTTAACAGTGGTCTTTCTTTTTTGTTGTTGTGTTTTACAGTTCTTTTTCCTGGCTCAGCCAGTCCTGTAAACCAGGCCCTGCTGAAAATACCACCCAACCGTTTTGTCTCCTGCAGCTAAATTCTCTCTCCCATGTGCCATTTTTTAAATGTTTTTTTTGTGTGGGTGTGTGCGTATGTGTGTGTGTCTTGGTGTGTGTATGTTTGTGCGTCTTCTGTATAAAAAAAAAAATAAGAAAAATGTTATTTTTCCCATTGCATCTTGATTAAGATATTGTATGTTTCCTTTTTTAGGTAGCATTGGTAACATTGAGATGTGAAACCATAGTAGTTGTTTTTTCCCCCCTATATTAGTCAGACATAAAAAAACAAGCTAATCTAATGTTGCCAAGTTGATTATTAAACTTAATCAAAAAGCATTACTTTTAAGCATATTTGATGCAGTGACAAGTAAGGTTTTTGGGAGCATAGATATCGCCTACCTAGAATTTGATTGCTAGCTAGGTTATTTTTCTACGTATTGCTGGTAAGTAGTAGAAACTGTGACTGTACAGTATTTACTGTTGACCTCCAACTCTCTGAAATTCTTTTTGTTTTGTGTATCTCGATTTTTTTTCCTTTTTTTTTTCTCTGTGCTCCTTAGTAGTGAAGCCACCAACGTGAGTCGCTTGTTCAATCTATATGAAAATTGAGAGCACACCCCACTGGAGAAGCCGCTGTGCTAGCTAACGTTTGGTTCATGACTTAAAATACACGTTCAGGTGATACAATCTTGGCAGTGTTCACTGGAGTAGTGTGTATTGTGTGATACTTTTTTCCCAACCTTAGAAGAATAACTATCTACAATGATTAAAAGAATAAGGGGAACAAACCTTCTCAAATCTAGCAGCTATCAAAGGTAACAGTATTGAAACCTGTACACATGTTTGTTTGAAGAATACCTGAGCAAGTAATCTTTTTGTTTTTCAAAATGTCTCTCCTCTTTAGTAGATTCTAGACGTAGACGTTCTCTTCTTCCCATAATGCCGGTTTTGTTTTTCTGTAGGTGTTATCCCAGAGGAGGCTAAGGCTTTGTCACTGCTGGCGCCAGCAAATGCTGTTGCAGGGATTATGTCCGGAGGAGGTCTCCTTCCAACACCTAACCCCATGTCCAATCCACAGGTAGGACTTCTCCCAACACCAAACCCCATGTCCTATCCACAGGTAGGTCCTCAGCATAGACATACAATATTTTATTGTTCAATTTAATTATGTGGTCTTTCATTGTCTTACGTCAGCGCAACGATTCTGCCTGCGCTAATCTGTCTCGTATCTTGCAAAACGTATGGGATATATAAAAAGTAGTTTGGCTACCATGTGCTGTCAAGCATTTGAAAATACTAACGTAAACTCACTCACTTTTGTACATCGCCTTGGTCCGTACAATTGACCTTATTTTTGCGCCCAAAAAAGTAGTACTTCCAGATCAACTGTAATATCAATACCAATGTAAAGCACAATTTCACCCCTTTCCAACAAAATTAATGACGAGACCTTCATGATGCCCATCTCTGCATAATTCAAGAAGGCAATGAGCTTCGTCAGGTCTTTTTAAAATGTCGATTGGGGAGCGAAGGCTACGAAATGATCTTGAAAGGGAGAAATATGTTGTGTGAAGAAACAGGTTTTTTCACCCGATTTGTCCAACTAATCAAGTTTAAAATGTAAATAAAACATAGAGTTTATGTAATGTCTCATCACATACCTGTTTGAAGGTTTGTGTCGAATTTGAAGAGGGATTTAGGGCTGTGCTAACATTAGCCTCACAAGTGAACTGCAGCTGTTCTGGCTTTTGAGTGTCATGATGGCTCGCAGTAATGACGTGCAAAAAAATGCACTTGGCACCCTAGTCATGAAATATCAGTTTAATATTAGCAATAATTATATTAATTTAGACAGAAATCATGAATGAAGTTTTCTTAGAAGTGTATATGGTTAAGCATGATATTAATCTGCGAGAGAACGGCTACGCCTGGTGGAAAGAGGCTGTACGGCACAAAATGAGATGTAACGTACAGCGTCAGAGGGGTCCGTTTTTTTCATCTTTTCTCCAATACTGTTCGGACATGACCATGTCAATCAACGCTGAATCGAAACGTAGTTCACCCTCTGGATTTTGATGCCAACACAGTCACTACAGTCCCATTCGTTTTCATTGCAGCCTCGTTTGAATGTCGCGGTTACGCACATTTGTACGGAATGGGGTGAGTTTACGTTACCTTGGTAACATCGTCTGCTAAACCTAATTTCTGCCTCAAAACTGTCTCTTAATCTCAGCTAAAACAATAAATTGGTCAATAATGAAGTTTCTTTGGTGAGGAACTTCTAGTCATTTTACATTTAGCATGGGTTTTTGTGCTTCAATGAGCGGTATTTCCGAAGTTTGACTGGGCACAAAAGCTAGCATAAATTTGACCAATATTAGCTTGCTAGAGGAGAAACGTTGCTGCTAACCAACAAGCTACCTACTTAGTGCTGCGTACACAATTTGTTGAACGCTTCAAACAAAAGCTAGCTCGCAAACTACTTCAGTAGTGCTATTTTTAACATTACAATTTTAAAAAATGTGACCAAATTAGTTTCTTTTTGATTTGTTTAGTTGTTGGGGGGGTTTACAGATACTAACTTTTATGAGTTTTCATGAAGCAGCTGTTCTGCCGTGAGTCAGCTGCTGTAGCCAGCTGAGCCAATTATACAAAGTTACTTACAAGTTAAATGTTAGCAATCGCAGAGAAACATGCTGATTTACGGACTGATTTCTGATAACGGTCCCTCATTTTGAGGCTGCATGTCTACAACTTCTGGGTAATTTAACCAGGCTAAGCAAGCTTTTCATGTCAGTAAAGGTAGAGCTAGCCAGCTATGTCAGTAAGCTAGCTACAACAGTTAGCAAAGCTGCTGATCAAGTCACTGCACTGGTGACCGAGGTCCTTGCACATTATTTGTGCAGGAGATAGCCACAGTTTTGTTTATTTTCTCAAAATTGCAAACCAATAAATCACTGTCACTATTTGTTTTATATTTAGGTAATTATTCTGCCTATTTCATGGATACAAGAGCATATTGATTAAAAAAAATAGGAACTATGTTTTCATTGTTGAATGGTGGATGCTCAGGAATATTCATATTTACATACGAGTTCCACTTCCTACAAGACAGATTGTTTAAGGGACGAGCGTTGCGTAGGAGTGACGCCATCTGACATAAGACAATGTCAGTTCTTAAGTTAATGAAATGGAACATGCCCTGATAAGTCCATTCTCACGTGAACACAGGTGTATACATGACCACGGGTATACCACGGGTATATATATAGTTATATAATTTAAATGTGTACATCAGGGTTCCCCAACTGTGGCGGCCTGCTGGCCGAATTTAGCTTGCGAGTGGTTTTATTTGGCTCCCCAGGCTTTCTTAGCAAAGAACAAAAAAAACTTTTATTTTTCGTTGTTGATCATAAGACTGTAAAAACACCAGGAAATCAGCTCCAATTGATTTAAATTTAGGAAATCTGTTCCCAAGTATTCTCATGCATAATAAAGAGATAATCGTATACAAATGTAAGCAAGGTTTGAAATGATTACGTTTTAGTCAAATATGATATCTGTTTGCGATTCTTGCGGTCAATTTGCAGTCTACAAAGGATTTGTAATTATGTTCCGACCATCCACTCAAGAAAAAATTGGACCTCGGCTGAATCTAGTTTATGATCCCTGGTGTACATGATACTGCAACAAATTTTCCCCATGGGGACAATGGTCTGTAAAATAGTCATAGACAATGAAAGGGTTAATAATGTGTTGCATTTTAGATGGGAGGCAATCCTTTCGGTGGTCCCTCCATGGATGCGATGGCAGCGTTTGGGTTTTCAAACCCCAATATGAATATGAATATGAATCCCCAGGTGAGTGTTTGCTTGCAACCTGGAGATGCACTACATGACCAAAGGTATGTGGACACCTGCTCGTCGAACATCTCATTCCAAAATCATGGGCATTAATATGGAGTTGGTCCCCCTTTGCTGCTATAACATCCTCCACTCTTCTGGAAAGGCTTTTCACTAGATGTTAGAACATTGCTCTGGGGACTTGCTTCTATTCAGCCACGCGCATTAGTGAGGTCGGGCACTGATGTTTGGCAATTAGGCCTGGCTTGCAGTCTGCGTTCCAATTCATCCCAAAGGTGTTTGATGGGGTTGCCGTCAGGGCTCTGCAGGGGAGTCAAGTTCTCCCACACCAGTCTCGACAAACCATTGCCATGCTGAAACAGGAAAGGGCCTTCCCCAAACTGTTGCCACAAAGTTGGAAGCACAGACTCATCTAGAATGTCATTGTATGCTGTAGCATTAAGCTTTCCTTTCACTGGAACTAAGGGGCCTAGCCCGACTCATAAAAAAACAACCCCAGACCATTAATACTCCATCAAACTTTAAAGTTGGCATTATGCATTCGGGCAGGTAGCGTTCTCCTGGCTTCCGCCAAACCTAGATTCGTCCGTCGGACTGTCAGATGGTGAAGCGTGATTCATCACTCCAGAGAACGTATTTCCACTGCTCCATAGTCCAATGGTGGTGAGATTTATACCACTCCAGCCGACACTTGACATTGCACGTGGTGATCTTAGGCTTGTGTGTGGCTGCTTGGCCATTGAAAACCATTTCATGAAGCTCCCGACGAACAGTTCTTATGCTGATGTTGCTTCCAGAGGCAATTTGGAAATCTGTAGTGAGTGTTGCAACCGAGGACAGACGATTTTTACACTCTTCAGCACTCTGCGGCCCCGTTCTGTGAACTTGTGTGGCCTACCACTTTGCGTCTGAGCCGCTGTTGCTCCTAGACATTTCCACTTCACAATAACAGCACTTACAATTGACCGGGGCAGCACTAGCAGGGCAGAAATTTGGCGAACTGTTGGGAAGGTGGCATCCTATGACGGTGCTACGTTGAAAGTCACTGAGCTCTACAGTAAGGCCATTCTACTGCCAATGTTTGTCTATGGAGATTGCATGGCTGTGTGCTTTATGTTATACACCTTTCAGCAATGTTTGTGGCTGAAATAGCCAAATCCACTTATTTGAAGGGGTGTCCACATACTTTTGTGTATATATAGCGTTCTGTTAAAAGGGAAATGTTGAAATTTATATTTCTAACTTGTATATTATATACTTTACACTCTTCTTCCCCAGTCTTTTCCCACTGAGCAGCTTCTGAAGTTTATGACGCAGGTGGATCCAAAGTAAGTCATCGTGTCTCTAGAAAATTCCCGTTACAAGACATCAGACTAGCTCACCTCCAGTAACACCTATGAGCCATTAATTTGTTGGATTGCACTCCAGTGTGCTCTAATTAAGCAGTAAGGCACGGAAGGGGTGTGGTATATGGCCAATATACCACTGCTAAGGGCTGTTCTTAGGCACAACGCATTAGCTGTGTTATATTGGCCATATACCATGGACCCCAGAGGGGCTTTATTGCTATTATAAACTGCTTACTAAAGTAATTAGAGCAGTAAAAATATTTGTTTGTCATACCTGGGGTATACGGTCTGATATACCACGGCTTTCAGCCAATCAGCATTCAGGGCTGGAACCACCCAGTTTATAATTAAGCAGTAAGGCCTGCGGGGGTGTGGTATGTTTAAGCAATAAGGCTTGAGGAGGTGTGGTATATGGCCAATATACCAAGGCTAAGGGCTGTTATGCACGACCTGGATACAGCCCTTAGCCGTGGTATATTGGCCATATACCACAAACCCCTGAGGTGTCTATTATAAACTAGTTACCAACATAAATAGACAAATAAATAGTACTTTTTTTTTGTCATACCCATGGTATACGGTATGATATACCACGGCTTTCAGCTAGTCAGCATTCAGGGCTCGAACCACCCGGTTTATAATGGCCAGAACAGCCCTTAACCATGGTATATTAGCCGTATACCACACCCCCTGGGTTCTTATTACTTAAATATACCGCGCTTAAGGGCTGTTCTTAGGCACGACGCAAAGATGACCCGTAGCTGTGGTATATTGGCCATATACCACAAACCCCTGAGGTACCTTATTGCTATTATAAACCGGTTATTAATATAAATATAACAGTAAACAAGTAGTTTTGCATCATACCCAAGGTATATTGTCTGATATACACGTGACTGGAATGCTGTGGCTGTTTCAGCCAAACACCATCCAGGACCCAAACTACCCGGTTTATAATCACCACAAAATAATGTCCTCTTCTTCAGAATGAGCCACATGGGTGTAGGGATGAACATGAACATGAATCCAGGCCTGAAGGCAGACTCCTCCAACAAAGAGATAGAAGTGGCCATGAAGAGGGTCAGAGAGGCCCAGTCCCTAATCTCTGCTGCCATCGAGCCTGGCAGTGAGTAGCCAAAGCATTGCATCTCCAAAACATACCTTACATCTCAGATATATTACCGTTAGACCTAGCTAAAAGCTATTGTTTGCTGTACCAAAGTAATTTTAACGTTTTGTTTATGCAGACAAGGAGAGCAAGAGGAAGCACTCGCGTTCCAGGTCCAGGTCCAGACGCAGAAGGTCCCGTTCTCGCTCCAGACACAGGTGAACACGAAATCTGTTTTCCTGACAGAAATGATTTGGATTGTGTTAAAAATAAAGTCAAGCTTTTTAAAATTCTTATTGAGGGTAGAGATTGATGTCGTGTCTGTGTGATCTTCGTGGTCTGCAGGCGTTCAAAGAGCAGGTCTAAGCGACGTTCACACTCCAGGAGCAGGAGACGCTCCAAGAGCCCTCGAAGAAGAAGTGGGAGGTCCCACTCCAAAGACAGGAGCAAACCATCACCAAGTAAATCCAGGTGAGCCACAGAGCACAGACTTGACCCATTCTTAATCCTCAAATTGCACACTCATATCTTCCAAGACAGCCCTGAGGATACTGTCTACCTCCTAACCACAACTCTAATCCCATATATACAGTTGAAGACGGTAGTTTACATACACTTAGGTTGGAGTCATTAAAACTAGTTTTTCAACCACTCCACAAATTTCTTGTTAACATACTATAGTTTTGGCAAGCCGGTTAGGACATCTACTTTGTGCATGACACAAGTAATTTTTCCAACAATTGTTTACAGACAGATTATTTCACTTATAATTCACTGTATCACAATTCCAGTGGGTCAGAAGCTTACCTAACCGACTAAGTTGACTGTGCCTTTAAACAGCTTGGAAAATTCCAGAAAAAAATTGTAATGGCTATAGAAACTTCTGATAGGTTAATTGACATAATTTGAGTCAATTGGAGGTGTACATGTGGATGTATTTCAAGGCCTACCTTCAAATTCACTGCCTCTTTGCTTGACATCATGGGAAAATCAAAAGAAATCAGCCAAGACCTCAGAAAAAAAATTGTAGACCTCTACAAGTCTGGGTCATCCTTGGGAGCAATTTCCAAATGCCTGAAGGTACCACGTTCATCTGTACAAACAATAGTACGCAAGTATAAACACCATGGGACCACGCAGCTGTCATACCGCTCAGGAAGGAGACGCGTTCTGCCTCCTAGAGATTAACGTACTTTGGTGCGAAAAGTGCAAATCAATCCCAGGACAACAGCAAAGGACCTTGTGAAGATGCTGGAGGAAACGGATAAAAAAGTATCTATATCCACAGTAAAATTAGTCCTATATCGACATAACCTGAAAGGCTGCTCAGCAACAAAGTAGCCACTGCTCTAAAACCGCCATAAAAAAGCCAGACTACGGTTTGCAACTGCACATGGGGACAAAGATCGTACTTTTTTGGAGAAATGTCCTCTGGTCTGATGAAACAAAAATAGAACTGTTTGGCCATAATGACCATTGTTATGTTTGGAGGAAAAAGGGGGAGACTTGCAAGCCGAAGGACACCATCCCAACCGTGAAGCACGGGGGTGGCAGCATCATGTTGTGGGGGTGTTTGCTGCAGGAGGGACTGGTGCACTTCACAAAATAGATGGCATCTTGAGGAGGAAAGGTATGTGGATATATTGAAGCAACATCTCAAAACATCAGTCAGGAAGTTAAAGCTTGGTTGCAAATGGGTCTTCCAAATGGACAATGACCCCAAGCATACTTCCAAAGTTGTGGCAAAATGGCTTAAGGACAACAGTCAAGTTATTGGAGTGGCCATCACAAAGCCCTGACCTCAATCTTATAGAAAATGTGTGGGCAGAACTGAAAAAACATGTGTGAGCAAGGAGGCCTACACACCTGACTCAGTTACACCAGCTGTCAGGAGGAATGGGCCAAAATTCATTGTGGAAGGCTACCCAAAACATTTGACCCAAGTTAAACAATTTAAAGGCAGTGCTACCAAATACTAATTGAGTATGTAAACTTCTGACCCACAGGGAATGTGATGAAAGAAATCAAAGCTGAAATAAATCATTCTTTCTACTATTATTCTGACATTTCACATTCTTAAAATAAAGTGGTGATCCTAACTGACCTAAGACATGGACTTTTTACTAGGATTAAATGTCAGGAATTGTGAAACTGAGTTTAAATGTATTTGACTAAGGTGTATGTAAACTTCCGCCTTCAACTGTATATAAAATGTACACTACCGTTCAAAAGTTTGCGGTCACTTGTTCAGGGGCAGAACGACAGATTTTTACCTCGTCAGCTCGGGGATTCGATCTTGCAACCTTTCGGTTACAAGTCCAACGCTCTAACCACTAGGCTACCTGTTGCCCATTTAAAGAAACAATAAAACTGGCCTTCTTTAGACTAGTTGCGAATTTGGAGCATTAGCGGGTTTGATTACAGGCTCAAAATGTCCAGAAACAAAGACCTTTCTTCTGAAACTCGTCAGTTTATTCTTGTTCTGAGAAATGAAGGCTATTCCATGTGAGAAATTGCCAAGAAACTGAAGAGAGCAAACTGAGCAAGAGGACAAGTACATTAGTGTCTAGTATGAGAAACAGACGCCTCACTGCCTCAACTGGCAGCTTCATTAAATTGTACCCGCAAAACACCAGTCTCAACGTCAACAGTGAAGAGGTGACTCCGGGATGCTGGCCTTCTAGGCAGAATTGCAAAGAAAAAGCTATATTTCAGACTGGCCAATAAAAATAAAAGATTAAGATGGGCACAAGAACACAGTCACTGGACAGAGGAAGATTTGAAAAAAGTGTTATGGACAGACGAATCCAAGTTTGAGGTGTTCGGATCACAAAGAAGAACATTCGTGACATGCAGAAAAAATTAGAAGACGCTGGAGTGCTTGATGCCATCTGTCAAGCATGGTGGAGACAATGTGATGGTCTGGGGGTTGTGGTGGCATTTTTCTGTTTTACCAAAAGAGGAGAGTTACAAACTACACACCAGTCAGAGTTGTACTTAAATTACATATTTTTTAATAATAGCTTTGCAATAGCCCTTTTTGACTTTCAATGATGCGCTATCTCTAATGAACCATTGAAAAGTGACTACAGAAAAATACAAAGATCTTTTATAGCCAAGATACACCCCTCTCAACTTACATGCTGGACCACAGATCTTAGGAACTGTTGACAAAGAAATACTTTTTCTTGAGAAAGGAGTATCCCTTAGCCAGATAACATTCACTATAAATTATCGTTCAGTTTGGTCCCTCAGACGAGGTTCTAATCTCGTTCCTGGTACGTCATAGGACAAAAACACCAACTCATCCAATGGCATATATCAATTATTAACTCTAGATACTCCCATCTCAAGTAAATCCCCTCTTGACCCCACTCCTGGACAAGCTCACTGAGGGGAGTGAGCCTCTAGGTCATACACTGTCCCAGGATAAGTGTAAGATTAGAGAGGGCATACAATGTTTCCAGACACTGCCATACACCTCCCCCCAATGGGAAAAGGAGGGAGTGACTGGCGCACAGACATTGTGTTGACAAGTAATTGGTTCCCCATTAATCACGCCATCCCTTCACATGGTTTAAGAATAGGTAAAGACACATTCACGTATGAAGACAATGTTCCATTCTGTCCTCTTCCCTTTCTGATATTCTGCATAGCACCAGGGACATGTAAAAGACAAGCCTGACCTCCCCTCTCTGGGCCCCAAGTGACTGAGCCCTAGCTGAGGGAAAAGTGCAACTGCCAACACTATAGTCCAAAAGGATACATTCTAATGACAAGAATCTCACATAAGCATATTATGCAAATAAAACATCTTAATTATCTATGTTACCCAACTCATTCTGATTCATCTGCCACAGAGTGCTTTGGTGGTGGTAAAGTGTGAGATTTGTACAGGGTAAAAGAGATCTTGAAGAAGGAAGCTATCACTCCGTTTTGCAACGCCATGCCATACCCTGTGGACGGCGCTTAATTGGAGCCAATTTCCTCCTACAACAGGACAATGACCCAAAGGACAGCTGCAAACTATGCAATAACTATTTAGTGAAGTCAGCTGGTATTCTGTCTATAATGAAGTGGCCAGCACAGTCACCGGATCTCAACCCTATTGAGCTGTTGTGGGAGCAGCTTGGCCGTATGGTACATAAGTGCCCATCAAGCCAATCCAACTTGTGGGAGGTGCGTCAGGAAGCATGGTGTGAAATCTCTTAAGATTACCTCAACAAATTGACAACTAGAATGCCAAAAGTCTGCAAGGCTTTAATTGCTGCAAATGGAGCATTATTTGACGAAATCAATGTTTGAAGGACACAATTATTATTTCAATTAAAAATCATTATTTATTACCGTGTCAGTGTTTTGACTTTCCTATTTTGCTAATTAAATTCAAATATGTTTTCATGGAAAACAAGGACATTTTGAACGGTAGTGTATGTACAGTGGGGAGAACAAGTATTTGATACACTGCCGATTTTGCAGGTTTTCCTACTTACAAAGCATGTAGAGGTCTGTAATTTTTATCATAGGTACACTTCAACTGTGAGAGACGGAATCTAAAACAAAAATCCAGAAAATCACATTGTATGATTTTTAAGTAATTAATTTGCATTTTATTGCATGACATAAGTATTTGATACATCAGAAAAACAGAACTTAATATTTGGTACAGAAACCTTTGTTTGCAATTACAGCGATCATACGAGTCAACAGAAATACGAAATTACATACATTACGATTTTGTTCGATAATGTCCATTACTAGTGTCTAATTAGCTACTTTTGCTAGCACGTTTAGTGCACATGTCCAAACGCTGGCGCCAGTCCAGGCGAACTCGGACAAAACTTCAAAAAGTTATATTCCAGGTCAAATAAACTGGTCAAATTAAGTAGAGAATCAATCTTCAGGATGTTGTTATCATATATATCCAATAACGTTCCAATCGGAGCATTCGTTTTTGTCTACAGAGTAATGGAACGCATGGCGATATCATGAGTAATGCGCGTAACCAGGAACTAGCATTCTGCCAGACCACTGACTCAAATAGCTGCCATCCGGCCCCACATCACACTAGAGGCTTCATTCCACGTTCTACTGACTGTTGACATCTAGTGGAAGGCGTAGGAAGTGCGAACAGATCCATATCTTACTGGGATGTGAATAGACGATAAGTTTAACATCAACCAGCCCCAGAATTTCCACTTCCTGTTTGGAAGTTTGCCTGCCATATGAGTTCTGTTATACTCAGACATAATTCAAACAGTTTTAGAAACTTCAAAGTGTTTTCTATCCAATAGTAATAATAATATGCATATATTAGCATCTGGGACAGAGTAGGAGGCAGTTCACTATGGGCACGCAATTCATCCAAAAGTGAAAATGCTGCCCCCTATCCCTAAAGTTAAACAAGTCAAAATATATTTGAGATTCTTCAACGTAACCACCCTTTCCTTGTTGACAGCTTTGCACACTCTTGGCATTCTCTCAACCAGCTTCACCTGGAATGCTTTTCCAACAGTCTTGAAGTAGTTCCCACATATGCTGAGAACTTGTTGACTGCTTTTCCTGCACTCTACGGTCCAACTCATCCCAAACCATCTCAATTGGGTTGAGGTCAGGTGATTGTGGAGGCCAGGTCATCTGATGCAGCACTCCATCACTCTCCTTGGTCAAATAGCCCTTACAGAGGTGTGTTGGGTCATTGTCCTGTTGAAAAACAATTGATAGTCCCACTAACCGCAAACCAGATGGGATGATGTATCGCTGCAGAATGCTGTGGTAGCCATGCTAGTTAAGTGTGCCTTGAATTCTAAATAATTCACTGACTGTGTCACCAGCAAAGCACCATCACACCACCTCCTCCATGCTTCATGGTGGGAACCACACATGCGGAGATCATCCGTTCACGTACTCCCCGTCTCACAAAGACACAGCGGTTGGAACCAAAAATCTCATTTGAATTCATTAGACCAAAGGACAGATTTCCACCAGTCCAATGTCCATTCCTCGTGTTTCTTGGCCCAAGCAAGTCTCTTCTTCTTATTGGTGTCCTTTGGTAGCGGTTTCTTTGCAGCAATTGGACCACGAAGGCCTGATTTCACACAGTCTCCTCTGAACAGTTGATGTTGGTGTCTGTTACTTGAACTCTGTGAAGCATTTATTTGGGCTGCAATTTCTGAGGCTGGTAACTCTAATGAACTTATCCTCTGCATCAGAGGGAACTCTGGGTCTTCCTTTCCTGTGGCTGTCCTCATAAGAGCCAGTTTCATTATAAAGCATGGTTTTTGTGACTGCACGTGAAGACATTTTCAAAGATCTTAATGTTCCATTTTCACTGACCTTCATGCCTTTAAAGTAATGATGGACTGTCATTTCTCTTTGCTTATTTGAGCTGTTCTTGACATAATATGGACTTGGTATTTTACCAAATAGGGCTATCTTCTGTATATCACCCATATGTGCAAAAGTTGGCTACTGAAGAAACTCATATGAAATATATTTTGATTTAACACTTTTTTTTGGTTACTACATGATTCCGTATGTTATTTCATAGTTTGATGTCTTCACTATTATTCTGCATTGCAGAAAATAGTAAAAATAAAGAAAAACCCTTGAATGAGTAGGTGTTTCCAGACTTTTGATTTATTTAACCTTTATTTAACTAGGCAAGTCAGTTCAGAACAAATTCTTATTTACAATGACGGCCAAATCTATACACAATACCCCATAATGACAAAGCAAACAACTTTAAAAATTTTATAAATTAGCAATCACATTTTACATAAGTATTCAGACACTTTACCCAGTGCATTGTTGAAGCACGTTTGGCAACTATTATAGCCTCGAGTCATCTTGGGTAAGACGCTACAAGCTTTGCACACCTGTATTTAGGGAATTTCTCTACAGATCCTCTCAAGCTCTGTCAGGTTGGATGGGAAATGTTGCTGCACAGCTATTTACAGATCTCCAGAGATGTTCAATCGGGTTCAAGTGCGGGCTCTGGTTGGGCCACTCAAGGACATTCAGATCCTTGTCCCAAAACCACTCCTGCTTTGTCTTGGCTGTGTGCTTAGGGTCGTTGTCCTGTCGGAAGGTGAAACCTTCGCCCAGTCTGAGGTCCTGAGCGCTCCGGAGCAGGTTTTTCCATCAAGGATCTCTGTACTTTGCTCTGTTCATCTTTGCCTCGATTCTGACTAGACTCCCAGTCCCTGCTGCTGAAATACATCCCCACAGCATGATGCTGCAACCCCCATGCTTCGCCGTAGGGATGGTGCCAGGTTTCCTCCAGACGTGACGCTTGGCATCCAGGCCAAAGAGTTCAATCTTGGTCTCATCACTCCAAGCGTGCTATCATGTGCCTTTTTACTGAGGAGTGCCTTCTGTCTGGCCACTCTTCTATAAAGGCCTAATTGGTGCAATGCTGCAGAGATGGTTGTCCTTCTGGAAGGTTCTCCCATCTCCACAGAGGAACTCTGGAGCTCTGTCAGAGTGACCATCGGGTTCTTGGTCACCTGCCTGACCAAGGCCCTTCTCCCCCTATTGCTCAGTTAGGCCGGGCGGCCAGCTCTAGGAAGAGTCTTGGTGGTTCCAAACTTCTTCCATTTAAGAATGTTGGAGGCCACTGCGGTTCTTGGGGACCTTCAATGTTGCAGAAAGGTTTTGGTACCCTTCCCCAGATCTGTGCCTCGACACAATCCTGTCTCTGATCTCGAAGGACAATTCCTTTGACCTCATGGCTTGGTTTTTGCCCTGACATGCATTGTCAACTGTGGGACCTTATATAGACAGGTGTGGGCCTTTTCAAAATAATGTCCAATCAATTGAATTTACCACAGGTGGACTCCCAAGTTGTAGAAACTTCTCATGGATGATCAATGGAAACAAGATGCACCTGAGCTCATTTTAGTCTCATAGCATTTGGTCTGAATACTTAATAAGAATAAGGTATTTATGTTATGTTTAATAAATTAGCAAAAATGTCAAACCTGTTTTTGCTTTGTCATTATGGGGTATTGTGTGCAGATTGCTGAGCAAATTGCTTTATTTAATCCATTTTAGAATAAGGCTGTAACGTAACAAAATGTGGAAAAAGTCAAGGTCTGAATATTTTCTGAAGGCACTGTATATACAATACCAAATATTGATCAGATGTAACTAACTTGTCTCTGAACCACAGGGATAGGAAGAAAGAGGAGCGGGATAAAAAGTGCTCCAAAACACCTCCGAAAAGCTACAGCACTACCAGGAGGTCTCGCAGTATAGATCGGTGAGTGCAGCTTTGTTTGGTCAGAGCCACACGTCTGACTTGTCTGTTTCTCCATGCTGCCAACCATGTTGATTGGTCAGATATTTACTACTTGTGACATTTAATTTTTTCATTTTGTTGCTGTTGAGTACAGACGGAGGAGGAAGAGTCGCAGCGCCAGCCGATCTCCTAAGAAATCCCCCAAGAGGAAAGTTTCCAGGACTCCCTCTCCTAGAAGGTGGATATTTTGGCCTATCTATGGTCTCGTTATTGCTTGCTTCTCATAGAAAATCATTTCCTAAGGGGACACGTTTTCGAAATGATGCCAGTGGTATTGGTGGCTACTTTGAGTGTGAATATGAGACAATCTTCTAGACATTTTGTTTACAGTGTGAATGCACTCGAATCATGCACTCAATTTATTTAGATTTCAAATGTCAAGGTTTCTTTTAAGGGACCTGAAAATAAACAATGTTGGACTGTCTACACACATTTTTAGATTTGAGATTTTTCATAATCTTTAAACTCTCCTCTCTATAGACATAAGAAGGAGAAGAAGAGGGACAAGGAAAGACAGAATGACCGGGATCGAGAGCGCAGGTGCGATAAAGACCGCAGTCGGGAGGAACGGAAGGAAAAGAAAGAAAGGAGTAAAGATAAGGAACGGGAAAAGAAAACTGATGGAGAGAAAGGCGATGTGAAGGTAAGCAGCAATGACTGAAACTGATTTGTCTTAAGTTATGTAAGATGTGTAGGCTGTCCATGCTTATTCTTCCTTCTGGCTTTTGACCTCAGAGATCTAGCGTTACTCGCTGTATTTAAATGAAAAACAAGTAATATGAAATGAGCTTCAGAAATATGAAACTTAATCATTTCAAATGTCCTAGATGTCTTTGCAGGTCACCAGAGACTATGATGAGGAAGAGCAGGGCTACGACAGTGAGAAGGAGAGGGAGAGGCTGGACAAGAAGGATTCCGACCAGGACTCCGGAGCCCAGTCTCCTCACTCGGTGGAAGGCAATGGCACTGGGACTCCCAAAGTCAATGGTGACGACCACCGCGAAGAGGACGTCGACCACCACGAAGAGGACGACATGGATGTCAGTGATTGAGTCACCTAATCATAGAGACGGGTGCATAGATCTCTGTACCCAACCCTCCATTGTACCCAACCCTCCATGCTGCACCGACCTTACTGTATACAGGCTTCAATCAACTCCATCCCTCTATCTCACTTGAATTGTTAGATTTCTTTTGGAGTGACTAGACAAAATAGATCAATTAGAAGATGAACCTTAAGACTTCACAGTTGTTAATTTTCTGTTTATGGTGTATACATGATTTATTTTGTCCTATTTCGGTGGTGAAAAGGTGTGGTTGGGTGAAAGGTTCATTGCCGTAATTTTAAGTGTATACTCTAGCAAGTGTGCAACCTTTATTTTTTCCTTAAAGGATAACGGCATTTGTGTGCATTTGTGTATTTTACTTTGTTTTTTATTTAGTTTCTACTCATTGCTGGGAGCAGAAGCAGCCAGTTGCACTGCTTAACAAATTCACTGTATGTCCATTTCATCAGACATGGCTGCTAGATGGAGCAGTTTGCTGTGGACTTCGCTTTTCATTCTTGTATTGTTGCCTCAATAATTCACCATTTACTATTTTTTGTCACTCCTGTACGTGGTATATAGTGTTCATATCCCATCCGTTATTATACGGAAGACGTATAGTGAGTCTTGTGGTGCTATAATAACCACACCTTATAGCTCACCTATTCACAATACCCATTAGATCTTATTCTTATAAGTTTGTATTGTGTTTTATCAGTGATTCTTTTATATACAATAAAAACCCATATGTGTAAAGATAATGGAGCAATATATTTTTTTAAATAAGAATCTTTGAGAACTAAGTCACCAAAAACTAGACAGGTAAAATTCAAAAAATGGCATGGGGCCCACATTGATTTTATGTTTGAGTTACTCAGCATTAGAACACAACATTTAGCATTGGCTTATGTGTAGAATTGCAGGAAACGAGCTTTGAACCTGCACATTTTTTTCTGCCTCATAACGAAGTGTAGAATTGCAGGAAACTAGCTTTAAAACTGTCAAATGTTCTTTCTGCCCCATGGCAAACAATGGAACACTGCAGTGCAGAGACATGATGCTGGTGATTTATTTAAAGGAATGGGAAATTGGAAAAGCTGCAATACATTTTTAAATACCAGTAGGCTCAAGCCAGATACACATTCTTATGACCCAAACTGTTACCTACTGCTGGTCATATCTCATTTCAAAAACCATATGGATTTTACAGGTTGATAGTCAAACTGTATAAGCTGTCACTAAAATGTAATGTAGAGTCTGTAGTACACTCAAGGAAATAATCTAGTGGTAAAAGCACCTAAATGCATTTGACCAAAGGGTTTTAAGTGTGGTTACAATATTTATACGGTAGAAGTTGGTCTTCCTGAATAATTCGAAAGGATAGCGAGATGGCAGCAGGTATAACAAGTGTGTAGGAAATATACACTCAAAAGGACATAAGTAATCCAATTGGGTCAACATAGCATGCAATTAAATATACTTAATGTCAGTGCAGTATCAAACTAGAACAGCTTTCCTGAAACCCCATCTGGGTTCTCACACACACACACCTTTAAAGTACAGTACAACAGTCCTCTCTCAAACACAAAACACATTAAGGGCTGGATTCAATCCATATCACGGAAGATCTGCATTAAAATGTAAAGGTAATTTCCGATTGAGCCAACACAGTGTTTACCGTGAATGCAGTCTCTGCGACCACAGGAAAATTGGCTATAATTGTCAATCGCACTATAAAGCGGATCTTCAGCGCTACGGATTGAATAGAGCCCCAAATTCACACAATCACTTGAAACAGACGGTGATAGCCAGGAGGTAAGATAGATGAGCTAACCTGAAAATACAGGTGTTTGGATCCTGAGTGAGCGAGCGAGCAAAAGGCTTGGGTATTGATTTGTGTAAGAATGCTGTTTAAACCAGCAGGTTTAAAAATAACATTCTTATGTACTGGAAATGTATTGCTACACAGTGTTGCCCCTTTTGACTAGGCCTATATAATCTACATAATTTAAATATGAAAGTTATGCTCAGTTCAGTTATGACGTCTCTATTTTTCAAACACTTAAGTTTATAAGAAAAGGGTAGTCTCCAATGGGCAGACGCTAGATGCAGTGAGTGCTAAGCCTGGAAAAGTGCACATTGAAGATGTCACAGTCAACTCCATAACTTTTCAGAGCAGTGATCATGTAGTAGGTTAATGAAGTTGTTAAGCAGATGACATCAAATATTTTTGGGGGACCTTGTGCTGTTATTGCTACACATATGAACATGGTTGTGGTGCAATGCGAGTCCTGTTTGCATTGGTTTGCTATGAGGAAATATCTACAAATTGAACACTCAGGGCCAAGAGATAATTCCCTTTTTTCCATCAGAACACACAGACATCAAACAATAAGATGGCACATTCTAATTTTGTCTCAACTTAAGTTGGTTATTTTCCTTTAAAAAAAGTAGGTAGGTAGAGGCTGTTTGTCAGTTTCCGAGCGGGTGGGACGGGGGCACATCTGGTTACTATGACAACCAGGTCAGAGGTCAGGGAAGCGACTGGGGTCCTCCTTGTAGTCTGCTGGGATGGAGAAGATGGACTCCTCAAAGTCATCGTAGCGAAACTCTTGGAAGGTGACCGTCGCTGTGATAGTGGGGAACACAGGGATGTCTGGAACACAAAAATAGGAGAGGTTGTTTCCAGCGTTTAATATGTCAGTTTCTTCATAATTTAACAATATTTAATTTTACAGTGCATTCGGAAAGTATTCAGACCCCTTGACTTTTTCCACATTTTGTTACGTTACAGCCTTTCCTACAATGGATTTTTTTTTTTTAAATTGTCCTCATCAATCGACACACAATACCCTATAATGATAAAGCAAAAACAGATTCACAGAAATGTTAGCAAATTTGTTCAAAATTAAAAACTGAAATATCACATTTACATAAGTGTTCAGACCTTTTACTCAGTACTTTGTTAAAGCACCTTTGGCTGCAATTACAGCCTTGAGTATTCTTGGGTGTGACGCTACAAGCCTGGCACACCTGTATTTGGGGAGTTCCTCCAATTCTTCTCTGCAGATCTTCTCAGGCTCTGAACAGGTTGGATGGGGAGCGTCGCTGAACAGCTATTTTAACGTTTCTCCAGAGATGTTCGATCGGGTTCAAGTCCCGGCTCTGGCCGGGCCACTCAAGGACATTCAAAGACTTGTCCCGAAGCCACTCCTGCGTTGTCTTGGCTGTGTGAACCTTTACCCCAGTCTGACGTCCTAAGCACTTTGAGGCAGGTTTTAATCAAGGATCTCTCTGTACTTTGCTCCGTTTATCTTTCCCTCGATCCTGACTTGTCTCGCAGTCCCTGCCGATGAAAAACATCCCCACAGCGTGCTGCCACCACCATGCTTCACCTTAGGAATGGTGCCAGGTTTCCTCCAGACGTGATACTTGGCATTCAGGCCAAAGGGTTCAATCTTGGTTTCATTAGACCAAAGAATCTTGGTCTCATGGTCAGAGTCCTTTAGGTGCCTTTTGGCAAACTCTATGCGGGCTGTCATGTGCCTTTTACTGAGGAGTGGCTTCCGTCTGGCCACTCTGCCGTAAAGGCCTGATTGGTGGAGTGCTGCAGAGATGGTTGTCCTTCTGGAAGGTTCTCCCATCTCCACAGAGGAACTCAGGAGTTGTCAGAGTGATCAAAGGGTTCTTGGTCACCTCCCTGACCAAGGCCCTTCTCTCCTGATTGCTCAGTTTGGCCGGGCGGCCAGCTGAAGGAAGAGTCTTGTAAGAATCAAGTTGTAGAAACATCTCAAGGATGATCAATGGAAACAGGACGCACCTGAGCTCAATTTCAAGTCTCATAACAAAGGGTCTGAATACTAATGTAAATAAAGGTTAAAAAAATATATTTTATACATTTTAGAATTAAGGCAGACTAACTAAATGAAGCGCAGAGATATATACACACACATGAAACCTTAAATTAACAAAATGTGGAAAAAGTCAAGGGGTCTGAATACTTTCCAAATGCAATATATACTGAACCAAAATATAAACGCAACATGAAACAATTTCTAAGATTTTTCTGAGTTAGAGATCATATAAGGAAATCAGTCAATTGAAATAAAGTCATTAGGCCCTAATTGATGGATTTCACATGACTGGGACTACAGATATGCATCTTTTGGTCACAGGTACTTGAAAAAAAAGGTAGGGGCGTGGATCAGAAAGCCAGTCAGTATCTGTTGTGACCACCATTTGCTTCATGCAGCTCGACATCTCCTTCGCATAGCATGGATCAGGCTGTTGACTGTGCTCTGTGGAATGTTGTCCCACTCCTCTTCAATGGCTGTGTGAAGTTGCTGAATATTGTCGGGTACTGGAACATGCTGTAGTACATGTCGATCCAGAGCATGCCAAAAAATGTGCAATGGGTGACATGTCTGGTGAGTAGGCAGGCCTTGGAAGAACTGGGACATTTTCAGCTTCCAGGAATTGTGTACAGATCCTTGCGACATGGGCCTGTGCATTATCATGCTGAACAATGAGGTGATGGCGGCGGGTGAATGGCACGACCATGGGCCTCAGGATCTCATCACAGTATCTCTGTGCATTCAAATCGGCATCCATAAAATGCAATTGTGTTCATTGTCCGTAGCTTATGCCTGTCCATACCATAACCCCACCGCCACCATGGGGCACTCTGTTCACAACGTTGACATCAGCAATCGCTCTCCCACACAACACCATACACTCTGCGGTTGTGAGGACGGTTGGACGTACTGCCAAATTCTCCAAAACGATGTTGGGAAAGGGGAATACCTAGTCAGTTTTACAACTGAATGCCTTCAACTGAAATGTGTCTTCCGCATTTAACCCAACTCCTCTGAATCAGAGAGGTGCGGAGGGCTGCCTTAATCGACATCCACGTCTTCGGCGCCCGGGGAACAGTGGGCTCAGGGGCAGAACGGCAGATTTTTACCTTGTCATCTTGGGGATTCGATCCAGCAACCTTTCGGTTACTGGCCCAACGCTCTAACCGCTAGGCTACCTGTCGCCCTGGAGGTGGTTTACGCTAGAGAAATTAACATGAAATTATCTGGCAGCAGCTCTGGTGGACATTATTGCAGGCAACATGTTGTTGTGTGACAAAACTGCACATTTTAGAGTGGCCTTTTACTGTCCCCAGCACAAGGTGTACCTGTGTAATGATCATGTTGTTTAATCAGTTTCTTGATATGCCACACCTGTCAGGTGGATGGATTATCTTGCCAAAGGAGAAATGCTCACTAACAGGGATGTAAACAAATTTGTAACCAAAATTTGTGAGAAATACACTTTTTGTGCTTATGAAAAATTTCAGGGATATTATATTTTAGCTCATGAAACATGGGACCAACACTTTATATGTTGCATTTATATTTTAGTTCAGTGTTCAATAGATTCATACCAAGCTTGACTGGAAACCCAGGAGGAAGCTTCATTTGAACAAATTCTCTTAGTTTGTTGAAATGTTTGAATGGGGCTATGACCTCCAACACATTCAGTAACCTGGAAGAGGACAGAAAAAAGGGTCAGTGCCAAACACTTATTTTGAATTGATGTATGCATTATTCTAACAGTACATTACTAGCCTAGATCCTATTCAATCAAACTTAAAATGTACCTAAAATCATGAGGCCTTCCAAAAGAATTTGCGAGACAAGAACTTTTCTGAATAGGCGATCTGCATCCGCCTAATATACATTTAATCAGAACCTGTGTGCACAATAACGATAAATACATGGACGTTTCCAAATGCACTACAGTCAGTGGTGAGACTGATGAGAGACTACTAGCCAATAAGAGGAGGGATTCTACTCACGACTCAATGCCCAGAGGGAAGTCCTGGCTCATGGCTACGGTCGCTTTGAAGTTCTTCTTGCTCTCCTTACACACAAGCTCTCTCCCAAGATGAGGTGCCCTGGGGATGAACACACACACAAACACGCTAAGTCAGCACCATTGGCGTATACGTTTGGAGGTTTAATAGTAAGCCACTGCTAGTAACGATCTTCAATGAAATAACTCAATAATAAACATTGGCTTGATATTAATCTGGACAGTAGTGTCATCTGTGACCTTTCTTAAAAGGAATAAAGCAGGGCTTACTTTCCGTGCTCTGCAGAAATGTACTCCTCCCAGGAGATAGTGTTGGGGTCTGGAGCCGTGAGGGACAGCCTTCTCTGAGGCTGAGGGAAAGACAGAGGAAGATCACCACATGTAGGCTTTCCTTTATGCATCATAACCACATATCCATATTATGTGCACCAAAACCACACCCACTACTGAAGAAGACCCAAAGCCTCCCTCCCTCCATCCAAGTCCCTCCCTCACCTCATAGTTCTGCTCCACCAGGTTCCCTCCTTTGCTCAGGCTCTCCATGATGGCCTTGTTCCTCAAGACGTCCTCCTCACTCAGATGCTCCCGCCGTTTCCTGGACTCCAGCACCAGGCCGTTCACAGAGTAGAAGTCAGCCAGGAAGTTACCAACTCTCTCCTGCAGGGACAGACACAAGCCAGATGCATAATAAACACTGGTGGCTGCATTATTAATGACACCCTATTACCTATACAGTACATACAGTGATCACTGTTTTACAGCCTGTGTTCATAATGGCTGCTCAATGAAACGACCTCTCCTGATTTGTCATAGACGCTTGCTAAAAAACTTTAATGAGCAACCCTTCCTTCATGAACTGGCCTCTGTTAAATGGTATGGAATCAGTTTGCTCCCCTCTGTCGAAGAAGCTTGGACTTTTAAACAAATGTTTTCAGTGGTATTGTTAACAAACACGCCCCTATAAAGAAAATGAGAATTAAAAACAGGTTCAGCCCCTGGTTCGACCGTGATCTTACAGAGTTACTCCACCTCAAGAATTGCAGTTGGCGAAAGGCTCGGCACACGCATAGTCAGGCTGACTGGCTCTCGTTCAGGCAAATGAGAAATAAGTGCACTCAGGCTATCCGGAAGAGCAGAGCAGTTCTCTCTCTGTGGGTCTAACCCCAAGAAGTTCTGGAAACCGGTTAAAGATCTGGAGAATAAACTCTCCTCCTCACAGCTGGCCATTAATGTTGATGATGGGGTTGTTACTGACAAGAAGCACATAGCTGAGCTCTTCAATAAGTCAGGATTCCTATTTGACTCAGCCATGCCTCCTTGCCCGTCCAATGTTTCCTCATCTCCCACCCCTTCTAATGCAACTAGCCCCGATGCTCCTCCCTCCTTTTCCCATGCCCTGCTACACAGTTTCTCCCTGCAAGCGGTCACTGAGTCCGAGGTGCTAAAGGAGCTCCTTAAACTTGACCCCAAATAACCATCTGGGTCAGATTGTTTAGACCCTTTCTTCTTTAAGGTTACTGTCCCTATCATCGCCAAGCCTATCTCTGACCTTTTTAACCTGTCTCTCCTCTCTGGGGAGGTTCCCATTGCTTGGAAGGCAGCCACGGTTCATCCTGTATTTAAAGGGGCAGATCAAGCTGATATGGGCCTATTTCTATTTTGCCCTGTTCATCAAAAGTGTTGGAAAAATCAACTGACTGGCTTTCTTGATGTCTATAGTATTCTCCCTGATATGCAATCTGGTTTCCACTCAGGTTATGGATGTGTCACTGCAACCTTAAAGGTCCTCAATGATGTCACCATTGCCCTTGATTCTAAACAATATTGTGCTGCTATTTTTATTGACTTGGCCAAAGATTTTTATACGGTAGACCATTCCATTCTTGTGGGATGGCTAAGGAGTATTGGTGTCTCTGAGGGGTCTTTGGCCTGGTTTGCGAACTACCTCTCTCAAAGAGTGCAGTGCATAAAGTCAGAACATCTGCTGTCTCAGCCACTGCCTGTCACCAAGGGAGTAACCCAAAGCTCAATCCTAGGCCCCACGCTCTTCTCAATTGACATCAACAACATAGCTCAGGCAATAGAAAGCGCTCTCATCCATTTATATGCAGATGATACAGTCTTATACTCAGCTGGCCCCTCCCTGGATTTTGTGTTAAATGCTCTATAACAAAGCTTTTAGTGTCCAACAAGCTTTCTCTGCCCTTAACCTTGTTCTGAACACCTCCAAAACAAAGGTAATGTGGTTTGGTAAGAAGAATGGCCCTCTCCCTACAGGTGTGATTACTACCTCAGAGTTTAGAGCTTGAGGTAGTCGCCTCATACAAGTTACCGGGAGTATGGCTAGAGAGTACACTGTCCTTCTCTCAGCACATATCAAAGCTGCAGGCTAAAGTTAAATCTAGACTTGGTTTCCTCTATCGTAATCGCTCTTCTTTCACCCCAGCTGCCAAACTAACCCTGATTCAGATGACCCTCCTACCCATGCTAGATTACGGAGACATCATTTATAGATCGGCAGGTAAGGGTGCTCTCGAGCGGCTAGACGTTCTTTACCATTCGGGCCATCAGATTTGCCACCAATGCTCCTTATAGGACACATCACTGGTTGATGCTTATTTATAAAACCCTCTTATGCCTCACTCCCCCCTATCTGAGATATCTACTGCAGCCCTCATCCTCCACATACAAAACCCGTTCTGCCAGTCACATTCTGTTAAAGGTCCCCAAAGCACACACATCCCCGGGTCGCTCGTCTTTTCAGTTCGCTGCAGCTAGCGACTGGAACGAGCTGCAACAAACACTCAAACTGGACAGTTTTATCTCAATCTCTTTATTCAAAGACTCAATCATGGACACTCTTACTGACAGTTGTGGCTGATTTGCGTGATGTATTGTTGTCTCTACCTTCTTGCCCTTTGTGCTGTTGTCTGTGCCCAATAATGTTTGTACCATGTTATGTGCTGTTACCATGTGCTGCTGCCATGTGGTGTTGCTACCATGTTGTTGTCATGTTGTGCTGCTACCATGCTGCCTTGCTATGTTGTTGTCTTAGGTCTGTCTTTATGTAGTGTTGTGTTGTCTCTCTTGTCGTGATGTGTGTTATGTCCTATATTTCTATTTTATTTTACATTTTTAATCCCAGCTCCCGTCCCCGCAGGAGGCCTTTTGCCTTTTGGTAGGCCGTCATTGTAAATAAGAATTTGTTCTTAACTGACTTGCCTAGTTAAATAAAGGTTAAATAAATATAAATAAAACACAGCTTATGATCAGAGACCAATTGTATTATTTCCTCTATATTCCAGTGACCCCTGCACCCCTCCCCACATTCTGCTGTGTTTCAACAAAATAAATTGCCTATTGAACAGGACCGGAACCGGGAGGGGTGCTTACCGTCTTGTCCTGCCTGAAGAGCCAGCCGATCTGACTGCGGGAGAAGGTGATAGATTTGGTGGACAGGGTGGCAGAATAGACATCACTGCTCATCAGGATGTCCACCTCCTCCTCAGTCTCCATCTCAGACTCCTGCAGGGACACATCAGGCAGTCATCATAATCATCATCATAATGACATCACAGAATTCAATAGGTCCCATTATCTTTAAAGGGGACATGGTGAAAAGAGAACTTCCACACACATAAGATTCCAGAAGAAAAAAAAGATGATCCATTGTAACAATAACTGATCTTTCAATCAATCAACCTTTGCCAGGGCAATAGAAACATTCGTGTAAGGTTGGGTGGCTTGGAGAACATGGTGCCAGACCATATAGATCACATTCATGTGAGGTTGGGTGGTTTGGAGGACATGGTACCAAACCATATAGATCACCTCGTGGTGTATCCGCTGGTACACCTTCTGCTCATTGTCCAAGACATAGAAGGACTTGGAGGGCGGAGCATCTCCGTTAAAGATGAAGCTGAGGTCTCCTCTCTGACACTTCATATCTGAGAAGTCTATCAAAGTTGTGTCCAGTCTGTCAAAGGAGAAAGAGAGAGAAGGAGAAAAAGTGTAATGGGTTAACTCTGGGAGATGAGTGGTTGCACACGCCAGCTATAATCCTCACAACTTGTAGCTGGCGTCTGTGTCAAACGTGTATGTGATGCCTTACCTGATGTTGATCCCCTGCTTGTAGATCTTGCAGTTATCAGATGGCAAAATACGGGAGAGCAAGGGCACTATGAGACACGAGAAATAAAATGTAATGATCAACAGTAGTTAACGGATAAGATTCATTAAGATAAACTGCAGAGATAATATGTGGTATCATTATGTGGTATATAAATGAACATGGCCGTGACTAGACAATGCTTGGTCTTTAAAGGGATAGTTATCTACTTCCCCAGAGTCAGATGAACTCGTGGATACAATTGTTATGTCTCTGTATCCAGTATGATGAAGTAAGAGGTAGTTTCACCAGCCAATGCTAACTAGCTAAGGGCAAAGATGAAGTCTTCAGGTACAGCTAGACTTCGTCGTTGCACTAGGCCAGTGGTTCCCAAACTGTGGGGCCCGCCCCGAAGGGTCAGCAGTGGGGGTCAGCCCCCCCTCAATTTTTTTATTTTCTTTTTTAAAGGAACTCAGTCTGGCTTTAAACTTACTTCTGAAAGTTGTAATAGTAGAAAGTACGAGGAGCAATTTCGAAACTGGTTAGTGCATCGTCAGTTCCTTGTCACGTTAGTCATTGCATACCTTGTCAGAAATGTCCAGATCAACTAGCCCATGTCAGCTACTGATTTTATATTTCGTTTTTATTAGCCCATATACAGTTGAAGTCGGAAGATTACATACACGTAGCCAAATACATTTTAACTCAGTTTTCTACAATTCCTGACATTTAATCCTAGTAAAAATTCCTTGTCTTAGGTCAGTTAGGATCACCACTTTATTTTAAGAATGTGAAATGTCAGAATAATAGTAGAGAATTATTTATTTCAGCTTTTATTTCTTCCATCATATTCCCAGTGGGTCAGAAGTTTACATACACTCAATTAGTATTTGATATCATTGCCTTTAAATTGTTTAACTTTTTGGGAAGTTTTGGGTAGCCTTCCACAAGCTTCCCACAATAAGTTGGGTGAATTTTGTCCCATTCCTCTTGACACAGCTGGTGTAACTAACTCAGGTTTATAGGCCTCCTTGCTCGCACATGCTTTTTCAGTTCCGCCCACAAATTTTCTATAGGATTGATGTCAGGGCTTTGTAATGGCTACTCCAATACCTTGACTTTGTTGTCCTTAAGCCATTTTGCTACAACTTTGGAAGTATGCTTGGGGTTATTGTCCATTTGGAAGACCATTTGCGACCAAGCTTTAACTTCCTGATTGAAGTCTTGAGATGTTGCTTCAATATATCCACATCATTTTCCTACCTCATGATGCCATCTATTTTGTGAAGTGCACCAGTCCCTCCTGCAACAAAGCACCCCCACAACTTGATGCTGCCACCCCCGTGCTTCATGGTTGGGATGGTGTCCTTCGGCTTGGAAGCCTCCCCCTTTTTCCTCCAAACATAATGATGGTCATTACAGTTCTATTTTTGTTTCATTAGACATCTCTCCAAAAAGTACGATCTTTGTCCCCATGTGCAGTTGCAAACCGTAGTCTGGCTTTTTTATGGCGGTTTTGGAGCAGTGGCTTCTTCCTTGCTGAGTGTTCTTTCAGGTTATGTTGATATAGGACTCGTTTTACTGTGGATATAGATACTTTGTACCTGTTCCCTCCAGCATCTTCACAAGGTCCTTTGCTGTTATTCTGGGATTGATTTGCACTTTTCACACCAAAGTACGTTCATCTCTAGGAGACAGAATGCGTCTCCTTCATGAGCGGTATGACTGCTACGTGGCCCCATGGTGTTTATACTTGCGTACTATTGTTTGTACAGATGAACGTGGTACCTTCAGGCATTTGGAAATTGCTCCCAAGGATGAACCAGACTTGTTGAGGTCTACAATTTTTTTCTGAGGTCTTGGCTGATTTCTTTTGATTTTCCCATGATGTCAAGCAAAGAGGCACTGAGTTTGACAGTAGGCCTTGAAATACATCCACATGTACACCTCCAATTGACTCAAATTATGTCAATCAGGGCCTCCCGGGTGGCGCAGTGGTCTAAGGCACTGTATCGCAGTGCTAGCTGTGCCACCAGAAACTCTGGGTTCGAGCCCAGGCTCTGTCGCAGCCGGCCGCGACCGGGAGGTCCGTGGGGCGAAGCACAATTGGCCTAGCGTCGTCCGGGTTAGGGAGGGTTTGGCCAGTAGGGATATCCTTGTCTCATCGCGCACTAGCGACTCCTGTGGCGGGCCGGGCGCAGTGCACGCTGACCAGGTCGCTAGGTGTACGGTGTTTCCTCCGACACATTGGTGCGGCTGGCTTCCGGGTTGGATGGGCGCTGTGTTAAGAAGCAGTGCGGCTTGGTTGGGTTGTGTTTCGGAGGACGCATGGCTCTCAACTTTCGTCTCTCCCGAGCCCGTACGGGAGTTGTAGCGATGAGACAAGACAGTAACTACTAACAATTGGATACCACGAAATTGGGGAGAAAAAGGGGGTAAAAAATGTTTTATATAAAAAATTATGTCAATCAGAAGCTTCTAAAGCAGTGGTTCTTAACCTTGTTGGAGGTACTGAACCCCACCAGTTTCATATGCGCATTCACCGAACCCTTCTTAATTGGAAAAATAAAATATGATTTTTTCAAATTCAAAACATAGGTATATATTTTACTGGTGCACAAAATGAACCGTGCATCAACATCAACACCGTGTGTTCAAAGAACAAAATCATCAAAACATGATTTTCACACAAAAACATAATAATGAATATTTACTGCAAATCAGTGTGACTTCTGCTGTTGCCTTTCAGAGACCAGTTCAGAAATGCGCGGCTTCACCTTGGCAAGTGCCACTCTCATGTCATTTTCGCAACAAAGTCTGTTCCTTTTCTTCGTTTTTATGTCCAGCATCCTCGAAAAGGATTGCTCGCAAAGATATGTTGTAACAAACGGTATGAAAATCTCCAGAGCTTTTTAGCAATAACAGGGTACGTTACCATTTGTTGACACCAAAACGTTGAAAGCGTTGTTGTTCTGAAGAGTTGCTGTTGAACCTGGCTCTGGATTTCATCGAGGTATTCATCATTGACATCTGTTGTCTCAACACTAAACGTGAACGGCTGTCTCACCCATGCTGGATATGACTCTCTTGTAGGGAAGTATCCGTCGAGAGACTTTGCAAGCTCATCTAAGTGCGTGGCAATTGCTTGCTTCAGTTCCGCCGGTACAGAAATGTCTCCGATTCCAGATACATCTTCGATCTTACTTACACAGTTGTCCAGCAGGGGAAAGTTTGCGAAGTTATCGTTCTCTGTTCGTCGTTTCCATAACGGTAGCTTTTTTTGAAAAGCCTTCAGGTTTTCCTCCGCTTCGATGATGTTGACTCCACCGCCCTGCATCTTTTGATTGAGATGATTGAGAGCTGCAAAGATATCAGCCATGTACGCTAAAATGAGAATGAACTCAGAATTTTTTAAGCAATCTGCATGACAATGTTGGTGCTCTTGCAAAAACAGGGCTAATTCCACACGCACTGCAAAAACATGATTCAGCACCTGTCCCCGGGATAACCACCGAACGTTAGAATGGTACAGAAGTACCTCGAATTCAGAGCCCATTTCTTTACACAGCTCACTGAAGATGCGGTGCCTCAGAGCACTAGTTCGCACATAGTTCACGCATTCCACTACAATTTTTAATACTTCTGCCAGTTTTGGAGGCAAGGTTTTTGTTGCCAACGCATGCCTGTGCAGAATACAATGCGTAACAATGATGTGTGGTGCATCGGCTTTCACTAGCGCACCAAAACCAGACTTTCTTCCCAGCATGACTGGAGCTCCGTCCGAACAAACTGCAGAAACCATATCCCACGAAAGATTGTTGTCTTTGAAGAAGTCATCCACAAGTTTCTTCACATCGGCTGCCTTAGTTGTTGTTGTAAGAGGCTTACAAAATAAAAAATCTTCCTTTATCACGTCGTCTTTCACATAGCGCACGAATACAGCAAGCTGGCTTAGATTGGAAACGTCTGTGGTCTCGTCGAGTTGAAGGCTGAATTTTGCCTCTTTTCCCAGGATGATATTCGCCATCTTCAACACAGCTGGTTTTATGAGTGTTTCACCAATGGTGTGTGGTTTGCCCTGCTTTGCGATCAGGTAAGCAACTTCGTACGATGCTGTGAGGATCGGTTTGTTGATGGGTACAAAGCCGAGAACAGGCAGAGTAGCCTTTTCATCGAATCTGGCTCTCTTCACCTTGAATTCAGCGAGCGTTGTGTTCTTGTATTTTCCATCTCCATGCAGCTTAAGGAAGTGTTCTCTTAGTTTTGCCGGTGCTAGACTAGAATTGCTCAACTTGGCATTGCAAATCATGCAGTTAGGACGCTGACTCCCATCACGTTCCGTTATACATGTGAATCCATATTGTACATATTCGTCCGACCACTTTCTTTTTTTGCTCGACATAGTAAGTATGAAGGGATTAAAATATTAAGAAAGAAATCACAAGACGTACCATCACGACAGTCACAAGTCGACTACTGAGCGCACCAAATTCCCTGCAGCACAGATAGGCCAAGCGATGTAGCGTGATCACCTGCAGCCAATGACGGCCAAGCGGGGCGTGTCATCACGAATCATATGAGTCGGATGTGTGTCTTGACCTCCGCCGAACCCCTGAGACTGACTCACCGAACCCCTGGGGTTCGATCGAACCCAGGTTAAGAACCACTGTTCTAAAGCCATGACCTCATTTTCTGGAATTTTCCAAGCTGTTTAAAGGCACAGTCAACTTATGTATGTTAACTTCTGACCCACTGGAATTGTGATACAATGAATTATAAGTGAAATAATATGTCTGTAAACAATTGTTGTACTAATTACTTGTGACATGCACAAAGTAGATGTCCAAACCGACTTGCCAAAACTATAGTTTGTTAAGAAGAAATTTGTGGAGTGGTTGAAAAGCTAGTTTTAATGACTCCAACCTAAGTGTTGGTAAACTTCCGACTCAACTGTATATTGTTGTAATTCTTTTGTCACTGAAATATTACATGAATACACATTAGACAAGCCAATGCTGGAAGTGGGGCCCCGAGTGAAAAAGTTTGGAAACCCTGTGCTAATCTAGCGCTAACGCCAGTTAGCATTGGCTCGCAAAACTACCTCAAACTTATTTTTGTAGCAACACACAGAAGCATCCAGGGTCAATACCATTCAAGACCCCTCCCACAGTCCCCCCACAAGAAGAAAAATATTAAATACAATTAATTCCATTCCCCACCCCCAAGAACCCCCCAATGCACCAACAACCAAGAGAATGAACTAAAGAGAAAAAAGAAAAAGACAGAAGAAAACAGCAAACATCAATGCAAAAAAAAAAGGGGGGGGGAAAGTTAAACAAAGGACATCAAGGACAACTAAAATCATAACAGCAATGCCAACTGTATATATTTGTTGTATGTCTGTCACTATTACATGTGTGTGTCAACTATGCTGTGATGGTTAACGTACAATTTCAATCCATCTAATCGAATAGAATCTACAGATTGCGAGTTGAAGAGAAATACTTTTACTAACAGTATTAGTAATTGACTGACCCGGTCTCTCCAGATCTCCGAACAGTACTATTTCGAGGGTCAATTTTAGATCAATGCTATGCATTTTCAGCAATTCCTGAACCTGAGACCAGAAACAGGCTACCTGGGGGCAATACCAAAATAAATGGTCTATTGATTCTGTATCCTCACAACAAAATCTGCAGAACTTCGATGATTTTATGCCCCAAATTTTCAACATTTTGTTGGTGGCAAGAATTCTATATAATAATTTTAGCTGAAAAGCACGGTCTTGAATCTTGCGTTGTTTTATATATCAACTCATACATGGAATCGGTACATCAAAAATCTCTTCCCAACTATGTTGCAATCTGTACGGCACAGTTGTCAACATCCTGGTCCTCAAATGAAACTGTTATACTTTCCTATTTATGCTACTTTTATTTCTCTGTCAGTTTTGATCCTTTATATTGGGCAGACAGACCAGTTCCCTACCTCCTCCCGCTGCCACCTGCCTCCTCCATTTTTGGGGTAATGCTGTAATCAATTGGTTGTACTCTTGGAACGAGCAGACCTTCCCGTACAATTCTGATAACTCCACGAAGGACATAACTCTACCATTCCAATTTACAATATTGTTTAAGAACAAAATACCCTTTTCAAACATCTTTCCCATAAATACAGGTATTTTATCAACCAGCACATTCGAGTTCAGCCATAATATTTGTTGTAATCTTTTCAGGGGGATGAAATTTTAATTGTAGCCAGCTCTGCAATGCTTGTTTGAAAGAGAGAGATAATCTTTTCAAAGTATCATTTTCAATTAATCGAAAATGAGACATGGCAATCTGCACAAAGGCAAAAAGGTCATTTTTAAACAACGGATGAGCTTTTCTTAGTAATCTACTTGAGAACCATTTAGGGTTCAAGTAAAACTTTTGAATAAGCAAAGCTTTTAGAGAGAGGTTTAGTGCTTTTATATTAATAATCTCAACCCACCCAATTCATATTCATTATATAGATAGGCATGTATTTTTGCATCACAACATTGAAGTGTAAGGGGCCTCCAGTTTTTTAGATAGATGGCAAATATAAAGACCCAGTCTGAGTCTTGTTTTAATAATAGTGAAATCAGACCTTCCTGCTGAGTACCTGACAGACTACCATTTACATAGGACTAGTTAAAACAATCTAACAATGGAGCTTTAAGTATATCAAAAAAGGCTTGATATACCTTTATCGGTATGCCATCAAGCCCTGGGGTTTTTCCAGATTGAAAGGATTTAATAGCCTCAAAAAGTTCTTCCTCTGAAATTTGGCCTTCGCACTGATTTTTCTGTACATTTGTTAATTTTCCATTTTTTATATTATTTGGAAAGAATTCCTTAACGTAATCTTCATTCAGTGGGAGAGGATTAGACGGAAAAGAGAACATCTGCTAAAATAATTCGTTTCCTCTTATAAAATATAATTCGGGGGAATCATAGATGACTCGTCTAAAGGTAAAGAGATTCTGCAAAGTCTTTTTGTTAGTGTTCCTGTATTGGAGATTCAGGAAGAATTTTGTGCATTTTTCTCCATATTCCATCCAGTTTGCTTTATTTTTGTAATAGATTACATTAGAACGTTCTTGAATAAGTTACTCAAGTTCTTCTTGTTTATCCTCTAACTTATTTTGTATCTCTGTAGTATCGTTTTTATTAGTTAATGGATTTCCCTTGTTAGTCTTGTCTCTTTAGCCAGAAACTGCTTTTTTATTATTGATGAATATTGAATTGAACGACCTCTGAAGGTACATTTAAAGGTATCCCAAACAATAAGGGGATTTGCTGAACCTATATTATACTGGAAAAATTCAGTTATAAATTATTTTGTCTTGGTTAAAAATAAGTTGTTCTCCAGTAAACTTGGATTAAATTTCCAATATCCCCGTCCACGTGGAAACACTAAGTTATGTGAATGCCAATTAGATGATGATCCCATCGCATTCTGTCTCTTATTAAAACTTTTTTGACCTTTGATGCAAGAGAGAAATAGACAAGAAAGTAGTCAAGACGACTAGCTTGATTAAGTCTCCTCCATGTATATCTCACTAGGTCTGGGTTTTTTAGTCTCCAAATATCCACTATTTCTAATGTGTCCATAATATTTGTGATTTCCTTAAGGGTACGGTGATGATAGTTTGTAGAGTTTTACGGTCCATTGAGGTACTTAACACTGTGTTATAGTCTCCTACCATAATGATTTGATAATTTGTTGCCTGTAACTTCAATAAATTGGTATAAATGTTTTCAAAGAAGTATAGATCATCCTGATTTGGACCATATAGGTTAATCAAAAGGATCCACCTTCCTTGCGAATCATTCCTGACTATTTGCACATTCAGATTGATATTTTTGTTAATTAATATCATCACGCCTTTTGAGTTCCTTTCTCCATGACAGAAAACTATTTCACCACCCCATTCCCTTTTCCACGCAACTAAGGATGTAGAGTGAGTTTCCTGTAAACAGTATGTTATATTCCTTTTCTTTCAGCCATGTAAAGACAGATCTTTTTTTATAATCTGCTAAACCGTTACCTACCCACCTACCTCATCCCCATATTGTTTTTATTTACTTTTCTGCTCTTTTGCACACCAGTATCTCTACTTGCACATCATCATCTGCTCATTTATCACTCCAGTGTTAATCTGCTAAATTGTAATTACTTCGCTACTATGGCCTATTTATTGCCTTACCTCCTCACGCCATTTGCACACACTGTATATAGACTTTCTTTTTTTCTATTGTGTTATTGACTGTACGCTTGTTTATTCCATGTGTAACCCTGTGTTGTTGTTTGTGTCGTACTGCTTTGCTTTATCTTGGCCAGGTCTCAGTTGTAAATGAGAACTTGTTCTCAACTAGCCTACCTGGTTAAATAAAGGTGAAATAAAAAAATAATAACTGGCTATACTTATTTCACCCCTTACCATAACTAGATACTATTCTCAGTCTAAACTGACCATAATTAGTGCTTGTAAAGTTACTGCCATCAGAGGTATTATGACGGTCAAAATTAGAGGCAAGGGATGTCAAATGTCTGATATTTAGAATTCAAGAAATAGGTTCTAGCAATATTTGTTTTATTCCCTTGCCTGTTTGCCTGTGAGTCAATGCCACAGATGTTAGAAATGTGTTAGTAAATTGAGACAAGACATTATGTGTGTAGTAAATCTGAGTAGGTTGATGTGATATTGGATGTGATTTAGTGAGAGTGTGTACGATGTCTGTATAAGAGTAAGACTATAATGTGTGATGTCCAAATAAATAATAACTCTTAATATTCATGATGATAATTGTAATCCATATCGTATCACCGTCATAGTTGCATCATTGAAAAACACATCCCACCATTTCCATAGCAAATGACGTTTCACATGATCATGAAAGAGACCTTGCATTACTCTAGAGACGGCTTCACTACAGTACAAATGTATTCCGTACAATATGTTATTATTCCCCAATGCCCCTACTCTGATATCTTTCCCTTGCTTGTTGTAAACATATATAAACGTATAGACAAATACATAAAAAAAGAGACAAAAAATAAACACATTCAATTATAAAACAGTTCTCGACAATAGAGAGAGAGGGAGAGAAGAAAAGAGAGAAAGCGAGAGAAGACAATGAGATCAGGTGTGTGTGTAAGTCTGTATGTGTTAGCGAGCATGTAATTGAGTATGTGTGTGTTCATATCCACTTCATATTTTTCAGATATTTTTACAGTTCCCATACTTTCTTTTTTTCGTAACCTGAATACACATTAGACATGGCAAAATGTATAGAATTACATGAAAATTTGCTTTAAAACGGCAAAATTGTTCTTTGCACCCCATGACAAATGTGTAGAATGGCAGGAAATAAGCTTTAAACCTGCAAAATTCTCTCAACTAACAAGAGGGGTGTGAACAGTTTGTGTCATGAACAGTGCTTGTGCCCATAGAAATATACGTGGAGCGTGCGGAGGGCGCGGGATATTCCCCAATGCTGGAAGGGGGGCCACGAATTAAAAAGTTTGGGAACCCCTGTGCTAAGCTAGTGTCAGTTAGCATTGGCTCGCAAAACTACCTCTAACTTCTTTTTAAAACATTTTTTTTATTGACTATCCAAAACATACAATATACTTGCAGTGAAGCCGCTCAACAACTTCATCATACCAGTCATCCAACAGACTCCCATTCATACCGACACACAGAAGCATCCAGGTTCAATGCCCTGCTCAAGGGCACGTTGACAGATCTCCCACCAGGCCAAAAAACGTGAACCCGAACCCTCCAAAGTTCCCCAATAGCTGTCCCTCAACAATTCGAGACCCCTCCTCAGTCCAACCCCCAAGAAGCATTGGCTCGCAAAACTACCTCTAACTTCTTTCATATTGCATGCAGAGACATAAAAAAACTAAATCCCGAACAATCTCTTTAACTTCTTTGGGAAAGGGGGGCAGTATTGAGTAGCTTGGATGAATAAGGTGCCCAGAGTAAACTGCTTGTTACCCAGGCCCAGAAGCTATGATATGCGTATAAGTAGTAGATTTGGATAGAAAAAACTCTAAAGTTTCCAAAACTGTTAAAATAATTTCTGTGAGTATAACAGAACTCATATGGCAGGCGAAAACCTGAGACAAATCCAACCAGGAAGTGGGAAATCTGAGGTTTGTAGTTTCATTTAAGTGATTGCCTATCCAATATGCTGTGTCTATGGGGCCAGATTTCACTTCCCAAGGCTTCCAGCAGATGTCAACAGTCCTTAGAAAGTTGTTTGAGGCTTCTATTGTGGAAGGGGGTCGAAAAAGAGCTGCTTCAACAAGTGGACTAAGCTGTGGCCAATGAGTTGTTTACTGCGCGGTCACGCGGGCGCGCCGTTCCTTCTTTTTCCTCTGTAATGAATACGCTATTGTCCGGTTGAAATATTATTGAAGATGTATTATAAAAAGACCCTAAGGATTGTAAACATCGTTTGACATGTTTCTACAAACTGTAATGGAACTCTTTTGACTTTGTCTGGATTTTGCGCTCGCGCATTGTGCCTTTGGAATAGTGAACTAAACACACGAACAAAGCGGAGGTATTTGGACATAAATATGGACGTAATCGAACAAAACAAACATTTCTTGTGGAAGTGGGAGTCCTGGGAGTGCATTCCGACGAAGATCAGCAAAGGTAAGTGAAGATTTATAATGCTATTTCTGACTTTTGTTGACTCCACAACTTGGCGGGTAACTGTATGGCTTGCTTTTGTGGCTGAACGCTGTGCTCAGATTATTGAATATTGTGCTTTTGCCGTAAAGCTTTTTTGAAATCTGACACAGCGGTTGCATTAAGAACAAGTTTATCTTTAATTCTATGTGAAACATGTATCTTTCATCAAAGTTTATGATGAGTATTTCTGTTATTTGATGCAATTTCTCCGGATGTTTTGGAGGCATTTCTGTTTTCTGGTGTTTGGATGTAAATATGAACAAAACATACATGTATTGTGTAACATAAAGTCCTATGAGTGTCATCTGATGAAGATCATCAAAGGTTAGTGATTAATTTTATCTATATTTCTGCTTTTTGTGACTCCTATCTTTGGCTGGAAAAATGGCTGTGTTTTTCTGTGATTTGGCGGTGATCTAACATAATCGTTTGTGGTGCTTTCGCTGTAAAGCCTTTTTGAAATCGGACACTGTGGTGGGATTAACAACAAGATTACCTTTGAAATGGTATAAGATACTTGTATGTTTGAGGAATTTTAATTATTTGAGGAATTTTAATAATCTCTGTTGTTTTGAATTTGGCGCCCTGCAATTTCACTGGCTGTTGGCGAGGTGGGACGCTAACATCCCGAACGATCCCAGAGAGGTTAACAAATCCCTGAGCCGAAAGAGCACCACAGATCCTCTAAGCAATTAACACACCACACTCCATGCCAAGATAGAATGGTAACAGAACAGACCATTTAAAAAAACTTTTTTTAATTTTTTAAAAATACAGGCTAATTAGATTGGAGAATGAAACTACCTGGCGAAGGTGTCCTGCACTAAGAATAACAATAAATAGAGAGTGTGTGAAAAGAAATGTTGGCTCGGTGCAGCTTGTTTTAATGTATTGCATATCATGTAGCGGCGACTCACCCCAACTTTGAAAGTCCCAGTGAAGCTCAAAGTAGAAGTCACCAAGCTATGAAGATTTTAAAAAACGTTGTACATTATTATATTGTCATGCAAGCCACACACTATCAAACAAAATTCACAAATAAGTTCCTTTATAGCTGTAAATTGATAAAAACATTTTAAAAAGGGGGAAAATGTATTTTGGTGCTGTTATTATGGACAGATGCTGAAATTGGAGAGAAAGGTTAAAGAAAGGTATGGACAGATAGTGGTAGTGAACTGATACTACTACTAGCTATGGAACAAACAAACTGAAATTACTGACACCCTTGATAAAGATGACCAATTATGAATTCATAAAATAAATAATAGAGATATTTTGTATGCAAAAAATATACAGTGGGGAGAACAAGTATTTGATACACTGCCGATTTTGCAGGTTTTCCTACTTACAAAGCATGTAGAGGTTGGTAGGTGATCAAATACTTATGTCATGCAATAAAATGCAAATTAATTACTTAAAAATCATACAATGTGATTTTCTGGATTTTTGTTTTAGATTCCGTCTCTCACAGTTGAAGTGTACATATGATAAAAATGACAGACCTCTACATGCTTTGTAAGTAGGAAAACCTGCAAAAATCGGCAGTGTATCAAATACTTGTTCTCCCCACTGTATATATATATATTATTTTATCCTAATAAAATTGCTGAGGGAAAGAGATTATGTTTAACAAGTAATATTTGTTTTACCTCAAAAAGGTAGGGGTCAAAATGATTGACACCCCTAAAGATTCTTATAAATAAATTTGCCAAAAGTAAAGTATTTGGTCCCATATTCCAAGCACACAATGACTTCATGGATTCATTTGCAGTTTGTTTTGGTTGTGTATAAGATTATTTGGTCCCCAACAGAAATTAATGGTAAATAATGCAGTGTCATTTTGGAGCCACCTTAATTGTAAATAAGAATAGAATATGTTTCTAAACAATTCTACATTAATGTGGATGCTACCATGTTTACAGATAATAATGAATGAATAATGAATAATGATGAGTGAGAAAGTTAGAGGGTCAAAGATCATACCCCCAAGACATGCTAACCTCTCACCATTACCAATAACAGGGGAGATTAGCATGTCTTGGCAGTATGATCTTTGACAAAACTAACAGCAAATGCATCCAACATGTTTGTAGAGTCACAAGCTTGATGTAGTCACTGCATGCTAGGAATATGGGACCAAATACTCAACCAAATACTAATACTAAACTTTATTTGTAAGAATCTTTGGGGTGTCAATCATTTTGACCCCTACCTTTTTGAGAAAAAAAGTATGACTTGTTAAACAAAATCTTTCTCTAAGCAATTGTATTAGTATAAAATAATACAATTTCCCAATTGTTTGGAGCATACAATATAGCTAGGTATTTTTATTATTTATCTTATACAGTCGTTATTGCTCATCTTTATCAAGGGGGTCAATAATTTCAGACCCGACTGTCAAATACTTTTGGAAATATTCAATTTATTCCACTGTACTGGCAAAAATAAATTAAGCGCAGCTCAAGTACTTTGACAAAGGATCTGTGCACGCCATAAATTATGGCGGATGCTGTAGTAGGCTAGCCCAGTTGGCTGTCAAAGCATCACCTCCTTCAGCGCTCTCAGCAGCTTGGGCCTCTTGTCCGCCACACTCTCTCTGGACTGCTGCTTCAGCTTCCGCAGTATGGCTGTGACTGACGATGGGAGAAGAAGGAGATCACAACAAAGCCATAGCAAGGCACTGCTATACAACTCCATACAAGACATAGCCAATATTTTCCATAGCCTAGATATTCTATACGTGCAAGTTTCTACCTTGAGACACACACACAGCAGAAGCGATTACAAGGGCAGATGATCTTGCAAAAAGCAACTTTCAAAAGCGTTACACAACACTAAACCTAAAAGTGAAAGAAGATGAGCTTTGTAAACCAACGCTTCAACGACAGTGAGAGTTGTGAGCCAGAGAAGAAAAAGGAGATACCCAGCCAGTCAATGACAGAGTGATAAATCATTCAACCAAGTGATATACTCTAACAGTATTCCAATGGGTTTTTGCCTGATACTACTCCGACTTTAAGACCAAAGTTATCCTATTTACACTTTGTAGTCAATTTTGACAATAGAATATATGTTTGACTCATATCGATGCCACATAGGCTGTTTTCTAAATGAAAAGTTATTTTTTAGGGGCAGTTGCTCAAACACTGATGCAGCCAGCAATCCGGACTGTGGCTCTGTGGTGCAGCAGAGTACAAAGGGGAGGCTGCCTATGACATGAGTCACCTTACACACTGCGCAGTTAAATACATGCTGAACCTCAGTGATACAACACCCCTAATGAGTTTCTGGATGGATTTCAAAAAGTGTGTGCTTTCTTGCAAAGAATTATAATTGGGGTGATATCTCTATCTTCTATCCAGTAACCTTGATCAGTGTGTTGGAAAACTGAGCAGGTCGAGCATAACACGTCAACTCTGTTGCCCATAGATAGACTAGCTACAAATGTAAAAAATAAATAAATAACAATAAAATGTGACGCTTGCATTCAATTGCATTCAACCCTGTTGCACACAACAAGCTTCCATTCCTCCTGTCACAAGGGGACAGATCGCTGCTTTAAGATGAAATCGTCAACCCTGTTACTTTATTTGGCACTTAGATACTTACTATAGTCAAGTTTTATGTAACCTCTTGAGATGGGAAAACATGTTTTTATTAAGTTGAACATGTGCTCTTTAAGACAGAATGTTAGAATTATGGGAGAACATTTTTTTCCACCAAGTTAAACCAAAAGGCACTCCTTTCGTGGAATGACCCATCACTCTCTTTCTGCAGCTGTCTCTTACACTGAACAAATCGCAACAATTTCAATGATATTACTAAGTTACAGTCCATATAAGGAAATAAATGAATTGAAATACATTTATTAGGCCCTAATCTATGGATTTCACATGACTGGGCAGCAGCGCAGCCATGGGTGGGCCTGGGAGAGCTTAGGCCTAGCCACTGGGGAGCCAGGCCCAGCCAATAAAAAATATATAAACAATTCCCACAAAAGGGCTTTATTACAGACAGAAATACTTCTCAGTTTCATCAGCTGTCCAGGTGGCTGGTCTCAGATGATCCCGCAAGTGAAGAAGCTTGGTGTGGAGGTCCTGGGCTGGCGTGTTTACACGTGGTCTGCGGTTGGAAATACTGCCATAGTCTCTAAAAACGACATTGGAGGCATCTTATAGTGGAGAAATATATATTCAAATTATCTGGCAACAGCTCTGGTGGACATTCCTGCAGTCAGCATGCCAATTGCACGATCCCTTAAAAGTTGAGACATCTGTGGCATTGTGTGACAAGACTGCACATTATTGTCCCCAGCACTTGTGTAAAGATCACACAGGTGCACTTGTGTAAAGATCGCACAGTTTAATCAGCTTCTTGATATGTCACACCTGTCAGGTGGATGGATTATCTTGGCAAAGGAGAAATTCTCACTAACAGGGACGTAAACAAAACTGTGCACAAATTGAGAGAAATAATATTTTTGTGCTTATGGGAAATGCCTGGGATCTGAAACATGAAACACGGGACCTACACTTTTCATGTTGCGTTTATATTTTTGTACAGTATAATAATAAGCCTTAGTATACTTTTTTTGTTGTTGCTATTTCTTATTGTTGTTGCATTGTCGAGAAGGAGCCTGCAAGTAAGCATTTCGTTGGACGATGTATCCTATGCGTATCCCGTACATACAGTGCCTTTGGAAAGTATTCAGACCCCTTGACTTTTTCCACATTTTGTTACGTTACAGCCTTATTCTAAAATTAATTAACAATATAAAAAAATCAACACACAACTCCATAATGACAAAGTGAAAACAAGTTTTTAGAAATGTTTGTAAATGTGTTAAAAATAAAACAGAAATTCCTTCTTTACATAAGTATTCAGACCCTTTGCTATGAGACTCGAAATTGGGCTCAGGTGCATCCTGTGTCCATTGATCATGTGGTAAATTCAACTGATTGGACATGATTTGGAAAAGCACAAACCTGTCTATATAAAAGGTCCCACAGTTGACAGTGCATGTCAGAGCAAAAGCCAAGCCATGAGGTCGAAGGAATTGTCCATAGAGCTCTGAGACAGGATTGTGTCGAGGCAGAGATGTGGGGAAGGGTAGCAAAAAATGTCTGCAGCATTTAAGGTCCCCAAGAACACAGTGGCCTCCATCATTCTTAAATGGAAGAAGTTTGGAACCACCAAGACTCTTGCTAGAGCTGGCCGCCCGGCAAAACTGAACAATCGGGGGATATGGGCCTTGGTCAACCAAGGCCTTTATAGTAGAGTGGCCAGACGGAAGCCACTCCTCAGTAAAAGGCACATGACAGCCCGCTTGGAGTTTGCCAAAAGGCACCTAAAGACTCTCAGACCATGAGAAACAAGATTCTCTGGTCTGATGAAACCAAGATTGAACTCTTTGGCCTGAAAGCCAAGTGTCACAACTGAAGGAAACCTGGCACCATTCCTACGGTGAAGCATGGTGGTGGCAGCATCTTGCTGTGGGGATGTTTTTCAGCGGCAGGGACTGGGAGACTAGTCAGGATCGAGGCAAAGATGAACGGAGCAAAGTACAGAGAGAAAACCTGCTCCAGAGCGCTCAAGACCTCAGACTGGGGATATGGTTCACTTTCCAACAGTACAATGACCCTTAGCACACAGCCAAGACAACGCAGGAGTGGCTTTGGGACAAGTCTCCGAATGTCCTTGAGTGGCCCAGCCAGAGCCCGGACTTGAACCTGATCTAACATCTCTGGAGAAACTTGAAAATATCTTTGCAGCAACACTCCCCATCCAACCTGACAGAGCTTGAGAGGATCTGCAGAGAAGAATGGGAGAAACGTGTGCCAAGCTTGTAGTGTCATACCCAAGAAGACTCAAGGTTGTAATCGCTGCCAAACATTCTTCAACAAACTACTGAGTAAAGGGTCTGAATACGAATGTGATATTTCCGTTTTTATTTTTTTAAATAAATTAGCTAAAATGTCTAAAACCTGTTTTTGCTTTGTCATTTTTGGGTATTGTGTGAGGGAAAAAAACGATTTAATCAGTTTTAGAATAATGTGGGAAAAGTCAAGGGGTCTGAATACTTTCCGAAGGCACTGTACGACTAATAAATCTTTAAACTTTTAAATTTTACCACTAGTAGTACTGCCACAGTCACTGGCCAGAGTTTGGCTGCCATTGCGTGTCCTTGGTGTACTGTGTGGATGGAGCCAAGCTGCTGTCTCCTCCCTGCCCACTGGGATCTGACCTTCCCATGCCTGACCTCTGTCCCCAGTCTGCCAAAGCATCCCTACTGCAGGACTGGAGACGCATACTAATACATGTTGGGGTGACAGGGTCATAGCTCTAACCCGGGCAACATATAACAGGAAATTTAATTGAAGGGAAATAAAGATTTGTAATACATTTTGATATATAAATATATATATATATATATATATGTTTTGCCTAACCTTTAAAATTACTTGCATGGAATTTTTTATAAACTAGCCTAATTATAATAGTATTTTATATTATGCAGTTAGATTTTTTTTTTGCTAACAAGGCAATAAACAGAAAAAAACTGAGCGAGCTAGTGAAGCCCATTCAATCTTCTACGATACTCTCACCATTTAAAAAACAGACACTTCACTTAACTAGCATTCCTAACAAATCCACATAATCAACACAAATAAAATGTACCCTATATTAAGACCTCTAGTTTACAGTGCTGTGTTAAATGGGCATCAAAGTGAACAGACAGAGAGCCAGCCAGCTGTAGAGCTGCTCAGTGCTCCTTCAGTCCACACTAAGCCCTGGGCCAGGCTGGGTTCCAGGACGTCTGGATGCAGACAGAGCGTGCAGAGAAAATCCCCGGCATGGCTTTGGCTGGCTAGCTGGGCCAGCCTACAACCCAACCCCTCAATAGCACCAGAGAGCAATCGGTCAGTCTACAGCCTAACAGGACCCGGTTTCTCGATAGTGATGGAATTTAGGCTTATATGTGTTTTAATGACGCATCATAAAGATAACAGCCGAAGATGTCAAATCCATTTCCCTAAACACCATGCAGTGTACCTGTTACAAAGTGAAACGTAACTGTGTGGTGGGAAAAGTACCCAATTGAGTAAAAGAGTAAAGATGCCTTAATTGAAAATAACTAACTTAAAAGTGAAAGTCTACCGGGAAAATACTACTTGAGTAAGTCTAAAAGTATTTGGTTTTAAATATACTTAAAACTTCTTTGTGATCGGTGTCCCTTCCACGGGACGGTTGAGTTAACGTAGGCTAATGCGAGCATGAGGTTGTAAGTAACATGAAAATTTCCCAGGACATAGACATATCTGATATTGTCAGAAAGCTTAAATTCTTGTTAATCTAACTGCACTGTCCAATTTATAGTAGCTATTACAGTGAAATAATACCATGCTATTGTTTGAGGAGAGTGCACAATTTTGAACATGAAAAGTTATTAATAAACAAATTAGGCACATTTGGGCAGTCTTGATACAAACGTTTGAACAGAAATGCGATGGTTTATTGGATCAGTCTAAAACTGTGCACATACACTGGTGGGGGCCAAAATCTAAATTGCACCTGGGCTGGAATAATACATTATTCAAAGATGGTACAAAAAAATACAAAAGAACGATTGGTTTTTTCTTTGTATTATCTTTTACCAGATCTATTGTGTTATATTCTCCTACATTCCTTTCACATTTCCATGAACTTCAAAGTGTTTCCTTTCAAATGGTACCAAGAATATGCATATCCTTGCTTCAGGGCCTGAGCAACAGGCAGTTAGATTTGGGTATGATATTATAGGCGAAATTTGAAAAAAAGGGTCTAATCCTTAAGCGGATTTATGTATCAAAAGTATAAATCATTTCAAATTGCTTATTTTAAGCAAATCAAACAGCACAGTTTCATTGTTTATTTATTCATTCACTGATAGCCAGATCAGAGGCAGTAGGGATGACCAGGGATGTTCTCTTCATAAGTGCATGAATTGGAACATTTTCCTGTGCTGCTAAACATTAAAAAATGTAACAATACTTTTGGGTGTCAGGGAAAATATATTCAGTAAAGTACTTTATTTTCTTCAGCAATGTAGGGAAGTAAAAGTAGTCAAAAATATAAATAGTAAAGTACAGATACCCCCCAAAACTACTTAAGTAGTACTTTTAAGTATTTCTACTTAAGTACTTTACACCACAGGTCGTTACACGATATGCCCCGTGCTGAAAACTATTCCAGAATATATAGGATAAAAAGCATACTGTAGCTCTATAATATATTCAAAGTTTAAAAATAAATAATATACATACGCAAACAGCACCAGTCAAAAGTTTGGATACACCTACTCATTCAAGGGGTTTACTTTTACTCTTTTCGACATTGTAGAATAATAGCAAAGACATCAAAACTATGAAATAACACATGGAATGTGTTATCATGCAGTATCCAAAAAAGTGTGAAACATATCAAAATATATTGTTTATTTGAGATTCTTCAGTAGGCACCCTTTGCATTCTCTCAACCAGCTTCTTGAGGTAATCACCTGAAATGCATTTCAATTAACATTGTGTGCCTTGTTAAAAGTTCAATTGTGGAATTTATTTCTTTCTTAATGCGTTTGAGCAAATCAGTTGTGTTGTGACAAGGTAGGGGTGGTATACAGAAGATAGCCCTATTTGGTAAAAGACCAAGTTCATATTATGGCAAGAACAGATCAAATAAGCAAGGAAGCGACAGTCCATCATTACTTTAAGACATGAAGGTCAGTCAATAAGGAACATTTAAAATAACTTAAAGATTATTCAAGTGCAGTTGCTAAAACCATCAAGCGCTATAATGAAACTGACTCTCATGAGGACCACCACAGGAAAGGAAGAGCCAGAATTACCTCTGCTGCAGAGGATAAGTTCATTAGAGTTACCAGCCTCAGAAATTGCAGCCCAAATAAATGCTTCAGAGTTCAAGTAACAGACACCAACATCAACTGTTCAGAGGAGACTGCGTGAAATCAGGCCATGATCAAATTGCTGCAAAGAAATCACTACTACAGGACACCAATAAGAAGAGACTTGCTTGGGCTAAGAAACATGAAATTAGACCGGTGGAAATCTGTCCTTTGGTCTGATGAGTCCAAATTTGAGATTTTTGGTTCCAACCGCCTTGTCTTTGTGAGACGCAGAGTAGGTGACCGGATGATCTCCACATGTGTGGTTCCCACCGTGAAGCATGGAGGTGGTGTGATTGGGTGGGGGTGCTTTTCTGGTGACACTTAACCAGCATGGCTACCACAGCATTCTGCAGTGATACACCATCCAATCTGGTTTGTGCTTAGTGGGACTATCATTTGTTTTTCAACAGGACAATGAGCCAAAACACACCTCCAGGCTGTGTAAGAACTATTTGTCCAAGAAGGAGAGTGGTGGAGTGCTACATCAGATGACCCGATCTCAACCCAACTGAGATGGTTTGTGATGAGTTGGACCGCAGAGTGAAGAAAAAGCAGACAACAAGTGCTCAGCATATGTGGGAACTCCGTCAAGACTTTTGGGAAAGCATTCCAGGTGAAGCTGGTTGACAGAATGCCAAGAGTGTGCAAAGCTGTCATCAAGGCTAAGGTTGGCTACTTTGAAGAATTTCAATTAAGAAATATATTTGTTTAACACTTTTTTGGTTACTACATGATTCCATATGTGTTATTTTATAGTTTGTGTCTTCACTATTATTCTACAATGTAAAAAAATAAAGAAAACCCCTTGAATGAGTAGGTGTGTCTAAACTTTTGACTGGTACTGTATATTTTTTACACAAAGTTTTCCCATCAAAAGAAAAAAGGTTCTGTAGCCTATTACGTATTTAAGTGTTTGTATAATTAGGTTTGCCATGTGTTATGTATTTTAGTGTTTTTTGTAGTGCTATGTTGTATGCAATGCTGGATAATGTACATTCTGCATTTCTTCATTTTGTGTCAACTGTGAGAAAGAATTACTAAAGTCTCTCGTTGCCACCTTCGCTATATCAACGTGACCTAAAAATAGGATATAATGACAATGGTTTTCGTAATTGCTCAACAAATCATTAATTGTAGCCTATGGCAGGTAGGAATTGAGATTAAAGAATGCCAACAGATATTCTACAATTAAATAAACATTAAGTAGCCTAGGCTACAAGTTAAGCGACATTTCCATTCACCTAATATGTTGACCTTTAGGTTATTGGTTAGACTAAAGTAATAGTAGCATATAGGCCTAATAGATACAAATATTGAAGTGGCTCAGATGTAGTCTAATGGCTTAATACTAGGTAGGTCTATCGATTGCACATATATGAAAGTGATGTCAATATATAGCCTAATTTCTGTCAAATTTGTAAAAATTATCCTTACTTCACTTTTGCAAACATTTTAGGCTATTTACATGAGGGAACCTGAGTGTAAATATCAAGACTCCATTCAAATACAGGATAAACTCAAATCTATATAAAGAACTCAGGGATGGAACACCACTGTTCAATTATATCTATATGCAACAAAAATATAAACGCAACATGTAAAGTGTTGGTCCCATGTTTCATGAGCACAAGCTTATTTCTCTCAAATGTTGTGCACAAATTTGTTAACATCTCTGTTATTGAGCATTTCTCCTATGCCAAAATAATACATCCACCTGGCAGGTGTGGCATATCAAGAAGCTGATTAAACAGCATGATCATTAGACAGGTGCACCTTGTGCTGGGGACAATAGAAGGCCACTCTAAAATGTGCAGTTTTGTCACACAATGCAATGCCACAGAACTCTCAAGTTGAGGGAGTGTGCAATTGGCATGATGACTGCAGGAATGTCACCAGAGCTGTTGCCAGTGAATTGAATGTTAATGTCTCTACCATAAGTCGCCTCCAACATCGTTTTAGAGAATTTGGCAGTACGTCCAACCAACCTCACAACCACAGACAACGTGTAACCACACCAGCCCAGGACTTCACATCAGCCACCCAGACAGCTGATGAAACTGTGGGTTTGCGCAACAGAAAAACTTCTGCACAAGCTGTCAGAAACCGTCTCAGGGAAGCTCACCTGCGTACTCGTCATTCTCACCAGGGTCTTGACCTGACTGCAGCTCGGCGTCGTAACCGACTTCAGAGGGAAAATGCTCACCTTTGATGGCCACTGGCACACTGGAGAAGTGTGATCTTCACAGATGATTTCCGGTTTTAACTGTACCAGGCAGATGGCAGACAGCGTGTATGGCGTCGTGTGGGCGAGCGGTTTGCTGATGTCAACATTGTGAACAGACTGCCCCATGGTGGTGGTGTGGTTATGGTATGGGCAGGCATAAGCTACAGACAACGAACACAATTGCATTTTATTGATGGCAATTTGAATGCACAGAGATAACGTAACGACATCCTGAGTCACATTCATCCGCCAAACATCACTCCATGTTTCAGCATGATAATGCACAGCCCAATGTCGCAAGGATCTGTACACTATTCCTGGAAGCTGGAAATGTCCCAGTTTTTCCATGGCCTGCAAACTCACCAGACATGTCACACATTGAACATGTTTGGTATACTCTAGATCACATATGTCAGAGTCAAGGCCCGCGGGCCACATCCGGCCCGCGAGAAGGTTTTTTACGGCCCCTGGGATGATCTTGATTTATTATTAGAACCGGCCCGCAGACCGCAGCAAGCCGGCAGCCCGCAGATCTTTTACACGCACCAATACTACATTTCCCACAATGCAACGGTGACGCACCGAGCAGTAGGCTGCTTCATTTCAATATTTATTGGCACAGCAGTCGTCAGCATCACAGTAAAATTAACTTTCAGATACCCATCAAAAATGGCAAAACGGAAGGTGGACACTGAGAACCGGGGGTTTCAAACAAGGTGGGAGTCGGAGTATATGTTCACGGAGGTAGCTGGAAAACCTGTGTGTCTTCTGTGTGGAGAAAGTGTGGCGGTACTGAAAGAGTATAATCTGAGACGACATTATGAAACGAAACACGCGGACAAAAACAAGAATATGGACATGGAACAAAGGCTACAAAAGGCTAGATTTTTGCACTTTATTTTATTGTATTTCAATCCAATTATATTTTAAAAATATTTCAGTTGAGTGGATGATAGAAAATTGCTATTATTGTTTTTTTCTTTGAAGTAAATTTAGCCCACTTTTGCTAAAATAGAAAATATAGGCTACTGATGGTGCCTTGAATACCGGTTTCTTTCATTTAATGTTCATGTTATGGGGATTTTTATATAAAGGAAATTTGTCTTTTGTGTCTGTTGAAAATTAAAGATTACTGACAGAGCCATAAGAAAATATTGCTTTATTTATCTGATCATATTGGAATATATTTGTTAGGTTTTCAGTAGGTTCAATTAGGTTCACTAGACTATATGCGTCATTTAAAAATTTTTCAATGAACATTCGAACAGTCCGGCCCTCGGCTTGTAGCTAAATTTTTTATTTGGCCCTCCGTCCATTTGACTTTGACACCCCTGCTCTAGATCGACGTGTACGACAGCATGTTCCAGTTCCCACCAATATCCACGATTTCGCAAAGACATTAAAGAGAAGTAGGACAATATTCCACAATCAACAGCCTGATCAACGAACCTACTTTTTTTAAAAGGCATCTGTGACCAACAGATTCATATCTGTATTCCCATTCATGTGAAATCCATAGATTAGGGCCTAATGAATTTATTTCAAATTACTGATTTCCTAATATGAAATGTAACTCAGTAAAATATAAAAAATTGTTGCATGTTTTGTTTGGCAATATATCCTCCAAACACCAGCTCTGAGGCATTATCCCTTTTATACAATGGGTTAGCAACATATTCAAATAATGATTGACATATTTTAATTAAAAACGTTATTTTAATTAAATGTATTCATAGTATTTCATCCTTCAACAAGATATAGTCCCGACACAAATCTAGGGTTGCTAGAGTCGTTGAGTCTTTTTGTTCTGCATCTATGGACGCGACCCAGTCGTTCGTTCTAAATGTTCCATTGCCATACTGTCTGGCAACGTTCTTATCCCTTACTTGCTAGCTAGCCAACTACTGCGAACTTAGTCACGTCAAAAAGTGCAGCCAGAATAACAGCAAAGTAGCTGCATTTGCATAAACTTTTTTCTAGTGATATTTATTTGGATACATCCATAACAATAAGCTGATGAGGCGCGATTTCGCCTGGCATAGAAAATGTGCTCAATCGTAAGGACAATGTTGTTCAGAGGAGCTAGCCAACAACACAGCTACAGTTAGACAATCACTTTAAACTGAAGCTGGAAAGATTAGCAGCGTTTTGTTTTAACTTCTTTCAATTTACATTTTTTTGTATATATCCATAAAAATGATGCCAGTGGAATCATGATTTCGACTGGCTGAGAAACGCTGCCTGTCTGTCTCGTCCTGACTCACGACACATTCATTACTATGGGACAGCAGGAGATTGAATTTGAATATTGAAACAATGTTGCAAATGTCGGAGAGACAGAGAACAAGGTTTATTCAAATCTCCACTGTTGAAAACTAAATGTTAGTCTAAAAGAAACATGAAATAATGTCTAGATGCTTTTTATAGTGGAGATCAAGTTTATAAGTTGCTTGGCTGGGCTGATGAGACAGTGGATTACGAAGTCAGATGGAACAGAGTAAATAGGCATTTTAATGTCATAGAGTTAGCCGGTGGCACCTTCTGGAATAAAACCGTCTGGAATGCGGTTTTAACCATTCAGGATTAGACCCTTCCGTTGTATAATACCGTATAAAACCATAGCTTGTCTCTCCCCAACAAGAGGAATCCTAGCTTGCCGGTCCCGGTATAAAAAAGGTTGAGGAACACTGCTTTGGATAAAAAATACCCTAGATCCTTACTCATCTGTCGGTCTCCATAGCTGATGGCCTCTGCCAGGGGGCTCCAGCCCTGGGCATTCTTCACCTTCACAGGGGCATTATGGGCCAGGAGCAGGAGGGCACACTCTGCAGCACAAAAAAAACCCACAAACATTACAATTGATCAAACATATCATCAAGCTACTTTTAGATTAATTGTTTTTGTTTTCAAATCTAAGCCAATCACCCGTCTCCATGGTCTTTATACTTGGACGTTGAATACTCATTTCTGTAGTTAATGACGATAACAGTATATTGCGTCAAGTAACAAGACGTCGACTGACCCGAAGGGCGTTCGATATGGGACCAGCCACTACTATGAGACTACTAGACTATGTAACACACTGCAGTCCGCAGAGGTCAGACAGGATGATCTCAGTACAGCAGGACAGACAGGGAATTTATCCCAGAAGAAAGCCACATGGCCAATTTACTAGAGGAGAGCTGGAGAACATGTTGATTATGTTATGTGAATGGCAAAAAACATTGCTGGTAGGATGACTTGGGAGACATGCCAGATGTGGGGCATAATGCCCTGCAACATGGCACATTTTCTGTGTCATTTCCTGGCCTTAGGCTTATGGTGCTTTCAAGCTAACTGGGAACTCAGAAAAAAATAGGTCAAATCATGATGTCAGTGATCTTCAGGTCGGACCTCTAAAAAGATGCCAGAGTTTCCGACATGAAATTCCAAGTTGGATGACCGTTCAAATAAATTTTTCAGTCGGAGCTTGTTTTTTTTCTAGTTCCTAGTTGTCTTGAACACATTTAAGTTGTAGATTTCAGAGTTACCAGTTGTTTTGAATGTGGCATTAGGCCAGAGATGAGAGTATGAGCCAAAAAATCCTGTCAAACTCTGGTGTCATGTAAATGTTTAGAGGAAAGTAGTACAAGTCAGTCTTTTGTTGTTTGCATGTCTCGGTCCTGTTCAAATAGGTGTATGTATCTGTTATTCTCCATATCAGATATTCTTGATTACCAGAAGTCAAAGCCCTTACCTTTGTGACCCATCATCACAGCTACGTGAAGAGGTGTGTTTCCTAGAAAGAGAGAGAATGACCAGTTATGAGATTATTGATGTCACAGCTAGTGCAGGTGCACAGGGACAATGTTTGTTTAACTCAACACACGTTAGTAAGCAAGTACTGACTATGTTGGTCAAAAAAGTGTAAACTAAAATGTAATGGATGCAAAACTAGAAGTGATAACCTATGCGGTTTCCTATTCTATGTACTAAGTTCGGGTTACCATGCACACTCACCATGCACATCTTTCTGGGAGATGTTCTGGGTCCGAATGAGTGAGGACAAGCGACGCACATCTCCTCTGAACACACATTCATGAACAGGGAATTCCAAATTCAAGTCCTCATTACCATTGGTCAGAATGATTGGATTCTTGTTATAGTCATCGATGATAGTACAAACTGATTGATTGGCATTGGTTGCATTAATATTCGATAGCTGCTGCTGCAGTGCCATAGGTTTCACCGTCTTGTTATGGTTCTTGTTTGATTTGTACGTGATGGTGGTACCGTTGGGGGTTGGAGAGGTTATTGTTCCATTTGTAGATTCATCAAATGTTTCCATTAACGTTATAGCTCCATCCTTACTAGGCTTGTTGTTATGGTCTTTCCGCAATGTGCGAATCTTTTCCCCGGTCATGATTTAACGTTACTAGCTAGCAAGGAGACTAGCTACTTCAGATGAATATTGTATTATGTTGACTATGGTTGTCAATGACAGCTGCAATAGCTACCGTAATAGCTAGCTATTTGCCTAACCTAGCTAGCTAGATTGCAGTTTTTCAACCATATAATGGATGTGGGTGTTACAACAGAAACAACACACATGTAAAAACAAAACAACTGGAAAATATACTCTCAAGATTGTTAACACACGATTAAGATTGAAAATACCAAATTATTCGGCTACATCCTTGATAAAAGTCGTTTCAAAATGTCCCAATTGCATCTTGCAGTGCGGTAGTTTGCTTGCTAACGTTTGCTCGCAAGATTAGAAACCTTCCGATTGAAAAGCGTTCTTAATACCTCAGTGGTGAAAAGACCATCTGCCATCTTCCGCTTAGTATCTCGCGAGAATAAAAAGCATCAAAACCACATTCCTTAGGTATCGCGATAATTAGTTGAACAGAATCTTTTATTTTTAGAAACACCAAATAAATATTTCACACACACAAAATATATTGTAGTAAACTCATGATGATATATATACAATGTAAAAGTACCAGCATAAGGTATAATTTACAGAATTTGTTCTCAAACTTGATTCTGGCAATTTTTTCGACGCCTACTAGGGGTCTTGAATTAACATACGTCATCTACACGCGCCATATTTTTGTTGTTTGCCAAGCTTCCAGAAATTTTGTTTTGAAACGCAAATAATGCCTCCAAAGAATAAGCAGAAGAAAGTGATTCATCAAGATGAACTGCGTCGGTTAATGAGAGAGAAACAAAAGCAAACGATAGATAAGAAGCGTGTCGAATCCCCTTATGCCAAGTACAACAGTCTCGACCATCTTAGCTGCGTACTCTGCAACGAGCGGGTAAAGAATGAAATATTGTGGCAGACTCACGTTCTTGGAAAACAGCATAAGGAGAAAGTTGCCGAGCTCAAGGGGTCTAAACAAAGTTCAACAGGTCAAGGACCCCAGCCCCCGCTGAAAAGGAAAGCATTGGATTCTGAAGACACGAATGGGAAAAAGTCTAAACCAGTGGCAGGTAACGAGCAGGCATCTACGTCGTCAGGGCTGCCTGATGTTTTCTTTGCGAAACCTGCCCCGCCGGGGCCGAAGAAACTAACTGGAATTTTGAAAAAAACATCTGCTGGACTGAGTCTTCTGGTCGGAGTCTATAATGAAGACGATGACGAAGAGGAGGCTGGTGACTCTTCTGACCGGGGGGCAGCCTCCAGCTCGGGTGTGGAGAAGGGGACGCATGCCCCAGGACTCCCAGCTGATTTCTTTGACAACAGCACCATTCCAGCTGTCCCAGCTGCCTCTCATTCCGGGTCTATCCTCAAACCAGATGAAACTGAGAAGAGTGTGGAGAAGAAGGAAAATACACCTGAAGCACTACCAGAAGGCTTCTTTGACGACCCAGTGAGAGATGCCAAAGTCCGCAATGTTGACGCTCCAAAAGATCAAATGGATAAGGAGTGGGAAGAGTTCCAAAAGGAAATGCGGCAGGTGAACACTAAATCAGAGGCCATTGTAGCCGAGGATGACGAGGAGGGACGTTTTGAGCGTCAGATTGATGAAATCGATGAGCAAATCGAATGTTACCGTCGGGTTGAGGTATTGAGAGATAAGCAAGATGTGGTGAAGAAGGTTGCGAAGGAGAAAACCGAAGACCAGGAAGACTCCAGGGGAAGCGATGAAGAGGATGAAGAAGAGCTGCTCCACTTGCTGTCAAGAGACTGGAGGGCTAAAGGGGCCCTTGCTTAAAATTCCTGGGTCCTTTTGACCCTAATAGGGTCAATGTTTCTCCAGATTGTAAATAAAATTGCAAAGTTGCAAAGGAGCCAGCTTCTTTCCTCTGTCAATGACAAACCTTTGTTGAGGATATTGAATGTCTTGTACAGTTATGTCTACAGTACCAGTCAAACGTTTGGACACACATATTCATTCAAGGGTTTTTCTTTATTTTTAATATTTTCTACATTGTAGAATAATAGTGAAGACATCAAAACTATGAAATAACACATGGAATTATGTAGTAACCAAAAAAGTGTTAAACAAGTCAAAATACATTTTATATTTGAGATTCTTCAAAGTAGCCATCCTTTCCTTGTTGACAGCTTTGCACACTCTTGGCATTCTCTCAACCAGCTTCATTAGGAATACTTTTCCAACAGTCTTGAAGGAGTTCCCACATATTCTGAGCACTTGTTGGCTGCTTTTCCTTCACTCTGCGGTCCAACTTATTGGGTTGAGGTCGGGTGATTGTGGAGGCCAGGTCATCTGATGCAGCACTCCATCACTCTCCTTGTATATTTGAGATTCAAAGTAGCCACCCTTTGCCTTGATGACTGTCAGCGTTGCACACTCTTGGCACTCTCTCAACCAGCTTCATGAGGTAATCAGCTGGAATGCATTTCAATTAACAGCTGTGCCTTGTTAAAAGTTCATTTGTAGAACTTCTTTCTTTAATGTGTTTGAGACAATCAGTTGTGTTGTGACAAGGCAGGGGTGGTATACAGAAGATAGCCCTATTTGGTAAAATACCAATTCCATAGTATGGCAAGAACAGCTCAAATAAGCAAAGAGAAACAACAGTCCATCATTACTTTAAGATATGAAGGTCAGTCAATCTTTGGAATTTAAAGAACTGTCCTTTGGTCTGATGAATCCAAATTAGATTTTTGGTTCCAACCACTGTGTCTTTGTGAGACGCAGAGTAGGTGAACGGGTTATCTCTGCATGTGTGATTCCCACCGTGAAGCATGGAGGTGTGATGGTGCTTTGCTGGTGACTCTTTGACTCCTTGATTTATTTAGAATAAGGCACACTTAACCAGCATGCCTACCGCAGCAATATGCCATCCCATCTGGTTTGTGCTTAGTGGGACTATCATTTGTTTTTCACAGGACATTGACGCAAAGCACACCTCCAGGCTGTGTAAGGGCTATTTGACCAAGAAGGAGAGTGATGGAGTGCTGCATCAGATGACCTGGCCTCAACCCAATTGAGATGGTTTGGGATGAGTTGAACTGCAGAGTGAAGGAAAAGCAGCCAACAAGTGCTCAGCATATGTGGGAACTCCTTCAAGACTGTTGGATAAGCATTCCTCATGAAGCTGGTTGAGAGAATGCCAAGAGTGTTTAAAGCCGTCATCAAGGCGAAGGGTGGCTCGTTTGAAGAATCTCAAATATGAAATATACTTTAATTTGTTTAAAACTTTTGATTGTGTGTTATTTCATAGTTTGCACTATTATTCTACATTGTAGAAAATAGTTCAAAAGAAAAAGTAGGTGTCCAAACTTTTGACTGGTACTGTATATGAAACTTGCTCTTGTGGTAAATGCTGTTTTTCTAATGTTACGCACATGCAGAAATCACCATGTGTATTTAATACTGTACTATCAGCACTTATTAAAAAACATGTTGGGAGCCAAATCCTCAATTCTCATTCCTGGAGCCCTCAACACAAATCAACCCCATGATTAAATGCACACTAACTTCGTTTCTGCTGTGGTTGAACAACGAATATACAATCACAGCTGAGACCAAATGCACAAACAAAAACCGTTTATGCCTGTATGGTCGTCATTATCGGAACCTTGGAGCATACTGGTGAGCCTACATGATACACAGTATTCCAAAACAAAAACAACAGTCCTTTATAAATAACCTTGACTAGAATACTATCTATATAACATTTGAAAGTATGGAAACTAAATAGATTGTCAAATCCTTGTAATCCACATTTTCATTTTAATTAGTGCTCACACAACGCATTCATAAAATTCCCACAGTATCCCCAAAGCACATAGCTTTATAGGAACAATATTCCTGTCGGAAATCAAAATGGCAATTCTAAATCTGTTTGCCCTCATTTTTTGTTCCAGAATTCCACCTGATTATCCTGCAGAACAAAATTACCCTCAAACAGTCCTCTATGTTAAAATCGATACATTAGACATTGTTACATTATTAGCAACATGCAAAGCACAACTTAATACAATCATTTCCGTTACAAAGTACAATGCTGAGTATTTTCTACAGACCTCTAAGCAGCCCCCCCCCCCCCAAACAAGTCAATCTTACAGGATGCCATATTAAAAAGTCTACCATATTTACATAATACAACAGTGTTGAGTGAGTTGACATGTCCTGATTTGTAAATTTGCATTTTAGAATGTAACGGCCCACACAAAAGAACAAGGTTAAGTTGAGAGATCAGTGCTTCTATAACTACCTGTTACATTATCACAACCAGGGGTGCCTACTTCTGTCTCTTCATCTGTACTACACACAACACTAATACAGAAAATTGAAGCTAACACTCCACTTGTATGAATCCATTAACATTGTATTATTTCTACATACGCTTCAGGAGTTAATATTTGAAGGTGATTCAAACTAGTTAAAAGAGCGTGTTTATAGCCCTTGGAATCTTGCAGACTTATACTGCTAAAATAAAAATGGTTGGGTTAAAGATACATTTAGTCTCGGTGTTACATTAAAATGCAGAAAATAACTCAAGACATTAAACAAAACAAACAAAGACTAACTGAACTTACATAAATGGGAAAGTTTGTTGTAGGTACTAGATTCTGATAAGTGATATTTTGGTTAAGTCATGATGTCCCTATTCAACTATTCATTTCACATCAACTTCACTTGTCAATCAATCAAAAAATGTGATTTTGGGAATTGTACATTTTGTAAACTGTTTTGCCAAATAATAAGAAACATCAAACCTTGTATCTTGGTAGCTGACTGTAGCTTAAGTGTGTAGGGGAGCATGCCAGTGCCACTGTTCCACATTCAGCTTGTTATTAAATACTCAGTTCAATAAAAGTGCAGCCATCATTACTGTGAGGCACTCCACATACACAACAGAGACCTCTCCCTGTTCAATACTGTGCTCTGCAACCTCAGCCACTTCGTCTCACAGACCTGCAGCAGCTTTCAGTTCAGCCAGTGAGAACCTCTGGTCCCCGTCTTTGTCGTAGCGATCCAGGCTACGGGGGTCTGGTGTTGCGGTGTCAAAGAGTTTCCTCAGGACTTGGTAAGACATTCCCTGAGAGGTGGGGTCGGTCCCTGTGTGCTCAAAGAGCTCATTGAGATCTAGTGGAAGTATAAGTTTCAGGTAATTGTTCATTGGCCACAAAATAAAATGCACAAATTCCTTGCTCAAGCACACTGTCAATCGGAGATTCATATCTGCATTTCTCCTTAATTGTGGATGCAGGATACTCTGTACATGACTAAGATTTTGATGTATGATCACAGATATGAAACTTCATAACTAAAAGTTTATTCAATACCTTTCAAAGAGCTAACTCCAGGAAATGACACAGTTTTAAGGTTTTCTATTCCAGACTCTCTCTTGGAGCGATTTGACGTCAAAAAACGTGGATGTCTTGTTGGCTTTGAACCTGTGGAGGAGAAAGAACAGGACAGTCATCCACAGTTAACATTGTACTTCACTATACTTATTTCTTATGAAAATGTCATGGGCAAATAAGCTTTCCTGTCTGATCTTATTATACCATGTGTAGCTTCTGAAGTTGCTGCGTTAATTCCATCTGCATTGGTGTCTCTCTCTGTAACTGGGTCCTTTACTGGTTCTGTTGCATCTCCACTGACAGGCACTGGTTCAACGACCTCCACAAGGTCCTTAAATAGGTTGAAATGTACCTTTAGTTTTATATTATTTTAGCTTAGTTTTTTAGCATGAAGTGATTATAACATAATTGTTGGTGTGTTTAACTAGGAATCATGAATGCTACAATGTAAAATGCATTTCGACATTAGAACAATAACAACAGTACTTATCTAGGCACATAGCCACCGAGGGTCAAGCAGCTCTTGCTACATACCACTCTACGAGTCTGTATCTTATCTTCTGTGTGCCTTGACAGAACCGTGAACCACTTCCATCCCATTACTCACACTGAATGGTGTTGTTTGGGCAGAGCCCTGCTCTATAAAAGACACCCTCTGAGTGAGGTTGGACACAGCGGTGTGGAGACTGTGGATCTGGTCATCGGTCCATGCGTGGTACAGTGTCTGGGTCTTGTTAACCTCACTCACAACCTCTCTCAGGTGAGTTACGTCCTGTAACAATACGACACAAAAACATGCATAAACTCAGCAAAAAAAGAAACATCCTTATTTCAGGACCCTCTTTCAAAGATATTTCGTAAAAATCCAAATAACTTCACAGATCTTCATTGTAAAGGGTTTAAACACTGTTTCCCATGCTTGTTCAATGAACCATAAACAATTAATGAACATGCACCTGTGGAAAGGTCATTAAGACACTAACAGCTTACAGACAGTAGGTACAGTTATGAAAACTTAGGACACTAAAGAGGCTTTTCTACTTGCACTTGCTAGCTAATTTGTTTTATTTAGCTAGCTTGCTGTTGCTAGCTAATTTGTCCTGGGATATAAACATTGAGTTGTTATTTTACCTGAAATGCACAAGGTCCTCTACTCTGACAATTAATCCACACATAAAACTGTCCACACATAAAACGGTCAACCGAATCGTTTCTAGTCATCTCTCCTCCTTCTAGGGTTTTTCTTCTCAACTTTATATTGTGATTGGCAACTTTCATAAATTAGGTGCATTACCGCCACTGACCTCGTTCGTCTTTCAGTCATCCACGTGGGTATAACCAATGAGGAGATGGCACGTGGGTACCTGCTTCTTAAAACCAATGAGGAGATGGGAGAGGCAGGACTTGCAGCGCGATCTGCATCACAAATAGAACTGACTTCTATTTTAGCCCGTGGCAATGCAGACGCTCATTGGCGCGCGCGAGCAGTGTGGGTGCAATAATTGAATAATATAGATTTCTAAATTAATTTTGCAACGCTCACGCACGTGACACGAGCAGTGTAGTCAGCCTGTAAGAGTTGACTGCATCACTTCTTTTGATAAGAAACATTGTGTTGAAAATTAAAAAATTGTTTGCATAGTCAACTTACACACAGCTCTGACACACACTTACCCCACCAGACATGCCACCAGAGGTTTTTTCACGGTCCACAAATCCAGAACAAATTCAAGAAGGCATACAGTATTATATAGAGCCATTATTGCATGGAACTCCATTCCATTTTATATTGCTTAAATGAACAGCAAACCTGGTTTCAAAAAACAGATAAAGCAACACCTCACGGCACAACGCCTCTCCCCTATTTGACCTAGATAGTTTGCGTGTATGCATTGATATGTAGGCTACGTGTGCCTTTAAAAAAAATTTATGTCATTCTGCCTTGAGCTGTTCTTGTCTATTATTGTTCTGTATCATGTCATGTTTCATGTTTTGTGTGGACACCAGGAAGTTTAGCTGCTGCTTTCGCAACAGATAATGGGGATCCTAATAAAATACCATATAATGATCACAGGCTGCGCAGGACACTTTAGAAGTCAAAGGGTGCATGTCGAAATGCAGAATTTTGGCACTTTAGTAAGCATTTACTGATATAAAAATGTGATTAAATAAATTCTCCATGTGGTCTACTGGTATATTAAAAAGGCACTTCATTGTATATTACAGGCTTTTAAAATTGTGGAACGACCCCAGTATAGGCTTTAGCTTACTGGGCTAACACAGTCTTGTGACATGCAGGAGACCTGGTTCGATCCCAGTCAGTCACAAGAGCAAGATTAAATAGGGAGTGGAAAGGCTATCCTTAGAAGGGCTATTCAACTATATTCTTATGGGGGCCAAATTATGTGTATTACACGGTCTGTGATCATCAAAGCGGGGAACAGAAGGCACACCCATGTTCCAGAGTCTTAGCTTTTAGGAATGGGGTCAGAATAGCTTATAGCCAAAATGGTTAAAACACTAGAGCCAAATTCAGAGTTAGAAAATACATTCAACGTGCCACATTGGCTTCAGAAACTGCCAGAAGCATCTATTTACCACAGAGAGTTTGATTCTTTCTATCTGTTCTCCTCTAACTTTCCTGGCTGGCAAAGTACCAGGATGATGTCTCTGGTTTTGAATCTGAATATAGAGAATTACATTTGAAGAAGTCTGAGAAGTTGAATATATGAAACTTTGATTAACTTGAAATAATAATTTGTAAACTGGATGCGCACACAATGATTGTAATATCTACCATATTTAAACAGAATTTATAAATATTGAATTTGAATGTAAATTTTAAATTCACTGAATGCAATATTCATTCAATTCAGTTTTAAATCAGGAAATAAAAGTTACATTTATGAATTTCATGATTTAAATTGTACATTATAAATGCTAAAATATTCCATTCAAATTCAATATCCTAAAACAAATTTAAAATACAATATTTTGGTACTAAAATCGCTCCATAACTAGAAGTTGTATAATCTCTCATTGAGATCATTCTGCAGCCCGTGCATTTGGCCACTGGCACCGCTAACTGGCACTCTGGCACGCTAACTGTGCAGGTTCAAGCTGAAGAGAATGGGCTGTAAAGGAAGCTAGTATTTCTATTTCTTTACCATAGTCATCTTTAGATCGTCCATTTCCTTCTTCTGGTCCGCAAGGGTTGTCTGCATTGTCTTGACATCATGTTGCACACTGGTTAACGTGCTGCCGATTGTAGCTACACTCTGCAAATTAAAACATTTTGAGAGTCACTTTCCAGATACATTTGTGGTTGACGCAAACAATGAGAAATTGGCAGTAATTCTAAACAAATATGTCAAATACTTCTTAATCTGAAAACTGTTTTACCTTTTGGAGCTCTTCAACTGTAGTTGGAAGATTGATTAAGTCTGAGGCTGATTTGATGTTGGCCTTTAGATGGTTCACTGCAGAGTCCAGCAAACTGATCTAATGGAATGGAGCAGAACGTTCAATTAAACTTGGCAAACACATTTCACTTCACATTCACTCTGAGCTTAGAGATACCCAATTTTTCCAAGTTGGAACTTTGAAAAATTCTTAACCTCAATTCAACCTGCCATGGTGTGAGAGGTTGCATATGAATGGCCATTAATTATTACACTTTTGTGTGTACATAACGGGGGTGGCTGGGATAACAGACCGTACATTAATTAGTTCTGCTGATATTGATAACACTTTCCCTTCACTAAAACAACTTTACCTTTCTGTTCATCTCCGTAAGGTTGGACCACAGTTTGTTCAGACCCTTGTCTCCACTTTCAATATCCTCCAGCTTTCTCTGTTTCATCTTCAGATCTTCACTTAGTTTTGGTATTTCATGTGATGACACTTTCTGGCTGGATTCCACTGTGGAGAGAAGATACATCAAGTTAATAACAATTTACTAAAACTGCAGTTATTGGGTTGTTTGATTGTAAAACTCAGCAATAAGTGATGGCTGTGCAAAGGTTTATTACAAGGTAAACTAGAGTAGTGTGTACTCTTATGGCTGAATTCTTGATTTAACCCAAAAGGCTGTGTCTGAAGGTTGACAAATAGCATGCTAGTTGTCTAACAAGCTTAGCTACATGCTTTGTAGTTACCTGGGGCGGCAGGTAGACTAGTGGTTAGAGCGTTGGACCAGTAACTGAAAGGTTGCTAGATTGAATCCCTGAGCTGACAAGGTAAAAATCTGTCGTTCTGCCCCTGAACAAGGCAGTTAACCCACTGTTCCTAGGCCATCATTGTAAATAAGAATTTGTTCTTAAATGACTTGCCTAGTTAAATAAATAAAACAATTGTTCATGGTAGCTAGCCTGTTTCAAATTACAAAGTTAGCTAGCCAGCCAGGTAACGTAAGCTAGCTAGACTAGTTGGCTAATAAGGTTAAATAAAATAAGATGACAGGTTGCTGTGTTTGTCTATCTGATGGCTTACTAGTATGCAGCTTTTCTTTGAGGGAGTCCAGGTCTTCTTTCAGAGCAATCTGCATCCAAAGCAGCCCGGCACAAGCCATAACACAGGCAGCCAGTATGATGAACAGGATCAAGGGATAGCAGACATTGCAACACTGCACGTAACTTATTCTATGATTAATTAGAAACACATAGTTTGCATTAATATTTTAGTCACAAGCTTCATGCATCATTGATAAACATAATTCTACAGGTTTAGTGAGACTAAGTACAAGTTTGATCACTTACTTCCCGAAAGCAGCGACAGTACCAAGGTTGCTGAATTCCTCTTCATCTGAACTTGACTCGGATTCTGAGTCTGGGGGCTCGGTTCGTAGGAGCCTGTGGCCGGACCCCTTCTTGGTTTTCTTCCTTTTACTGTCCCCAAGTCCGATCAATGCATTAAGCTCCTTCCTCTTCTTCATCTTCTTCTGTGGGGTCAGCGAACCCGCTGAGCCCGACTTAAACCCGACCAAATCCAACGTTTTGTCCAGTTTGGTTGTTGTAAATAACGTACTATAGCTAACGTTAGCCAGTAGAGTTAGTGTTGATAAGCTGATTGGTTTCGCCAACTAGCCTAGTTAGCTAGTTAGCTTACTTTGTAACTTGAAACAGTCTAGCTACAACGAACTGCCAATCACGTATGGTAACTAAGCATGTTAGACAATTATAGTAGCATGCTATTTTGAAAACTCGTAGTACTAGCTAGGTTAACGTCTGAAATAGTGAGCTAACGTTACAGTTCCAGCTGAGCTAGCTACCTGACACCGGCCGCACAACCAAGTTAAAATGGCGATTTCGAGATAACGTTACTACACAGCAAAATATGGTGTAGTCAGTATAAACTATAAATCAACTCACTTCTAGTACCACGACCAATATAATATAAACCTTACCAAAATTGTTTACATTTCTGTGCAGTCGTAAATTGATCTGACGCACTACCTGGCTAAAACAATCTTGTTTTGATGGTGAACATCTTTGACAGGGCATCCCTAAACTGGCACCTGATTGGTTGAATTCCCTTCCCTGTACTCCCATGTTTTGATACTGCCCCCAACAGGTGTGGCACATTTTTCATTGTTCTTAATTTCTTTACATGATGAAATGATCCTGTCAACAAATACCAGATATTGTACATTGACTACCATCTCTGTGAATAAATTCCCTGACTTGAACAATTTCTTAAATTGAATTTGACGATTTGAAACATACATTTTGTGTAATTAAATGTTTTGAACATACATTTAATTACACTGGAACTTCCATGGTCAGGGGCCCTGCCAGCGATGTTGGACCCCATGAAAATATATCACATTGGGCCCCGCCTCCACAGGCCGCACCAACCCTGCGCAATTGCTGTAACCACACGCCTCCAGAACCAAATCAAAGCTTTAAAATAACTCTACATTTGCAGGCTTGCAACTCTCCTGTAGTCCAATATTTACTGTACGATATTTACTGACAGTGAGCTGTGAAAATATAACACTGTGCAGACATGCATGCAACATTCGGCATACAGTGGAATTCACTATTTGATGCAAGACTGATACCCTCTATAAGAAATGTGCTAAAGGCCATCTTTTACAGTCTAAACGTAATTTTTATGGAAAATTCTATTAACATTAATGAATAACTTAAAATAAATATAACTTAAATATACATTAACCTTTTCAATTAAAATAAATTAACATTATCATCTATAGAATGATATAACAAGCAAAATAATAAAATCAGCAGCAGATGTTTGAACTAAGTATACATACCAACTAGAAAATAAGCACCTGTAAAAGTGGAAATGGAAAATGGAAAACAAAGTGGAAATGGAAATGAAAAGGCCTGATGGTGGCGCTAGAGGAAAGGTCAAGTGGTCACCAAATCAATAGGTTTCTTCCACTTGGGGTCTTGATTGTGCACAACAAATTTTATGGGAATCCAGCCATTACTTTCAGATACAGTGGGGCAAAAAAGTATTTAGTCAGCCACCAATTGTGCAAGTTCTCCCACTTAAAAAGATGAGAGAGGCCTGTCATTTTCATCATAGGTACACTTCAACTATGACAGACAAAATGAGAAAAAAAAATCTAGAAAATCACATTGTAGGATTTTTTATGAATTTATTTGCAAATTATGGTGGAAAATAAGTATTTGGTCAATAACAAAAGTTTATCTCAATACTTTGTTATATACCCTTTGTTGGCAATGACAGAGGTCAAACGTTTTCTGTAAGTCTTCACAAGGTTTTCACACACTGTTGCTGGTATTTTGGCCCATTCCTCCATGCAGATCTCCTCTAGAGCAGTGATGTTTTGGGGCTGTTGCTGGGCAACACGGACTTTCAACTCCCTCCAAAGATTTTTTATGGGGTTGAGATCTGGAGACTGGCTAGGCCACTCCAGGACCTTGAAATGCTTCTTACGAAGCCACTCCTTCGTTGCCCGGGTGGTGTGTTTGGGATCATTGTCATGCTGAAAGACCCAGCCACATTTCATCTTCAATGCCCTTGCTGATGGAAGGAGGTTTTCACTCAAAATCTCACAATACATGGCCCCATTCATTCTTTCCTTTACATGGATCAGTCGTCCTGGTCCCTTTGCAGAAAAACAGCCCCAAAGCATGATGTTTCCACCCCCATGCTTCACAGTAAGTATGGTGTTCTTTGGATGCAACTCAGCATTCTTTGTCCTCCAAACACGACGAGTTGAGTTTTTACCAAAATGTTCTATTTTGGTTTCATCTGACCATATGACATTCTCCCAATCTTCTTCTGGATCATCCAAATGCTCTCTAGCAAACTTCAGACGGGCCTGGACATGTACTGGCTTAAGCAGGGGGACACGTCTGGCACTGCAGGATTTGAGTCCCTGGCGGCGTAGTGTGTTACTGATGGTAGGCTTTGTTACTTTGGTCCCAGCTCTCTGCAGGTCATTCACTAGGTCCCCCCGTGTGGTTCTGGGATTTTTGCTCACCGTTCTTGTGATCATTTTGACCCCACGGGGTGAGATCTTGCGTGGAGCCCCAGATCGAGGGAGATTATCAGTGGTCTTGTATGTCTTCCATTTCCTAATAATTGCTCCCACAGTTGATTTCTTGAAGTCCAGCTTTCTAGCTAACTGACTTTCAATGGGACAGCATGGCAAGACTGCAAAGCCTGTCCTGGGACATAGTGGACCTCAAATATTTTTTTTAATTAGTTTTAGCTTACTGAAAGCTCTCTCGCCACCATCAACAGTCACAGGCAGTGTGCAAAATATACGTAAAGCAATGCAGACTTCTCCAAAAATGCTTTGCAGCTGCATCTTACATTCAGGAGACCAAGAGGGGACAAGTTAGGGGGGAAAGTGGCATCATATACAGTGTTCAGGTGTCTTACTTCATTTTGAAACTCAGGTGTAAGATCTCTGGAATACTTCATGATCAGTGGTTGGCACAGAGAAGGGACTTTATCCTCACTAATCTGCCCAACTTTCAGAACAGCAGAAAATCATTTTACAATTTTTGCAGTGGTGTGGAACCTAGTGTCCAAGTCACTTATGTTGTCCATAGCAGGGGTTGTGTATTACATAGGCTCTCTGGATGTTTACTTTCTGCCAAAAACAAGAAAAAGAAACCATTAGCTTTATTAGTACATTGTAAATAAAATATTATATTAATGATGATAGGTTAATAATTTAATATTGAAAATGTTTTACATAATGTTCTAATATTTTTTTAGGGCCCCTGTCAGTCACAGGCCCTTAGAATCATACTAAACCCCCTCCCCATACGGCACCCCTGTCCATGGTTGAAGTTGTCTCAACTTTTCTGCTCATACTTGGTTTTACATTTTTGCTGTTTCATGCAACTGCCTCTGATCTTTGCACCCACGTAGGCCTACCCATATTTGCAGTGTGCATAGGCTATGCATCTTCTCTTCTCTGTTTATCTTCCCCGACCTAGCACCAGTGGGGAGCCATCAGTTCTGATTCTGAGCATGTTGAACAGGGTCAGGACCTGACAGCGCTGAGCCGAAGCTGCCCAGGCTCTGTTGAGTGAACTTTGACCTTGGCCTGACCTATCTCCACTAGAGTGGAATCCCACTGTATCCCTCCTGATTCGATTTGCCCTGACCTTTATGCACTTGTCCCTTTGGCCTAAATCTATGGACTACTGAGCTATAAGCTACAGAGCACTTGTGCTAATTAGATCATATAGACCTAATGCATGTCTTTATTCTATCAACTCACTCATTTCATTTCAGCATGACGATTGATACCTCTACTCCAATGTCCTCTCTGGAAACGAAACCTGCAAAGCTCCTCAGAGGTAAGAGGTCAATCAAACATCTATAGGAACTCAGTAGATATAGGTGTTAAGGATCGTCTTACTGAGGGTTATGGTAATGCTGCTTTCATAAAAAACACACGTGGTCCCGTGTGGCTCAGTTGGTAGAGCATGGCGCTTGCAACGCCAGGGTTGTGGGTTCATTCCCCACGGGGGGACCAGGATGAATATGTATGAACTTTCCAATTTGTAAGTCGCTCTGGATAAGAGCGTCTGCTAAATGACTTAAATGTAATGTAAATGTAATAAACTCAGAAGTTGACCTTAATGGGATAGTTCACCCAAATTACAAAATTATATATTGGTTTCTTTGCCCTGTAGGCAGTCTATTGACAAGGTATGGCATCAATCCATGCTTTGGTTTAGTTTCCCTGTCACGGTTTTCACATGTTAACGTTTTAGCATTTGTGACACAAATCCCATTCAAGTCATGTGACTGATATTAGCATTTTTTTTTCACAATCATTTTTAGATTCTTTGATGATTGTGACATGATGCGCGGAAAATGCTAATGTCGGTCCCATGACTTGAATGGGATTTGTGCCACAAATGCTAAAACATTAGCATGTGGAAACAGTGCCAGGGAAACTAAATAAAAGGATGGATTGCTGTCATACCTTGCCCATGGTGTCACGTTCGTCGTATGAATCGGACCAAGGCGCAGCGTGGTATGCGTACATTCTTTATTATAATAAGAATGACCACTGAACAAACTAACCAAAATAACAAACCGTGAAGCTATACAAAACGAGTGCTGACAGGCAACTACACATAGACAAGAACCCACAAACACCAAAGGGAAAATGGCTACCTAAATATGATCACCAATCAGAGACAATGATAAACAGCTACCTCTGATTGGGAACCATATCAGGCCACCGTAGACATACAAATCACCTAGACCTACAAAAACCCTAGACATACAAAAAAAACTAGACAATACAAAAACTAACGTACCCACCCTAGTCACACCCTGACCTAACCAAAATATAAAGAAAACAGAGATATCTCAGGTCAGGGCGTGACACATGGATTGCTTACAAGGTAAGTCATTTTGAAATTTGGGTGAACTATCCCTTTAAGGCCATGGAAGGTCAATGCCATACCTTCAGTCAAATCTGGTGTTGCTTTAGCTTGATACTCTGATACTCTGCCTTTGTGCGTTAACTTGAATTAACAGGATAGAAGCTATTGTGCGAAAGCTAATACATCCAGTATAGCAAAAGAGGCATGTAGGTGGTAGAGTAAAAATTCAATCAGATGCTCATCTCTACTTAGAACACCTGGTGAGGGGACATGCGTCACGCTGTGGGTCTGTGCTAAACCCCCAGCATGATGCTCCAATTCAAAGCATAGGGAGGATGTTTCATCTCTTCGCTGGATTTCTTTACTTTTTAATCTCAGGCCTAAGACTGAAAAGGATGCTGCTTCAACCTTCTGTCTAGTCACATCGACAGCCACGAGGCAGGGAGTGAGGGGGGGTATCATTTATTTGTATTTCATTTTTTTATTGTCACACACCGAATAGGTGCAATGAAATGTGTTGTTTTACAGGGTCCCCCATTTTACCATAATACCAATCCACCGTACTCCTGATTACAATAAAACACTTGTTTTCACAGTTTGTTCACAGCAGGGGTCCCCTTACTCTCATCAGGGCTGATCCTGGGCAACGCAACTGTCTGTCTGGCAACGATCTATCTCATGCGCTGAGAGAGAATCTAAATGGATGGCATGATGGGAGATACTGAATAGAATTGACTACTAATTGAATGCTTTCATCTGACATGACAGACTGTTTGAATACAGATGAACTGCATTGGTTGGAGGTGGTGCTGCTCCTGGAATACTGACTCTGCTCATTAGGGGCGATGTTACCCATTTATTGTGGTCCACAGACCATTATGTTTAATGGCTGTTTTCATAAATCTCCATCAGGAATGATATTAGAGCCTGTTTTATTGTCTGTGATAAAAGGCCTAAGGGTGAAACAGTGTGTGGTACTCATTGAATGAAGAGCTATGTGGGGCCTATAAGAACATGCGTATCTATTGATATGATTGGTCTCTAAACAGTATGCTTCCAGCTCCTTGTGAGAGCTAGTGTATATGCCTTTGATAATTTGTTGACGGTCATATCTGTTAGCCTACTGAAGTTGGAGCAATGAGACATTTGAGGAATAACCATTCAATTGAATTTTACTACTAGTACATAGTCATTATGTCCTATACCTATTCAGTCAAAGCTTTGAAAGACCACGTCACTGCTGGTTTTCACTCTTTCCTTTTAAAGGTTCCAGTATATGGAATAAGTCCAAGGATATGTGATAGGTCCTAGGATTTGATCAGCCAATCAGCCAGTTTTTGAAATGTTATTTACTCTTCAGTTTTTTGTATATAGTATTTGCTGGTGTACATCAGCAGGGGGCAATGTTCTCATATAATAGAATATATGCAGGGTTTCTGCTTTCTGCTGGTTCTTGCTCTAGCACTACACAGCTGATTCAAATATTCAACTCCTCATCAAGCTTTTGATTATTAATCTGCTGTGTAGTGCTAGGTCAAAACTAAAATGTGAATGGGGGGCAGGACCGAGTTTGGGAAACCCTGAGATAGAGCATTGCAGAGAGTTGCTGTCTTAAAATGTGCAACGTAGAGTTGACTCCCCAACAAAAGAAGGTAAAGGTTGAAGATCACAGTAATGTCCTTATGGAGGTGTCAGCAAAACAATATGGCAGTTTTATATTGATTTCATTTTAATAATGCGAACATCAATAATGCATGTGCATATTTGTTGTTAATCAATGGCATATTGAGCATAAAATATTTTAGCCTGGTCTCATAGACTAGACACAACATAGTAAACTTCACTACATTCTTATTGAAAATATTGTACTTTTTATTCCATAAATTTTTCCTGACAATCAAAAGTACTTATTACATTTTGAATGCTTAGCAGGACAGGAAAATGTTGAAAATCACTCACTTATCAAGAGAACACGTGGTCATCCCTACTTCCTATGGTCAGGCGGACTCACTGAACACGAATGCATCTTTTGTAAATAATGTCTGAGTGTTGGAGTGTGCCCCTGTCTATGCGTACATTTTAAAAACAAGAAAATGGTGCCATCTGCTTTGCATAATATAAGGAATTTAAAATTATGTATACTTTTACTTTATACTTTTGATACCTAAGTATATTTTAGCAATTACATTTACTTTTCATACTTAAGTATATTTAAAACAAAATCCTTTTAGACTTTTACTCAAGTAGTATTTTACTGGGTGACTTTCACTTCTATTTGAGTAACTTTCTATTAAGGTATCTATACTTCTACTCAAGTATGACAATTGGTTTCCACCACTGCCCTTATCTTAACTCTTTTAGCTAACCCTTCCCCTAACCCTAACCTGAACCCAACTCCTAAACTTAACCATAACCCTAAGTATTTTGTAGCCGGTCCGGCTGACGTTTGTGTATGCCATAGGACTGTGTTTTTGCTTAGTGAAATTGTTCACTTTAAGTTTGTATTATTCTGTTTCATTTGTTCCCAGGGGGGAAGGGGAAGGCACCTTGGGAGTGCTTAGGCAAGAGGCCTGTGGGCATACATATACTCGTAGAATGTGCTATGTCTATGCACACTAGATAAGACCTGGGCGGACCATCCCCTGTATTTTGGTTAGTGCACCAGTTGGTGCTAGTTAGGTAAGTTGTGGGTAGGTAGATAAGGTAGGAGAGGGGGCTCTCTAACTTTTACTTTCTTTGCTTTGGTTCCATCCAGCCGCTTTTCCCCAAATTACCGTGTGAAGGAAATAAATTCCCTGTTAACGTAATATATTCTGCCTCTGTCATCCTTACCCGCACCTACAGTCACTCAATGGGGAGTTAGTTGAGTGTAGCAGGTTGTTGCGTTCCCTCCTCCAAGAGGCGTGCGTAACATAAGAACTTTGAATGTTTCTTCAAGTGCAGTTGCAAAAACCATCAAGCACTATGATGAAACTGGCTCTCATGAGGACCGCCACAGGAAAGGAAGACCCAGAATTACCTCTGCTGCAGGGGATACGTTCATTAGAGTTACCGGCCTCAGAAATTGCAGCCCAAATAAATGCCTCACAGAGTTCAAGTAACAGACACACATTTTTGGTTCCAACCGCCGTGATTTTGTGAGACGCAGAGTAGGTGAACTCATGGGTGGTTCCCACTGTGAAGCATGGAGGAGGAGTGATGGTGTTGGGGTGCTTTGCTGGTGACACTGTCTGTGATTTATTTAGAATTCAAGGCACACTTAACCAGCATGGCTAGCACAGCATACTGCAGCGATATGCCATCCCATCTGGCTTGCGCTTATTTTATTTCACCTTTGTTTAACCAGGTAGGCTAGTTGAGAACAAGGTCTCATTTACAACTGCGACCTGGCCAAGGTAAAGCAAAGCAGTGCGACACAAACAACAACACAGGGTTACACATGGAATAAACAAGCGTACAGTCAATAACACAATAGAAAAAAGAAAGTCTATATACAGTGTGTGCAAATGGCGTGAGGAGGTAAGGCAATAAATAGGCCATAGTAGCAAAGTAATTACAATTTAGCAGATTAACACTGGAGTGATAGATGAGCAGATGATGATGTGCAAGTAGTGAAACTGGTGTGCAAAAGAGCAGAAAAGTAAATAAAAACAATATGGGGATGAGGTAGGTAGATTGGGTGGGCTATTTACAGACGGACTATGTACAGCTGCAGCGATCGGTTAGCTGCTCAGACAGCTGATGTTTAAAGTTAGTGAGGGAAATGTAAGTCTCCAGCTTCAGCGATTTTTGCAATTCGTTCTAGTCACTGGCAGCAGAGAACTGGAAGGAAAGGCGGCCAAATGAGGTGTTGGCTTTGGGGATGACCAGTGAGATATACCTGCTGAAGCGCGTGCTACGGGTGGGTGTTGTTATCGTGACCAGTGAGCTGAGATAAGGCGGAGCTTTACCTAGCATAGACTTATAGATGACCTGGAGCCAGTGGGTCTGGCGACGAATATGTAGCGAGGGCCAGCCAACTAGAGCATACAGGTCGCAGTGGTGGGTGGTATAAGGGGCTTTGGTAACAAAACGGATGGCACTGTGATAGACTGCATCCAGTTTGCTGAGTAGAGTATTGGAAGCTATTTTGTAGATGACATCGCCGACATCGCTTAGTGGGACTATCATTTGTTTTTCAACATGACAATGACCCAACACACCTCCAGGCTGTGTAAGGGATATTTGACCAAGAAGGAGAGTGATGGAGTGCTGCATCAGATGACCTGGCCTCCACAATCACCCGACCTCAACCCAATTTAGATGGTTTGGGATGAGTTTGGCCGCAGAGTGAAGGAAAAGCAGCCAACACGTGCTCAGCATATGTGGGAACTCCTTCAAGACTGTTGGAAAAGCATTCCAGGTGAAACTGGTTGAGAGAATCCCAAGAGTGTGCAAAGCTGTCATCAAGGCAAAGGGTGGCTACTTTGAAGAATCTCATATATAAAATATATTTTGATTTGTTTTACACTTTTTTGGTTACTACATGATTCCCCTATTGACCTAGATAGTTTGTGTGTATGCATTGATATGTAGGCTACGTGTGCCTTTAAAAAAACATTTAGCTGTTCTTGTCTATTAATGTTCTGTATCATGTTTCATGTTTTGTATGGACCCCAGGAAGAGGAGCTGCTGCTTTTGCAACAGCTAATGGGGATCCTAATAAAATACAAAAATACCAAGAGAATGCCAAGAGTGTGCAAAGCTGTCAATAAAGATAAAGGGTGGCTACTTTGAAGAATCTCAAATATAAAATATATTTTGATTTGTTTAACACTTTTTTGGTTACTACATGATTCCATATGTGTTATTTCATAGTTTTGATGTCTTCACTATTATTCTACAATGTAGAAAATAGTAAAAATGAAGAAAAAGCCTGGAATGAGTAGGTGTGTCCAAACCTTTGACTGGTACTGTATATGCTCTTAATTCATCTCTCATTTAGATTTAAATATACAATGTGTTTAGTGAAGAGCCTACTGAGAAACAACACCATGTTCTAAATAATCATTTTGCATGGTGCTAATTCAAAGGTACAGTAGTATCTTGAGCATCCACAGAGAGAGATCCAAAGACTGAGCATGAGTAATCAGTATAGGGATAATACATTGTTCTTAGAAACACAGGCATTATGAAAATGTTAAAGTGAGACATATTTGTGACCTTTTATCTTGAAAAGAATACATTAATATTAAAAGAAATGAATTATTATGCAGTTGTTAAAAAAACAGCAAAGGACATTCCTTCTGACGTTTACGACGCAATCTGCTAACCACTACACAATCTGCTAACCACTACACAATCTGCTAACCACTACACAATCTGCTAACCAGTACACAATCTGCTAACCACTACACAATCTGCTAACCACTACACAAGAAAAAGAACCAGAAAGAGGAGTATTAATACTTGTTATTATGTGCAAGGATTATTTTTTCTTATAGCTCACGCCTTGTTGTATGTGATTTGTGATTCTATTGTTGAGGTAGAGAGAGAGGCTTCCCTGTTTGGGCTTTACTGTGTTTGACTGTATTCATGTACTGTCAAACACTGAGGTTGATCTGTGATTCTCTTTGTACAGGCTTCTCTCCCCGCACAGCTCAACAGGCCAGACACAAAGAGGAAGAGAGAGAACCCTTGATGAGGTGCAGAAGAGGGAAACCAGCACATTCGGGTATAACCAAGCTTTTTCAAAGCATTCTCAGCGAACTGGATCATTTATGCTCCAGCTAAAGGCATGGAAATCAGCCACACTGCGCATTGGGAAAGTGATATGCCATGTTTTGTCATCGTATTTTGTGTCTGTTAGTACTCTAAGGTCTAGTGTGACTCTCAACAACATTGACTGTGAAACTGCGGCAGAGAGCCTGAATAGGAATCTAAATAGCAGAATATCTCTACTGCTAATGAGATCAAGAGCTAAGGGAAAGGCATATTTGCAGGGGAAAAAGAGGAAGAGAGCGGATTAAGAGTGGATTTATATGTAGCCTGCCACTAAAACAAGCATGCCCTGCTGTGGAGTTCCCTGTGGATGGCAGGGCAGGGGGCGAGGGATTAGTCTAACATGAGGCTGTTTAGAATGGAAGTGACTGACAGGCAAAGACAGGCAAAGACAAAAAGCTGTAGGGAGAACACATGCAAAATGTCAACTATTGTTGTTGTGGCAACAGTGATGTTGATGGATGGTGATGATGGCGATGGTGGTGATAGTGATGATGATGAGGGTGAGGGGGATGATGATAGTCTCAGTGGTTGGCTTTGTGCTGCTGGAGGCTAACACTACTGAAAGTGTACCATGTGTTCTATTTAACCTGTGTTTGTGTGTCACAGGAAATTATTTATTATGAGAGGCTCCATATTTGGAAAACAATTGTCTTTGATGTTCAACAGAATAACACTCAAGGCAGTTCAGATGGTTCTTTTAACTCTCACTAATAAGAGATTATGAAGTTAAGACTTTGCCCTTAAAGGGAAATTGCAGCAATGAAACCTAGCAGCAGCATCATGCATATTCATGAGATGTTGATGGTAAACACGTCATCACAATCAAAACAAATATCCGCGGCCATCGTTATTGGTTTCTAAATTACATCGCACCAGGAACTGAAACCAAAACAGCTTGGCACCAGATGGAATCCTCAAAGCACAAGGAAAATGATGGTGTGCTTTTATTGGGGAAACTATATGCATTAGTCTGTGTTGCTCAGAAAAATATATTTTAGATTAAAACTGTGACAAATCTATGCAGCACATTCCTCCATTATTCTAATATGGAGTGTCCAAATGCGTTGTCTGGTGATAATGTCAAGTATATATTCTAAGCATGGCAAGTACTTATTCTGCTTGAAGACCAGCATGGAATTGAGTGGGGTTAATTGGATAAAGAATAGGAAAACAACATCTCAAAAATCAAGAAAATATAATCTGATAATAATAGTGTGTATTGCAAGGTTTTGACTTCCATCAACATTAGTCTAAATTACGATTTGAAAGGTCTCTGTTATTATAACTGTTAATCGTTACAGATCATGCTGGGCTTAGGGTACCAAGACTAAACACATATATAAACAGTTAACTTACAGTGCAAACCAACATTCTTCCTGCATTCTTAGAAAAAAAGTCTGTCCCCATAGGAAAACCCTTTGAAGAACCCTTGTTGGTTCCAGGTAGAACCCTTTTGCTTCCATGTAGAATCTAATGGGGACAGCCGAAGAACCCTTTTGGAACTCTCTGAATCAGATAGGTGCGGGGGGCTGCCTTAATCAACATCCAGGTCTTGGGCGCCCGGGGAACAGTGGGTTAACTGCCTTGCTCAGGGTCCTGAACAAGCAGGTGTTTAAATCTAAAGTTGAACAGTCAAACTTTCCTAATTGGAGCAATTAGTATGCTGATATCAAATCAAAGTTTATTGGTCACGTACACAGATTTGCAGATGTTATCATAGGTGCTGCGAAATGCTTGTATTGCTAACTCTCTCAAGGGAAAGCATTTTGGCTGGCTTTGAAAAAGCGCCGGAGATGTAAAACTTGTCTTGCTGGAGGCCTGCCATTGGGCTTCTTCGACATTGCAGCTGACAGTGCAGTCGACTACCGACTGACTGATCTACAAAGAACCTTGCATCATAAATAACTACTCATTATTATTTGTAGATCAGTCAGTCAGTCACAATTTACCCATGATACATTACGGTTTTGATCCTCTCGAACGCGGCCCTAGTCTCATGTCCTGGCAACTGCTTGTCGCGTGACAATGGTCACATTCTCCTGCTGAGATGTTGCATGCATCAACCAATTGATTCAGTTGTAGGACTGACTAGGTATCCCCCGTTCCCTTTCCCAATGGTTGTGTGCCACGTCATCCAGGGGTGTCATCACACCCAAAATTGGAAGGGGCGTAAAGTACGTGATGATGGCTGGGGGGTGGTCCGGAGGGGGGCTATAAAACAGCTTGTTCCTGCAGTCTAGAACCATATCCATTATGCTTAATTCTATGTAAAATTCTGTCAATTTTTTCTGCATATCTAAGCTTACCTCTTGAGTTGTCTGTCTTTTTTTTAAAGAAACTAAATATGCTTCTCTGCATCTCTGCTAAAATCTGGGTAAAAGATTGAAAGGAATGTGAGTATTATTCAGAACATTTAGTAATTGCTTACTTTTCTAAAGTCTACCAACCTTGCCAGCAGGCATGCCAGTTAAGATTGTTAGACAAGCCAGCCACTCAAACTTGATTGATACCTTGAAATGGCTTCTTGGTGATCAAATTCATGTATTCCGGTCTACTTAAGGCTGTTGCTCCCCCATAGACACCAATGTGATAGCTGCTGGGTATGGTCTACTTAGCTCATTGAATACCATTGAAACAGAAAAAAACGAGGAAGCCAGAGGTCTCACTTCCTATTCCGTCTCTGCTCTACACTCTCCTCTACTGACGGAATCCGTTCACCTCGGAAGGGACCACCTCTGGTCCAGTCAGTTTGCTGATTCCTCAAAATACAGATAATATGTATTGTTATAAATAATTATGATAAAACATGGGCTTAAAAATGTCGTTTTTATTTAACCGCTTTTAATTGGAATGTTTTTAAAAAATCATCTGAGGGGGCACGTGGCCGTATGCCCCCTATGGGCATGACACCTCTGACATCATCGACTGTGTCATCGACTGATAGATTGCTGTAACATATGATGTGGTTAGCTGATACTTAAAATACCTATCCAGGCATTTTAAGATCTGGCATGCATCAGCAACGCCTGGGCAGAGGAACGTGCCCCTTGGGAGGCCTGCCTAAAGAATAGACAAGAGAAGAGGGTAAGGAGGTCTGGACATTGTTCCAACCATATCCTTATTATCAAATCAAGGTAATAATAAGCTTGACTGAAAAACCTTTTTGGCAATGCAAATATTAACAGTTTTAGGGAAAATTATGATAGTATGCGATACACTGTATATTGCCTATTCATATGGAAAATAGGCAATAGAAAGTACAGTTTCTCATTGAAAGTACAGTTACTGATTTTGACCACGGCCAGTACTGCTGTCTGGAAATAGTAAAGTGGATAAATAAATAAAATGACTGAGAATCCATTATTTCAGCGAGAAATCAAGTCTGAAATTTCAAAGTAGAAATGTTAAACTTCAGAAGCCTTTTTAAACCTAAAATAAACAATACGTTTTAGATTTTCTCCATTGCTGGAAAGTTATACTGCAACAGAGTAATCAAATTAAGATTCCACACCTGTACGATGATGGGTTCTTTACTGACATGTCTTACTTGAATGCTCCACTTGACTCTTCCACTTGACTGTTCTACTTGACTGTTCCACTTGACTGTTTCATTACAAAAAAGTATCATCAGCTGACTGTATTTAATCTAATCACATGACATTGGTGGTTGTTAGTAAAGGATAGTGGCTCATCCAGGTTAAAAGTATGCAAAATGTCTTCAACACATACATATTCTACTTATAGTCAGAGCTATTCAATCAAGCAATGGACTTGACTGATATTACATCAAAATAGGAAACAGATTGATTCTGCATAGTTATACTGTATAGTGAGTATGCAGATGAAAAAGCACACTTCTGATTAAACAAAATCTCTGCTCCACAATTACTTCTCATAATAAAAAATGCAATTTTGAATGAACCGAAACCACCTGAAACAGTCTGTTTGGCTGGATAATGAAACAAATCGCCATGGTGACACAGAGACACTGAGGATGGAGGGGGAGGATGTGCCCGTGCGTGCGTGCGTGCGTGGGTGGGTGCGTGCGTGCGTGTGTGTGTGTGTAGAGTCTTTATTATCCCCGGAGGGGGCAATTCATTTTCCAGCACCTAGTAAACACACATTGAACACATGACAATAAATATACACCAAAACAATAAATACAGCAATATGTACATAACTACCAGTACTACTACAGCTTATTGAGAAAGCTGATAGCAGCTGGCATGAAGAAGGGTTTAGACCTGTTAGTTTTAAACGTGGGGAACCTGTATCTGTGTTGTGAGGAAAGCAACATAAATTCATCAAACAAGGGATGCTGGGTGTCTCTCAGAATGGATCCCTGATTTTCCCTTCCACAGATAACATCCACATTGGCCTCAAAACTCAGTTTGCTGTGAAGGAAAGTGCCAACCCACGGGCACAAACTGGTTGAATCAATGTTGTTTCAATGTAAATTGTCAACGTATTGTGATGTGGAATCAATGTGGAAAATACATTGGAATCAAAAAGTAATCAACCAGTACTGTTTTCATCTCATTTCAACCAGCGTTGTAAACATTGAAATTGGGGCAAAACTTCAATTTAAATACATTGTCGTAACCTGACTATCAAGTCTTTACATCAATCTAATTTCAACATAATCACCAGAACTATGTATATGTTGAAATGGTGTTGAAAAATCCACATAGAAACGTAAATAAAAATGTTCATCCTATGGTTAAAATTATGTAGAATTTTAGATTTATATTTTAGATTATTTTATTTGACCTTGTTTCAATGTTGATAGTAAAAGGGTATGTTTGAATCAAAGTCATAGTTTTAACGTCATGCCATCATCCTAAAATGAGAAGCCACAGTCCATCAACTGCTGCCTGAACAGTGACTCTTAATGGTACATGAGGAGTAACACACTTCAGTGAGAGCAAGTCTACCATCCAGATGTGTATCTCTATGTACCCTGCTTGTCTTTGAAAACAACCTCTGTTCATTTCAGCTGAGCTATCATGGAAACACAATTAGATGTTGATCAGCTTCCATGCTCATTTACTTGGACTACCTAAATAAAATGTAATAGCTGAAAGTAACTCCTCAAACTTTTCTTACACAACCTGTATGTGAAAGTACATTTGGGATTGAGGTTGGGTTTATGCAGGCTGATTTGCCCAAGAAAGGACACCATCATTTCAACATGTAGCTAGATATACTCTCATTCATCTATGGTTGATTTGACCTTTGGAAGTTAAGAAGTAGTTACCATTAGCCCTATAAATAGGAGGCCAAATTCATTATATTAATATTGGGAAGATATTTGTATTGATCATTGGTCTCCACTGGCTCACCATCTGTCAGAGTCTGCTTTGGTGGCAGTGACCTCCTCCAGAAATCAATAGCCATATCCTTGGTTTTCTTGACATTAAGTTCTAAGTAGGACCAGGCACACCATTCAACAAACTCATCCCCCGTGTGTGCGTGCGTGTGCGTGTGCGTGTGCGTGTTTCAGTGTGTGGGATTCATTGTGTGTGTTTCAGTGTGTGTACAGTCTCCACAGTTACTAAGCGAGATTACCAAGGGAAAGGAACGCTTATGCCTTCCAATGCATGTTTCTTAAATTACGCTTCTTGGGTCATTTCCAGGGGGAAAAGCGGGCCTGCGGCATGTCTAATTCTCCTATAATACCTCCAGAAATAGAGAATCTCTTCCAAGGCAGGATCCCAGCTCGCCTTTGTTTGACATTCTGTAAGAAGAATTACTAGAAAACTTTGAAAAGCTTCCACTCTGGGCCATATTCAATCAAACTCAATCAAACTCACTTGCGTTAACATCAAAATGTATTTTGTTTTGTTTCTAGATGCCCAAGCCCCACAAGTTTGATTGAATCCCAGCCTGTAAGCAGGCTCCTCAACTCAATTAAATCCAACTGGTATTGCGGTACTGACACAGTAGCTCAACTACTATCACAGAGGGGGTTTGGGTATTGTAAAACCCTAGCAGGTTTATATTTCAAATAATGATATTTTTTGCTCATTAAGATGAGTTTTGAAATTAAATTCAAAGAAATGAACAGTGTCATGAATATTGTCTTAAATCTAAAAGCTGTGGATGGATTATTTAATGAAGAATTATTTTACTCCAGTTATATTCCCTCATACCCTTGATTATTCCAGTAATTTATGTTACCTAAAATGTACAGACAATAACAGATTTATCATAACCTACTGTAAAATATTCATATATTAAAGCAAGTTATTCAATTATAAAATGTCATGCTAAAGTTTATATTGATGCTGGCATTGAAATTAACTGAATTTGTCAATGACTTTCCAATGTCATTGAGCTATTCTCACAGTCATGGGAAAATTCTCTTTAGCTCCATGCTTTTAGAATGGAGAGCCCAACCTGCTAACATAACATGGGTTATACAAGGGATGTGAGGTCCCTTACACATCCTTTAACAAGATAGTGACTATACCCAGAGGGAATTGTTTAACTCTGCTGGAAGGCTGCATGGAAAGACCGTCTCACAGGTGTCATGTCAATCATAGCAGGGGTCATGGTCTGACATTCATTTGACATGTGTTTGTATTTTCTCAATTTCCCTCCATTTCGGAAAGGAGCTCTACTCTGTGTCCTGGAGTCAAACTAACACCCTTGGTGCACATAGATAGGCTACACCAGAGACTCATTCTGTGGTTCCTCCTGTGAACTACACTGTATAGTATGAAAGGAAAGTCAGAATTGATTTTTGTCCAATTGCTATGCACTGTTGAAGCACACAATAATAATAGTATTAATAAATAAATACATTGATAAATATTATTTCAGTAATGATAACACAAACACTCAATTTAATTTGGGAAATCCATGTAGCTATAGAGGCATTATTTCAGGGTAACTATAAAGGGAATTATTTATGTAATCACAATGCACAAGGTATCTAATAATAGTCTGTAGCATAGATGTCTAATTTCTAAGTAAATCCAAACATATGAGATCAAAGGTGGTAGCTGAGTACATACAACTTTATGTAATAGCTTGTTACAGTATCATTACAAAGGTTATTCAACTGCAATTACTCAGCTTAACATAGTTGAACTTGGACCAAGAACAAACAACAAGCATTTCATTTTACCCATTGAGTTAGTTGAAGTGCTGGAATGTTTCTTATTGTATATCTCATATGAAATTCATATTCATATTGAAAGGTTGAAGGTCAGCGGCTTCCTTCAGCATCCACTCTCTGAATAAATGTGTATCCTTCTCAGGAGAAAACCCTCAATGGTAGGAGTCAGGGTTAATTACTTTTCAATTCCCATACAGTTGTCTCCTCTATAGAGGCCAACATATGATATACAGTGCCTTCAGAATGTATTCATACCCCTTGACTTATTCCACATTTTATGTTACAGCCTGAATTCAAAATGGATGAAATATTTGTTTTCCCTCACCCATCTACCCACAATAACCCATAAGGACAAAGCAAAACATTTGTTGAAAATGAAATACAGAAATATATAATTTACATAATTATTCAGAACTCTGAGTCAATACAGGTTAAAATCATTGTTGGTAGTGATTACAGCTGTGAATTCTGGGTAAGTCTCTAGGAACTTTGCACACCTAGATTGTACAATATTTGGTTGTCGGCCATTTTCAAGTCTTGCCATAGATTTTCAAACTGATTTAAGTCAAAACTGTAAATAGGCCACTCAGGAACATTCAATGTTGTCTTGGTAAGCAACTCCAGTGTATATTTGGCCTTGTGTTTTAGGTTATTGTCCTGCTGAAAGGGGAATTTGTCTACCAGTGTATGCTGGAAAGCTGACTGCACCAGGTTTTTCTCTAGGATTTTGCCTGTGTTTAACTTTAGTCTACTTTTTTTATCCTAAAAAACTCCATAGTCCTTGCCGATGACAAGCATACGCATAACATGATGCAGCCACTACCATGCTTGAAAATATTAAGAGTGGTACTCAGTGATGTGTTGTGTTGGATTTGCCCAAACATAAAGCTTTGTATCCAGGACATAAAGTTAATTTTCTTAGCCAAATGTTTTGCAGTTTTACTTTAGGGCCTTCTTGCAAACAGGATGGATGTTTTGGAATGTTTTTATCCTGTACAGGATTTCTTCTTTTCATTTTGTCAATTAGGTTAGTATTGTGGAGTTACTGCAATGTTGTTGATCCATCCTCAGTTTTCTCCTATCACAGCATTAAACTCTGTAACTGTTTCAATGCCACCGTTGGCCTCATGGTGAAATCCCTGAGATGTATCCTTCCTCTCGTGCAACTGAGTTAAGAAGGACACCTGTATCTTTGTAGTGACTGGGTGCATTGATACACCATCTAAAGTGTAATTAATCACTTCACCATACTCAAAGAAATATTCAATGTCTGCTTTTAAAATGTTGACTCATCTACCAATAGGTGGCCTTCTTTGCGAGGCGAAAACCTCCCCGGTCTTTGTGGTTGAATCTGCGCTTGAAATTCACTGCTTGACTTAAGAGACCTTACAGATAATTGCATGTGTGGGGTACAGAGATGAGGTGATTCAAAAATAATGTTAAGCACTTTTATTGTACACAGAGTGAGTCCATGCAACTTATTATGTGACTTGTTAAGCAACATTTTACTCCTGAACGTATTTATGTTTGCCATAACAAAGGGGTTGAATACTTGTTAACTCAAGACATTTCAGCATTTTCATTTTTAATTAAATTGTAAAAAATTCTAAAAACATAATTCCACTTAGACATTATGGGGTTTTGAGTGTAGGCCTGTGACACAAAATTTCGATTTGATCAATATTAAATTCAGGCTGTAACACAATAGAATTTGGATAAAGTCAAGGGGTGTGAATACTTTCTGAAGTCATTGTATAATGCACTCTGCTCTGATTCCCCGTAAGCGTAGAAGGTTGTAGTAATGTATTGCACAGTTGAACTCTTATGAGGCAGGAGAAAAGAAGACACAACACTGGTAACCCAGCCAAAGTAAGGAACACACTATACTGTATGTCTGAAAGTGATACACTAGAGACAATTGAAAACAATTATTTTCAGACAGAACACCATTGGGAATATAAAGTAATATCGAGACCATTTTCAAAAGCAGATGGTTTTGAAACTCTCAACATGCTCTTGCTCTAATCTTCTTGACATATATCATCATGGCTGAAAATGTGTTTTTATTGGAGGTCATGTATGACATTTATATAAAGCAATTATGCTATCATGTACTGTATCAGGAAAAACATGCCATGGATTAAAATTCTTGCTATGCATAGACATAGACATGCTGAAAAAAGCCAACTGACATTTACTCCTGAGGTGCTGACTTGCTACACCCTCGATAACTACTGTGATTATTATTATTTGACCATGCTGGTCATTTATGAACATTTGAACATCTTGGCCATGTTCTGTTATAATCTCCACCCGGCACAGCCAGAAGAGGACTGGCCACCCCTCATAGCCTGGTTCCTCTCTAGGTTTCTTCCTAGGTTTTGGCCTTTCTATGGAGTTTTTCCTAGCCACAGTGCTTCTACACCTGCATTGCTTGCTGTTTGGGGTTTTAGGCTGGGTTTCTGTACAGCACTTTGAGATATTAGCTGATGCACAAAGGGCTATATAAAATAAACTTGAAACTTGATTTGATAGACATCATGACTTTATTTCGCTTTCTCTGACAATGTCCCTCTAGCAATTACCTGCCATGAAACAAAATACGGTATTTCAGGCCCAATAAGTGCCATCTGCATGTATTCCTATCTAGAAGGTTAGCACCTCGGTTAGATGGAAAAAGAAAGAATGCTATAGATGTTCTGCTTTTTCTGACGGTGTTCTTTTAGTCTTTTCTTGCTCACTTAATGTCAGTTTTGACGTTTTACCATCAAAATGCTGCTGCTCTCAGATGTTTTATTCAAATCCTTCCATCTAAGAGATCTCTGAAAAAATGAAGAAACCTTCATTCAAACCCAGGCGGATAAAACACACGGGGCTAATCAGGATGGCCTACTTTTCCTGTCTTCATTTTTCAGCCCTCCTGACAGACTTTTTAATTACATTTTTTTCTAATCCTCTGAATTTACATGAGGAGTGAGGACTAGATCCTACTGTCACTGTGAGTTTTTACATTTAGGTGGATTTTGGAAACAATGTGTATATTTTAAGGAACACACAATGAGATTTATGTATACAACCTGTAAGAAGTTGGATGATTTCATGATCAAGCTGGGAAATGTACAGTACCAGTCAAAAGTTTAGACACACTTACTCATTCAGGGGTTTTCCTTTATTTTTACTATTTTCTATATTGTAGAATAATAGTGAAGACATCAAAAACGATGAAATAGCACATATGGAATCATGTAGCAACCAAAAAAGTGTTAAACAAATCAAAATATATTGTATATTTGAAATTCTTCAAAGTAGCCACCCTTTGCCTTGATGAGAGCTTTGCACACTCTTGTGATTCTCTCAACCAGCTTCATGAGGTGGTCACCTGGAATGCATTTCAATTAACAGCTATGCCTTGTTATAGGTTCATTTGTGGAATTTATTTCCTTGTTAATTCGTTTGAGCCAATCAGTTGTGTTGTGACAAGGTAGGGGTGGTATACAGAAGATAGCCCTATTTGGTAAAAGACCAAGTCCATATTATGGCACGAACAGCTCAAATAAGCAAAGAGAAACGACAGTCCATCATTGCTTTAAGAAATGAAGGTCAGTCAATACGGAACATTTCAAGAACTTTGAGCGTCTCTTCAAGTGCAGTCGCAAAAACCATCAAGCACTATGATGAAACTGGCTCTCATGAGGACCGCCACAGGAAAGGAAGACCCAGAGTTACCTCTGCTGCAGAGGATAAGGTCATTAGAGTTACCAGCCTCAGAAGTTGCAGCCCAAATAAATGCTTCACAGAGTTCAAGTAACAGACACATCTCAACATCAAATGTTCAGAGGAGAATACGTGAATCAGGCCTTCTTGGTCCAATTGACGCAAATAAATCACTACTAAAGGACACCAAAAAGAAGAAGAGACTTGCTTGTGCCAAGAAACACGAGCAGTGACATTAGACAGGTGGAACTCTGTCCTTTGCTCTGATGAGTCCAAATTTGAGATTTTTGGTTCCAACTGCCGTGTCTTTGTGAGACGCAGAGTAGGTGAATGGATGATCTCCGCATGTGTGGTTCCCACCGTGAAGCAGGAGGTGTGATGGTGTGGGGGTGCTTTGCTGGTGACACTGCCTGTGATTTATTTAGAATTCAAGGCACACTTGACCAGCATGGCTACGACAGCATTCTGCAGCGATAAGCCATCCCATCTGGTTTGCGCATAGTGTGTATCCAAACTTTTGACTGGTACTGTATATTAATGTTTTTTTCAGGGAGAAGTTGAGGACATACTTTGTCATGCTTTTCAATGATTTGGGTGGTGGGCAAACCAAACCGTTGCATTATCTGGTGGTGTCTCTCCCATAAACTTTTTTCAATTGAAATTCTTAAAATCTGTGGAATCAATCTTTTGATTGAACTCTACCATTCATGTGCATATACAGAAAGGTAATAAGAAATCATTGAGCTATTGCAACTGTAACCAAACTACAATAATGTGACTTAATTCCTTTTTGACAGTCATGTTCCTTGGAAATATAATTCCCCCTACACTCTGTGCCAGCACAATGTTATGTGACATGCTCATCATGACACAACACATATGTCAGTCTACACTCTCCATCTCGTTTCCTCAATCCATCAGCCAGTGTTTGGGTAAACATTCAGAGTGGCCAGGCACATGGAAATACAGCTGTCAATAGACACAATTTAATTTCTCTGAGCACAACAGCGGTTTACACAATGGTAACACCGTTCAAAACAGAACGTTCGCCAAGCCGGTAGAGATAAACTGTTACCACTGGGAAATTGGACAGTAAAACGAAGGGAGGATGTCATAACAAGATATCCAATTGATTGACATTAGTGTCAGGGCGTATGTGACGGCTGTTGGGCACACAGTTGCAGAAATGCCACAAAGTGCACACTACTTTCAATGGTGCCAGGACATGTCCAGTACACAGCAGCAGAATTTGTATAATGGCTGCTAGTTCTGAGAGACTGGTCCTCTGACTCTGACTGTTCCTTATGTCAACACTTTTAATGGAGTTATGATGGTTCATTTGTAATTCTATCAAATCCATGTTGACTGAAGGATCAATTATTCTGAATCACAAAATATTGGAATAAAGCCACACTATGCAACCCGAGTTATCATGTCATCATATGTGTATACACTATGCAACCCGAGTTATCATGTCATCATATGTGTATACACTATGCAACCCGAGTTATCATGTCATCATATGTGTATACACTACGCAACCCGAGTTATCATGTCATCATATGTGTATACACTATGCAACCCGAGTTATCATGTCATCATATGTGTATACACTATGCCACCCGAGTTATCATGTCATCATATGTGTATACACTACGCAACCCGAGTTATCATGTCATCATATGTGTATACACTATGCCACCCGAGTTATCATGTCATCATATGTGTATACACTATGCAACCCAAGTTATCATGTCATCATATGTGTATACACTATGCAACCCGAGTTATCATGTCATCATATGTGTATACACTATGCAACCCAAGTTATCATGTCATCATATGTGTATACACTACGCAACCCGAGTTATCATGTCATCATATGTGTATACACTATGCAACCCAAGTTATCATGTCATCATATGTGTATACACTATGCAACCCGAGTTATCATGTCATCATATGTGTATACACTATGCAACCCAAGTTATCATGTCATCATATGTGTATACACTATGCAACCCGAGTTATCATGTCATCATATGTGTATACACTATGCAACCCGAGTTATCATGTCATCATATGTGTATACACTATGCAACCCAAGTTATCATGTCATCATATGTGTATACACTATGCAACCCGAGTTATCATGTCATCATATGTGTATACACTATGCAACCCGAGTTATCATGTCATCATATGTGTATACACTATGCAACCCGAGTTATCATGTCATCATATGTGTATACACTATGCAACCCGAGTTATCATGTCATCATATGTGTATACACTATGCCAATAGAAAGAGACAGGCCATCAACAACATCAACATCATTGTCAACGGTCTTGCTTGTGACAACAGGACAATGTGAGTTTAGAAACATGACCAACTACCGAGCTGCTGTCTTGGGGAATACGACATAACAGAAAGGTGGCATGAGGAACAAACTAGCTGATAATCCTTAGCACATTAAATCCAAAGTAATACGAAAAAGTCTGTGGGAAAAGGGGGTGGGGAGTCGACTAGTGAGAGAAAATATAGTAATAAGAAACGCTGTAAGGCCTCATTCTATAATGTACTGTACAGTCAGACAAGAAAACACAACACCTAATCAGATAATTGAGAATTGAGTCCTGAAATAGAGAGAATAAATGCCCTGCTTGTTTATGTCACAGAAAAATGATAACAGTGTAATTTCGATTTAAGGACATAATAACATTTCAGGAGGGTCTGGTCCAGGCTTAACCTTCAATCAGATATGGGGAATATATCTATCCTAAGTAAATGTTGGCATGCAGTGCATTCCAGAATGAACAGCATATTACCAACCACAAGAGATAACCAAGGCAACATATTTCGTAGAGTGGTCACTCTCAGATAGGGTCTAGTAATGGATATATTTGTTGATTTAAAACATTATTGGACGATATCAGATATGTTTCCATTCCCAGGAACATTCCTAAAGTTGTCTATCAGGGCCTTGTTAATGTCATCCCAATGTCAGGAGTAAAGTTTATTCTCCTAGAGCACGTCCATTCTTTAAAACAGTTTTAAAGGGCAGCTGAACTAAAAAGAGTATGTTTGAAAACAGCCTATTTTGCATCAATATTAGTCAGAAACATTGATTCTACTGTAAAAATGTACAACAAAGTGTAAATAGCATATTTTTGTCCATAAGTCAGTATCTTCAAAATAGAGATTTGAAAGATTCAGGGAAGCTGTTACTTTCCTAGTTCCATTGGTTAATTGAAGGTTGGGTTTTGATTTAGATCATGCCCACTTGCCCACTAACACGGGATGATAACGCCAAGGGTAAATTGTCATGCACGGAAAAACACCATAGCTGATTGCGCTCTATCCAATCGTAGGGCAAAGCCTACAGACAGAGACACACACCTGCCCATTACAAACTTGTTTACATTATTACATTAGACAACACGTCGCCAATGTTATGTAAAAAGAACACTTGGCCCTAAGCCCTTTATGGAGGGGCCACTTGGTGATGTGTTTGATAGGGATCACTCACAAAATTACAATTAAGACAATGCGCACTTACATCCCAACACAATTCAAAACCCATTTGTGAGCATCTTGTGTCCTGCTGTGACCTGTTTTGTAACATGATTAATTTAACACTGCCAGACAGATGCACACTCCCCTAATAGATAGTGAGAAAGATTGAAAAACAAAATGGCACTGAAGCACTTTGCCACTCGCCAGTGACTTGATAAGCTGATTTAGCTAACGTGGCCAGCCTGTATGTGCCTGCAAGCTACTAGCTAGCTTCATTGACAAACACAGTCAGGTCCAAAATGATTGGCACTCTTGATATATATGAGCAAAAAAGTATAAAATATATAATACTAATACTAATAATACTGAGCTATAGTGTATGCTAAAAAAAATTATAGGTGTTAAAATGAATGGAACCCCTGTTTTCAATACCTTTCAATACCTCAACTTGCGAGGATAATGGCATTGAGCCTTTTTCTAAAATGTTTTATGACTTCGGACAACACATTGGGAAGGATCTTAGACCATTCCTCCATACAGAATCTTTCCAGATCCTTAATATCCTTTGTCTCTGCTTATGGACTGCCCTCTTCAATTCAAACCACAGGTTTTTAATGGGGTTCAAGTACGGAGACTGATGGCCATTGCAAAATGTTGATTTTGTGGTCAATTAACCACTTCTTTGTGGATGTTGACGTGTGCATGGAGTTATTGTCTAGTTAAATAAAGGTTACATTTTTTTTAAATTATAATAATTGTCTGGCGGAAGATCCACTTGCAGCCAAGTTTCAGCCTCCTGGCAGAAGCAACCAGGTTTTCGGCTAAAATATCCTGGTACTGGGTAAAGTTAGATCCACCACCATATTTTACAGTAGGTATGGGGTTCTTTTCTATTTATGCATATCGACAACAAACACACCACCGGTGTGAGTGGCCAAAGAGCTCTGTTTTCATGTCATCAGACAATAGCACCAGTTCGAATCCAAGCGTTTACGTTTGTTGGATGACTTGAAAATAGAGCTCTTTGGCCACGCACACCAGCTTGCAGTGAGTGTGTGTGTGCGTCACACAAACCCACACACACGCACATGACACACCAGTCTACATACTAATGTATGCGGTCTACGTATGTCATGTGAGGCATGCGCTATTGCAAACTCTCCTCATAACATTTCCCAGCCAACAATGAGGGCACTTCTTGCGTGGCAGAGGAGTTATGTCTCCTGTTTTGCCTGAAGGGCCCCTTAGGTGGGACCAGGCTTTGATATATGCTCTTTTCCAGCTGACTCTAACACCACTTCAAGTCTCCTATGTAGTAATAAGTAACATACTTAACCATTTCATCTAAAAACCAGTGCACACCAGGAGGTTTTCTAAGTTGGTGTTAAAGTTGCAGACATGATATGTGATATTGAAAGGGACAAACTGCTACATCTAAAAAGTTTAACTATGTAGGCCTAGATACGAGAGAAGCTCAGACACATAGACGCACGCACGCACACACGCACGCACGCACACACACACACACACACACACACACACACACACACACACACACACACACACACACACACACACACACACACACACACACACACACACACACACACACACACACACACACACACACACACACACACACACACACACACACACACACACACAGGCATCCCGGCATGCCACTTCCTCATCTCCTGCTGCTCTGTCCTTAAACCCCTTCACCCTCCATGCAGAGAGTAGACACATCACTGTTTTACTCTTTGTCATGGTAATAACACTAAGCCTCACTGTCCCCCATTTTGCTTGTCAACTTGCGTTTATTTTGCTTTCCTTTTCTTTTTTCCCCCAGTATGTTCTATCTGTTTTTTGCGGGTATGTATACGTGCCCCCCTCCTCCTCCTCCTCCTCTCACAATCGTGGAACCAATTATATTATCCCTCCAACCATTTCAAATTCTGACAAAAAGGACCACAAAACTCTATTCTCTACCCCAGCAAGTTTTTCACCTTTTCTAACCTTCTCTCAAGAGCTGCTAAAAAATAGAATTTCTTTCTCTCTCCCCCTCACTCTTTCTCTCCCGGCTGTCTTTCATTCTTCTATGTGAAGGCTTTCTTGACAGTGCGCAGAACAGACTTTGTGAAACCTACATACCGCTGTGTGACACATTATCGGGTGTACTCTGCTACTGCAGTGTGATGGCTGCCTAGAGATCCCAGTTGTATTGTGTTAGCCCCAGGCCATCCATTGTTTCCCACTGCAGCATTGCTTCAGGCTAATCCCTGGGCCACTCTCTTGGGCTGAGAGACAGGCTAGCATCAGCAACTCTTATTTCAGTCATTCATTTCACATTCAATGACTTTCAATAACATTATCTTATACCACTGCTACACAATTACATCTATTATAATTACCACTACTATATCTGATACCTCTATTACTACCACAACTAATACCGAATGATGATTCCAACCACATATTTGTTTACTAATAGATGTTTGTGTATGTCACGCGGGTCTAGGTGGGTGAAAGAATCAGACGCAGAGAGAGAGCCGCTTGGAAAAAATATTCCTTTTTACTCTTTCACAAAAATGATAAGCCCGAACATCCAGGGCGCAGAGAAACACTTGCCAACAACCCAAAACACACACACGTAACAAAAAACAATCCCGCACAAAACAAGGGCGGGTCAAACTCCTAAATATAGGGAAGCTCATTACGAAACCAAAAAACACAGGTGCAACTAATAAGACAAAACAAACAGACAAACGAAAAAGGGATCGGTGGCGGCTAGTAGGACGGTGACGACGACCGCCGAGCACCGCCCGAACAGGCAGGGGAGTCAACTTCGGCGGAAGTCGTGACAGTACCCCCCTCCTGACGCGCGGCTCCCGCAGCGCGCCGCCACCGGCCTCGAGGACGACCCGGAGGGCGAGGTGCCGGGCGATCCGGGTGGAGGCGGTGGAAGTCTCTCAGTAGAGAAGGATCTAAAATGTCCCCCACCGGAACCCAGCATCTCTCCTCCGGACCGTACCCTTCCCAGTCCACGAGGTACTGTAGGCCCCTCACCCGGCGTCTCGAGTCCAGAATGGCACGTACTGTGTACGCCGGGGACCCCTCGATCTCCAGAGGGGGTGGAGGGACCTCAGGCACCTCACCTTCTTGCAGGGGACCAGCCACCACCGGCCTGAGGAGAGACACATGAAACGAGGGGTTAATCCGGTAATACCTAGGGAGTTGTAACCTATAACACACCTCGTTTATTCTCCTCAGGACTTTAAACGGCCCCACACACTGCGGCCCCAGCTTCCGACAGGGCAGGCGGAGAGGCAGGTTTCGGGTCGAGAGCCAGACCCTGTCCCCCGGTGTGAACACGGGGGCCTCACTGCGGTGCTGGTCAGCGCTCCTCTTCTGCCGTTGTCCTGCTAACTTTAGCGATTCCTGGACGGCTTTCCAGGTGTCCTTGGAGCGCTGTACCCATTCCTCTACCGCAGGAGCCTCGGTCTGACTCTGATGCCATGGGGCCAGGACTGGCTGGTAACCTAACACACACTCAAACGGGGACATGTTCGTTGAGGAGTGGCGGAGGGAGTTCTGAGCGAGCTCAGCCCAAGGAACATACCTCGCCCACTCACCAGGCCGGTCCCGGCAATATGACCGCAGAAACCTGCCCACATCCTGGTTTACGCGCTCCACCTGCCCATTACTCTCGGGGTGAAAACCCGAGGTCAAGCTGACCGAGACCCCCAGTCTTTCCATAAACGCCCTCCAAACTCTGGACGTGAATTGGGGGCCCCGATCAGAAACGATGTCCTCAGGCACCCCATAGTGCCGGAAGACATGGGTAAACAAGGCCTCCGCAGTCTGCAGGGCCGTAGGGAGACCGGGCAACGGGATGAGACGGCAGGACTTAGAAAACCGATCCACAACGACCAAAATCGTAGTACTTCCCTGGGACGGGGGAAGATCGGTAAGAAAGTCCACCGATAAGTGTGTCCACGGCCGTTGTGGAACGGGGAGGGGCTGTAACTTCCCTCTAGGCAAGTGCCGAGGAGCCTTGCTCTGAGCGCACACCGAGCAGGAGGAGACATAAAATCTCACGTCCTTAGCCAACGTGGGCCACCAGTATCTCCCTCTAAGACTCCGCACTGTCCTCTCGATGCCAGGATGACCCGAGGAGGGGAGAGTATGAGCCCAACGCATTAGCTTATCCCGGACCCCTCCCGGCACGTACTGAACCCCCGTTGGACAGTTAGGGGGGGTCTGCTCTAACCGTGAGGCTCTCTCTATATCTCCGCGTCCACCTCCCATACCACCGGTGCCACGAGACATGAAGGTGGAATGATGGGAGTGGAATGATGGGACCGCTCCTCGGTGTCATAGAGACGGGACAGCTCGTCGGCTTTGGTGTTTTGGGAGCCTGGTCGGTACGAGATGGGGAACTGAAACCGGGTGAAAAACATGGCCCATCTAGCCTGACGCGGATTTAGTCTCCTCGCTTCCCGGATGTACTCGAGATTACGATGGTCAGTCCAGATGAGAAAAGGGTGTTTCGCCCCCTCAAGCCAATGTCTCCACACCTTCAGAGCCTTGACTACAGCTAACAACTCCCGGTCCCCCACATCATAGTTTCGCTCCGCCGGACCGAGCTTCCTCGAAAAGAAGGCACAAGGGCGGAGCTTGGGTGGTACGCCCAAGCGCTGGGACAGCACGGCCCCGACCCCCGCCTCGGACGCGTCCACCTCCACTATGAACGCTAAAGAGGGGTCCGGATGCGCCAACACGGGCGCATTGGTGAACAGCTCCTTCAGACGACTGAAAGCTCTGTCCGCCTCTGCTGACCAACGCAAGCGCACCGGTCCTCCCTTCAGCAGTGAGGTAATGGGAGCAGCCACCTGACCAAAACCCCGGATAAACCTCCGGTAGTAATTGGCAAACCCTAAAAACCGCTGCACCTCTTTCACCGTGGTCGGAGTCGGCCAATTACGCACGGCTGTAACGCGGTCATCCTCCATCACCACCCCGTAGGTGGAAATACGATAACCCAGGAAGGAAACGGCCTGTTTGAAGAACTCACATTTCTCCACCTTGCAATACAGGTCATGCTCCAGCAGTCGCCCAAGTACCTTACGCACCAGAGACACATGCGCCGCGCGTGTGGCAGAGTAGATCAAGATGTCATCAAAGTACACTACCACTCCCTGCCCGAGCAGGTCTCGGAGAATCTCATCTACGAAGGATTGAAAGACAGCTGGAGCATTTTTCAACCCATATGGCATGACGCGGTACTCATAATGGCCAGATGTAGTACTAAATGCGGTTTTCCACTCATCTCCTCCCCGGATACGCACCAGATTATACGCACTCCTCAGGTCCAATTTTGTGAAGAAGCGTGCCCCGTGAAATGATTCCACCGCCGTAGCGATGAGAGGTAGTGGGTATCTAAACCCCACTGTGATGGAATTTAGACCTCGATAATCAATGCACGGGCGTAAACCGCCATCCTTCTTCTTCACAAAAAAGAAGCTCGAGGAGACAGGTGATGCGGAGGGCCGAATGTATCCCTGTCCCAGTGATTCAGTAACATATGTCTCCATAGCCGCTGTCTCCTCCTGAGATAAAGGATACACGTGACTCCTAGGAAGTGCAGCGTTCTCCAGGAGGTTTATCGCGCAGTCCCCTCTACGATGGGGTGGTAATTGGGTCGCCTTCTTTTTACTGAAGGCGATAGCCAAATCGGCATATTCAGAGGGAATGCGCACGGTGGAAACCTGGTCTGGACTCTCCACCGTAGTCGCACCAACGGCAACTCCTATACACCTGCCTGAACACTCCTCTGACCACCCCTTAAGAGCCCCCTGTTGCCAGGAAATCACCGGGTTGTGCTGAGCTAGCCAGGGAATTCCCAGCACCACTGGAAACGCAGGTGAGTCGATAAGGAACAGACTAATCTGCTCCTTATGACTACCCTGCGTTACCATGTCCAGTGGTACCGTGGCCTCCCTGACCATTCCTGACCCTAATGGTCGGCTATCTAAGGAGTGCACGGGGAAAGGTAGGTCTAACGACACAAGGGGAATCCCTAGCCTTAATGCGAGCCCCCGATCTATGAAATTCCCAGCTGCCCCTGAATCGACTAGCGCCTTATGCTGTAGAGAGGGAGAAAACCCGGGGAAATAGGTTAACACATACATATGACTGACAGGAAGCTCTGGGTAAGTCTGGTGCTGACTCACCTGGGGTGATCGAGTAGTGTTCCGCCTGCCCTCCCGACTCCCAGAAGAGTTCCTCCAGCACCGGTCGGCCGTGTGCCCTCGCCGACCACAACTGGTGCAGGAGGACACTCCTCCTTCGGTCCCCCTTGACGCTGCCCCCCCTAACTCCATAGGGATAGGAGCAGGAGGGCTGGGAGGTGGAAACGACAGGACCTGTTCCGAACGTCCGCGGGCAGCCAGCAGGTTGTCGAGACGGATGGCCATGTCAATGAGTTCATCCAGCGTGAGTGTGGTGTCCCGACACACTAGCTCCCTGCGGACGTCCTCCCTAAGGCTACATCGGAAATGGTCTATTAAGGCTCTGTCGTTCCACCCTGCTCCTGCAGCCAAGGTCCTGAACTCCAGGGCAAAGTCCTGTACGTTCCTCGTCTCCTGACGCAGGTGGAACAGCCGTTCATCCGCCGCACGACCCTCTGGTGGGTGGTCAAACACAGCTCGGAATCGGCGGGTGAACTCAGGGTAATGATCCCTCGCCGAGTCTGGGCCATTCCACACTGCGTTGGCCCATTCGAGAGCTTGTCCAGTCAAACAGGAGACGAGGGCGCTCACGCTCTCCTCTCCGGAGGGAGTTGGACGAACGGTCGCCAGGTAAAGCTCCAGCTGGAGAAGAAACCCCTGACACCCGGCTGCCATTCCATCATACTCCCGTGGGAGCGCCAGCCGAAGAGCCCCGGAGCCGGATGCGGTAACAGGAACAGGAGGTGCTGGAAGAGGTGGTGCTGGAGATGAGGTGGGAAGGCCACTCCTCTCCCATCGATCCATCCTCTCCATCATTTGGTCCATAGCTGACCCAATTCTGTGGAGAACACTGGTGTGATGGAGGACCCTTTCCTCCATCGATGGGAGAGGAGACGCGGCTGCTCCTGCTGATTCCATTTGGTGGTGCGGGATTCTGTCACGCGGGACTAGGTGGGTGAAAGAATCAGACGCAGAGAGAGAGCCGCTTGGAAAAAATATTCCTTTTTACTCTTTCACAAAAATGATAAGCCCGAACATCCAGGGCGCAGAGAAACACTTGCCAACAACCCAAAACACACACACACGTAACAAAAAACAATCCCGCACAAAACAAGGGCGGGTCAAACTCCTAAATATAGGGAAGCTCATTACGAAACCAAAAAACACAGGTGCAACTAATAAGACAAAACAAACAGACAAACGAAAAAGGGATCGGTGGCGGCTAGTAGGACGGTGACGACGACCGCCGAGCACCACCCGAACAGGCAGGGGAGTCAACTTCGGCGGAAGTCGTGACAGTGTAAGTGATTTTTGTGCATCAAACTGTATTATAGGGGTTTGGATGTGTGTGAAGAAGTCTCACTGCAGCAGGTGTGACTAGGCTAGCAATCTCTCTGCTCCTCTGCTTCCATACCTTTTCAAATTGCACAGTGAACGAATGAATGATCATTACATATTGCACATGTATGAAATTGTTCTTTCATCTCCTCCAAGCCAGCTGCTTTTTTCAGCAAGGCGAGAATTTTATTTTTCAAGTCAACACTTACTGTACAATTAATTTGCTTTGATACAAATTCGATGCCATAGAGATTGTCCATATTCAATTCCATTAACTTCATAGGAAAAGTGTGTATCAGTTGGTAGAGCATGACACTTGTAATGCAAGGGTTGTGGGTTCGATTCCCATGGGAGACCAGTATGAAAATGGATGCAGTCACTACTGTAGGTAGCTCTGGATAAGAGTGTCTGCTAAATGACTAACATGTAAATGTATCTATTGAAGTGGTAGCTTCTGAGAAAGAGCTGAGGGGAAGAAATAGAAAGATATCCTTGGTGGGTAATGTTATGGGTCTGATTGAAATTCCAGCGGTTCATTCAAAGCTGTCCTCGGTTTCTCCTGAAAAGCAGCTCTATGTAATTACTGTAACCACACTTTAAAAAGCAATAGGGCTGTCAAATATTCCCCAAGAATATTGGTTGAAGAGAGCAACTCTGTCTGATGCCCTGAAGTGAACATCTTGACAGGCATGCCCCCCCCCCCCCTCCCCGAGCAAGGTGCCCTCTGAGAGTACATGTGATGATACTTATTAAATCACCTTCCTAATACAAGTTGTAGTTAAGAGCTCAAAAGAATGATACAGTGCAGCTGCACCCACACTCATTTTGGTGTCATCTGAATCGGGAATAAATAAAAACATTCAGACTGCAATTATGCTGTCAGCATCAGCAATACCCACCATATTCAATTGATGGGTTTCTCCAAGGTAGGCTACACAAAAACAAGGATAGACAAGGACTGTGTGAGCTAGGTTTGACATGAAAAGAGCATCATTGCTCAGGGACGTCATCGCCGGCTTTCATTTACTTTCAAACTGTTTCATATCAGTCATGTTTATTGGTCAGTTGACTTTGACTGTTTGTGTCAATGTATTATATTCTTAGGTGTGAAGCTTTTGTGTGTTTTGCAATGAGGCTCTCCACATCACTCATGGCAACCTGGACTCAGAGGTAGACGTAACATAGTAAATGTAAATATGTCTCCTTCCGTTTAGTATGATATGTTACGTTTCATATGGTTTGGTATGTATTCATTTGTGGATGTCCATCATCCATTTCATATGATATGTTATGAATTACAATTCATATGATAGGTTACAAATTTCCAATCATAAAATATATTACAAATTTGCAAAACGTATGATATGTTATGAATTTCAATTTGTTGTGGCTAATGTTAGCTAGGTGGCTAACATTGGCTAGGGGTTAGGGTTAGGGGTTAGAGTTAAGGTTAGGTTTAGGGGTTAAGGTTAAGGTTAAGGTTAGGTATGTGATGTGATGGAACACGCAACCTTTGAGTAACCTTCTGTGTTATGTAACCATATCAAACGCAACATACAGCAAAATACTAATTTGAGTGTCACAGATTTACATTTACTATGTCTTTGAGGCCAGGCTGCTCAATTCAAAAAGCTGATTGAGGACATTTTTACTGAAGAATGTGTTTTGTTTTCTTTGATTGGGTTTTGCTTTTCCATGTATTGACATGAATATTGAGGTGTATGTAAAGTACCGTTCAAAAGTTTCGACACACCTACTCATTCAAGGGTTGGTCTTTATTTTACTATTTTCTACATTGTAGAATAATAGTGAAGACATCAAAACTATGAAATAACACATGGAATCATGGAATCATGTAACCAAAAAAGAGTTAAATAAATCAAAATATATTTCAGATTTTAGATTCTTCAATGTAGCCACCCTTTGCCTTGATGACAGCTTTGCACTCTCTTGTCATTCTCTCAACCAGCTTCATGAGGAATGCTTTGCCAACAGTCTTGAAGGAGTTCCCACATATTTTGAGCACGTGTTGGCTGCTTTTCCTTCACTCTGTGGTCCAACTCATCCCAAACCATCTCAATTGGGTTGAGGTTGGGTGATTGTGGAGGACAGGTCATCTGATGCAGCACTCCATCACTCTTCTTCTTGGTCAAATAGCCCTTACACAGCCTGGAGGTGTGTTTTGGGTCATTGTCCTGTTGAAAAACAAATTATAGTCCCACTAAGCGCAAACCAGATGGGAAGGTGTATTGCTGCAGAATGCTGTGGTGGCCATGCTGGTTAAGTGTTCCTTGAATTCAAAATAAATCATAGACAGTGTCACCAGCAAAGCACCCCAACACCATCACACCTCCTCCATGCATCACGGTGGGAACCACACATGCAGAGATCATCCGTTCACCTACTCTGCGTCTCATAAAGACACGGCTGTTGGAACCACAAATCTCAAATTTGGACTCATCAGACAAAAGGACAGATTTCCACCAGTCTAATGGCATTGCTCGTGTTTCTTGGCCCAAGCAAGTCTCTTCTTAGTATTGGTGTCCTTTGGTAGTGGTTTCTTTGAAGCAATTTGACCATGAAGGCCTGATTCACGCAGTCTCCTCTGAACAGTTGATGTTGAGATGTGTCTGTTACTTGAATTCTGTGAAGCATTATTTGGGCTGCAATCTGAGGTGCAGTTAACTCTAATGAACTTATCCTCTGTAGCAGAGTATTGAAGTGTATACAGGGCTCATCTGTAAAAGAGACCTTGGTCTCAGCATGTCTCACTGTTAAAATAAAGGTTAAATAAATACAATAAAATAAATGTTCTTAGTGTTTGGATTCCATTCATCAAAATAGTTATACTGACAAGATATTCATGTGAGGCTTAGATGTACACTTGGTCTGTCTTCGATAATAACTATGTTAAGCTGTAATACAATAAGATGGAAAGCTTTCGTCAGAGACAGCTCAGGAAAATATAAATCATTTTGTTGCGCTTGGTGGTCGATCGTGTCGTATGGCGGGGGGCTATAGGCAAGATGAAACACGGCACCTATGCCATATATTAGAGGATGTCTCTTCATATCAAAATACCAACGGCGATAGTCTGCCACAAGCCATAGCGCATTCACAGCTGTGAGCCTTTAAGAAGCTATTTAATAATCCCAAACTATGGCTGCTGAGAGGTGAAACGGCTGTCCATAAACCATAGTGACAAACTTGTACAACGTGAAATGAAAAGGAGCCGGTTGACCGTCGTTAGTCCCGTCTTTTGTTTCAGTGATTTTATTTCCTCTATCTAGCTGCATTACATCCCTTCACTACCACCACTTCTCTTTCTACACCACAATTTATGGCAAAGGGTATGAGGATATTTTATGTTCAGAATGATGATTCCCTTGACTGAGATCTAGGAAGGACATTACAGGTTGATCTATGCCAGAGGAGAGGAGACTGCAAAATCAGCCAAAATGTTTGGCGCACTGCTGGTGTTATCAAAAACGAATAAAGGAACACATTTCAGGCGTTCTAAAATTCGCACTGAATCCAATATGTGTAGTAACACTGTAATTACTGTAGTAATAATGTTGTTAGGAACAGAACAGTCCCTAAATTAATTGCTTTTGTTTTTATGAAATGGAGCTTTGTTAAATTATTTTCCATTCAGAGCTTTTTAGATCACTAATGATAAACCTATATTCAATACCTATAAAACCCAAATTAACACATGCACTTTTCTCAGTATGAGCAAATTTCCATAGCATATCATGATACTGGCTTGTGCATAATCACAAGAGATGCGTTTGAAGAAGAGTTGCCTTGAAGATGTTGTTTTCCCCTACCAGTCTGTGAACCATCCTCTGGGGGGCAGTAGAGACATCGCCACCCCCTTTCATCTCCTCTCCTGGCTGCTGGAAGGGAAGGGAAGGAAGGGAATGGGGTAAGGTCAGACGGGATTTAAGCTTGGCTTACCACCACGTGTGTCTCTACTAGCCCAGTCTTGCTTTAAGGCACAGATTATCCCCCCACACTAGCTACTGTTACAGCAAACCTTTGTGTCTTTGTGGCACAGCAGCTCCTTGCTAACACGCTGATTGGACGCCTCGCCTATACTATATCTATCCTATGTTGACTTGCATATTTATGTAACTGCTGCCTTTCCTCCTTATTGTCCAATAAATACATTAATGGGGGAGGGGATTAAAAAAGAGCAACTTACTTATAGCAAGATTTAGTGGCAATGCAGGTGGGCGGGCGGGCGGCAGACATAAGGCCGATAACCTCTTCTAAGGTCCTGCAGTGATAAAAGATAAAAAATAACCAGGATATGTTTTTTGTTTCTAAATGCACATAATTTGATCGCTTAGCAGGCCACCTATACATCAGACCGTTACTGTTTAAATTAAACAATCATGGCATAAACGAGACACTGGTCTGGTCTGCTCTGGTCTGCTCTGCTCTGGTCTGGTCTGCTCTGGTCTCCCAGTGGCTGGGCCAGTGAGGTTGCTGGGTAGGAGCATGTAGCCTGATTCTGTTAATGATTTGGTTCTGTGGAAACACAGGCAGGCAGATGTAGGCTAGGCTCAGGCTGAGAGAGAAATGTTCCATTGAATGAAAAATGAAATCCACTCATGTTTCCTGTAGAATGCAGGGGGAGAGAAACCTTAGACAGACGGCACAAAAACTAAAGTCTGTATTGAAATTAATTACACTTGACTCGTCGCAGTGTGAAAACTGCACCACTTATGAATTCATTACTTCTGTTCGGTCCTTTGAAAAGCGACACAGCAGTATGGAACACTTGAACAAAGAATACAAACAAACCGATTGAAGGAGTCAAATCTTTGTATCAACAGACAAACACAACAAGTTACTTTTTTGTTGTTGTAAAATGATACTGTAATCAATGTTGTCTCGGGAACATGCTCAGGTCAGGCATGGATGTTTTTGTCTTCATTTTCCACTTTCCACTGATGCATTCATAGCACAGGCGGGCAAAATAAGGAAGCTCCAATACAATTGCCGATCAACAAATGAAAAATATTACCCACATATTTCTGGTCGGTTGAGTAGACATACTCTGCTATTGTTCTATAAGTTGGGTTGATGGAGAGAGAGAAGTCTCAGGAAGGCCCCAGCAGGCCTGGACTGTTAGTCCCATGTAGCAGTAGAACTGGCCTGGGTGGAAGTCATACAGCAGTGGCCTCCGTCTGGCATGTTACCCAGAGCACATCCTGTGGGAGCGGGAGCTTTGGAGCGGGCTGCGCGGCCACATCAAACAATGGCTTTTTGTTGTAAACAAAGCCAGGGCAGCTTGCCTGGCTCTCTCTCTCTCCCCCTCCCTCCCTCCTCCCGGTCCGGATCCAGTCTGCCCCTATAATTCCGTACTGTCAGACAAAACGCAACACTGCCCGGTGCTCCCTCCACAAGTCCTTCCATTCTGTTTGTACTTGTACACAAGACCGCAAACTTGGCAGTTAAACAAACAAATACAAATGCCTTGAATACAGTTTCAAAAACAGGATGAAAAGGAAAGTGAACATGTCTGTCCAAAGAGAATATGGTTAAAACTCATCTTCCAGAGCAGGTGTTGGTGCTTTTTTAATATGCATTTAAATACAATGCTCATGTGTCTGTTTATTAATCATCTTTTACCATAGTTGTGACCCCATACACTTCCTTTAGGTGGTATCCCATCCATGCATGACAGAAAATATATTTATTTCTGTAGTAATGGAAAAGTTTAAATCATAAAAAATGTTTTAAGGAAGACTCTACATGATGAAGTTGGACACTTGGTATTTCTCACTTGCCTGATGACTCAAACTGAATTCTTAAGCTGCTTTATGTTCGCTACATACTTCAGTCTGAGACTGTCACCATTGAAGTTGTTTGCGGTGACGTCAAAATGAGGGGTGTTGTACAAAAAGAAAACGTATCAGCGATTGGATCGTCTCTAACCAATTAGAGTATCAAAGCCAATGACACATTTTCAAACCGCCGCTTTACCCACGTGTGTTCTGGCTCTGGCCAACCCATCGTTTTCTGGGAGCAGTCAGAAAGGTTCGAATGCGTTTGCGTTCTAGAAATCCTCTGAGAGGGACTCAAATCCAGACTCATTTTGGAGAAGAAACGTTTGTGGGTGTGGCGTTTGGCCAGAGCAATGAATTTGGGTAGCAAGGCAGATATCTCACATCTTCACATCTCACATTTACTGGAAGGATATTCTTATTCTCCACATCTGACTAGGCAAATTGGACAGTGAGTACATTCTCAGTGGCAGCAGGAATACTGTGTCCTTGAGTTATTTCTGTGCACAGGAGTTTGGTGGCACCTTAATTGGGGAGGATGGACTTGTGACAATGGCTGGAGCGGAATTAGTGGAATGGGATCAAGTACATCAAACCCATGGTTTCCATGTGTTTGATGCCATTCCATGCCATTCCATTTATTATGACCAGTCCTCCCCCTTAACCATTGCTATGATCCGTCCTCCCTTCAGCAGCCTCCACTGTTTCTGTGGTATTATTATGTTGCTCCTTTTTACCAGCAACACTCTGGGAGCAGTTATGTCAACTGTGTTACAATAAAGGCTGTCTACTCTAAAATGGCAGTCTATGGGAGAATCTCAATTGGTTTTGCTCGCCTCCTCTCCTTCGTCTTCTCCTCGCCACTTTGAAAAAGGTTAAAGGTAATCGAGGAGTGGAGGCGAGGAGAGGAAACGTGAAAACAAATGCGCTTGTATGAAATGAGACTCTCCTTATCCACTCATCAGGCAAATTATGTTTGCAAGGGTGGAATCCCAAAATGTGTTAAGTGATGAAAACCAATTTAGCTAGTTGTGCAAGACATTTTATAGATAAAAGGATAAGTAGTGTATGGTTTCTAACTGTGTGCATGCTTTTCTCCTTCCAGAAAACAACAGCTGATTCAAATGGGGTGTGGCGGATTTTAAAACACTTCCGCGGTAGCTATCGAAAGGATACTCTTGTGCATCCTCTGCAGAAGTAGGTAAATGAGGAAGGGAGCATACTCCTTGGTTCGCCTACTAACGAGGAGAGGACGGGACTTCTGCCCAATTGAGAATTTCCCCGGCTTTAGACTTCTACCATAGAGCCTTAGAAGGCTCAGTGTCCACTATGACTAATGCGCTCCACTCCACTCACCATGAAACTAGACGTAATAGCTACCCCAAGGTGTTGCAGCAACATTGTCAGTTCATATTGAAAATCCCTCTTGGGATCAGAACAGGCTTTTGAAACAAATTCACAACGCTGCAACAAACTGCCACCCTGCTATTTCAGCTCAGTGCCACCAGCGTTGCCTGCCTCTCATGTAGCTGGGTGGTAGGGAATCAAAGGTGACAATGTGATATGTTTTCACAGTGTGACACTCCAGCTTATCCCATGATTAGCGCCATATTGCCGCTAGGAGTGCTGCTTGGATCTCAGATAGTATATTAGGGAGATCAACACTTTAGGTATGATAATGGGAGACTTAAACACCCAGCTCCTTATGATGCTGTTTCAAGGTAGCAGCTGGTATGTATGCTTAGCCATTATCACCCCTAATGGTGTAGATGGGAAGGTGAAACAGGAGGGCCCATTGCTCTGTCCTTGGGGGCCCCGGAGTCTAACATTCAGTGTTGTTCCATTATGGCACCTATGTATGTTTCACTCCAACATATTCTGTGGAGCAACAGGAGACTGCATAATCATTTGGGAAATTGCTTAATTTTTATGCATTACTGATAATTGTTTAATTATGGCAAGCTGAATCCTATTGTTCTGTCCAGGGCCTGTGGGTCCTAGTGTGCAGAGGGCCAGGGAGTGCTTTTATAGGAGAGGGAAATGGAACGGTCTGGTTCACTGCCCACACTGATCCCAGGGGCTTCCGCTCGTTTTTCTTTCCATCATGACCAGTGTATCAGGGGCATTCCCCTTTCCAGGTACTCTATCCAAAAAACTAAAAGAGGTCAAACTCCCAGAAACTCTGGCAATGAAGTAGTGGATACGGTGTTGAGTCCTACTCTTCTCCCTCTACAATACTGCATACTAGAATATGGGATTCTGAGAGTGTTCCAAATTCTGCTGTCAGTTGATTGGTTTTTGTATTCCTTCCAGGGAAAGGGGATTAACCAAGATGTCATTTATATTCAGATATATTTTGCACGAATGAGCTGTAAATTATAGTTGACTGAATCATGGCCAAGTATTTGAATATTAACCATTGCAAGATACACACTGCAGCGGTTATTTGAGAAGCCACATGCTGTTCTCCTCTCTGTCAGGGGACGAGGCTCTCGATGACTGGATTTGAATCCATTTGTAAGCGCATGTTAAAGGCCCAATGCAACTGTTTTTATATCAATATCAAATCATTTCTGGGTAACAATTAAGTACCTTACTGTAATAGATTTCCATTAAAATGGGCAAAAACTGCTTTTTAGCAAAAAGCTATTTATCAAGCAAGAATGTTACTAGGACTTTCTGGGAGTGTCGAGGGGAAAACTGAAAACTAGCTGCTATGGACAGAGAGGTTTGGAACTCTCTTTGATATTGGTCTATTAACCAAAGCCAAAGCCAAAACTCGCACCCATGCAAACCTGCTGATTAGAAGATCCTGTGTAGATTGTATTTTAAACTAGCAACTATCAGAAAAAAAATACAAATAAAACATGTTCACACTTTTAGAGTGTTAGTTTCATCAGCTGTTGTACAATATGATACAAATAATTGGAAAACTGAATTTTCACTGTGCCGGGCCTTTAGAAGCTTTATATAGGAAACAGGGCTGTGGAGTGTGGAGATTGGGATACATGCTCGAGGGCAGAGGCTAGGAGCTCTGTGGCTATGTGGGGCACTGCTGTGTGTCTTTGAGGAAGAGTCTGAATCCTATTTGCCTCAGTACACCTCCAGCTGGGGACTAGGCCTATTTTAAATCAATGAGCCACCTTTATATGTGCAAGGCTGAAGTTTATAGTCCCTCTCTAACTGCTTCTACTGGTTCTGCTACTGGTAGTGCTGCTACCAACATCCTCCACTTATACCCAGGACAATCATCATGAATGAGGATGGTTATGATTGGATAGTCCCCTGTTCATATAGGTAAGCCCATACCTAGTAGATCCAGCTACATATTCTATTTCTGGTTAGTGCTTATGTTATTGTCTTGAAATAGTATTTTCTTTCTGAATGAATTAACTCAGCATGAAATACTTTTCCAGTTCTCTCTGTTCCAAAGACAAACAGGATGCCTATTCCTTTTTCCATTCATCCGCAGTTACTCCAATTAAAGAAAAACACAATGCTTTCACAGCAAGGCTCAGCATATCTTCAGGTTTGAATCCCATTTTAAAATGCTGCCGGTTGCTGCTGGGTTTATGGAAGCCTGTATGCTATGCTGTGGCCTTAGACCCTGGGTAAGGAGCCTCTGACTGAGAAAATGAAACAACAATCCTCACTGATGGTTGGTGGCTGTTGCCTTGAACTGCAAAAACATGTTAGTGAACCAAAACAAGTACCTCCGAGTTGGAGGAGAAAGAAAAATCAATAATTTATCATTCGAATTAAATGAGGTCCGGCAGATGGTGAGAGAGGGGCCGTGGGCTTGTGGCAGAAACCTCCTGCTCTCTACCTCTGTGATATGCTCCGCCCGCGACTAAATAAAAAAGTTCAAAGGGAATCAACGATCGTGACGGATCCTATTAGCATATTCACAATGAGGGACTTTTAAAGAAGTGAAAAGAAATATTCCACACTGGAACAAATCAATGTATGCTGTATACACACAATGCAGCTGGCTGCTTCACCAACGGGATGTTTCATTTCCACTTCACAGGAAGTAAAGGAAGAAGGCCCGGTGAGGAACATTCTAGACTGTCTCATGTATGAATATATTTGTAATTCAAGATATACAGACATACAGAGAGCTATTCCTTCCAGTTCATTTTTCATTTGGTCTCCAATAATGTTCAGTTGCAGAGCACTGACTTGGAATTAAGGCCCCAGAGAACAAAAATACATGTCATATTGCGCAACATCCATTTTACAAATGGAATGGGTTCTGTGTGACACAATGACACCATTCATCCATTGTATGGACACAAGTGCATAATGAAGCTGAGAGTTTGAGACACATCTCATATACCACGTGCCAGAGCACTGTTAAATACAGACATGGGTGAATCTAGCATAAAATCCAGGCTGGCCTTGTAAAAGTGCAGAGAGCTCTTAAGCTTCCCTCCAGACTCGTAAGACCTCTGCACCTGTCCAGGGGTCATTCATGTGTGGTGCTGTAGCTATGGGCACCAAGCAACACGTAGTCTATTCAACTGATCTCATACTGTCTGTCTAGCTTTGTTTGGTTTCCCCTTACTTCTCTAATGATTTTTTGATTCTTTCTACATGTAGATCTCTTCCTTTTCCTTTTGGTCTTCTCCAGTGGAGCCTATATACAGCCCTACCCCATCTCTGATTTGAAATGTTGGACAGAGAAAGGGTCTGTTCCCCCAGGCAGGGACTGTATTTCAGAAACTGAAATCTGAGTGAAGTTCCCTGTGGTGCTGTTCTTTTGGACCACAACTGGTCACAAATCTGGCATCGGTTGCTGCCTCAGCACAACTACAGAGGAGCACTCTACCCGTTAAAATACAAGAGCAATCTGGTTAAGAATGGAATGCAATAAAGTTTTAAAAAGTCAAATTTGAATTTACGCAAAGAGCCTCAGAACATCTAAGAACCTAAAAACAGATATATAGGAACAACTGGGTAAGAGGAAGTGTTTATTTATGGATATGAAGAAACAATAGCTGACAGATCTATCCTGTTAGAAGGTTGTGCATGATCCCATAATCATAGAAACATTTTCTTTAAAACAGAAAACCTTAAAATGAATTATTGCAGTTGTGAAAAATATAAACTATTTATTGTGATTCACATACACAATTCAATTGCAAACAAACAATGACTTTCTTGCCAACCATTGGATTGTTCTAGAAAAATTTAAGAGATTTCTGAAATAACATTTAATTCTTGTTCATTAATTAATCGTGCATTGAGTACTAACGCCCTTAAATTAATTGCCATTTATTTACAAATAATGACTAATTATTAATCTGCTTATTACCTACTAACAGAACATAATGGTATGTATCCCCTCTCCATACTCTATTTTCCCATTAACAAAAAGACAACAGTTGAATAGACAATCATGTATTTAAGCCTGTTAAACAGGAACACTTGAATCTGACTTGGCACCACATTCTGTCTTTGTTCTACGCAGTATGAGAAATAGCCCTTCAAATAGTGAAGAGAAGACCACTACAGAAGAAAAACACCGTAGCTGGGAAAACGCCCAACCCATACTCTCTTGGCAACAATCCCTTTTTTTATATTATTGAAGTCTTTTTTTAGGATTAATGACAACTGTGTTCTAAAACAAAGAAAGAGAGATACTTTATTATTTTTCCATGGATCAGAGAGAGGGAATGAGGGAGGGCTTATGGACATGGAGACCAGTTTGAAAACCGGGAGGTAAAAAGTCCAGCAATGACAATAGTGGAAGTATTCACTATCTTGGCTGGAGAGCAGATAAGCTGCTTAAGAAGTCAAAACTGGCCTTAGTTTGAGTTTCATCCAACTGCCTCATGATCATGATCCAGGAGGGAACAACTGTGATATTGAGCCACCTACCGAACCTAGCACAGACCTAAACAAGAGTTTCCTATTCCATAGTCGGTCTGTGGCTCCTAATTCTCAATAGAAATTTTAAGAGCTAAATTTAAGAGGTGCTTTCCAGTGTTGCCTTGTAAATTCTTCCCTCCCATTTTACATGCTCCACAGTGTTCTGGTGGTCTAAAAGGGGACAGGAAGCAGGGACCACCATGTGCTTAAGACAAGACATACAGCACATACCTTTACTTAAAGCAGGTTATTTTCCTATCCCCATTCGTTTTGACTTGTGGACTAAAATAGAATAGAAGGGCCAAAGTGACATTGATGAGGCCACTGGGCCTGTGGTGGGGAGGGAGAGGGAGAGGGCTCCAAGCCCAGGCAGGCCCACCCTGGCTGGGATGGGTGAGGAAGACCACCCTGGGTGACTGGCCCAATTTACGGTTACAGCAACAGTCTCACCCCCACCAGCTGATTGCAGGGCAGCAGGAGGTGGCGGGAGTGAGGGTGACAGACACAGGGAGGGTGTGAGCCAATGTCACCCTGCTCACCTGCTCTCTGCAGGTGTCTGGCAATGCAATGTACAAAACTTTGTGCTGTACAGCAGGGGTATGTTCAACAATACCCACCCTGCTGGTATCAAGGGGATCACAGCGGGATGGCAAATGATAAAATATTAACAACAATGACAACAATGACAACAGTAACAATAGTGATAATTAGGGCCGGTAGACTTTGACCTGACTAGGAAAAACTCTAGATAAGACGCTAGATAAAGTATAATAATAATAATAATAATAATCATCATAATAATCATAATCATAATTGTTATTATTATTATTATTATTATTATAATAACAATATTTATTATTATTATTATTATTATGATTTCTTAAGCTGCTTAAAAAGTCATATCTGACCTGGAGCATGTTGTTATATAATCAGAATAATAATAATTATCATTATTATAACATGCTCCAGGTCATGTTTCTGAATTATATGACATTGCGTTGGGCCATCAAAAATGGGAAACTAACAAGAAGCACCCCTCAGTCTGAATAAAATAAATGAAATTGAGACCAGACGACGCCAAAGATGAGACATAATCCACAGCAGATTCTCCCTCTCAATGAATAAGGTATTGTGGAGCGGCTCTTCAGTCTCCCTGCAGCCCCTCCACCTGTACTGTTAACAAGCTCCTTCTGTGACTGGGGGAAAAATAATTCATCAGCTCAAACAAGGTGGGGGTAACCTCCCTCCCTTATTCCCTCCCTCCCACTCCGGGAGAGGCACTGGCATGCTGAGCTTCACTGGAGGACCAGGGTCAAAAAACGCTGGGAAGCAAAATGGCCCCTTCTCCTATAGTTCACTTTTTAACCAGGCAGGCCTCTGCAGCACAACTCAGTGTGCACGCATGGCAAGCCAAAATAGATAATGAGGAAGTCAGCCTAGAAAAAAAAACATCACCTTTACCAAGACCAAGCTGTTCTGGAGCACTGGTCCAGCATTCACATTCCACAGCAACCCGGAGTGATTTATTGCAACAAAAAAGGACAGGTCTTCCAGAAAAGACATTTAGCAACCACAGCTGGTTAACACCAACTGGTTGTGACTGCTGATGAGTAATGACATCTCTTTGAATTAGAGACTTTGTTCTTGCGTGTCCAAATGATGGAACACTCCTTTGAATTATTTTTCATGATGCGCTATATAATCCATTTAATAATTTCTTCCTGCAAGATAAAAAAAGAAAACAATGTGATGTATTTTCTTTCTTCCAGTGGGGTCGGGCATTTGGTGTTATCACATTTCCTGGTTGGTCGGCAGAAACAGAGCAAGTCTCAGTCCTCCTCAGCACAGCTCTGTGTGCCGCTCCTCAACAGTAGACCGAGGGTCCATACAAACCCAATTAAGAATCAATTTCAGCCAGTGTTAGACAGTCTGGCGCCTGGAGAGGGGTAAATGCTTTTGATATGAACATTTTATCGTTGTCTCACAGTCTTCCATTGTCTAAGAGTCTGGCATGTGTAAAGTATCTGTCATGAGGCCTTACGCCTGAGAACTACCGCACTAACACCAAGTCAAACAGCCCTGCTTGCATCCCTGCCTCCAGTCCACACATGGTATGCATATGAAAGGGAAGACTGAAATACAACAGTGGAGAAATATTGATATGCTAAGCGATATATATATCCGTTTGAAGGCACAAGACACACAATAGTCAAGCACAATGAGGTTTTGACAGAAGGGATATAGTGAGTGGCATATTTATTCAACTCATTTTCTAACTGTCAATGTTGCCCCGAGAGAGATGTCATGACATGTCTTTTGTTGTTGACACAAGCCATATTTGTTCCGTTTTTATATCTTCACAAATAAAGTCAAATGAAATGGAGAAAACAGCCAGCACTAAACAAATAGGGAAATAACTGGGCTGACCAGTGAAACCCCATGGACACCTTGGTAAATACTATTGCAGCTTTCATAAATGACAATAAAAATGCACTCAGGTTGATTTGAAGCTATCACATTTGCCATCTGGCATTTTTGAACGCCATATATCTGGATTGGATTTATACAGGCTTTTCCAATGAGCTAAAAGTGCTTCACGTCGTCAAGGGAGAATCACCTCATCTGCTACCGGTATACAATATGCAATCATATAGACCTACATGCAATACATGCCTACAGTGAGCTGTTTATATCCACTCATGTTATTAATTTGTCTGTCACTTGATATGGAGCTTCACACATAGGAAAAGAAAGGAAATTACATTACACCAAATGACGCTTCTGCAGTTCTAACAAAAATATGGTCTTATTCCACAAAAGAACTACAAATAATTACTAAATTACCATGTAATAATATGTTAATACAATAGTCTTACTATAGTACTGAGTGTTATTATGCAGGTACAAGGGAAATTGAAAGTGTTCCCTAAACATTAGCCAAGTTCATCTCAACTCCACAATGTACATCAATGGAGTTAAGCGGAGACGACTGTGATCGGACTGTACTTCCGACGGCATCGAGTCACTGTCAGTCGAAACTTGTAAAAAATGTAGTTATTAAACCCTTGTCGTGTGCCTATGTTTGCCCACTGTAGCTACGTAACATTTTTTTGCATGCTGAAATCAATACTTTTTAATAAAACATTTGTCAAATACAACCACTAACTGTTTACTAGTACCGACTGACAGTGACTCGATGTAGTCGTAGGTAAACTGTGCCCACAGTCGTCGCAAACCAACTCCACCAAGATGTACATATCGTGGAGCTGAGAAAACCAGCGACATAAACACTGGCATTTGCTGAAGAAGAGAGCATTACATTACAACAGACTAGTCTACTGGTACCAATGAGGCATTTGTTAAAATAAATTCGATGACAGACTCTAAAGCGGGGGTCGCTCCACCAATTGGTTGACTTTTGAGTAGTGTAACTTGGTGAAAAAAACGTTTTGTTTCTGTCATATGACATTCTGTCATAAAGAGCAGATGTTCCACTTGTTTCCCCATCTCAAGAGGTTAAATAAAAAATGACTATAGTAACTGGCTATTAAGTGAGAAGTAAAGTAACAGTGTGACTGTAACAGGGTTGACGATTCCATCTTAAATCAGCCATGAATCTTTACATTGTTAATACATTTCTAGGCTGTCTATCTATGGGTAACAGGGTTGACGTGTTATACTCAACAAACTCAGCTTTCCACCACATAACACCAGAAAATGGCCAAAAAGGGGTAGAACCAGCTAACCTGCACAAGGTTTGACTATAAGATGTTTAATGTTTCTTTAAAAAAATATATTTAAAAAGGGAATAGTTTTACCGTATTAAAATGAGAGTTCAGTTCAAGTAACAGGGTTGACCTTAAAATGAAGGACAGTTTTTTTTTTCTTAAAATGAATCACTAATCATTTTAAATAAATAATCATCACCAGAAATTACTTTGTCAAAGCAACACAGAAGAAACATTTTTGTTTCTAGTTTTTGATTATTATTTGTGTACTTGTTTAACATTCTTGCTGCACTGTAAGGAGCTAGTGAGACAAGTATTTAGCTGCACCCGCTATAACATCTGCCAAACTGTGTAAATGACCAATAAACTTTGATTTGATTTGATAATAACTAAGACTTTACAATGATGGTGAAAACTTGGGGAAATGTTGGAGATTAGTGGGTTAAAATCTTCCTAGAAGTCACAGAAGGTGCACAGAGGGACATGTCAAAATGCTGAATTTTTCCACTTTAGCAAGTCTTTATTCATAATAACATTTATAGCATTTTTCATGTGGTCTATATTAAAGGGCCCTTCATGGAATATAATTGGGTTTTATATTCTATATTTCTGCACAATTTCTACTTCAAATATCGAAGGGACGCAAAAGGCACTCACTTCATGGAACAACCCAGCACACATACCCTGAAATGTGTTCAACTAAAAAACAACTATCTGGGTCTCTGCACACTTCTAACAGGTAGGGGAAATAACATATTGATTCCTAGCAGTTGAGATGAGAGCCTGCACATACAGTAGGTGACTCACTGGAACCTAAACTCCTTTGACAGCCCCCATTGTACAGTTCTATTTGTGCTCCTATACTTAATGTTGAGAAATGTAATGCATGTCCTTTACAGAAGCAGAGCAACCACACAAAAGCAAAATGTACAGCTCCTATGAAAGGCTGAGTAACAGACAGGGCTCAAAGCTGTGCCTTGTGCTCACGTGAGAATGAGCGGGAGATGAGAGTCATAAGCCAGCATAAAAGGTGGTCAGTCAGTGGAGGACATTGAAGTTGTTGGCGTTGTTATTGATTAAACTATTAGAGACCTTGTAGATAGAGTAAGTCAAGTGAAATATAGAGTAAGTCAAGAAAACCAATAGAGAAACAAGGATATGAATAAAATCAGATGCCCATAAATTGTCAAATTATCAAATATTTGTGGTCCTAGAGCATACAGATTTATATTTAAAAAGTCTCTGCAGAATGATTGAACCAATATTTTTTTAAGAATACAATTTTGTATTCATTTCCTCATAAACATTTGCAAGTGTTATAAGGGGTCTCAGGACAGTCTCCGGCAAATACAAGGGAGGTGCAGGATGGATTTGTGGGCTATTTAAGCAATTTTTGTCCATATTAAATGTTTTAGGTTTCATTACATTCTATAAGAAAAGTATAAAATGATAGAGATACATAAATCCATATTTTACCAGCCTTGTATACTTCAGTCAGCAATTTTTCTGAATTTCTCTTTAGTCATTTTCTTACTCTATTTTCATAAAAGGAGCTTATTAGCATTTCAAATGACTGAATCCTTTTAAGTCATGAGAAACATATTGTACGTCTCCATGTTCGGTGGTTGGTTTTATGATTTATTGTGTCTGAGCGTGTCATGGCTAAACTGTATGGTATGCTTCTCAACTCCAGGTGCTAAAATTAGAGACAGTCCCAGACTCCAGAGCTCCGCCTTGAGCTGCCTTGGAATTCTGCTACTTCTTTCTGATGACTAATAGCAATGTTCTGACAATTAACTATGAACAGTAAGACATGAAGAAAAGGGTACCTACTTTGACTTTGTGCGTGTGTGTGTGTGTGTGCGTGCGTGCGTGCGTGCGTGCGTGCGTGCGTGCGTGCGTGCGTGCGTGCGTGCGTGCGTGCGTGCGTGCGTGCAAGAGAAAAAGAAAGAGAGAGACAGAGCGAGACAGACAGACAGACAGACAGACAGACAGACAGACAGACAGACAGACAGACAGACAGACAGACAGACAGACAGACAGACAGACAGACAGACAGACAGACAGACAGACAGACAGACAGACAGACAGACAGACAGACAGAGAGAGAGAGAGAGACAGACAGACAGAGACAGAGAGAGACAGAGAGAGAGAGAGACAGAGAGAGAGTGAGAGACGCTTATTTTGTGGAAGCTCATATCAGTACAGGCTAATGCACATCTCAACAGAGTGGGGCGAACTGGGGGGTCAGTCACTTTTGAATGGAATAATTAGACACTGTAAATCTCTTTTTTTTCTTCCTTTCATTCTATTTTTCTTTCTTTCAGTGGCAGGAGGAGCATCTGTTTCCATTTGACTGTGTCTCTGCATTTTCTTGGGGAGAAAGAAAAAAAGAGAGATCAGACTCAAAACAACATAACCTTAACCCCCTCTGACACATCACACTCTCCTGAACCAAGTCACATAACAGCACACGAACAGAGTGGATTTACATTAGTAAAATATGTCTAGTGAGATCTATTTCTCTTCAATATCAGATTTGCAAGTTTTCCATTTACACTAGCATAGGATGTGCTGCTATTAGCATACCGTAAATATCATAATATATAGACAAACAAAATAAGGATAGCAATTCAAACTGTACAGGAGCTTCTCATCTAAACCATGTTGCACATAGTGTTCTACACACTTGATTAATGCAATGATTCACAAATGTGTGGATATTTTAAAAGCTTTCAATTTTCAATTTGGCTAAGAGAGCAAAAATGATGTCTACTGGTATTAAAGTAATTAAGATAATTATTGTAGGGACGTGGTGTGGGAGAGCTGTTGTCTACACTGTACCTCTCAGAGGTGGGTATATGGTGTAGATGTCTCCCACACTACCTTCAGAAGTAGTGTGGGAGATATTTTTTAAAGAGAGATTTGAATTTAGATCTCTCTCTTTACATTACACAAGTATCTCCCCCGGACCAAGTTTGTGTTGTCAAAGTACTGTAGTGTAAAGAAACCCATAAAAAACACCTAGCAATGACAGTAACATCGCAATGTCTGCAAGCCAAGTTTTTACCACAGAATATCATCCAAAGCAGTGCGACACAAACAACACAGAGTTACACTTTAGATAAACAAACGTACAGTCAATAGACACAATAGAAAAGTCTATATACAGTGTGTGCAAATGTAGTAAGATTAGGGAGGTAAGGCAAAAAATAGGCCATAGTGGCGAAATAATTAACATTTAGCAATTAAACCCAGGAATGATAGATGTGCAGAAGATGAATGTGCAAGTAGAGATACTGGGGTGCAAAGGAGCAAAAAAAAAAATAACAATATGGGGATGAGGTAGTTGGGTGGGCTATTTCCAGATGGGCTATGTACAGGTTCAATGATCGGTAAGCTGCTCTGACAGCTGATGCTTAAAGTTAGTGAGGGAGATATAAGTCTCCAGCTTCAGTGATTTTTGCAATTCGTTCAAGTCATTGGCAGCTGAGAACTGGAAGGAGAATGCGGCCAAAGGAGAAGTTGGATTTTGGGGGTGACCAGTGAAATATACCTGCTGGAGCGCGTGCTACGGTTGGGTGCTGCTATGGTGACCAGTGAGCTGAGATAAGGTGGGGCTTTACCTAGCAAAGACTTATAGATGACCTGGAGCCAATGGGTTTGGCGACAAATATGAAGCGAGGGCCAGCCAACGAGAGCATACAGGTCGCAGTGCTGGGTAGTATATGTGGCATTGGTGATAAAACGGATGGCACTGTGACAGACTGCATCCAATTTACTGATTAGAGTGTTGGAGGCTATTTTGTAAATGACATCGCCGAAGTCAAGGATCGGTAGGATAGTCAGTTTTATGAGGGTATGTTTGGCAGCATGAGTGAAGGATGCTTTGTTGCGAAATAGGAAGCTGATTCTAGATATAATTTTGGATTGGAGATGCTTAATGTGAGTCTGGAATGAGAGTTTACAGTCTAACTTGACACCAGGTATTTGTAGTTGTCCACATATTTTAAGTCAGAACCGTAAAGAGTAGTGATGCTAGACGGGCGGGCTGTTTCGGGCAGCGATCGGTTGAAAAGCATGCATTTAGTTTTACTTGCATTTAAGAGCAGTTGGAGGCCACTGAAGGAGTGTTGTATGGCATTGAAGCTCCTCTGGAGGTTTGTTAACACAGTGTCCAAAGAAGGGACAGAAGTCTTGGCCAGGTCAATGAATACGGCTGCACGGTTTTGTCTTTTATCGATGGAGGTTATGATATCGTTTAGGACCTTGAGCGTGGCTGAGGTGCACCCATGACCAGCTCGGAAACCAGATTGCATAGCGGAGAAGGTATGGTGGGATTCGAAATGGTCGGTGATCTGTTTGTTAACTTGGCTTTCGAAGACTTCAGAAAGGCAGGGTTGGATAGATATAGGTCTGTAACAGTATGTAATGTGTTGTTAGGTCTGTAACAACACATTACATACAGCCTTATTCTAAAATGGATTAAATGTTTTTCCTCATCAATCTATACTCAATACCCCGTAATGACAAAGCAAAAACAGGTTTTTAGAAATGTTATCAAATGTATATTAAAAAAACAGAAATACCTGATTTACTTAAGTATTCCCTTTGCTATGGCACTCAAAATTGAGCTCAAGTGCATCCTGTTTCCATTGATCGTCCTTGAGATGTTTCTAAAACTTGATTGGAGTCCACCTGTGGTAAATTCAATTGATTGGACATGATTTGGAAAGGCACATACCTGTCTATATAAAGTCCCTCAGTGCATGTCAGAGCAAAAACCAAGCCATGAGGTCGAAGGAACTGTCCGTAGAGCTCTGAGACAGGATTGTGTCAAGGCACAGATCTGGGGAAGGGTATCAAAACTTTTCTGCAGAATTGAAGGTCCCCAAGAACACAATGGCCTCCATCATTCTTAAATGGAAGAAGTTTGGAACCACCAACACTCTTCCTAGAGCTGGCCCCCTGGCCAAACTGAGCAATCGGGAGAGAAGGGCCTTGGTCGGGGAGGTGACCAAGAACCCAATGGTCATTCTGACAGAGCTCCAGAGTTCCTCTGTGGAGATGGGAGAACCTTCCAGAATGACAACTATCTCTGCAGCACTGCACCAATCAGGCCTTTATGGTAGAGTGGCCAGACGGAAGCCACTCCTCAGGAAAAAGCACATGACAGCCCGCTTGGAGTTTGCCAAAGTCACCTAAAGGACTCTGTTTTGATGAAGCTAAGATTGAATGCCAAGCGTCACATCTGGAGGAAACCTGGCACCATCCCTACAGTGAAGCATGGTGGTAGCAGCATCATGCTGTGGGGATGTTTTTCAGTGAAGGGACTGAAAGACCAATCAGGATCGAGGGAAAGATGAATGGAGCAAAGTACAGAGAGATCCTTCACGAAAACCTGCTCCAGAGTACTCAGGACCTCAGACTGGGGCTAAGGTTCACCTTCCTACAAGACAACGACCCTAAGCACACAGCCAAGACAACGCAGGAGTGGCTTCGGGACAAGTCTCTGAATGTCCTTGAGTGGCCCAGCCAGAGACTTGAACACGATCAAACATCTCTGGAGAGACCTGAAAATAGCTGTGCAGCGACGCTCCCCATCCAACCTGACAGCGCTTGAGAGGATTTGCAGTGAAGAATGGGAGAAACTCCCCAAATACAGGTGTGCCAAGCTTATAGCGTCATACCCAAGAAGACTCAAGGCTGTAATCGATACCAAAGGTGATTCAACAAAGTACTGAGTAAAGGGTCTGAATACTTATTTAAATGTGATATTTCTGTTTTTTGTATTTTTTGTATAAATTTGCAAACATTTCTAAAAACCTTTCTTTGCTTTGTCATTATGAGGTATTGTGTGTAAAGGGGGAAAAAACTATTTAATCAATTTTATAATAAGGCTGTAACTTAAAAAAATATTGAAAAAGTCAAGGGGTCTGAATACTTCCCGATTGCACTGTATATACTGTATTCTAGTCAAGGCCATCCTATCACAGGAGGTTGGTGGCAACTTAATTGGGGAGTACGGGCTAATGTTAATGGCTGGAGCAGAACGAGTGGAATGGTATCAAATACATCAAATACATGGTTTGATGCCATTCCATTTGCTCTGTTCCAGCCATTATTATGAGCCTTCCTCCCGTCAGCATTCTCCATTGCATCCTATTCAACTATTGCTGTACATACAGTATACTATTCTATCCACATATTCTTCAGATATACTATATATTCTATCCACATACTGTCCATAATGTCTGTACATCCCATCACATATATATATATATATATATATATATATATATATTTATATTTATACTCCAGACTCTAACATTGCTTGTCCTAATATTTCTATATTTCTTAATTCCATTCATTTACTTTTAGATTTGTGTGTATTGTTGCATATTGTTAGATATTACTGCACTGTTGGACCTAGGAGCACAAGCATTTTACTTCACCTGCAATCAAATCTGCTGAATACTGTATGTTTATGCATTCAATAAAATTTGATTTGATTTGATGACCTCCGCAGAGCCATCAAACAGGCAAAAGTACAATATGGGAACAAGGTCGAATCCTATTACACTGGCTCCGACGCTTGACGCATGTGGCAGGGGCTACAGTCCATTACGGAGTACAAAGGTAGACCTAGCTGTGATGTATCTAACAATGCCTCTCTTTCAGACAAACCCAATGCATTTTATGCACGTTTTGACAAAAACAACACCAAGCCGTGCATGAGGGCCCCAACCTCCAAGAGGACTGGGTGGTCTCGCTTTCCGAGGCTGACGTGAGTAAGGTTTTAATTCTGGTCAACACTCGCAAAGCAGCAGGGCCGGACGGTGTTCTCAGCAGGGCGTGTTCTCAGAGCATGTGCAGACCAGAAGGCAGGCATCTTCACGGTCATTTTCAACCTCTCCTTGTCCCAGTCTGTAATCCCTACATTCCTGACCACCATCATTTCTGTTCCGAAGGACAGTAAGACTACTTGCCACAATGACTTCCGCCCTGTAGCATTAAGATAATAATGAAATGCTTTTAAAGGCTTGTCATGCCACATATCACCTCCATCCTCCCAGACAACTTCGAACCACTCCAATTTGCATATCATCCCAACTGATCTACAGACGATGCAATCTCATCTGCACTCCACACTGTCCTCTCTCACCTGGACAAGAGGAGTACCTGTGTAAGAATGCTGCACATCGACTACAGCTCAGTGTTCAACACCATAGTGCCCTTCAAGCTTGTCACCAAGCTCAGGACCCTGCGACTGAACACCTCCCTCTGCAACTGGATCCTGGACTTCCTGACGCACCGTGGTGAGAGTAGGCAACAACACCTCCGCCACACTGATCCTCAACACGGTGGCCCCCCAGGGGTGTGTGCTTAGCCCCCTCCTGTAGTCCCAGGGTCAAGAGCTTAAAGTTCCTCTGTGTCCACATCACTGAGGACTTAACATGGTCCTCTTACAGCAGAACAGTCGTGACGAAGGCACAGCAACGCCTCTTCTCCCTCAGGAGGCTGAAACAATTTGACATGGCTCCTCAGATCCTCAGGAACATTTACAGCTGAACCATTGAAAGCATCCTGACTGTTTGTATCACCATCTGGTATGGCAACAGCACCGCCCGCGACCGGAAGGCCCTACAGAGGGTGCTGCGGATGTCCCAGCACATCACTGGGGGCCCAAAAAATTGCCAGAGACTCCAGCCACCCAATACGTGGACTGTTCTCTATGCTTTCGTCCGGCAGTCAGTACGGGTACATCAAGGCTCAGACAAATAGACTCCGAAACAGCTTCTCTATCCCCTGGCCATAAGACTGTTAAATGGCTAACAACTACTGCTCTCCCTCTCCCACAGACTATCCACACTGACTCTATGTCCATCCACAGGTCTCTACCCACTCAGACACAACCAATGCTGCTGCTAAAATCATTATTGATTAGATGTATTACTCCATTACACTGCTGTCCATTGATTATTGATTGCCATTAGTATTTATCTATTTATCCTGCTACTGGTCACCATTACTCCTGTTTACATGTAAAGTATATATTACCATTAGTATATTACCATACGTATTTATATATTCTTGCTACCAGTCACTTTTCAGCTCTGTTTATATGCATATCCTACTACTAGTCACTTTTTATGTATAAACCCACCTCAACCACTCCAGCACATTGAATAAGGTACTGGCACTGACCTGTACTGTATAAACTTGCATTCTCGTGTTTCTAACTCATATCATAGTTCTTGGTTTTTATTTGTTATTCTATGTTCTATTGTTATCTATATTATTATTATCATTATCACTGCATTGTTTGAAAGAGTTCTCAAGGTATGAATTTCACTGTTGTCACGTTCCTGACCTGTTTTCTGTTGTTTTGTATGTGTTTAGTCGGTCAGGGCGTGAGTTGGGGTGGGCATTCTATGTTATGTGTATCTATGTTGGTTAATGGGTTACCTGATATGGTTCTCAATTAGAGGCAGGTGGTTTACGTTTCCTCTGATTGAGAGCCATATTAAGGTAGGTTGTTTCACATTGTTTGTTGTGGGTGGTTGTCTTCCGTGTCTGTGTCTATGCACCACACGGGACTGTTTCGGTTTGTGCGTTCATTTTATGTAGTCTGTTCCTGTTCATGCGTTCTTCGTGTATATGTAAGTTCGTTAGTTCAGGTCTGTCTACGTGCGTTTGTTATTTTGTAATTATATAGTGTGTTCCTGTGTCAGTGTTTGGGCCACACAGGACTGTTTCGGGTTAGTCACGTTTGTTGGTTTTTGTATTTTGTAGTGTTTGTTGTTTTTCCATTAAATAATGAATACTTACCAATCCGCATCTTGGTCCGATCCATGCTCCTCCTCGTCTGAGGAGGAGAACGACTACGACAGCCGTTACAACTGTACTGTTTTACACATGTTGTATCCTGTGCACGCGGCGAATAAACTGAAACTTGAAACTATTATCAACATTTTATTTGTTTACTCCGTCTTAGCTTAAAGAAAAATGACATGTTGATAGACTGGATAAATAACCACTTTTTATATTCAAAGTCCAAAATTATGGCACAGGTTATTATATTAATAAAGATCAGGGACATATTCAATGATCAGGGACTATAATGTTAAATGATTGAAGTACAGCCCAAAAGTTTGAAAGATAAAATGTTATCCCCCAGTTTATTTGCATGGCTTTATTTATTATGTCAGTCTTCAGAATATTTCACGTAGGTCCAAAACTATCTTGGATGATAGAGGGAAGGAAAAGTTCTGTGAGCCAAGGAAGAAGATCTTGAGAGTGGACAAGTCTGGATCCATGTTGCTTGTCAGATTTCATCCGATGTGGACTCAAGGCCTGGATTATTCTTCTATGCTTGATCTAACTTCTGTCATCTGGGGCTGCCTGGCTGGCTGCAGTCAGAGGAAGTCCTGTGGGGATAGATGTGAAGGACAAATAGAAATGGGTTTCAGAAAAGGAGAGTATGGCAGTATAGCTGTGCGCTTTTGAAACACAAAAGAGGGTGTTGTAGAGTCACTTCCTTGCAAGTACCGCAATTCAGTTGATGATTTAAATTGAGTCAGATCTACGATTGAACGTTTGATTTTGAATGAGGAACTTTTTGCCCTGTATCGTGAATAAGAATGACTATCACAAACAAGAAGATGAATATAATCACCACACAATCTAGTGATACAATAACATCTTCCCTGACATAGCTTTCCATCAATCTTGAAAGACTTCTCCTTTAGGTCCAACATGGGATTGCCATTCAGGTGGTTAATCCTGGAGCTCTATGGCAACGTGTTTGGTACCGCATGACAATAATTCAACTAAAAGAGAAGCACACATAATAGACTGAAAAGGAAATATGTTGTGAATCCGAGGGGCACATGGAACTGGCTTCATCTCAGTGTTTGTTGTCTGAATGGAACAAGCATTTATCGAATGCCAGGGCAAATCCCTCAAACTTACTTTTAGACTCAATTTAGGTATTTTTCCCTCTCACTTCAGATTGCCTTAGAATTGTCGGGCTTTTGATCATAATGAGTAAAAGCACAGAACAATGACTCAAGACATATTTACCACAACACTCTGCAGTACTCCCTTATTAACTGTGTTACGGTTGGTTGAAACAGTCCACAATCCTGCATGAGGTTTTGTCCATAATGTGAACAACGCATTGGGGGAGGGGGACACACACATCCAAGGGAAGTGAAATCAAAGACAATATGTAGGGGTGGAGGAATGGGAGACAGTGAGACATGGGACTTTTGGGGGGTATTTTTTTCAGACAGTCACACAAAAAGTCAAAAGACTTGAGCATAGCATCTGATGATTCATCATCAGATTATTTCTCAGATGAAATATGAAATGTTGTATATGTAGTCCCCCTCTTCTTATAGGCTACATGAGTGTTGAAAGTTCAAATCAAATCATCAAACTCCTCTCAATGTGCTCTGTTTGTTCTACACTTTAGGACAAACACACATGATAACGGATCTCCGAGATTATCATACTGTGCAACACAAGCAGTGGGAAGGGAAAGACTGTCTTAGTGCTTCAACATGATACAGTATTCTGTTACTGTTGGTTTCTTCCCTTCACTCATTCTGTGGCTTCATTACTGAGGAAAACAGGGAAATCTGACAATCGTGAGAAAGACTCCAGGGTGAGTTGATGCATATGTATGGGTGAGAGCTGAGCTATTCTTCACAAGCTTGCACCAAATAAAGAAACAATTATAGTGAAACGTGGTGTTGAGTAAGGGCAACAACATGCGGCTACAGTGTAACAGCAAGAATAAGCCTTTTCTGCGAGCACCATAAGTGTTCTGAAAATACAGGAAGTGGCTACTTGTGTGTCTTTTGGACATATACAGTATGGCATTGATCACAAGCCCCTGAATAATAAAACACAGAAATATTTCAGGCACTTCGCAGGTCAGTTCAAATAAAGTATTGTGTTTATACTTTCAATAGTACTCTATACATAAACATTATTTCTCTAAATAGGAATATGTGCCAGCGGATTACCATCATTAGCCTACATCTGTTTTGTCTTACTGCGCTATTCTTTATTATGTAAAATTATGCTGTGGAAAACATGAGAGCTCCTCACTAATCCTCTCACTTTCCACCTGGTGAATTTGACCCAAATTCGCATTTCCCCTGTGCGGCCAGGAGACCAGCTTTTTATTGAAGCCACGTGTAACAGAGCCCACTGACCTGGCAATGTACTTTGGCTAGGGGAAGAAAAGAGAGGAAATTCATCTTCATTCAGGACAATAACTTTGCTTCAAACTTTGCTGTTGTGTTTTTTTGTGTTTTTTTTGTTTGAAAGTAGACTCCATTTTTTGAGGGGTAATAATGTATTCTGTGTCAACATGCACTAGTAACAGAGTCTGTAATTCTGTTATTTAATTTCACAGTGTTTAAACAAAGATTATTTCTATAAATAGTGGAAAGTAATGGTCCAGAAACTGACACTGGTATTAATAATAGTGTGATATTATGTTCAAAGGGACACAGCCTGGGAATTCTGGGAAACTGAGAAAAATTACCATAAACCTGTTGAGCTCAATCCAGTTGACGGATATAATTTTGCCCTCCAGTGCATCCATTGTTGTCTATAACGACGACAAGACATATACAGTTCACATTTGATGTTCCCACATAACAAGGCTATAATAAAACAACAGGAAATTACAATTTCTTGCCTGTAATCCAATATGACATGTTGTCATCAGAGGACTTGCTTTGGGAGTTATGCACAGCAGTGACATTGTGGTCATGTTGACAGGGTATACAGACACAGCTGGGAAAACTATATAAACAGGTAGACAAACAGTTCCTATTGGCCCGGGGATTACTAGAGGGATGCTGTTTGGTTTGTGTTTAAATTGGATGTGTTTAGATGTTATGGCTTCATGTGCTGGGTGGATTGCTTATGTTTTTCCATCAGCAGTGGCCCCATATAATCTTATTACCTTCCCGGTGTGGCTTTTCCCCCTCTGTCCAGATTATTCATCAGGGCCAGCTGGAATTAATCATGTAATAACATAGCTGCATTTTCCCTTTTATTTTTTGTCTTTAGTAGTGACAACTTCTGTTGTGAGAATGAGTGTGAACTATTTATCCCATATAAGCTATTAGCTGATACTAAGTGCCATAATAGCCCACTTTGCAATGAATTACATATTTAACAGAGCCCTATATGAAACACTGTGTTTAGAGGAATTTAGAAATATGTATTTGACTGTGCCTATTATTTGCACACACTGTATACAGATTTTTTATATTGTGTTATTGACTGTACGTTTGATTATCCCATGTGTAACTCTGTGTTGTTGTTTTTGTCGCACTGCTTTGCTTTATCTTGGCCAGGTCGCAGTTGTAAATGAGAACGTGTTCTCAACTGGCCTACCTGGTTAAATAAAGGTGAAATATATATATTTTTTAAATAATATTATCACTATCAATATCCAGGTACCAGGTCCATCCCATCCTTTAGGGGCCATATTCCTTATACTGTACAGGCAGGTCCTATACAGAACTGCTAAGAGCACCAGACACCAGTCCCTGCCTTCTGCCAGATCCACGCCAGGTTTTAGGCTGGCCCATTGAAAGCCAGCTGCTGCAGAGCAGAGAACCGGCTCACGGTTTCTTCTCTTGTTTGTATGGGGAGTTCGACTGGCTCTAGCTCAGCGGTGTGTAGATAGAGCAGCGAAGAGATTGACTGGAGCACAAGCCCGACGCACAGACAGACCTGAGACCCCCGAACTGAAGTCTCATTCTAGAATGTTTCAGCATTGTTTTATGCGACTTTCAGAATACATTGACATCATCGTGGAAGACGACTGCCTGCATTTTTTTTAGGATATGAGCTGATTTGCTTCTCATTCGCATCGTTTACTATAGCCTAAAATTACAGACGTGCAGTTGTTGAATTAATTGCGTCCCCTCGAAAGGAAAATGTGGATGCGTGAGAGAGGGATATGGAAGAAACCTATTGATTAGGCCAAATAGTTCCGAACATCACCTCGCTATGGAAGAGTTCGTCAGGTCCTTGGGGGCGCATGGACTTGGAGAGAGAGAGATACCTGCCACAAGAAACAACACGATCTGTCCCTCGTAAGGGGAGCATGCATCGGAACCACGGACGTCTTTGTGTTGCCCGCTGCGTATACCGAGTTTGAGGGTGGCCTATAGCCTGCTGAAGGGGTAACCACTCTCTCTGTGTTACTTCGGTGCCGAACAGCAATTTTTGTCAATCACCATTTAGGACTATTCGCCCCCAAATGTAAGTATTCCAACATTGGTCTAACACGCCGTCCTGCCGTCTGGGCGCTAGTTAGGTTACTTACGATGAGGGTGTCGGTTGTTTTTTTTAAGGCTGAGTTGAGAAAATACACTTCAATCCTAACGATATCGTTGCGGTCACTAACGGACATTTTACCGAATTTCACTCCATTTTAAGAACACTTACAGATTGGTCTATAGTTGTGATGTCAATGCCAAGCAATCTGTGAAAATTAGGTCTATCTGCTACTGCTTGGTATACCAGCCTAAAGATTTTACAATCTGAAATAATTGCATTTTAACAGACATCAGTGGTTCTTACATTAAGCGACTCTGGGCCTTGGGATATTGGAAAAGTTGCATGAGGTTTATCCAGATGTGGACTTCGGCGGCCATCGCTCTGAATTCAGTGAATTTGGTTTATTCAAACTACTGTGCTTTTAAAAATCTAGTTAGGCTATAATGAATGAATGGATGTATTGAGGGCTAGGCCTACTACCTGAAATAGATTATTATAGGTTTTATTCTGTTGGTCTCTGAATGAGGCGTTGTTGTCCTGGCTTTGGTAATTAGTCTAGATGTCACCTGTGTAGATGAGGTTTTGGGTTAGCACTGTAAAAGAGACAAGTAGCATAGTCATCTTGGATTAGGAAGAAAATAGAAATGTATGTGTAGTGGGGTGGTTTGGCAAATTCTTTGTCTAGGTAACACGCTGTCAAGTACAGAAGTGGGGCGATAGACTGTCAAATAAATGTAACATCTCCCATTACCCCATTAGACATAGCCTAGTCCCGAGGACACAACGACCTAAGTAGCTGCAAGTCAGTTGCTGTCTTCGTCTTCCTCTCCATTCTGCGGCTGTAAAATGAGATCATTTCACTGAACATGTATAATTCACAGATATCTAAGCCAGCCATGTGTGTTGGGACACACACACACAACAAAACCCCCAGATAGCATATGGTAGCAAAATGTGTAGAATTGCAGGAAATTAGCATTAAAACTGCAAAATTCTATCTCAGCCTCATGGCAAATTGTGAACAAAAGCATGAGACAAGCTATAAAACAGCACATTTTCTTTCTCTGCCCCATGGCAAAAGTGTAGAATAGCAGGAAATAAACTTTAAAACTGCATCATTTTGTCCTAGCCTCATGACAAAATGTGTAGAATTGTATTAAATCAGTCCTCACACAGTTACCGTGCACGAATTCCATAGATTAGCTCGTCGTTTAGAGCTGGGCAGGCGATCTAATAAGAGAAGGGAGAATATAAAGTCCTCATTATCGTTCATGGAGGATTCCGTTTATGAATCATCATCATAAGTCAACATAAACAAGGCCAAAGCCAAAGCAAGCACCCTAACAAGCATATTGGGCTCTATGGGAAGCAATAAGCAAATAGCATAGGATTCCAAGCGGAGCATACATCTGGCAAAGAGCTTGACCAGTCATTATAAGTTCATTAGTTTATTAGTGATTAGTCTAGCTCTAGCTAGCCTATATATCACAGAGGTGAGGCAGTATACCTTACCTGTAGACACACCACTCAACTCACTACAGGAGGGTAGTGTTGTGTGTTGGCCCATGACATTTTCTACGCTGGTGATGTAGTCTATTTAACTAGGTCAAATCAGAATTGGAAATGCAGTTGAGAAAATGCAAGCATTTTTAACAGGGTTATTGGAGAAAATAGGCTACTGGTAGGGCCTATAGGCTCCCAAGTGGCGCAGCGGTCTAAGGCTACAGACTACAGACCCTGGTTTGATTCCAGGCTGTATTACACAACCAGTCCCATAGGGTGGCGCACAATTGGCCCAGCGTAGTCCGGGTTAGGGTTTGGCCGGGGTAGGCCATCATTGTAAATAAGATTTTGTTCTTAACTGACTTGCCTAGTTGAATAAAGGTGTTAAAAAATTTTTTTACAAGTGATGGTAAAATCTAAATCATAACTCATTTGTTTTAAATACCTGTCTAGGAACCGGAGGAGTAACTTTCATTCATTTCATGTCAGTGTTGGGATGGATTTGGGGAATTCATTGGGACAAATGTTCTGTTGTCCCTCCCATGCCCACCCCCCTACTCCTCCACTCCCCTGCCCCGGATGCTCTCTCTGTGGGTTGGTCCATTTGTTGAAGCCCGGTGTCTCCAGGGGAAGTGCCATCTCATCTCACAACAGCTCGGGTGCAAATGGCTTCAATGTAGGCCTATGCTAGTGTGATTTCTAGCATTTTTTTGTTGTTGTAACTGACGATTTACATATCAAAGTGGCTGCATTTCAATGGAGAGAACTTGAGCTACCAGCCCCCATCCCCCAACCAGTTTTGTCCTGAGAGGGGAAGGGTGCTGCTGGGCTATAGAATAGGAATGCTGTTGTTCATTGCAGACCACTGTAAATGTTTTTTTGCCAGTTATTTAATGCAGCATCAATATTCTGTGCGTATGTGTTTGTGTGAGAGAGTGCTCATGTTGGATTGCAAATGCAGATTTAGTTGGGATTGACAGGGTTGGTAGGCTGCCATAATTCAAACCAAAATTCCCAAAGTAATACCCTTTACAGACAGACTTTACAGTATGTTGCCTGTAAAAAAAAAAAAAATGTAGGCAATGTTTTTTTAGAGTCCAATTCATACAGTCCAATTTTAACACATTCTTGCCGGGATAAGTGGTTTCTATCTCCAGTGCACATGCCGGCACATTTTGGAGTGGGAGCAGACGTGGGCTGATGTGGGTGGACGTCTATTTGAAAAAATCCATTGAATATACACCATCACAAAGAAATCCATTATTCATTTGTTTTGGACAGGTCGTAAGAAACATTGTAAGACTAATAAAATCTATTTTCAAAAGAATAGAAGGGCATATTTTGAGTTTAATTATGTTACTGGTCTGTGCAGCATATATGCTACATGGTAGCGCCATGTACATGATATCAAAAGTAATTTTGTTAATTAAACAGACGACTCTTCGGCTACCCTGATCACAGTCAAGACATATTTTCTAGTAGGCTAAGAATATAATGAAAAAAATACAAATACATTTGAATAATATTTTGCACACTTGGCAACGTGTGGAACTGATGTAATATTTTAAAAAAGAGCCCAAGGCAAGCCTATGCTTTTTAGATCCAGGTTTCATCTCTTTCCTACCCTCACTCCGCTTTGTTAGGGAGCAGGAGTAGGGTCTTACATTGAGGGTATCTTCATCATGATACCAATAGAAAATAATAGCAATCTATATTTTCAAAAGCATGTGAGTGTCGTGTTCATATTTCACAACCTCCGCAGGCTATTTGAGTTGCCCTGAACGCGATCCAGCAGAAAATGAAGCCTACACTCTATTTAGGCTACATTATTGCATGCTAAATGTTTCTTATTCAGTGATAGATGAACAAATGACTAATGAGCTATACTACCTCCACTTATTTGCCCAGCCAGAGAATTAACCAAATGTACAGAGGGAGATTCAGTGAAACAAAATCCCATTGATTGATTCAGACCCATCTCAGGCTTTTGGTAGGGACTAGGCCTAGACTATTAAGTCACTTGCAAGTGAAGAGCAAATTAATCCACTTGTTAAGCTACATAACATGCTGGCAATATATATATATTTTTTTTAATGAGCCAAATGGACAAGATGATCATGAGCAGCATTCATCTCAACTTAGGCTACAATTAGGCTATGGAAATGTTAGCTAACTAATATCTAAACGGAGATTCAGGGAAAATACAAATCTGACATGTATTGATTTATCAAGACGAGTCTCCACGCTTGTCTAAAAGCAGCGTAGAGGCTTTGTCGCCGGCAATACCTTTTCATATATAAGGAAAAGTTGTCAAAAGGTTGTCTGGATGCTGAAGTTCGCGGAAAAACGTCTTGGTTTGAAAGGTGTGTAAGTAGAGAAATGTGAAAACTGCTTGTGTGAGTAGTGTCCACTTGGGGGTTTTGGTGGGAGCTTATTTAAATACGCTGACTTGTATTTTTTTTTTTTACATTTAAAAAAAATATTATAGGATCTAAGATTAAAATCTTTACAGCGCACTTTTTGTTTGCTATTGTCTCTCACATTAAAAGTATACAGTAGGCCTATACTTGGGATGACCACAAAACATGATCAAAACCAGCTCTTTTAGAAAGATAACTCGGGAAGAAACTACACAATAGACCTACATGCTTCAAGTAGCATCTTGTGTAATTATAGTAAAATAATAAGCAAAAAGATCAATGGATTAAGCCATTTTCTTGAACTTCTATTTGAGTTATTGGTTATTTACAAAATCGAAATAGATTTCTGGAGGCCTCTTCGAAAGCTTTGTGTGAAGCACTGTTTTGAGCAACCAATGGCCGCTTGTTTTTCTGTCATAAAGATGTTTATTTTCCATGCAATGCAGCTGTTGCTCTGCTGTGAAAGAATGCCTTGCTGAGTGTAGCCTTGCTGAGTTTATTTAGATTTATTTCCTTTAATGTCTTGTCAAACATCGCCTAATAGGGATGTCGAACACAATGAAATCGTGAGGAATCAAACAGATGGACACACACACAAACCATTCCTTCCTTACAAACGGATGACAATTTATGTCAAGAAAAAGGAAAAGCCTCTTCCCTTCCTCCCTCCCTCATTCTTTTCATTTTATTTATATTTCTTCTGAAATGTACATTGCTCACATCCATTAGTAGAAGCCCAGGTTGCTGTAACGCAGGGGGCCGGCCTACAGGACAGGTCAATGGTGATGCTCTCTGATGGTCTGTTGGCACCCGATTCCTTATATAGTGTACTGCTTTTGACAAGGGCTCTGGTCAGATGTAGTGCACTATATAGGGAATAGGGAGCCATTTGGGACAAAAGCCCCAGAGGTGGTGGATGTAAATGCCAGGGGTAGTGTTCTCCCAAGGGTTAGTGGCCCTGATCATCCTGCCTCTTGGTAATAAAGTGAACGCAGCTCTCATCTGCCCGCTACGGCCCGCCACAACCCAGATGACACATAATGAAAAGAGATGCCTGCTTCCTGTGCTCACGCACAATCACATCAGAGAAAGAGAGAGAGAGGACACAGAGGGAGAGAGAGAAGCTCACCTGCCATCCTCAATCACAAGGGGCCGGTTTGACAGCTGTCTTTTTCTGTTTTCTGACACACTCACTGTCAAAAGTTAGGAACAAACAGATGGAGAAGGAGAGAATGGGAGGAAGAGAAGGAAAGAGGGATACGTAAGGAGGAAGAGGAGGGTGATGGGTTTGTTTGATTTGGTAGTTAATTGCAAATGTTCATCGTAGCTTTTTCATCATCCGTCTTCCTCCTTTTTATAGCAACTGAGATAAATGGATGGAGACTGGAACAAATGACATTGTGTTAGGTTGTGTTAGCTGACCCGCTCGATTAATGTATGCCTTTGGTATTTCTAAGGGGTAAAAATCTCCCTCACCACCCTCTGTGCTTTAAATGACAGTTAACTTTCCCCCACTGCTTCTCAAATGGATGTTTAATGATCAACAGAGGCCCTGGAGCTGAGCTATAGAGCAGAGCAGCCCTAGATATGTTCTCACCAAACATCTCCCTCCCTACCTACCCTCCATAGCCCCTACAACACAGAACGCTTTTCCTTCTGTTAAGAAAGCAAGCCCCCTCGGTGTTGTTAAAGCCCACATCGTCTGGAAGGGAGCGGAGGGGCTGCTAGTTTTTTGAGTGATGGATGATCTCTGGGTCTTTTGGGTCTGTGTTTAACTCTTTGGAGTGTGTAAAGCTGGCCCAGTGGGAGACGTGTCGCTGGGGTGTGATGGATGGCCGGGGGTCCTTAGGCTTCATCTATCAGGAGATTAGCAATGACCTGTGAGTTGTCTGGACCGCCCTCAGATATGCTCTGTGATGCTCTACCACCACTGGACTGGAGGGCATTAGCGTAAGAGGACACTGCTCTGGGACTGTCTCAGGGGAGTAGACCGATTATGTGCTTTATTTGGTGGTCTTCTATACCTTCAGGTCACAGGAAGTGTGGAGCTTATAGCGCTCAGGTGCTATGCTTTTGTCTTGGTAGGGTGGATCACGCTGAGGCAGATCTGAGGCTTGCTATGAATTTAGTTTTTTGCCATCCATGATTTCTAGAAATGGCAAGTTTGGAATATACAGGTTCCACACTATTGAGTCATGTTTCTCTTTCCTTTTTGAAAGATTGTTCATTTGAGTGGACTGAAAATGAATGTGTCTTCTCCAAGGACTACCGTACATCCTCTCAGGCTTTAACGAGTCTCATAACTGTAGATTAGTCTGTTTCAGTCTCTTTTTTTTTTAAATATGAAAATGTATGTCTAAATCAATCACTTCTCCCATCACATCAAGGTTTGTTATTTTAATATTTGCATTGGCGAGTAAGACAAAGAATCTACTTATCTCAGATAGCCATTCACACTCCATCAATCAAACCAATGTTGTGCCATTGAATTCATCTCTGGGGCCTGTACTCGTGATAGACTGAATTCATCTGTAAAATGATTTCAGAGAAGGACTTAAGCAAATAGCTGTCGGACGAGAATATTTTAACAGGCGCCAGGGGCTTTCTGTTCAACGACACACCACCTTAATCCAAATTCAGCTAGAATGATATTTGGGGTTAGTTTGTTGAGAATTAAGAGTTTTTTTATGCTATTTTAATTGTTGTGCTTTGCTCACACATTGCATAATAGTAGAAACCACATTTGTATTCTCTGTAGGTTGAGTGGAAGCTTATTTACTTTGTGTGTGCATTGTCTAAGTCCCAAACATAAATGTCACCTCCCACGATATTGCTGGCATTTGGCGTGATTCGTTTTTTCATCAGAAGACTGTTAGTGACAATTTTCAAAGAGACTGTTTTCCACCCAAAAACAATGCTTTCAGAGAGACAGCATCCACCCCCCCCCCCCCCCCCCCCCCTTCAAAAAGAGAGAGAGAAGGATTTTAATTAGAGAGTCATAAGCAGCCTGTCTTCTCTGCTAAACACAACTACTATCCAACATGTTAAAGGAAACAAATAAGTACTTTGTTGATAGCTAGAGTAATGAGAAGGGGGGAAAAAGAAGTACAAATGTTTTTGGGGCAATAGGCCTAATTTAAATATTGCATTTCATGTGATTGTAAACAGACTTTGTGGAGTAGATAATATACTTGATGTATATCATATTTGGCTCATGGACTTGCTGCATATGATGTGCCATGTCTAACCCATTTGCCAGGGACCTCACAATAGCATATTGTCATGATACTTAGGTGCTGATACGATATGTTTTGTGATTCTTACGATTCTATATGTATTGCGATTAAATACTGTGATTTTTATTGCGATTTGGTGTTACAAACATATTGCTCACCATATGTTTGCTACAGAGGGACAAGACAGAGAATGGGTTTTGATCAGTCATGGAAATAAAAGTGATGAAAACAAATGGGCTCCCTATTTAAAAAGAAGATGGAGAACAAGCAGTATGAAGGAGTTTTGGTGCAGGTACAGCCAACTAGCGACAAAATAATATTGCGATATTGTCAAAAAGATACGATATGTTGTCAAAAATAATATCCTGATATGTAACTGTTTGTGTACATGAAGAAACATGAAAAAATGTCTTTGAAGTTTAGCATACCATTCAATGTGCCTACAGGAAACCTGAGCTGAATCTAAAACTCAGACCCTTTCAAATGCTTGTAGATAGTGCTGTAGATTGAACAGGGCTTATTTTCAGCGTGCAGGTTTGTGTCCTGCGTTCCAGGACCTTTTGTTAGGACATTTTAATTACAGCCGAGCTTCGGTGTAATTGATCTAGGCTTGGAGAGATTTCTCTGTCATTGAGAAAGGCCTATTTGTTAGTACAGGCCAGTGAATGCTTCCACCTGCGCTTACATAGAGCCTGTACTTCTACTGTTACATAGAGCCTGTACTTCCACTGTTACATAGAGCCTGTACTTCCACTGTTACATAGAGCCTGTACTTCCACTGTTACATAGAGCCTGTACTTCCACTGTTACATAGAGCCTGTACTTCCACTGTTACATAGAGCCTGTACTTCCACTGTTACATAGAGCCTGTACTTCCACTGTTACATAGAGCCTGTACTTCCACTGTTACATAGAGCCTGTACTTCCACTGTTCCATAGAGCCTGTACTTCCACTGTTCCATAGAGCCTGTACTTCCACTGTTCCATAGAGCCTGTACTTCCACTGTTCCATAGAGCCTGTACTTCCACTGTTACATAGAGCCTGTACTTCCACTGTTACATAGAGCCTGTACTTCCACTGTTACATAGAGCCTGTACTTCCACTGTTACATAGAGCCTGTACTTCCACTGTTACATAGAGCCTGTACTTCCACTGTTACATAGAGCCTGTACTTCCACTGTTACATACTTCCACTGTTACATACTTCCACTGTTACATACTTTCACTGTTACATACTTCCACTGTTACATACTTCCACTGTTACATACTTCTACTGTTACATAGAGCCTATACTTCCACTGTTACATAGAGCCTATACTTCCACTGTTACATAGAGCCTGTACTTCCACTGTTACATACTTCCACTGTTACATAGAGCCTATACTTCCACTGTTACATAGAGCCTATACTTCCACTGTTACATACTTCCACTGTTACATACTTCCACTGTTACATACTTCCACTGTTACATAGAGCCTGTACTTCCACTCTTACATACTTCCACTGGTACATAGAGCCTGTATTTCCACTGTTACATAGAGCCTGTACTTCCACTGTTACATAGAGCCTGTACTTCCACTGTTACATAGAGCCTGTATTTCCACTGTTACATACTTCCACTGTTACATACTTCCACTGTTACATACTTCCACTGTTACATACTTCCACTGTTACATAGAGCCTGTACTTCCACTCTTACATACTTCCACTGTTACATAGAGCCTGTACTTCCACTGTTACATAGAGCCTATACTTCCACTGTTACATACTTCCACTGTTACATAGAGCCTATACTTCCACTGTTACATAGAGCCTATACTTCCACTGTTACATAGAGCCTGTACTTTCACTGTTACATAGAGCCTGTACTTTCACTGTTACATAGAGCCTGTACTTTCACTGTTACATAGAGCCTGTACTTTCACTGTTACATAGAGCCTGTACTTTCACTGTTACATAGAGCCTGTACTTTCACTGTTACATAGAGCCTGTACTTTCACTGTTACATAGAGCCTGTACTTCCACTGTTACATAGAGCCTGTGCTTCCACTGTTATGGTGCAAAATGAAAGAGACAGCAATGCAGTGGGTTGATTGTTCATTCACTTACTGTGCCGTTTATTTAGTATAATTTATTTACACCTCCGAGGGGTAGCTAGCTTAGCCTGGTTAAATCAGACGGAATTCTGTGTAGCATTCCATCTGTTTAAACCAGGCTATAGCTAGCTGACACGTTGGAGTACCTTCACTGTCTGTGCCTATATTAAGCAAGGCAGATTCTGTACTTGATGTGTAATGGTTAAATTGGCCTCAGAGGAGTAGGCTAGCTAGCTAAGCTAACACATCAGAATACCTTTGGAAGGGAGACTACTTCTCCCACTTCAGTTGCCGCAGCAACGTCACATCTGTTGCGAACTCCCTCCCTCTGTCGCCACCTGCAGTGTCCTTCTCTTTCGTCCTCTTATGGAGCACTTCTTCACTGTTTCTGTGTTGTCACCCACCATTTTAAATATTTTATCAGGCTGTTAGATAATGCTTCCCGATGACGGTGAATTATTGATGGCCTTGTACCTATGAGTAGGACAGGGCAGGCTTTTAACTCTCTGAGCTGCCTTTCTGCCGCTGCTGACCTGTCCAGGTCTCTTCAGAGGTAACTACGGGACACTACACAAATACCCAAAGGAATGATGTAGGCCTGCTGGAGAAGGAGGAGGAGAAAAAATGAGAAACCTGAGGAGGTGCCCTGAGAATGAAAAGAGGGTAGGGCGTCTTCCGCTTCAGTCTCTTACTCCAGTACTGGGCTAGGGCTCTGCTTCAGTCTTCTACTCCAGTACTGGGCTAGGGCTCTGCTTCAGTCTTCTACTCCAGTACTGGGCTAGGGCTCTGCTTCAGTCTTCTACTCCAGTACTGGGCTAGGGCTCTGCTTCAGTCTTCTACTCTAGTACTGGGCTAGGGCTCTGCTTCAGTCTTCTACTCTAGTACTGGGCTAGGGCTCTGCTTCAGTCTTCTACTCTAGTACTGGGCTAGGGCTCTGCTTCAGTCTTCTACTGTAGTACTGGGCTAGGGCTCTGCTTCAGTCTTCTACTGTAGTACTGGGCTAGGGCTCTGCTTCAGTCTTCTACTGTAGTACTGGGCTAGGGCTCTGCTTCAGAATAAGGGAAACGCCGCTGTATCTCTCTTGCTTTGTTTGAAGCATTGAGAAGAATGGCTGTTTGTTTGATTCTTATTTCTTGGTTTTGTCAGTGGTCTGATTGGAGGACAGAGAACTGGTTCTGCTTCTTTTTTTTTTTTCTTTTTTTTTTTTAACATCTGTCAGAATATTTAAATGTTGAAAAGTGTGTGTGTGTGTTTGAACCTCAACCTACTCTTCAAAATATCCATAAGAAACAGGTCTGGTTTAAGTATGACCTAGCCCTCTCTTGTAGGAATCTCGGTGAAAGCGATAAGCAAATGATTAGCCAACAGACAACAGGGTAAACGGGTCAAACCAGTTTCTTTTCCCCCTAGGAAATGCAAATGTTTTATCCAGAAGGGTTCAGGGTTGGCAATGAAATGCAGTACTTCTAACTATCCCCTCCCCCAGTCAACTAGCTAGCTCCAGTGAAACTGCTTGGTATTCAATAGATGGATTTGCAGGTTTTGCAGTAACATACTCCTTTTGTTTGCTTGCCATATTGTGTTTACCATACATTGTGCGTGTGTTGAACCGGTTTGTGTGTGTGTGTGTGTGTGTGTGTGCTTGTGTTGAACCGATTTGTGAGTGTGTGTGGATGTTCTCTGTCTAGCCTTGTGTGTGGATGTTCTCTGTCTAGCCTTGTGTGTGGATGTTGTCTGTCTAGCCTTGTGTGTGGATGTTGTCTGTCTAGCCTTGTGTGTGGATGTTGTCTGTCTAGCCTTGTGTGTGGATGTTCTCTGTCTAGCCTTGTGTGTGGATGTTCTCTGTCTAGCCTTGTGTGTGGATGTTCTCTGTCTAGCCTTGTGTGTGGATGTTCTCTGTCTAGCCTTGTGTGTGGATGTTCTCTGTCTAGCCTTGTGTGTGGATGTTGTCTGTCTAGCCTTGTGTGTGGATGTTGTCTGTCTAGCCTTGTGTGTGGATGTTCTCTGTCTAGCCTTGTGTGTGGATGTTCTCTGTCTAGCCTTGTGTGTGGATGTTCTCTGTCTAGCCTTGTGTGTGGATGTTCTCTGTCTAGCCTTGTGTGTGGATGTTCTCTGTCTAGCCTTGTGTGTGGATGTTCTCTGTCTAGCCTTGTGTGTGGATGTTCTCTGTCTAGCCTTGTGTGTGGATGTTCTCTGTCTAGCCTTGTGTGTGGATGTTCTCTGTCTAGCCTTGTGTGTGGATGTTCTCTGTCTAGCCTTGTGTGTGGATGTTCTCTGTCTAGCCTTGTGTGTGGATGTTCTCTGTCTAGCCTTGTGTGTGGATGTTCTCTGTCTAGCCTTGTGTGTGGATGTTCTCTGTCTAGCCTTGTGTGTGGATGTTCTCTGTCTAGCCTTGTGTGTGGATGTTCTCTGTCTAGCCTTGTGTGTGGATGTTCTCTGTCTAGCCTTGTGTGTGGATGTTCTCTGTCTAGCCTTGTGTGTGGATGTTCTCTGTCTAGCCTTGTGTGTGGATGTTCTCTGTCTAGCCTTGTGTGTGGATGTTCTCTGTCTAGCCTTGTGTGTGGATGTTGTCTGTCTAGCCTTGTGTGTGGATGTTGTCTGTGTAGCCTTGTGTGTGGATGTTGTCTGTCTAGCCTTGTGTGTGGATGTTGTCTGTCTAGCCTTGTGTGTGGATGTTGTCTGTCTAGCCTTGTGTGTGGATGTTGTCTGTCTAGCCTTGTGTGTGGATGTTGTCTGTCTAGCCTTGTGTGTCTGTGCGACCTCCTTCCTATTTGTAACTGTGTACATTTGCACTCCTCTCTTACATCACATTCTGCCTCACTGAGAGTGTAGATTGAGAGGTAGAGGCTCAGGTGTTCCGCTGCAGAGCATGTATGTCCACAGCAGCATGTAATATGTTTCACATTGGTAGTTGTGAAGTTCCTACCACATTACCTGCAGGGGAATCTAGCTGTTCCTGTCCTTCAGCCAAGATTCCCACCCTGTTTTAACATTTTAACATTCAGGGAATGATCACAAACATTTTATGGTGCTTATTTTTTACTTGCTGTGAATATGAGTGTGAGTGAGGTTGCCAAGCCAACCACAATTTCCCTTGTAAATGGTTATTGAGTGTTTGAGTGAGCCGAGGGTGGGTAGGTGAGGTTGAGGGTGGGGGTATGTGTCTGTGTGTGCGTGCGCCCGCATGCATGTGTTTGTGCATGTTCGTTAATGCCTGCATCTGTGTGTGTGTGTGTGTGTGTTAGATAAAGAGCGTGGAGTGAGAGAGAACCAGAACAAGACGTGGAGGAGGAGAGGAGGAGTGTGTCTTTCAGTGTGAAGATATGAAGGACTGACTGATTGAAAAGAGGAGCTCTGTGTGACATGTCAGAGGATGAGATGCTGGGTGCTGTTCTCTAACTGACCCTTACTGTTTAACTCACTGTGTAAAGGTCAGCCTATTCATTTCACTGCAAGCTCTGCAGTGTTACTGAGCTGGGAGGAGTGGGAGAGCGAAGGGTGTAGTATTGCTTGATGAAACTGACATTTTAAAGCTTCTCCCCCTTCTGATTATTTTGACTCTGATTCATCCAAGTTTGATTCTGAGTCTTCTTCGGAAAGAGAGGGGTGTATTGGTTCATTTGAAACTGATTCTGAGTCTTCTTCGGAAAGAGAGGGGTGTATTGGTTCATTTGAAACTGATTCTGATTCTTTTGATTCTGTTGTTTTTCTTCTTCAAATTCACAGATTTCTCAGAATACATTTGGGTTCATTTAGCCCAGGTAACCTTTTATAAATCGGTCTTGTTGAGAAGCTATAGGCTAAAGATGGGGAATGTTTTGAACAGGAAATGTTCACTATAACATAAGACAATGTAATGTCAAAACCGGTTCTGAACTATAATTGTGATGGATAATATAAACACAGTAGTGATGGTTGAAATGATGAGGATAGTGTTGACTGACTTTTTACTTAACCCTTCCCACACTTGTTTCTGCTCATTCAATACAGTTCATACTTCTCTCTGCCTTTCTTGCATCAATTTCTCACTCCTATTTCTGCCTATTCATTTCCATTCTTCCGCTTTCTGCTAACCTCAATGACAGACCTAGTTGTTTTCTCTTTTGTAGTCGATCTTCTGAAGGCTACCTCACTCCGTCCTCTCAATTTCACAATACATTCTCTCTCTCTCTTTCTGTGTGTGTGTGTGTGTGTGTCCGTTGACACTCTATCTATAATTTCAATCTCTGTTGGCAGAGAGTCTTGAAACGCACCAACCAACCATCGTTGAGCCTATGAATACCATGCAGCTTGCTACCGGTTCTTGCTTGCCCCATTCCCTCCTTCATGCCCCATCCCAAAATATATTATCAGCTTCACGGTGCTGAACCCTCCTCCCACCTGACTGCCATGCCTGACTTGCGCCTGTCTCCATCACTGGCAGCCATGGCATGTGCTCTGTCTGCACCACTGACAGAGCCAAGGAAGTGACATCATGTCCCTTAAGAGAGGAGTTGGAGAGGAGAGCCCTGACAGACAGGGTCTGTCATGACAAAATGTTACTGAGGAGCATTGAGGTGTTGGGGTGCAATGGATCTGGGGGACTTGTTTTCTCAGTTCCTGTAGATTCCAACTACACCCAGACCCCCTGCTCCCCTCTTACCATCTTCTCATGTTTGATATTCCCCCTCACGTGTTGGTCTTTTTGTTCCGAATGTAGGCCATGTGTGGGGGTAGGTGGGTGGGGTGAACCATTCCCCAAATGAGTTAGTCAGAGAGGGCTGAAGAACTAAAGCATTATGCCTGCGAGGTTCAGACTGGAACACAGACAAAACACACAGCTAGGCCCACATCTTTATTTCAACTTGGAGCGTTGAGCTTACACCAGTCCAGGACTACTTACTTGCTCTAGTTGTGTCCCAATCTCACTTGATATGTATATATGCACTCTTTATTTCTCTCTGCGTCCCTGGCACTGACAATTGAAAATAAATTAACATTCCTGGGGCTTTATTTAGTCCTTCGTTAAGCCTGTTGAAAATACTGGAGGGTGAACCCAGCAGGTCAAGCCATACTCACAAGCTGTCAATCCTTCCCAGTGACCCTCCCACCCCTTTCTTTCTCCTCCCTTCCCATTCTTCTCTCCCTCTCCTGTCTCTCTCTCTCTCTCTCCCATCCATTCAGTTCCTCCCTTCTTACAAAAGCCTGGACTCCCATTCTCTCTCTCTAGTCTATTCTTTCTCCGGTCGCCTCTCCAGCTTGAGAGAGGCAGCCACAAGCTTTGTCTCTTTACATTCCTTCAGCCTGCTGCTGCACCAATTAGCCTCGTATTTCATGTTAGGACATGTGGCCTGTTTCTTTCCATCCATTTATTGTAATATTATTTTAATTGCTTGCCTTCTACTTTTAAATGTTTGTTTATTTTTTCTGTCATTCCTCTGAAATATGAAAAATTTGTTTGCAATGTGGTGTTTTTTTTCAATCCTCCGGACTGATGATACATTTGTCTCCTGGCTTTTCTCTCTGTCTATGTGTGGAGAAACAGAAACAGATGTTCCTAATGTTTACATGTCATTTTTCATCCCCTGTGACGGATTCTTGGTGTCTGGGATGATATACTGTTAATAGAAAGAGTGAAAGCAGGGAGAGGGAAGATTCATATCCATTGTTCCTTATAAGGGAAAGTTTAGCACTTAAAGTACAGATGATGAGTTAATAACTTGAAATGATTCTAGAAGATTTCAGGATTATTAAACCGTCAAGCCATAAGATTTAATGTAGCTGGTGACAGTAAGTCATAACTTTGTTCTGTACACTATTATTACTATAACCGCTGCCATGGCGATGGTGGTATTGGAGCCCGATTTTGAATATTCCTTCCTGGTTGAGTAACCTGAATAATTTGAGAGTTTAGGACTATAAGGGTCTATCTAATAATAAAAAATGATAGAAAAATAGTTGTTCTGTTTTCTATACTATTTTCTATATAGTACTCTGAATAACCCAATTCATGTTGTTAAGCTCAAAAGATTACAATATAAAATTGCTGACACCATTCAAATTTTAAAGACAATTTTCAGAATCATCTTTTTGAAGATGATTTAGTTTAGTCCCAATCTCTGGAGTTCCTTGCTGTTCTGAGGAGCTGTGCTGTAGAGAATTTCTCCACAAACACACAGTCTCTGATGGGTTAACTATGCCTCACTTACCTATTTTCTGCTAGAGGAGGCCTCCGCCCCACCACCCACCACAATCTCCCCTTCTCTGATGTAAAATTATGATACGTCTGTCAGAACTCGTGAAACGCGTCTTCATGTTAATCGGCTAATCCTTTTATCTCAAGTCTGACCAAATCCAGTCCAGAAACCCCCGCAAACAAAACGGCTGTTTAGGGATGGGGGGATGAGGGGTGAGATGAGCGCAGCGGCCGGCTCCTCTGCCAGCTTAAAGGAGAAAGGGAACATGTTACTCAGCGGGGCGACGGTGCGGGTGGCTCTGGGTAGTACTGAGGAGGAGAAAGGAACCCCAGGCCCCTCGCCCCCTGGTGTCTGGTGGGGATCAGCGGCTGAGCCAGCCGAGCAGGGCAGAGAGGTTAGTGGGTAGGGGGTATGGGGCAGGGCATTACAGGCTCACTCCCTCCCACCCCTGCCCCCACGACTCATATTTGGGGAAGATGAATGTGTGTAACGCTAGAGTGTGGCCTGGGGGGGGATTTGAATGGAAAACCAGGGTGACAGGCCAGGCCTCACAGCCCTCAGACACCTGGGAATCAGGGATTGTTAGCAAGGCTCACTCTGTTTTGGGCCGCTGTGAGACGAAGTAGCGCTTTACCGCTGCTCTGCTATGCTCTTGTCTGATCTAGTGGTCTACTGCGGCTAGATAAGTAATTTCCCGATAAATACAATCAAATGATTCTCTTTCAATCTGAGTCTGAATGCACCACCTAACTTCTAACTGATAAATTATCATACCTTGTGTGTGTTAGCTTGGCGCCACACAGTATAACAGTTAGTGGTAAATTTGACCTCAAAGCAAGATAAATGACCTTTGGGTGTAGACTGTGCACTCTGCTCCGCGAGGACCTGCAGTTGCATTCAGTTAGCCTGTTTTAAACAGGAGTCTCCAGCCACCTATAGAGCCATTTTAAAGAATGAATCTAATATGGAGATTTAACTTATGACTCTGTAAGCCAATGCAGATAGAAGCTCCCAAAACAATGTTTTGTGCTTGTGTGCCTTCACGTTCCCAGAAATATCTTAGCTGGGCATTAGTGGGGCCCAGAGAGCGATCAGAGCAGAGTGCTCCGCTGCTCAAATTTAGGTTCATTATAAAATAATCAGGGAAGTTGACGAGTGGCTCTGGAGAGGAGGCGTACACACAGAAAAGCGAATTATCCTCTTTTGGTGTCCTCCACTCTTTAAAGTGTGAAATGCAGTGTACTGTGTGGATGGTGACATGGTGTTTATATGGACATGGTCACATTTTGGATGTTAAACATACACTATATGACCAAAAGTATGTGGACACCTGCTCGTCGAACATCTCATTCCAAAGTTGGAGTTGGTCCCCTCTGCTGCTATAACAGCCTCTACTCTTCTGGGAAGGCTTTCCACTAGATGTTGGAACATTGCTGCGGGGACTTGCTTCCATTCAGCCTCAAGACTATTAGTGAGGTCGAGCACTGATGTTGGGCGATTAGGCCTGGCTCGCAGTCGGCTTTCCAATTCATCCCAAAGGTGTTCGATGGGGTTGAGGTCAGGGCTCTGTGCAGGCCAGTCAAGTTCTTCCACACTGATCTCAACAAACCACTTCTGTATGGACCCCCAAACTGTTGCCACAAAGTTAGAAGCACAGAATAGTCTAGAATGTAATTTTATGCTGTAGCTTTAAGATTTCCCTTCACTAGAACTAAGAAGAATAGAACAAACCATAAAAAACAGCCCCAGACCATTATTCCTCCTCCACCAAACTGAAAATTTGGCACTATGCATTGGGGTAGGTAGCGTTCTCCTGGCATCCGCCAAACCTAGATTAATCCGTCGGACTGCCTGATGGTGAAGCATGATTCATCACTCCAGAGAACGTGCTTCCACTGCTCCAGAGTCCAATGGCGATGAGCTTTACATCACTCCAGCCGACGCTTGGCATTCCGCATGGTGATCTTAGGCATGTGTGCGGTTGCTCGGCGATGGAAACCCATTTCATGAAGCTCCCGCCGAACAGTTGTTGTGCTGACGATGCTTCCAGAGGCAGTTTGGAACTGGGACAGACGAGGACAGACGATTTTTAGCTTGTGTGGCCTACCACTTTGCAGCTGAGTCGTTGTTGCCCCTAGACGTTCCCACTTCACAATAACAGCACTTACAGTTGACCGGGGCAGCTCTAGCAGGGCACACATTTGACGAACTGACTTGTTGGGAAGGTGGCATCCTATGATGGTGTCACTGAGCTCTTCAGCAAAGCCATTCTACTGCCAATGTTTGTGGATGGAGATTGCATGGCTGTGTGCTCGATTTTATACACCTGTCAGCAACGGGTGTGGCTGAAATAGCCGGATTCACGAATTTGATGGGGTGTTCACATACTTTTGTATATATAGTGTAGATAGGTACATCATGGCTTAGGTTAAGTCATCTGTACTAGATGGATGTCTTCTTGCTGGTTTTGTTTATGTGCAGGTCAAGGTGTGTGTGTGTACTAACGTGTATATTTGACATGTCATCGATCCGGAGTATTTGACTTGTGTTCTAACAAGTCTCTCCTTCTGGTGCATTGAGGGCATTTTAGGGAGTGGAGCCTAACCTGAGCTGAGGCAGACAAAGCTGTGTGGACTGTTTGTGGCTGCCTTCTTCCCGCTAGTTTGTGGCTGCCCTCAAGATAAGGAGGAAGCAGACAAAAGTACCTCACAAAGGAGCTGTGTCTCTAATGGTTTGCTGTGTGAGTCTGTGTGAGCGCGTTGCCTGAGCAACAGGGTCCTCTCCTGTGGGGATAAGGCAGTAGAACTCTGGGGAGGGAGGGAAGGGGGTAGTAGTGAGTTAAGGGAGGAATGCGGTGTGAAGGCAGTCAGTGTAAACATGTAGCCTGTAGCCCAGGGATGAGTGCTCCGTCATGCTCTCCTTTACCCAAGAGTATTTCCTGTCAGAAGTGAAAAATAAACACATATTCAGACTTGATAGACTGAGTACACTGAGTATACCAAACATTAGGAACACCTAGGGCTGTTGCTGTGACTGTATTACCGCCACACCGGCGGTCATGAGTTATGAAGACAGTCAAATTCCGCATGACCGTTTCGTCACGGTAATTAGTCTTCTCCAAGTTCTGATGCTGCTGATGGTCATTAGTAGCCTACCGACATTTTTAACTGCCTGGTACTCACCACTCTATTATCCCTCTAATCACTCTGACATCAATGCAAATGTATTTGAAATCAAATCCATCGCTTCATGAGAACCCATGAGCTCATGTTGCGCAACATTTCTATAGGCTCTGCAATTGCGTGAGAAAACAGAGTGATGGCCACTACTAAAAAGAGGAGGATCCTATCAGCTTTCTATAGGCTAAGCCTACTATATTTATATCTCAACTTTCCTAATATTAAGCACATTGCTTATCTTTACCACAGGAGTAAAGCCTTCCTGACTGCATGAAAATTAAACACTGGAAAGCGTCCTCCATTCGCTATTTAAGTGCATAGGTTACGTATTTTTTTCCTGCTGCCCCTGTTTCGATACAGGTGCATGATAATGGTCCATTCTAAATCATAACAAATGTCACATATTATTTAGTATATGTAAAGACAAGATTGAATCAAGAATAGTCTGATGGGTGACAATATTAGCCTATCATTGTGAATTATATAGAGAGACTATTGAAGTGTGTACAGCCGGTGCAAAAAACAAAGCAGAGCTCATGCCTTTCAAGCAACTTTTTTCAAATCATCATTAGTCGCATCATGCAACCTTACAATGTATTAAAAATCAAAACATATAGCCCAGTGTTTGTAGAACAACTAAAATGACATTAATACCTCTAAATTAAGCATATACAGTGGGGCAAAAAAAGTATTTAGTCAGCCACCAATTGTGCAAGTTCTCCCACTTAAAAAGATGAGAGAGGCCTGTCATTTTCATCGTAGGTACACTTCAACTATGACAGACAAAATGAGAAAAAAAATTCCAGAAAATCACATTGTAGGATTTTTTATGAATTTATTTGCAAATTATGGTGGAAAATAAGTATTTGGTCAATAACAAAAGTTTATCTCAATACTTTGTTATATACCCTTTGTTGGCAATGACAGAGGTCAAATGTTTTCTGTAAGTCTTCACAAGGTTTTCACACACTGTTGCTGGTATTTTGGCCCATTCCTCCATGCAGATCTCCTCTAGAGCAGTGATGTTTTGGGGCTGTTGCTGGGCAACACGGACTTTCAACTCCCTCAAGATTTTCTATGGGGTTGAGATCTGGAGACTGGCTAGGCCACTCCAGGACCTTGAAATGCTTCTTACGAAGCCACTCCTTCGTTGCCCGGGCGGTGTGTTTTGGATCATTGTCATGCCGAAAGACCCAGCCACGTTTCATCTTCAATGCCCTTGCTGATGGAAGGAGGTTTTCACTCAAAATCTCACGATACATGGCCCCATTCATTCTGTCCTTTACACGGATCAGTCGTCCTGGTCCCTTTGCAGAAAACAGCCCCAAAGCATGATGTTTCCACCCCCATGCTTCACAGTAGGTATGGTGTTCTTTGGATGCAACTCAGCATTCTTTGTCCTCCAAATACGACGAGTTGAGTTTTTACCAAAAAGTTCTATTTTGGTTTCATCTGACCATATGACATTCTCCCAATCTTCTTCTGGATCATCCAAATGCTCTCTAGCAAACTTCAGACGGGCCTGGACATGTACTGGCTTAAGCAGGGGGACACGTCTGGCACTGCAGGATTTGAGTCCCTGGCGGCGTAGTGTGTTACTGATGGTAGGCTTTGTTACGTTGGTCCCAGCTCTCTGCAGGTCATTCACTAGGTCCCCCCGTGTGGTTCTGGGATTTTTGCTCACCGTTCTTGTGATCATTTTGACCCCACGGGGTGAGATCTTGCGTGGAGCCCCAGATCGAGGGAGATTATCAGTGGTCTTGTATGTCTTCCATTTCCTAATAATTGCTCCCACAGTTGATTTCTTCAAAACAAGCTGCTTACCTATTGCAGATTCAGTCTTCCCAGCCTGGTGCAGGCCTACAATTTTGTTTATGGTGTCCTTTGACAGCTCTTTGGTCTTGGCCATAGTGGAGTTTGGAGTGTGACTGTTTGAGGTTGTGGACAGGTGTCTTTTATACTGATAACAAGTTCAAACAGGTGCCATTAATACAGGTAACGAGTGGAGGACAGAGGAGCCTCTTAAAGAAGAAGTTACAGGTCTGTGAGAGCCAGAAATCTTGCTTGTAGGTGCTTGTAGGTGACCAAATACTTGTTTTCCACCTAATTTGCAAATAAATTAATTAAAAATCCTACAATGTGATTTTCTGGATTTTTTTTCTCATTTTGTCTGTCATAGTTGAAGTGTACCTATGATGAAAATGACAGGCCTCTCATCTTTTTAAGTGGGAGAACTTGCACAATTGGTGGCTGACTAAATACTTTTTTGCCCCACTGTAGGAGAACCTATTTCTTTTTTAACCGCTCAACACAGAACACAGAAAACTCCCTCAAATCATTTGGAGAAAATATTTATATTTTATAAAGCTTTGTTCAATTGTATTCTTCATACTATAAAATATAAAAGAATGCAGTGGAATTATAAGCAAATCTTGTCTGCTAAATGGACTAGTGTAGCCCATAGCCATTTGGCATAGCCACATCAGGACCTAACATAAGGACAACTCAGAGTATGCTATTCTTTTCTTCTGAAATAGAGTACATTTTCTTCATATCATGCTTCTTTAGACCTGTCTAAAATAAATAATAGATTTGTTGTGAAGGTGTAGGCTATATTACATGGAGTTATTATAATTTTTTTAAATGGCTTGTAGGCTGTGTGGAAGCCAAGAGATGCTAAATGTGCTTATGTTAATTAACGGTCAATTACATTGAGACTGACAGTTATTTGCTTGACAATCACCGGCTGGCGAAATTTCGTGACCGCCACAGCCCTAGGAACACCTTCCTAATATTGAGCCCTCAGAACAGGTTCAATTTGTCGGAGCATGGACTCTACAAGGTGTCGTTCCCCAGGGATGCTGGCCCATGTTGACTCCAATGCGTCCTACAGTTGTGTAAAGTTGGCTGGATGTCCTTTGGGTTGTGGACCATTCTTGATACACGTGAAACAGTTGAGTGTCAAAAAAGCAGCAGCGTTGCAGTTCTTGACACAAGCCGTTGTGCCTGGCACCTACTACCATACCCAGTTCAAAGGCACTTACATATTTTCTTGTCCGTTTACCCTCTGAATGGCACACATACATAACCCATGTCTTAATTCTCTCAAGGCTTAAAAATCCTTGTTTAACCTGTCTCCTCCCCTTCATCTACACTGATTTGAGGTAGATTTAACAAGTGCCATCAATAAGGGGTCATAGCTTTCACCTGGATTCACCTGGTCAGTCTATGTCTGTGAAAGAGCAGGTGTTCTTATTGTTTTGTACACTTATTTTGTCATACCCATCCTTTTGCCTGCTGAATATCTCACTGGTTTGATGTATTTTTGTGTTTGTTTTGGCAGACCCAATATATCCAAAGAGACTTACAGTTATCACACATTTTCAGTATACTTATGTCTCACCATGATTATTCACCATTTGCACTGTTTTAATATTTCTGTTAATGTATCTCTCAATCTTTTCAATCCCATCTTTAAAGATGGCAGCTGTGATGACAAAGCCTTTGTGATGATGACGACGTTTCGACTTGTAGCAGTAGTACACAGTTTTCCTCCTCCTCACCCTGCTCTTCCTCTCTCTGTATTTTCAGATGACAAGATGACTGGAGAGGCTTCTCCTAGTACCACGGATCGCTGACTACTCCCAGACTCCTCTTTTTCTATTCTATATCCTAAAGCCACAGTCGTTTGCTAGCAGGCATCTGGAGCGGCTTCAGTACTCAGCAACGATGGCTCCTGCAGCATGGAGGTGTCTAGTTCTCCATGGTCTACTGCTCACCCTTATTCATCTCCATTGTTCAGAAGGTAAGTCCTTACGTGTGTCTGCGCTTGTGTCGAATACTATGTATTTTTCGAATGTGGTTCATGAAAGTGTTGATTTCGCTCATTTTTCCGTCTTCTAATGGGAGCGAAGAGTTGTTATATAGTGAATTCACTTCAAGATTTGTTTTCTCTTTAAAAGTTCACAATAGCACTGGAACTGTGTTTTATAGCTGAATATTTGAGTGCAGTGCACCCAGGCCTTTGTGCTTCAGAAAAGCTTGTTTTTTTATATTGATTGGCTGATTCTGTTAAGTACCTGCATCTTGAACCTTCAATTGAAGGAGCTGGCATTTTGCCAAACAGAAGACTTGGAAGGAACTACCAGTGTTTGATTTTCTTTATGCTACCCAAAGCCATCTCATTAGTTTTTTAGTTTCATTTCATTGTCTTACTTTAGATTAGTACGTTTGGCTGTAATTACAAGTTCTGTCACCAAACTACTCCCTCTCTTATACCCATCAGAGGCATTGATGTCGGTTGGTTAGTATGTCTGCTTAATGGAAATCATTACATGTCTGCTCTGTTTCACTCTCATTGTACTCAAGTCACATGCTAGCGTGCCAAACATTGATTACAGCCAAACGTCAAAGAATATCAACTCGGGGTTTCTTTTAAATTACATTTCTCTCTTTTCTCATGTTTTTATTTCACACTTGCATAGATTTCACTTGTCTTTTGGTTTTATATTTAAATCTGACTGTGAGGTGATTAACTAAAAAGAGATGGATATGGAACAGTCGAGCCAGGCGTAACATTCAGAAAGAGATACACTCACTTTGTAGATTTATAGCAATTGTAGACCATACGAAATAAGTCACAGGGTCTTTTTCCCAGAAAAAATGAAAAAAGTACCTCCCAGAAACGTTTGAAGAATGGGCCTCTGATTTGAGCTTGGAGATGGTCTGTGCTGAACGGTCCTGGTGATTCTCTTTTCGGGGGAGGAGTTCCTGCTTTGGTATGCAGAAAGAAAGTCAAGGTGTGGGGTTTCACTTGACAAAGGCGTGGGCTCTCAGGCCTATGAATACATATTTGCCCATTCATCAAAGAAGGAATGTGTCTGTTTTCAGAGCGAACGCCAATGTCAGATCCATCCACATGCCACTCACCATTACACCCCCCCACCCCCCGTGTGTGTATGACATTTTGAATCATGAACCTCATTTCCATGAATGTCCGTCCCACAAAAAGGCCCCCCTCTTAATAATGACTTCCTAGTATCATGATGTGATCATGTACACCCATGAACATTCCTCTTGCTTTGAAAATCCTTAATGACATACTTGAGCAGAAAATGATTTTTTTTCTCTCTCGTCTCTGGGTTATTGAATGCTCATGCTGGGTTTTTGTTACAAGAGAAATGGAGTCAGCACAAACACTGTCTCCTCATTCCATCGGTGTTGATTAACGTTTGCAAAAAATGCAATTTGGTGGGTCTTCTTAAAACCACCCAACATATTTTGGACCTTAATATGGCAAGTAGTTATGAATAAAAATGATGTTTTAGTGTTAAGGGAGAAAATATATTATGAATGGCGGTCCCATTCGTATTAGCATAATAGGGATATAATTGGATGCAGAGATAATCAGATCATCGAAAATGATGGTTCAGCGCATATGATATTTATATTAAAATGTATCTCTGTTTCCCTCTATTTATCCACAATTATTTTAAAAATATTTTATTAATGTGTTTTCCGTTCTGTATTTGCACTGCTTTTTCAAGTTATCTGGTCTGGCTATATACTGACTAAGTACACTACTGTATATAAAAAGTATATGGACACCCCTTCAAATTAGTGGATTCGGCTATTTCAGTCACACCCGTTGCTGACCGGTGTGTAAAATCAAGCACACAGGCATGCAATCTTCCATAGACAAACATTGGCAGTAGAATTGCCTTACTGAAGAGCTCTGTGACTTTCAACGTGGCACCATCAGTTCGGCAAATTTCTGACCTGCTAGAGCTGCCCCGGTCAACTGTAAGTGCTGTTATTGTGAAGTGAAAACGTCTAGGAGCAACAACAGCTCAGCTGCAAAGTGGTAGGCCACACAAGCTCACAGAACAGGATGCCGAGTGCTTAAGCGCGCAGTGCTTAAAAATGGTCTGTCCTTGGTTGCAACGCTCACTACCGAGTTCCAGACTGCCTCTGGAAGCAACGTCACCACAACAGCTGTTTGGCGGGAGCTTCATGAAATGGGTTTCCATGGCCGAGCAGCTGCACACAAGCCAAAGATCACCATGCGCAATGCCAAGCGTTGGCTGGAGTGGTGTGAAGCTCGCCGCCATTGGACTCTGGAGTAGTGGAAACTCGTTCTCTGGAGTGATGAATCGCGCTTCATGAATTGGCAGTCTGACGGACAAATCTTTGTTTGGCAGATGCCAGGAGAACGCTACATGCCCCAATGCATAGTGACAACTGTAAAGTTTGGTGGAGGAGAAATAGGTGTCTGGGACTGTTTTTTTGTGGTTCGGGCTCGGCCTCTTAGTTCCAGTGAAGGGAAATCTTAACGCTACAGCATACAGTGACATTCTAGACGATTCTGTGCCTCTGACTTTGTGGCAACATTTTGGGGAAGGCCCTTTCCTGTTTCAGCATGACGATGCCCCTGTGCGCAAAGGGAGGTCCATACAGAAGTGGTTTGCTGAGATCAGTTTGGAAGAACTTGACTGGCCTGCACAGAGCCCTGACCTCAACCCCATCGAACACCTTTGGGATGAATTGGAAACCTGACTGCGAGCCAGGCCTAATCACCCAACATCAATGCCCGACTTCACAATGCTCTTGTAGCTGAATGGAAGAAAGTCTATGCAGCAATGTTCCAAAATCTAGTGGAAAGCCTTCCCAGAAAAGTGGAGGCTGTTATAGAAGCGAAGGTGGGACCAACTCCATATTAATGCCCATGATTTTGTAATGAGATGTTCGACGAGCAGGTGTCCACATAGTTTTTGGTCATGTAGTGCATATCATTCCCGGAGCAGCAAACTGGGAGGGTATCATGTTAGTCAAGGGTGGTTTTAGACCGCCCAGCCTGTAGATATGAAGATAGAAGTTGACAACTAGATTCAGAGCAAGACAAGCAGCCAACCCTAGAAAGGTAGGGCCAGGGCGCACATGCTCCTGCATGCCAACTTCCTCTCACAATGGTAGTTATAATGAACTTCAAAAGAAAAGAAGCCGAGATTTCGGGGGATTATATCCTGCGGTTTATTTTGTGTAGAAATGTTGTAGACCATGTTGTGTTGTTAATTCCAGGAGTAGAATAGGTCCCTCAACCGAAACATCCAAACATGTATAAAACAGGAAGATGAATCAGATGAAGTAATTGATCTTCTTTATCTGTGTCATCTCTCTGTGTAGACGGAGATCAAGTATAACTTAGGAAACACTGTTTTGCTTTGTTCCCAACAAGTGTTTGGATGTTGCAGGCGATACATTTCAGATGTTGTTTCTACACCAGGTTATGTGTACTTGTCAAGCATATTAAAATGCTCTAGATGAAAGGTGTCAATATTTTGTCTATTTAAATACCAGCCTTTAAGAAAGGTTTCTGAGGACTAAAGCAGACAGTCGTCTAATTATTTTTGACATGGTTTACTCATCTGACACTTATTCATAGTTTGAATTATATACCAACTTTTTCAGTCAGTGAAAATGGCCAAAATGTAGTCACTCTTAAAGGGATACTTCGGGATTTTGGCATTGAGGCCCTTTATCTACTTCCCCAGAGTCAGATGAACTCGTGGGTACCGCCTCTGCGTCCAGTATGAAGGAAGTTAGAGGTGGTTTCGTGAGCCAATGCTAACTAGCGTTCATGCAATGACTGGAAGTCTATGCTATCTGCTAGCAATTGTGCTAGTTAGCAACTTCCTTCAAACTTCACACAGAGACATAAAAATGGTATCCACGAGTTCATCTGACTCTGGGGAAGAACATAAAGGGCCTCTGCCAAAATCCTGAAGTATCTCTAACAAACTATTTGCACATCATTTGCAATGTCCCATGCATTAGACTATTGCTTTCAATAGCAGATCTTGCCTGAAAGTGATGATATTATTCTATCAACTCCCATACTCGAGTCATTTTATTCAATCCAGATGGTTATAAAGGTCAACTATAAGTCCCAACTCACCAAAATGATTGGTCACAAGCCATAAGTAAGCTTGGCTGTGTATTGATGGAATGGTCTCCCATGTGTCACACTGGTATTTCCAGTCGTCAGCAGAATGAATGGAGAGAAAGCATCGTGTCTCGTTTCTCCACACTGGCCTCCAGCTATAAACGTCCAGTCTGTCATCTGACTGATATGCTTGGTTTGGTGTTTTTATAATTCATATCTGAACGGTACGGGTCTATGACAGGGCTATCATGAATTATCAGTCGAGCCCTGTTAGATTCACAGATGACTGATGAGACTGCGTTCTCAGTGTTGTGAACATCCACACAGAACGCCCTCTGATTTATCGCTTTCTCATGGTGCATTCTGGCCCAAATGGAAGTCTGGTGTTATTGTTTGGACTTTTCATCTGGCCGTGACAGAGGCATTGGGGAGGCATGGGGGTGTCGCTGAGAGACACTCTTAACCATCACATTCTTAATATGTTTATTAAACTACAGTCATCATTTGTAATTCAGTCAATATTGGCAACATCATACAGTAGATAACAATCCTTTACCTCACAATGCTTTCTCACCATGTTCATATTTATGAAATGTGGCTATTTATGAAATGTAACCTCTTAGAATTTTTCATGAATAAGAATTTGCCATTTTAATAATAACCAAAGATTCAAACGACAGAGTCCGGGGAAACCTAGCTACTATTTCACCAAAACATAGAATTAAAATGAGACGAAGCTACATCGAATAGGATCTGTATTTCATTCAAGAATATCACCCTTAATAGGGTAACCCTAAGTTAAGAGCAGGAGTGATTTCTTGGGTCTTCCTGGGTCTTTGGTAAATCAAAAGCAGCAACAAGAATGTTCCCAGCTGTCCGTATGTACAGCGAGGATTTAAGAGCGCAGGCCTTTGGGAGAGGAGAAGCCTAGTCTGCTTTTATTGTGTATTTAGATGTGATTGTAAACCTCCCTGTTATATGCCCCGATGATGAACAGACACTCCATCTAATAGGGTCGGAGGTAAGGCGCCTGACAGCTTGATTTAATTTGCTTAGCATGCCCCTAAATCTTGTTTGCTGGCAGCAACACAACCCAGCTCACTTCACAGCCTCACCGTCTCAGGTGGATATTAACACACGGGACCAGATCCCTGCCTCACTTTTTCCACTCCAGACGTGAGATCTACAGTTAGAGTCAACGGAAGTTCCTCAGACTCAAACAACCCAACTCAAATAATGGAGGTGGCCAACTAATATTGTTCCCTACAGTAGAGGAGTTTCAGTTGAATTGAATGTAAACTCTTGGAGTCGGTTTTCACAAGTCACTTCTTCCTAGGGCTTACAGATGTCATGACAAAGTAATGCATTTAATCCAGAGGGGAAACATAAGGCTTTTAAGTGAAATCAAACGATCAGAGTATGCCTGTAACAACACGTAGGTTGTCTTTATATATTCGCTAAACAGCGTTGAGACTTGAGAATAAGACGATTGAAGGTAATGGCAATGTCAGATTTTATTACAGTATAATTTCCAGTTCATATGGTAATATTTACATAGAGATGAATTCAAGCCAAGAGTATGTCACAGTGAATCAACAATATACACAAAATATAGCAAATACTAGACAACAAATAAGAAAAAATGAGTTATTACAGGTGAGACCAAAGAATAGCAATGATCAATGCAATAAAAGTCCTATTGCGCCATGACTATTTCTACCTGTGCTATTTAATATTTTAAATGGGCATTGACAGACATTTCCTCCTTCATCGTGACATAGATTCTGAGCTTTAATGTGTCCGGGGGAGTTTAGTTCAGAAAAACATCCTGTTTCTAAAAGAAGATTCTCTTGTTATAGGAAGAAAGGATCTTGCTGGTATCAAAGGAAAAGTAGACTATAATTATATTGTATCCATAGAGACCGAAAATTGTCCAGAAATTATCCCTATTTAGAGGAATTTGTTGTTGACATTCACATTTTTACGCTGCAGTCGTTTTTGAAAGGAGTTGATTATTTTTTTGGGCAGCGTTGAATATGATTTACACCCCCAGATGTTGATTATTCCAAATATGATATGGGCAAAGGAAAAATAAAAAAGGTGTGAAGTCATTAAAGTGAATTATGATCATATGTTTGTGGGCTGAATTTCTATCAGTTGTGCATTTATCTGTTCTAACCAGTGTAGGATAGGTAAGTATACATACCGATTTACTATTCATTTGTCAGTGGGCTGTTTCCATTCATGTTTTAGCAGCAGTAGCGAATTTTTTATTGTGCTTCTGTCCGTCTGCTAGGTCTGTCTACTATTGATGGTGAATGAGCACCACTCTGCTTGTAGCAGCATTGTATTAGTAGTCCCCCAAGCCTAGGGAGGCTGTGCCGTGAAGCATGACCACACTTTTCTGTCCAGGAATGAAATGTAACCTCGGTGTGGGTCACCTGCAAACAAACGGGCAGTTGGACGATTTGCAGGAATAAACAGGCCAAGATAAGAAACCCTTCTGCTGTGCAGGAAATGTATTATGTGTGGTAGGAGGGGGAAAAGTCCCGCGAATCAGGGGACCGAGAAATAGAGAGACCGAGAGCGAGGCACAAAGAGCGTTTTTGTTTGCCTGGTACGTTATCAGTATTGACCTGTTCTTGTAGCATACTCCCCCGTTGAGTGTGCAGGGCTGCCAGCCCACAATGGCTCCTCATCCAAGAGGAGGAGGAAAGCACGGAACCAGGAAGCTGTCTGTCACCACGGTCTCCCCATCTGGCCAATCTCTTATCAGTGGCCAGGCTGCTTGTTGCTCGTATTGACCGGTGGAGGGGGCAAGGTCATCCCAGTCATCACAATAGTCAATCAGTGGTCAGTTACATTCCAATGCAGTAGCATTGGAACACTATCTGGATTCTGTCATTCACTTCCTTGACCAAGCTCTATAAGGGACACTTAATATGACTGTATATGGGATCCTTATATGTCTAACATGGTTGTACTGTATGTCAGGAGTTGAATGGAACATGGTTGTACTGTATGTCAGGAGGTGAATGGAACATGGTTGTACTGTATGTCAGGAGGTGAATGGAACATGGTTGTACTGTATGTCAGGAGGTGAATGGAACATGGTTGTACTGTATGTCAGGAGGTGAATGAAACATGGTTGTACTGTATGTCAGGAGGTGAATGAAACATGGTTGTACTGTATGTCAGGAGGTGAATGGAACATGGTTGTACTGTATGTCAGGAGGTGAATGGAACATGGTTGTACTGTATGTCAGGAGGTGAATGGAACATGGTTGTACTGTATGTCAGGAGGTGAATGGAACATGGTTGTACTGTATGTCAGGAGGTGAATGGAACATGGTTGTACTGTATGTCAGGAGGTGAATGGAACATGGTTGTACTGTATGTCAGGAGTTGAATGGAACATGGTTGTACTGTATGTCAGGAGTTGAATGGAACATGGTTGTACTGTATGTCAGGAGGTGAATGGAACATGGTTGTACTGAGGTGAATGGAACATGGTTGTACTGTATGTCAGGAGGTGAATGGAACATGGTTGTACTGTATGTCAGGAGTTGAATGGAACATGGTTGTACTGTATGTCAGGAGTTGAATGGAACATGGTTGTACTGTATGTCAGGAGTTGAATGGAACATGGTTGTACTGAGGTGAATGGAACATGGTTGTACTGTATGTCAGGAGGTGAATGGAACATGGTTGTACTGAGGTGAATGGAACATGGTTGTACTGTATGTCAGGAGGTGAATGAAACATGGTTGTACTGTATGTCAGGAGGTGAATGGAACATGGTTGTACTGAGGTGAATGGAACATGGTTGTACTGTATGTCAGGAGGTGAATGGAACATGGTTGTACTGAGGTGAATGGAACATGGTTGTACTGTATGTCAGGAGGTGAATGGAACATGGTTGTACTGTATGTCAGGAGGTGAATGGAACATGGTTGTACTGTATGTCAGGAGGTGAATGGAACATGGTTGTACTGTATGTCAGGAGGTGAATGGAACATGGTTGTACTGTATGTCAGGAGGTGAATGGAACATGGTTGTACTGTATGTCAGGAGGTGAATGGAACATGGTTGTACTGTATGTCAGGAGGTGAATGGAACCTTCACTGTAATGATAAGTTAACACATGCTAGAGTATCTGTTATCATGAATATATTATGTACGGCTTTCACGGCTGTGTTTTTGTTTGTGTAATGTGTGTGTGTGTGTTCCCCTATCATCTGTGTCTTCTCCTAGCCCTGTAGCCTCCTGGTGCTGGTTAGTTACCAGTCAGCCCTACTGTTTCAGCCTCATTATTCAGAACCGCTTTAATCCCTGTTCCAGTCACCACTTCTCCTGACACTCTGTCTGTGCCGCACTGAGGGAGCCTCCTGGGCCAGGCTCAAAACACACATACACACATGCAGGGCCATGTGATGAGGAGGGGACCCCCCTTAGGGAAGCACCTGACTGGTTCCGGGACTTGAAGCAGAAAGCCCAGCTGGGGTTTAAGTGTGAGGGGTTAGGAATAGGGCTTTGAGAACATTTAAGCATGCAGCACAATCATTCAGGGGAGATGAAGTGCCAAGCTTGCTACACAGGGGAGATTTTCCTTCCATATTCTCCTCTTTCTGTGTGTTTCATCAACTCCTGTGCAACAAAAAAAACATGCAACAATATTCTTGGCGTCTTGCAACAGTGAACTAATTCTGTCAACGTGATGATCTCCTGTGTGTGTGTGTAGGTTTTTCATCTGAACTCTGAAGTACAGCCTTGAGTGATGTTTAATGTTTAACCCTACAGTCTGTGATTTAAACTTTGTGACACTTATCTTTGCAAAGGGAGCCATTTCCTTTTTCTTTACCAAAACTAATAATCCAACAGGTGTTTGGTCTGGATACAGATGGACAGAAGCAGATGTTTTTCTAAGACATCTTTTTAACATGGTGTCATCCCTGTCAGTATGAGCTATATTAATGGGTGACCTTGAGAGGATTATATGCATTAGCTATGTAAGGTTGTTGCTCTTCGTTCTTAGATGGCTTTCTTTTAACGTGTCTTAATTTAACCCCCTAGAGTCGTTTTTTTGCGCCTGTGTGTAAATCTAATTGCCATAATAAAAAAGCCCCATCAAAATGTCTCTTTGAACTAGAGATAATCCACCGCATCAGTGGTTGAAAGTGGTAGAGCTACAGCAGTGTTTGTCAGACCAGGAGACATCCTGAAAATCAGTCTTTTCACGAAACGTCTGTAGAGTCCAAACCATTTGGGCTACAAATCCCTCTATGGAAAGATGACTCTCATGAACACGGTGGTGTTCTCCGTTTTGCTCTACGACAAGCGTCACGGGACTCTTCTGAAGTCGGTCCCGCTGATCTGCCAACTTCTGTCTGTAGCGTCCGAAAAGCTCACCAACACGTACATGACGGATGTTTTGGATGCCCACAAGCCTCACAATTCTCATTCAAAGGTAGCCCGGTACCAGTTCAAAAAAATGTATGGAAGTAGTTCAGTGTCCAAAAAAGGGGTTAAATAGGTGTAAAAGAAAATGTAATGAAATAATTTCCCGATCTTCTATCGCTTAGAAATAGGATTGACACTTCAAAACAAACTTCGTTTAGATTTTATTTTTGGACTATCTGTTTTGTATGAATATGTTATTCAATGCTTTTCTATGGCTATTAGCAGTATGGTTAAATTACATATTCATATTCAGACTACTTGACTTTGTCCACATTTTGTTACATTACAGCCTTATTCTAAAATTGATGCATTTTTCTCTCTCATCTACACACAATAACCCGTTAATGCAAAGCAAAAACTGGGTTTTAGTCATTTTTGCAAATGTATTAAAAATAAATAAACTTCAATCAAATTTACATAAGTATTCAAACCCTTTATTCAGTACTTTGTTGAAGCACCTTTGGCATTAATTACAGCCTGGAGTCTTCTTGGGTATGATGCTACAGGCTTGGGGTGTTTCTCCCATTATTCTCTGCAGATCCACTCAAGATCTGTGTCGCTGCACAGCTATTTTCAGGTCTCTCCAGAGATGTTCGATCGGGTTTGAATCCGGGCTCTGGCTGGGCCACTCAAGGACATTCAGAGACTTGTCCTGAAGCCACGCCTTCGTTGTCTTGGCTGTGTGCTTAAAGTCGTTGTCCTGTTGGAAGATGAACCTTCTCCCCATTCTGAGGTCCTGAGCACCCTGGAGCAGATTTTCATCAAGGATCTCCCTGTACTTTGCTCCGCTCATCTTTCCCTCGATCCTGACTAGTCTCCCAGTCCCTGCTGCTGAAAAACATCCCCACAGAATGATGCTACCCCCACCGCTTCACTGTAGGGATGGTGCCAGGTTTCCTCCAGATGTGATGCTTGGCATTCAGGCCAAAGAGTTCAATCTTGTTTTCATCAGATCAGAGAATCTTGTTTCTCATGGTCTGAGAGTCCTTTAGGTGCCTTTTGGCAAATTCCAAGTGGGTTGTCATGTGACTTTTACTGAGGAGTGGCTTCCGTCTGGCCACTCTACCAAAAAGGCCTGATTGGTGGAGTGCTTCAGAGATAGTTGTCCTTCTGGAAGGTTCTCTCCATTCTCTCCAGCTCTGTCAGAGTGACCATTGGGTTCTTGGTCACCTCCCTGACCAAGGCCCTTCTCCCACGATTGCTCAGTTTGGCCGGGCAGCCAGCTCTAGGAAGAGTCTAGGTGGTTCCAAACTTCTTCCATTTAAGAATGATGGAGGCCACTATGTTCTTGGGGATCTTCAATGCTGCATAAATGTTTTGGTATCTTCCCCCAGATCTGTGCCTCGACACAATCCTGTCTCAGAGCTCTACGGACAATTCCTCCAACCTCATGGCTTGGTTTTTGCTCTGACATGTGGAAAGATTCAAGGGGTCTGAATACTTTCTGAATGCACTGTATGTTTTTTATACATACAGGGGTCCTAAAATTCTAAATTGAATAGCAAAATGTTCCATGGTATGACCATCTTAAAACTGGTCATGAACTGTCATGTTTTTTCATTGCTAACTTGAAGACAACAAAACAGGTTATGCAGGTTACTAAATGGCGCTTGTTGTAAAAATGAGGACAATAGGAACATCAGTCACTATTGCATCACATTTTAGGTTGGGGTTTAAAGGAGGCTTGCACCATGGCTGTGAGCAGGATAGAGAAAAGAGGGATGGCACCTGAGTGTCTGTCGTGACAGGATCTACCACACACACACACACACACACACACACACACACACACAGTATCTCCTGCTGAATGGGCCCACCTGAGTGCGTAAGAGACGTCTGACTCTATCACGCTTTAGTCCCGTGATATGACAAATCCTTCCCCTTTAGTTCTCCAGATGGAGACACGCATCAAAATGCTATCCATGTAATGCTCTCCTCCTGTACTGTTTTCAGAGATTTTTTTTTAACAGAAAACCCAGTCTAGGATAGGGGTCAGCAACAGGTGGCCTGCTGCCAACTGATCCGCAGGTGATTTATTTTGGCCCCTATGTCAAAAAAGACAAATCACCAGGAATTCAGAATTGTTTGTTGTTTCGTTTAAGAAGTCTGTTCCCCAGTATTCCCACGAATAAAAAGAGACGTGATCTTGTTCTCAATGTAATTCAGGTATGAAATTATTGTTAGTTTCAAATACAATCTCTTTTTGGGCTTATTTGTGGTAAATGTGCAGTATACTAATTATTATGATTTTGTTCCAGCCCCCAAACTATCCTCCACAACAAAATGCATCCCATGGCTGAATCTAGTTGCCTACCGCTGGTCTAGGAGATGAACTGGAGAGAACGGCCAACACCATTGTATTTGATCCATATTAAAGGGAGAGAAAAAAGCATTACTAAGAGCATGGCTCTCACCGCAAATGAACTGACTGGCTTATACACTTCTATTTTAGAATGCTTATGGTACAGTCTATCGGAACCTGGGGGTGTTTGATAGCAGTTGTCTGTCTGGGAAGTAGCGTTTAGCCTTTGGGGTTTGCTCTGTGGTCTTGTCTGACATTGTCTTTAGAAACGATTCCCAGCAAGGTGAGACAGAGGGGGGGTTGAGTGTCATGGAGATGGTACCATGTTTTTGTCGATTGTATTATGGCAGTTTTGGTGGTTGTAATGAAATGCGGGCCTGTCGTAAAGTGGTCAAGTCTAAACCGCCTGTTTTTCAAGCAGATTTTCATTTTTTTTGCAACTCCCCAAGTCTCCTTCCTCATCTCCCACCTCACTCCCATGTGTTTTAATGTGTGTCTTCATGTTATATAGTATTTGTGAGATTGTATCAAACATGTTAAACAGCAGACAGTTGCAGTAGATTTCATTTATTTTGTGATGCAGAGGGTTTTAAACAGAGAGACTTGTATGATCTCTTAACAAAATATAATACTTTTCGGCTTGAGCTTTAGAATGTCGTGGACATATTTACAATTTGAGACTAGTTATGTCCTATTTAATAAATGCAATTGCCTTTTTGAAGTCACCGTTATTTTCTTCAATGTATATTTATTTCGAAATTATTCTAGTCTATTGTTTTTAAATTATTTCCTTGGCCTGCAATCAATAAGTTCCATTGAGCAATTGCGCAGATTGGAAATACTGCGGAGAACAAAGGGGAAAAATTGGCAAAACCTTGTTAACGCTTTGTTCTCGCATGTTAAGTATTCAAATATGCTTTAGATGCCCCCCCTTTCTTAATTCCGGATATTGGATTATGGAGGCATCCAGCTCAGTTGGGGAGGAATGCTTGGCTTTGGAAGATCCCCTCTTTTTTCCAGAGATGTGGCTACCAGTAATATTGAAGAATAAAACGACAAAAAAGACAGGCAATTTTGAAGGACTCACGCTGTGTCCGCGGTGGGGCCACTCTTATTCCTAAAGGGCTACTCCCGCCTTTATCATGTGGAGAAAGTGTCCCTGTCAAGCCTGGGCCCAGAACAATGGGGGCCAGCCTGGGGCGGGAACAGTCCATTTGCATGTAGCTGTTTGCCGTTTCCACGACAACAAAGACTAATCAAAGAGGCCTTAATGGAGGATGACAAGTGTCAACCAACTCCTAGCTGTGTTCTCTGTCTGTTTCTGAAAGCCCTCGCCGTTCGTCTGTATCGCCCACCCCCAAAAAACTGGCCTATTTTTTTTCTTCCAGACTGATCAAACATTCTGGTATTCCCCCCCCTTTTTCTTGCGGCTCCTCTCTCTGACAGAAAAGGAGAGGAAGGGAGTTTGGGGAGTAAAACCTAAATTTCTATTTCTGCCTAAAAAGACATACCCAAAAGTAATTATTTGTCATGAGATGGCCGTTAATAATAACTAGTAATGCTGCATAGTTCTAGAAAGGTTTGGAACTCACCTTTTTGGTAAAAATAGTTATAAATTGCTGAGGTGTACTCACTTTTTAAAGACAAAAGCTCAAGTACATACAGTGCCAACATACAGTGCAGAAAGTATTCACACCCCTCGACTTTTTCCACATTTTGTGTTACAGCCTACGTTTTCAAATGGATTAAATAAAATAAAAAAGCAGACATTGAGTATCCCTTTGAGCATGGTGAAGTTATTAATTACAATTTGGATGGTATATCAATACACCCAGTCACGACAAAGATACAAGTGTCCTCAGTTGCTGGGGAGGAAGGCATCATCAGTTGCCAGAGAGGAAGAAAACCGCTCAGGGATGTCACCATGAGGCCTATGGTGGCTTTAAAATAGTTACAGAGTTTAATGGCTGTGATAGGAGAAAACTGAGGATGGATAAACAACATTGTAGTTACTCCACAATACTAACCTAAATGATAGAGTGAAAAGAAGGAAGCCTGTACAGAATAAATAATATTTCAAAACATGCATCCTGTTTGCAATAAGGCACTAAAGTAAAACTGAAAAACATTTGATGAAATTAACTTTGTCCTGAATACAAAGTGTTATTTTTGGGGCAAATCCAACACAACACATCACTTAGTACCATTCTTCATATTTTCAAGAATGGTGGTGGCTGCACCATGTTATGGGTATGCTTGTCATCGGCAAGGACTATGGAGTTTTTTTTAAAGATTAAAAGAAACGAATAGATCTAAGCACAGGCAAAATCCTAGAGGACACTGGGAGACAAATGCACCTTTCAGCAGGACAATAACAAGGACAAAAATACACTGGAGTTGCTTACCAAGGTGACATTGAATGTTCCTGAGTGGCCTAGTTAGTTTGGACTAAAATCAGTTTGAAAATGTCAAGACTTAAATGGCTGTTAAGCAATGATCAACAAACAACTTGACAGAGCTTGAAGAATTAAAAAAAGAATAATGTGCAAATACTGTACAATCCATGTGTGCAAAGCTCTTAGACATACCGAAAAAGACTCACAGCTATACTCGCTGCCAAAGGTGCTTCTAAAAAGTAAAATTTATATATTTCTGTATTTCGTTTTCAATAAATTTGCTAATATTTCTAAAAACATGTTTTCACTGTCATTATGGGGTCTTTTGTGTAGATGGGTGAGAAAAAAAATCTATAATCAATTTTGAATTCAGGCTGTAACAATACAATGTGGAATAAGTCAATGCATATGAATACTTTCTGAAGTAGTACAAATATTATGAAAATATAAAAATCCTATTCAACAAAAGTGCAAGAATAGGGCTTGAATTGAGTGAAAAACTTTATAAATATAGTAACAATAAAATTATAAATGTCTTACTGTAAGATTTCACCTTAACTGTAAAATAAATATGATCTGATATGATTTATGATTTAGTGACAGAACAAATTTGGCCCCATTTTATATAACTGACGACAGAGCATTATCTGCCAAGCCTCCTCTGAGCGACGCAGAGACACCATTCAAATGTCTTTAGACTCGTTATAACTTTAGCTTTATGCACACATTGATTTTAGAATTTTGTGTTTTCATGTTGAGAGCACTAATTTTGGCAGAGAATATCACAGTGAGATCAGACCATGATTGCTGAAATCGCTGGACTGGCCCTTTTTAATATGCCGTGTCTGGGCTCAGTTGCTCAGAGGGAGAGCAATTCGATTCTTTGTCTGGATAGGCCAGAAAATGTGACGTGTCACTCTCTATGCAAATGTTGAGTGTGCAACCTGACACTTCAAGTCAGCTCCGCTGACAGTGGTAGCGGGAAGCAGACAGATGGGGCTTACTGGCACTATAAACAAAATGATTTGATGGTCAATGCGGCGTCTCCATTGGCCGTACAGTATATACGGCGATGCGGCCTCTGCAGAAGTCAGGGCATTCATACTTCTTGCACTTAGCAAAGCAGTTGTGAAGGAAGTTATCAAGGAAGTGAATTTGTGTTTATACAGGATGTACCGCCCCACCTACCGTCAACCAATCATGTCAATGTGGAGCTACAGTTGAAGTCGGAAGTTTACATACACTGAGGTTGGAGTTAATAAACACATTTTTCAACCACTCCACAAATTTCTTGTTAACAAATGATAGTTTTGGCAAGTCGGTTAGGACATCTACTTTGTGCATGACACAAGTAATTTTTCAACAATTGTTTACAGACAGATTATTTCACTTATAATTCACTGTATCACAATTCCAGTGGGTCAGAAGTTCACGTACACTATGTTGACTGTGCCTTTAAACAGCTTGGAAAATTCCAGAAAATGATGTCATGGCTTTAGAAGCTTCTGATAGAATAATTGACATAATTTGAGTCAATTGGAGGTGTACCTGTGGATGTATTTCAAGGCCTACCGTCAAACTCAGTGCCTCTTTGCTTGACATCATGGGGAAATCAGCCAAGACCTCAGAAAAAAATTGTAGACCTCCACAAGTCTGGTTCATCCTTGGGAGCAATTTCCAAATGCCTGAAGGTACCACGTTCATCTGTACAAACAATAGTACGCAAGTATAAACATCATGGGACCACGCAGCCGTCATACCGCTCAGGAAGGAGACGCATTCTATCTCCAAGAGATGAACGCACTTTGGTGCGAAAAGTGCAAATCAATCCCAGAACAACAGCAAAGGACCTTGTGAAGATGCTGGAGGAAACAGGTACAAAAGTATCTATATCCACAGTAAAACGAGTCATATATCGACATAACCTGAAAGGCTGCTCAGCAAAGAAGAAGCCACTGCTCCAAAACCGCCATAAAAAAGCCAGACTACGGTTTGCAACTGCACATGGGGACAAAGATCGTACCTTTTGGAGAAATGTCCTCTGGTCTGATGAAACAAAAATAGAACTGTTTGGCCATAATGACCATCGTTATGCTTGGAGGAAAAAGAGGGAGGCTTGCAAGCCGAAGAACACCATCCCAACCGTGAAGCATGGGGGTGGCAGCGTCATGTTGTGGGGGTGCTGCAGGAGGGACTGGTGCACTTCACAAAATATTGGCATCATGAGGAGGAAAATTGTGTGGCTATATTGAAGCAACATCTCAAGACATCAGTCAGGAAGTTAAAGCTTGGTCGCAAATGGGTCTTCCAAATGGACAATGACCCCAAGCATACTGCCAAAGTTGTGGCAAAATGGCTTAAGGACAACAAAGTCAAGGTATTGGAGTGGCCATCACAAAGCCCTGACCTCAATCCCATAGAACATTTGTGGGCAGAACTGAAAAAGCGTGTGCGAGTAAGGAGGCCTTACAAACCTGACTCAGTTACACCGGCTCTGTCAGGACGAATGGGCCAAAATTCATCCAACTTATTGTGGAAGGCTACCCAAAACGTTTGACCCAAGTTAAACAGTTTAAAGGCAATGCTACCAAATACTAATTGAGTGTATGTAAACTTCTGACCCACTGGGAATGTGATGAAAGAAATAAAAGTTGAAATAAATCGTTCTCTCTACTATTATTCTGACATTTCATATTCTTAAAATAAAGTGTCGCTCCTAACTGACCTAAGACAGGGAATTTTTACTAGGATTAAATGTCAGGAATTGTGAAACTGAGTTTAAATGTATTTGGCTAAGGTGTATGTAAACTTCCGTCTTCAACTGTATATGGAGCCCTCCGCATTGTTAAAGAGTTTGGGAGGCACACGGTATTACTGTACAGAGGTTGATTTGGCCTCCGCAAGCCTCCGGAGGCTCTGCATTGCATCACACCTTCCATACGGAACCTCCAGACAGCATTGCCGTATCAAGCATAAATCGGCATTAAGGCACTGGATCCTGCGAAGTTCACAGCGCTTTGTAAACTGAAATGTCAGTCGTAACAAGTCCAGAATCGCTTAAAGTCCTCTAAATAGGGGACTTAACTTCAGAGGTTCTAAGGTTGTATTGGATAGGCCTTTTAAAGGACAAAACAATGCTAAGAAATGAAGGGGTTAGGATAAGGGGCTAAACATGACTGTGACTGTGTACTGTGTGTCATGTCTGCTGCTCTAAACTGCTCCCCAGTTGGCCAAAACCCCAATTCTGTAGATTTTTTTTTTCTCTCTCTTTTATTCTCTGGGTTTTAAAAGCATGAAGACGATGGCAGCGCGCCACAGACTGGGCCTGTATTCTGCACCCATCTGAGCCTCAGTGCCACTTACAATTTCAAGGGTGTTGATAGAAAACAAAATATGTATTATGGAAGGGATTGTTGCCATTGAATTATAGGGTGCGGACCGAAAAGAAGAGAAGAGGGACTCCACACTCTCAGAATGCAACACATTGTGAGCCAGTATTGGCCCCGCCTGGCTGCTCAGCAGCTCAATAGCAGGCTTACCGTTGGCTGGTCAGGGGGAGGAATCTGAAAAGCCTACCCCCCCCCAAGTCAGTCAGTCAGTCACTGACCAGAATGCTTGATAAGGCGTTGTGTCAACAGGGCCAGGAGTAAGGGATCACAGTCAATTATGGGACAGAGTAGACTTGCACAATGGTTGCCATGGCGATTCGATTGAGCATTCTATATTTAAGTGATAATGCCAGAGAAGCCGGTGTTTGGAGTATATAATGGCATGGGTGTTGTTCGTCGAGGGCCGGTAAACCGTGGCAATATGTCCTCCAAACACCGGCTCTAGGCCATTATCACTTAAATATAGAATGCTCAATGGCATCTCCATGGCAACCACTGTGCAAGTCTATACAATATGTTACCAACATATTCAAATAATGATTGACATATTTTCACCCCCCAATTTTTTTTGATTCATTTATTCATACTGTTTCATCCTTCCACGAGATATAGTTCCGACACAAGTCTAAGGTTGCTACCCAAGCCGGCTGGTTGTTCGTTCTATCGGTTTGGTTACCATGGACGCGACCCAGTCACTAAGTCTGCTAAGTCTTTGTGTTCTGTATCTATGTATGTGACCCAGTCGTTCGTTCTAAATGTTCCATTGCCGTACTGGCTGGCAACGTTCTTATTCCTTGCTTGCTAGCTAGCCAAGTACAGCGAACTTCATCAGGTCAAACATTGCTGCAAGAATAACAGCAAAGTATCTGCATTTGAGTTTGTTTAAGCTGTTTTCTAGTGACATTTATTTGGATACATCCATAGTAATGAGCTAATGATCCATGATTTGGCCTGGCATAGAAAATGTGCTCTCTTGTCATGACACTGCTGTTTAGAGGAGCTAGCCAACAACACAGGTAACACAATCACTTCAAACTGAAGACAGCAAACTTGCTGCATTTCATTTAGTTTGGCTTGTTTTCTATTGACATTTCTTTGTATATATCCAAAAACATTATGCCAGCTGATTCATGATTTCGACTGGCTGAGAAAAGCTGCCTGTCTGTCTGTCTCGACACGTTCATTACTATGGGACGGCCTCCCGAGTGTCTATAGCACTGCGTCAGTGCTAGCTGTGCCACTAGAGATTCTGGGTTCGAGTCCAGGCTCTCTAGCAGCCGGCCGCGACCGGGAGACCCATGGGGCGGCTCACAATTGGCCCAGCATCGTCCGACTTGGGGGAGGGTTTGGCCGGCAGGGATGTCCTTTTCCCATCACGCACTAGCGACTCCTGTGGCGGGCTGGGCGCAGTGCACGCTGACACGGTCGCCAGGTGTACGGTGTTTCCTCCGACACGTTGGTGCGGCTGGCTTCCAGGTTAAGTGGGCATTGTGTCAAGAAGCAGTGCGGCTTGGTTGGGTTGTGTTTCAGAAGACGCACGGCTCTCGACCTTTGCCTATCCCGAGTCCGTATGGGCGTTGCAGCAATGAGACAAGACTGTAACTACCAATTGGATACTGTGAAATTGGGGAGAAAATACTATGGGACAGCTGGGGATCAAATTTCAACACTGAAGCAATTTTACAAATGTCAGAGACAGACAGCAAGGTTCATACAAATTTCCGCTGTTGAAAATCAAATGCTAGTCTAAAATAAATGTGAGAATGTCTAGATGCTTTTTATAGTGGAGATCAAGTTTATAAATTGCCTGGCTGGGTTGATGAGACAGTGGATTGCGCAGTGAGATGGAACAGTAAATAGGCATTTTAACGTCATAGATTTAGCCGGTGGTAACTTGTGGAATAGACACTGGCTGGAATGCGGTTTTAACCAATCAGCATCCAGGATTAGACCCACCCGTTGTATAAAATATATTATTGACTGGATTTACTGGCCTGCTAGATGCAGCCGTAGGAGGATTTAATGTTAGTCTGAAGGACCAATAAAGAGGGAGGTAGACTTGCTTCGTTCTTTTTTACACACAGAAAATGTGCTATCGATTTTCCCTCCCGTCTTCTGAACTGCAGCTGGCTGCCCAACGTGCTTGTGTCCTGTGGCAGTTATTTTCCTACCACTGCAAAGTTGTAGCAGAGCAGTCAAACAAAGCTACATGGAGCCATGAGATAAAAAGCCTTTCACACTTCCTCAACACATCATGCACACCATTTTTTTCATCCCCCTGTGCAAACCTCTGTCTCATTTTTACTTTGAATAAGATTGATGTTCCTAAAAATGGCTACGTTGTAAAGTACAACTGTTCCCTAACTGTTCACTTCATTGTATTGCGAACGCTTGGATCTAATGATTTATTGAAGGAACATGATGTGCAGTTCTCAAACAGAAGCAAATAATGTTTTTATTCCATTATTGTCCCCTAAAGGAAAACAAAATTATTTTCTCAAATTATTATATTTTGGGAAAGATTTGTCGTATGTGTCCAATTACCAGGAAGTAAGACGGTCATTAATGAGATCCATGCTATCTGAAGAGAGCCAGGGGACACAACAATTTGTCCTTGTGGGCTCCCTGACAGTCAAGATACTCCCCCTTAATTGATATATTGTTGCCCTATGACCAGATGTATCTATACAGTACCGGGGAGGAGGCAAGCGAGCCCCAGGCTTAATCAATTGCTAGGCCTCAATTGATAGCAGCTGTGTGTGATCAGACCATATAGTGCCCTGATAGATAGCCTATAGCAAGCTGGTGGACAGAAGGGAAGGGAGGGGAAATACAGTGAAGGGGAAAGCTAGCTACAGTCTGCTCAAAGGAGGGTTTCTCCATTGAGAAACTCTAAAAACCCATGAAATGCATTATTTATGTCTGCTTTCTGTAGCCAGTGTGATAAAGCTGTCACTCCCTCCATGAGGAATGGCCGCGGAACCTGTTCATTAGTCTTTGTGGTAAAGTTGAAGCCGCACGCTCTGTGTTTCATCATTCACTATTCTGGACAGGCTTCTCATGAAATAAAGGGTATATGGATAATTACAGTGGTTGTTTCAGTTAGTTGGACTAGATGGAATGAACATACAACCCTCAATGGTACGTACAGTACCAGTCAAAAGTTTGGACACACCTACGTAAGGGTTTTTGTTTATTTTTTACTATTTTGCACATTGTAGAAAAATTGTGAAGACCTCAAACGAGGATATAACACACATGGAATCATGTAGTAACAAAAAAGGGTTGAACAAATCAAAATATGTTTTATATTTGAGATTCTTCAAAGTAGCCACCCTTTGCCTTGATGACAGTTTTGCACACTCTTGGCATTCTCTCAAACAGCTTCCCTGGAATGCTTTTCCAACAGTCTTGAAGGTGTTCCGACATATGCTGAGCCCTTGTTGGCTGCTTTTCCTTCACTCTGCGGTTCAACTCATCCCAAACCATCTCAATTGGGTTGAGGTCGGGTGATTGTGGAGGCCAGGTCATCTGATGCAGCACTCCATCACTCTCCTTCTTGGTTAAATATCCCTTACACCGCCTGAAGGTGTGTTGGGTCATTGTCCTGTAGAAAAACAAATGAGAGTCCCACTAAGCGCAAACCAGATGGGATGACAGAATGCTGTGGTAGCCATGCTGGTTAGGTGTGCCTTGAATTCTAAATACATCACTGACAGTGTCACCAGCAAACCACCATCACACCTCCTCCTGCATGCTTCACGGTGGGAACCACACATGTGGAGATCATCCGTTCACCTACTCTGCGTCTCACAAAGACACGGCGGTTGGAACCAAAAATCTCAAATTTGGACTCATCAGACCAAAAAACAGATTTCCACCAGTCTAATGTCCATTGCTCATGTTTCTTGGCCCAAGCAAGTCTCTTCTTCTTATTGGTGTCCTTCAGTAGTGGTTTCTTTGCATCAATTGGACCATAAAGGCCTGATTCTTACAGTCTACTTTGAACAGTTGATGTTGAGGTGTGTCTGTTACTTGAACTCTGCGAAGCATTTATTTGGGCTACAATTTCTAAGGCTGGTAACTCTAATGAACTTATCCTCTGCAGCAGAGGTAACACTGGGTCTTTGTTTCCTGTGGCGGTCCTCATGAGAGCCAGTTTCATCATAGCACTTGACTTGAAACTTTCAAAGTTCTTGAAATCTTCCGTATTGACTGACCTTCGTGTCTTAAAGAAATGGACTATCGATTCTCTGTGCTTATTTGAGCTGTTCTTGCCATAATATGGACTTAGCCTTATTGGTAAAATACCATCTTCCACCCCTACCTTGTCACAACACAACTGATTGGCTCAAACACATAAAGGAAAGAAATTCCACAAATTAGCTTTTAACACTGCACACCTGTTAATTGAAATGCATTCCAGGTGACTACCTCATGAAGCTGGTTGAGAGAATGCCACGAGTGTGCGAAGCTGTCATCAAGGCACAGGATGGCTTCTTGGAAGAATATCAGATATAAAATATATTTGATTTGAACATGATTCCATATGTGTTATTTCATAGTTTTGATGTCTTCGCTATTATTCTACAATGTAGAAAAGAGTAAAAAATAAAAACCCTTGAATGAGTCGGTGTGTCCAAACTTTGGACTGGTACTGTATATATTTAATTAATTTTGAATTCCGGCTGGAACACAACAAAATGTTGTAAGTCAAGGGATTTCAATACTTTTTGAAGGCACTGATATACAGTGCATTCGTAAAGTATTCAGACCCTTTGACTTTTTCCACATTTTGTTACGTTACAGCCTGATTCTAAAATTTATTAAATTTAAAAGCTTTCCTCATCGATCTACAAAGAATACCCCATGTCTTTTTCTTTGCAACTCTGCCTAGAAGGCCAGCATCCCGGGGGTCGCCTCTTCACTGTTGACGTTGAGACTGGTGTTTTGCGGGTACTATTTAATGAAGCTGCCAGTTGAGGACTTGTGAGGCGTCTGTTTCTCAAACTAGACACTAACGTACTTTTCCTCCTGCTCAGTTGTGCACCGGGGCTTCCCACTCTTTCTATTCTGGTTAGAGCCAGTTTGCGCTGTTCTGTGAAGAGAGTAGTACACAGCGTTGTACGAGATCTTCAGTTTCTTTTAAATTTCTCGCATGGAATAGCCTTCATTTCTCAGAACAAGAATAGACTGACGAGTTTCAGAAGAAAGGTCTTTGTTTCTGGCCATTTTGAGCCTGTAATCAAACAAATGCTGATGCTCCAGATACTCAACTAGTCTAAAGAAGGCCAGTTTTATTGCTTCTTTAATCAGCTCCACAGTTTTCAGCTGTAATCTAACGTAATTGCAAAAGGGTTTTCTAATGATCAATTAGCCTTTTAAAATGATCAACTTGGATTAGCTAACACAACGTGCCATTGGGAGTGATGGTTGCTGATAATGGGCCTATGTGCGCCTATGTAGGTATTCCATGAAAAATCAGCCCTTTCCAGCTATAATAGTCATTTACAACATTAACAATGTCTACACTTTCTAAGTTACATCAAACTTTTGAACGGATGTGTGTGTGTGTGTGTGTGTGTGTATCTCTGAAGTAGTCTTGTATGAAAATCCATAGCATTATTTTGTAAAGTGGTTAATACATAAGGCATTTTCTTATTGAGAGCTGGTTGGTGCCTCCAAGTCCTCAGAATTTCTCATTTTGTGGCTTACAGGTGCTTTATATCCATGTTTGTATTCAAACCTTGCTCGACACTCGTCAGTGTTTGTCTGTGACATTTGTGGACCGACACAGAATAGCATTATAATAGAACAAGGCAGGCACCACTACAGGCTAGATTATGACAAGCAGACAGACAGACGTTTGAGCCAAGGTCGGTGTCTCAGGGCAGTAAGAATTTCAAGCCGAAATCCCTTCAACTTTGAGCCATCCGTTCAAACAATTGCTAATTGCGTCAGGCCCTGGGTGTCAAAAGTGTGTGTGTGTGTGTGTGTGTGTGTGTGTGTCGGTGTCGGTGTCGGTGCAATTAGCAGGCGTGTGCAAGCGAACCTGGGGTGGTTTGTGTTATTACATGACAATGCCAAGGAGCCAATGAGAGTGCTGAGAAGGTAACATGCTGAATGGAGAGACTAATTAGGAGAGTAGTGCAGTGGCAGAAAACACAAATGGCAGCTGGCCACTTGGGGAGGCACACTGTTGCCACGGACAACAGTGATTATTGACAGTTCACGCAGTGCTACTGCCTCAAACTTAGTTCTTTAGTGGAACACCAGTTGCATTTCTGGAAATTGAAGACTTTTCTTTGATTGCCTCAAAATAAACTGCAACTTGTATGTGCTTCAAAGTTTGAATACATAATTAATGGGTTTCATTAGTGATGCACCGATATGAGACTATCCGATATTTTCCTTGCCAAAAAACCAAAACGATACCGATAACCGATATTTAAAATCTTAGCAGCCTTTTTAAGCATTCTAGTGCAGTTAAATAGTTGAAACACACACACAGATCAAAAAATTATTTTGTTGGCATTTGCGTACAGTTGAAGTCGGAAGTTTACATACACGTTAGCCAAATACATGTAAACTCAGTTTTTCACAATTACTGACGTTTAATCCTAGTTTTAGGTCAGTTAGGATCACCACTTTATTTTAAGAATGTGAAATGTCAGAATAATAGAGATTTATTTATTTCAGCTTTTATTTAATTCTTCAAGTTTATATACACTCAATTAGTATTTGGTAGTATTGCCTTTAAATTGTTTAACTTGGGTCAAACGTTTTGGGTAGCCTTCCACAAGCTTCCCAAAATAAGTTGGGTGAATTTTGGCCCATTCCTCCTGACAGAGCTGGTGTAACTGAGTCAGGTTTGTAGGCCTCCTTGCTTTTTCAGTTCTGCCCACACATTTTGAGGTCAGGGCTTTGTGATGCCCACACCAATACCTTGACTTTGTTGTCCTTAAGCCATTTTGCCACAACTTTGGAAGTATGTTTGGGGTCATTGTCCATTTGGAAGACCCATTTGCGACCAAGCTTTAACTTCCTGACTGATGTCTTGAGATGTTGCTTCAATATATCCACATAATTTTCCTCCTCATGATGCCATTTATTTTGTGAAGTGCACCAGTCCCTCCTGCAGCAAAGCACCCCCACAACATGATGCTGCCACCCCCGTGCTTCACGATGGTCATTATGGCCAAACAGTTCTATTTTTGTTTCATCAGACCAGAGGACATTTCTCCAAAAAGTACAATCTTTGTCCCATGTGCAGTTGCAAACCGTAGTCTGGCTTTTTTATGGAGGTTTTGGAGCAGTGGCTTCTTCCTTGCTGAGCGGCCTTTCAGGTTATGTCGATATAGGACTCGTTTTACTGTGGATATAGATACTTTTGTACCCGTTTCCTCCAGCATCTTCACAAGGTCCTTTGCTGTTGTTCTGGGATTGATTTGCACTTTTTGCACCAAAGTACGTTCATCTCTAGGAGACAGAACGCGTCTCCTTCCTGAGCGGTATGACGGCTGCGTGGTCCCATGGTGTTTATACTTGGGTACTTTTGTTTGTACCGATGAACGTGGTACCTTCAGGCATTTGGAAATTGCTCCCAAGGATGAACCAGACTTGTGGAGGTCTGCAATTGGTCTTGGCTGATTTCTTTTGATTTTCCCATGATGTCAAGCAAAGAGGCACTGAGTTTGAAGGTAGGCCTTGAAATACATCCACGGGTACACCTCCAATTGACTCAAATGATGTCAATTAGCCTATCAGAAGCTTCTAAAGCCATGACATAATTTTCTGGAATTTTCCAAGCTGTTTAAAGGCACAGTCAACATAATGTATGTAATCTTCTCACCCACTGGAATTGTGATACAGTGAATTATAAGTGAAATAATCTGTCTATAAACAGTTGTTGTAAAAATTACTTGTGTCATGCACGAAGTATATGTCCTAACCGACTTGTCAAAACTATAGTTTGTTAACAAGAAGTTTGTGGAGTGGTTGATAAACGAGTTTTAATCACTCCAAACTCAGTGTATGTAAACTTCTGACTTCAACTGTATGTCCCCATTACCAGTAAAACATAATCAAAACCTATTTCTTTCACTTGCTGTGCTGTTTCGTTGTTCATTTGTTCAGTCTCATCCAGGATTTCATCATACATGTCAAGCGGTGAAGTTTCACCTCTGTCTGTCTGTGGCCTCTCTTCCTCGGTGTGCACTGTCACTGTGTTCATTTCCATCTTGTCCAGCTGTGTCTAACATTTCACGTTAACCCTGTTTCTTGTCTGCATCGAAGTAGTGGTCCTTGTACCTAGTATTGAGCATGGGGGCAACACAGTAGAGGTTCGGAGAGAATGCCACCGAATCGCTTGTTCACAGCCTCTAGTAGAGTACTTTTCCAAGTTAACCTGCCGTTCTGTGTTGGCATTTTTGTTGAGCAGGCGTTTCAATGACATGACAGGGTATCACGTCTGCTGCAGACATAGTTGAGCTTTTTTCTCGAGTCAGTTGCTTGAATGGAGCTAGGAGTGTTCATGTTTACAAGTTTCAAACATGTTCTCAAATGCTATTGAAATGGCAGCAGCGGGATGAGAACAAGCACATTCTTAAGCATGTAATTCATCTTTCCTCAGTAGGAAATCCTCGTGGACCCACTGTGCTGTCAGACTCATAATGGTCATGGGGCTGACATCGCTGGTCCAAATGTCAGTCGTGAAGCTAATAGCAGTGACGCTCATAGCAAGTAGCTCATGGATGTGAGTTACAACAATACTGTAACTCCGGTAGTATGTACCGGGGCTCGACCACGACAGAGAACGGTTGATTGTCAAGAGCAATGCATTCTATTATCTTGAGGTTAATGGATTTCGCCTTTGAGTTGTCTCGCTGAAATGTTCTTACTCTTTCAAATGACTGCTCGATCCACACAGCAGACATTGTACTTCGGTTAGGAATGCTGTGTTGCACGTGTAGCGCAATATTTTTTTGTGGCATCATTACGTCATCTACCTACGTTATATAGGTATGCACGTCAGCTTTGACATCAGCTTTTGGCGTTAAACTCAACATCAGGCCGATGTTGGCATGTTTAGCTAATATCGGCCGATTCCGATATGCTTACCGATATATCGCGCATCCCTAGATTTCATTGTTGATGACCTTTTTCTTTTTCAAAATATATCTATTTGTACTTTCAATGTATTTTGGCTTGAGGTTTTATTGTTTTTAGGTAAAAAAGCAAGGGTGAAAATCCTTTTCAATGTGATTTGTTGATGGGGGTGCAAACATTTAGCTAAATAGTACATTTTCCCCAAAGCACCACTATTTGGCTGGTGTTCACATCTGCTGAGCTCCATGTATAGATTCTTTCTCCTCTGTGGACTCCAAACAGTCCCGTCTTCGATCGTTGGCACTGTAAAATTGATTAAATTACACCATGCTGCTGCTGGTAGATTCAGGCTCTTTTCTGCCTGTTGCTCTACTGATAGAAAAACAGAACACATAAACCAAAAATCTAATGAGGGAGCTTGTGCCCCATTGTCGAAACAAACCATTCAAACTTAGTTGAACTATGGTCCTGTGTATTTATAGTTTTGTGTTTTGGTGTATTTGAATTTGTTCCCTAGGTTGTTACATTTGACTTTTATACGATGACTATATAACTTCAGATATGCTTCGACTTTGATGTGATATCTTTGCCAGAAAACGAGACCGTAGAGAAATTGGTAATTATAGTTTTGTACTAATGTCTTAATTTTTCTTTCTCTCTCCCCCTCTCTCTCCCTCCATCCTTCCTCTCTCACAGGATTCAGTCGTGCCGCTCTGCCGTTTGGCTTGGTCAGAAGAGAGCTCTCTTGCGAGGGCTACGCCATTGATCTCCGCTGCCCCGGTGCTGATGTCATCATGATCGAGACGGCCAACTACGGCCGCACGGACGACAAGATCTGCGACGCCGACCCGTTCCAGATGGAGAACATCAACTGCTACCTCCCCGATGCCTACAAGATCATATCACAAAGGTAAGAGTCAACTGTTACCTCACCCAAGGCCTAGAATATTGTATTTCAAAGGTTATAGAACAGAGAGGTCTCGTTACACAAATACAACCTGGAGTTAGTTATGGATGTGTGGTGGCACGATATTCTAGAGTCCAGTCTAGTAATTCTGGATCCACAACTTGCAAATGAAAACAAGTGGTTTTGGTTTGGGTGGTAACCCTAATAAACTAGCGTTTTTGTCACCTTCTCAACTTGCGGACAAAAAAACAGACAGTTTACCCACACCTCCCTGTCTTTCAGTAATCAGATGGTTTTTGGGGGGTATTGTTGTGAAACTCTAGACTTTAAAAACTGGACAGGGGGTCATTAGTAGCAACCCTAGACCATATGGTCTATGCATTCCTGCACCAGTACCACTGCAGCTGCACAATCAGTCAGCCAGCCAGCCGGTCTGTCTCAAAAGGACCCAAAGAGTCACATGAACATTTGGCTTCTTTTTTCCAACATTGACACGGCCCAGCCCAACGCCCTGAGCAATAACCCTTCCCCCTTATAATACCATTTATATTAGTAACACTTTCCCAGGGCATTTAGCTACAGTACAGTCACTAGGCTGCATTCATCACTTTAACTCTGCTGTTGTGCCGGCCCCAGCCCGGCGGTGTGTATTTAAGGACCCCATGTCGTACGGACCGGATGTTGGAGCAGCCTTAAGGTCAATAAGTAGCAGGAGGCAGCAGGATCAGGTGCACAATAGTGTCCAGTTTATTAACAGTGAAAGGTGGTTCCAGTTGAATGACGAAATTCAATTAATATTTACATAATCTACAAAGGTATTTACAAAATGAACAGACTCAAAATACCGGTTGGAATCTAAATGAAGTCAGGCCTACCCTGTCAAACCATCTATACTGTAGCAGGTTGGGGTATACCAGGCTATGGACGGCCTCCCCACACAGCTTACATACTAGAGCTAGAACATTACACCGGTTGCACAGGTACCTTTATGCCTATAGCCCCTCACTATGGACCATACCATTAACCATGGAGCTCTTTACCCAAATATGGCATATTAAATCACGTAACAGACATCTTCATTGTATCCACATTTGCATATTCCGTCTAAATAAACATCTTAAACATTCCTGGCTTATCCTCAAAGCAGGTTTACTTTCCATTAATGAATACACATTTTCATAACAATAGTTCTGCAGGCCAACAGGCGGCAAAAAGTATTACTATACAGTATTACTATACTGTCCATTACACACGGACAGGACCGGTTCTTCCCGTTCTGCCACCCTAGGTGAGACAAAAAAAATGCTGCCTCCACAAAACTAGAATAGTCCCAGTAAGCAAAATGACATTGAAAAGACGTATTTTTCTGGTGTTTAAGTTATGTTCAATTTAGGTTCTGAATGAAAGGTGAAAATAAGCATTTTCTGTAGGTTTAAAATACATTTTTTCCAGGATGTTGAAAAGGAATTTTTTCCAGACGTTGAAATCAGGTTCATTTTCAGTTTTGAATCAAAGTTGAAAATTGTATTTTCCAGATGTTGAAATCAGGCTTGTATTTAGTTTGAATGAAAGTTGAAAAGACGTAATTTATAAATGTCTATATTTGTCCAAAATCAAGGCCGGTCCAGACCGGACAAAATCTGAACCAAACATAGATGTCTGATTGTTTCAGATTTGGTCCGGACCAAAAACCAATGTCCGTGGATGTGGAAATCAAGGCCGGTCCGGACTGCACCAAAAAAAGACGTCCAAAAAGCATCGGCCCATGCTTACAGAGGTGTAGCCTACAGTGTTGCCTGAAATTTTATTTTATGAATAGCCATCTATGTGGTAAGCCTACCGTTTGTAAAACACCCAAAAAATATGTCCGGTCTGCCAGGACAAAAAAAAAGACGTCCAAAAGACGTCGGCTCATGCGTACAAAGTAGAGAACACCACCTCTTTAAGGAATACCTAGGATAGGATAAAGTAATCCTTCTAACCCCCCCCCCCCCTTAAAAGAGTTAGATGCACTATTGTAAAGTGGTTGTTCCACTGGATATCATAAGGTGAATGCACCAACTTGTAAGTCGCTCTGGATAAGAGCGTCTGCTAAATGACTTAAATGTAAATGTAAATGTACTGGGGTGTAGCCTACCATGTTGGCCCACAATGGAATTGTATGAATGCCCATCCATGTGGTAGGCCCACCATTTGTAAAGCAGGCTGTTGCATTGGCTTTATTAGTCCTGATACCTGTAACTAATCAATTTGGCTATTTAAGCTCTGAATATCGCTGCCCAACTTTACCAGGAGTTATCGTGAGCCTATTTGCAAAGTGTTTACACAGCAGGAAATGCAGAAGTATTTTCTTTTTCGATATGTTCAGCTTGTCAAAAAATGTACAGATACAAACTTTAAACCACTGATTATGACAATGGAGTGAAACTCCTGGAAACAGTTGTGATTGCCTATGACGCATGCTGGCTGAAACAATGGAGATAAATACACCTCATAAGAAGAGAAAAATGATGGTGGGGATTTGTCTGTGACCATGGATGCCACTATGGGTTTACTAAGTATTTGAAAAATTAACAAGAACTCATCAGCCAATTGGTCATAAACAAAAACCACACAAATATGATACGTGAAAATAATCACTGTTTCAAAGTAGAGAAATTAGTGTTAACACATGAGTCATGTCTATAAATTAACTTCTTTGGTTTCATAATTTCTGGTGTCATTGGAGGAGAAAAACATAAAACGGTAGCAAGCTAGTTTACAGATTAATTGCAAGGAAAGGTCTGTAGGGGTTTTCACACCCTTTCCCTGTCATCGCTATTTCTCCCTTCAGAGTAGGACAGGGTAATAGCCCTGGGCGGGGGATAATGACATTTTTCATAATTAATATTTTCTGATGGAGGGGATTGGATGACTAGCTCACATATCAGACGCCACTGTCTTGTCTGCATCCCCAAAAATCTCCTGTAATGTCATTGTGGTGGTGATGATGATGAGGATGATCTGCCGGCTGCTATTGTAGAATAGATGATTCAAGGGAGACGTAATGGGAGAAAAAAAATTATTAGCCTACCGACCGTACATAAGTTGGACGTAATTGTCCAATATTTCAATGCTAATCACATACTTATAAGCAGGCAGTAATAGGCAGCGAGTGGCTGGTTAATAAACTCTTAGCATTTTACGTATGTGTTTCTTATCTGTACGTAATTATAACTACACATGGATTTCCTACAAGGTTACTGGTTCACTGCAGGGAAGTTTTATGGCAGGTCTGATAACAACCTAATTTCTACTTTGGCTGTCACACTGAAAGCTCTCCTTTTTGGCTTTTGAGGGACAGCTAGGCTTTCTGCTTCAGCTGTGATTCTGTGAGAGATCTGTCCAACTTGCACGACTTTGCATTTGACCTTCTCAAATATTTATCACTAAGCGGTGTGCAATTCTTTCAGCTTTTTTTTGTAATGGATAACTGTTTCCAGCTAGCACATAACGTTATGAGAGCCACATACTTCTTAGAGCTTGGTGAGAGCGTGGTTGTCCTCTGGTTATTTTGCATACAACCATCCCACAACCTTCTGGGAATGGTGCAGAATAGTTGCTTGGCTTTGGAACATTCTCAGCACATGGCAGGACTGATCACCGACGACGATAGGAGTAGGAGTTCAGATACGTGGCAGTGTGGTGCCAGGACAACAACCTCTCCCTCAACATCAGTAAGACAAAGGAGCTGATCGTGGACCACAGGAAACTGAGGGGCGAGCATCCACATCGATGGGGCTGTAGTGGAGCGGGTCGAGAGCTTCAAGTTCCTCTGTGTCCACATCACTAAGGAATTCACATGGTCCACACACACCTAAACAGTTTAGAACAGGGCACGACAGGGCCTCTTCCCCTCAGGAGGCTGAAAAGGTTTTGCATGGGCCCTCAGAACCTCAAAACGTTCTACAGCTGCACCATTTGAGAGCATCTTGACTGGCTGCATCACCGCTTGGTACGGCAACTGGCAAGGCCCCCGACTGCAAGGTGCTACAGAGGGTGGTGATTATGGCCTAGTACATCGCTGGGGCTGAGCTCCCTGCCATCTAGGACCTCTATACCAGGCGGTGTCAGAGGAAGTAAGAAAAAAATGGTCAGACTCCAGCCACCCAAGCCATAGACTCTTCTCTCTGCTACCGCACGGCAAGCGGTACCAGTCCACCAAGTCTGGAACCAACAGGACCCTGGAAAGCTTCTACCCCCAAGCCATACGACTGCTAAACAAGACTGCTAAATAGCTAATCAAATGGCTACCCAGACTACCTGCATTGACCCCTTTTTTTAAATAACTCTCTTGCACCGACTCTACCCACACACTCACACATACTTAGACTGACACCCCTAACACACACACTACATACACACACACACTACATACACACACACACACACACACACACACACACACACACATTACATACACACACACTACATACACACACACACACCAACACACACACACACACTACATACACACACACTACATACACCAACACACACACACATAACATGCACACATGCATACTTTGTTACTCCTGTCACTTTTTATATTTGTTATTATATTTTTGCAGCATTTGACTAAGTCTACACATGGTGTTTACGAAGCATGTGAAATAAAATTTGATTTGCTTGAAATTAACTTAATTTTCTTGATATTTCATTACTTTAACATAACGTTTCCTAAAAGTTCAATGGTTCTATTTAAAGTCATGTTCTCAAATTATTCTGAGAACGTTAAGAAAACTTTCCATACATTTTTTATTACTAACAATCAGAATGGTATATAAGAACGTATACATTCCATTCTTAGCATCAACAATTGTTATTTTTATACATTTTATGTCACCTTTATTTAACCAGGTAAGCCAGTTGAGAACAAGTTCTCATTTACAACTGAGACCTGGCCAAGATAAAGCAAAGCAGTGTGACACAAACAACAACACAGAGTTACATATGGAATAAACAAACGTACAGTCATCACAGTAGAAAAGTCTATTTACAGTGTGTGCAAATGAAGTAAGATTAGGGAGGTAAGGTAAATGGGCCGTAGGGGCAAAATAATTACAATTTAGCAAATAAACACTGGAGTGATAGATGTGCAGAAGATGAATGTGCAAGTAGAGATACTGGGGAGCAAAGAAGCAAAAAATATATAAATAAAATAAATATCAATATGGGGATGAGGTAGTTGGATGGGTAATTTACAGATGGGCTATGTACAGGTGCAATGATCAGGAAGCTGCTCTGCCCCTGAACAAGGCAGTTAACCCACTGTTTCTAGGCCGTCATTGAAAATAAGAATTTGTTCTTAACTGACTTGCCTAGTTAAATAAAGGGGAAAAAAAATAGCTGATGCTTAAAGTTAGTGAGGGAGATATGAGTCTCCAGCCTCAGTGATTTTTGCAATTCATTCCAGTCATTGGTAGCAGAGAACTGGAAGGAAAGGCGGCCAAAGGAGGATTTGGCTTTGGGGGTGACCAGTGAAATATACCTGCTGGAGCACGTGCTACGGGTGGGTGCTGCTATGGTGACCAGTGAGCTGAGATAAGGTGGAGCTTTACCTAGCAAAGGCTTATAGATGACCTGGAGCCAGTGGGTTTGGTTAATTTTGGATTGGAGATGCTTAATGTGAGTCTGGAAGAAGAGTTTACAGTCTAACCAGACACCTAGGTATTTGTAGTTGTCCACATATTCTAAGTCAGAACCGTCCAGAGTAGTGATGCTAGAGGGGCGGGCGGTTTCGGGCAGCGATCGGTTTAAGAGCATGCATTTAGTTTTACTTGCATTTAAGAGCAGTTGGAGGCCACGGAAGGAGTGTTTTATGTCATTGAAGCTCGTCTGGAGGTTAGTTAACACACTGTCCAAAGAAGGGCCAGAGGTATACAGAATGGTGTCGTCTGCGTAGAGGTGGATCAGAGAATCACCAGTGCAAGAGCGACATCATTGATGTATACAGAGAAGAGAGTCGGCTCGAGAATTGAACCCTGTGGCACCCCCATAGAGACTGCCTGAGGTCCGGACAACAGGACATCCGATTTGACACACTGAACTCTATCTAAGAAGTAGTTGGTGAACCAGGCGAGGCAGTTATTTGAGAAACTTGCCGATAAGAATGCAGTGATTGACAGTCGAAAGCCTTGGCTAGGTCAATGAATACACATGCCGATGCCGGTTATGATATCGTTTTGGACCTTGAGCGTGGCTTAGGTGCACCCATGACTTGCTCGGAAACCAGATTGCATAGTGGAGAAGGTACGGTGGGATTCGAAATGGTCGGTGATCTGTTTGTTAACTTGGTGTTCGAAGACCTTAGAAAGGCAGGGTAGGATAGATATAGGTCTGTAACAGTTTGGGTCTAGTGTCTCCCTCTTTGAAGAGGGGGATGACCGTGGCAGCTTTCCAAACTTTGGGGATCTCAGATGATACAAAAGAGAGGTTGAACAGGCTAGTAATAGGGGTTGCAACAATTGCGGCAGATCATTTTAGAGAGGGTCCAGATTGTCTAGCTCAGCTGATTTGTAGGGGTCCAGATTTTGCAGCTCTTTCAGAACATCAGCTGTCTGGATTTGGGTGAAGGAGAAATGAGGGAGGCTTGGGCAAGTTGCTGTGGGGGGTGCAGAGCTGTTGACCAGGAAAGGGGTAGCCAGGTGGAAAGCATGGCCAGCCGTAGAAAAATACTTGTTGAATCTCTCGATTATCGTAGATTTATCGGTGGTGACTGTTTCCTTGCCTCAGTGCAGTGGGTAGCTGGGAGGTGGTGCTCTTATTCTCCATGAACTTTAGTGTCCCATAACTTTTTGGAGTTTGTGCTACAGGATGCAAATTTCTGTTAGTAAAGCAAAGGCTAGCTTTTTCAAACTGCCTGTATATATTGGTTCCTAACGTCCCTGAAAAGTTGCATATCGCAGGGGCTATTCGATGCTCATGCAGTACAGAACAGGATGTTTTTGTGCTGGTCAAGGTCAGTCAGGTCTGGAGTTATTTTTTTTTAAATTTCACCTTTATTTAACCAGGTAGGCTAGTTGAGAACAAGTTCTCATTTACAACTGCGACCTGGCCAAGATAAAGCAAAGCAGTGTGACAGACAACAGCACAGAGTTACACATGGAATAACATGGAATAAACAATAAACAAGCCAATAGCACAATAAACAAGTCAATGACACAGTAGAAAAAAAGAAAGTCTATATACAGTGTGTGCAAAAGGCATGAGGAAGTAGGCAATAAATAGGCCATAGTAGCGAAGAATTACAATTTAGCAGATTAACACCGGAGTGATAAATGAGCAGATGATGATGTGCAAATAGAGATTAGAGGTCGACCGATTATGATTTTTCAACGCCGATACCGATTATTGGACGACCAAAAAATCTGATACCGATTAATTGGCCGATTTTGTTTTTAAATTTATTTGTAATAATGACAATTACAACAATACAGAATGAACACTTATTTTAACTTAATATAATACATCAATAAAAATCAATTTAGCCTCAAATAAATAATGAAACATGTTCAGTTTGATTTAAATATTGCAAAAGTAAAGTGTTGGAGAAGAAAGTAAAAGTCCAATATGTGCATGTAAGAAAGCTAACGTTTAAGTTCCTTGCTCATAACATGAGAACATATGAAAGCTGGTGGTTCCTTTTAACATGAGTCTTCAATATTCCCAGGTAAGAAGTTTTAGGTTGTAGTTATTATAGGAATTATAGGACTATTTCTCTCTATACCATTTGTATTTCATATACCTTTGACTATTGGATGTTCTTATAGGCACTTTAGTATTGCCAGTGTAACAGTATAGCTTCCATCCCTCTCCTCGCCGCTACCTGGGCTCGAACCAGGAACACATCGACAACAGCCACCCTCGAAGCAGCATTACCCATGCAGAGCAAGGGGAACAACTACTCCAAGTCTCAGAGCGAGTGACGTTTGAAACGCTATTAGCGCGCACCCCGCTAACTAGCTAGCCATTTCACATCGGTTACACCAGCCTAATCTCGGGAGATGATAGGCTTGAAGTCATAAACAGCACAATGCTTGAAGCATTGCGAAGAGCTGCTGGCAAAACGCACGAAAGTGCTGTTTGAATGAATGCTTACGAGCCTGCTGGTGCCTACCATCGCTCAGTCAGACTGCTCTATCAAATCATAGACTTAATTATAACATAATAACACACAGAAATACGAGCCGTAGGTCATTAATATGGTCGAATCCGGAAACTATCATCTCGAAAACAAAACGTTTATTCTTTCAGTGAAATATGGAACCGTTCCGTATTTTATCTAATGGGTGGCATCCATAAGTCTAAATATTCCTGTTACATTGCACAACCTTCAATGTTATGTCATAATTACGTAAAATTCTGGCAAATTAGTTCGCAATGAGCCAGGCGGCCCAAACTGTTGCATATACCCTGACTCTGCGTGCAATGAACGCAAGAGAAGTGACACAATTTCACCTGGTTAATATTGCCTGCTAACCTGGATTTCTTTTAGCTAAATATGCAGGTTTAAAAATATATACTTCTGTGTATTGATTTTAAGAAAGGCATTGATGTTTATGGTTAGATACACGATGGAGCAACGACAGTCCTTTTTCGCGAATGCGCACTGCATCGATTATATGCAACGCAGGACACGCTAGATAAACTAGTAATATCATCAACCATGTGTAGTTATAACTAGTGATTATGATTGATTGTTTTTTTATAAGATAAGTTTAATGCTAGCTAGCAACTTACCTTGGCTTCTTACTGCATTCGCATAACAGGCGGGCTCCTCGTGAGGCAGGTGGTTAGAGCGTTGGACTAGTTAACCGTAAGGTTGCAAGATTGAATCCCTGAGCTGACAAGGTAAAAATCTGTCGTTCTGCCCCTGAACAAGGCAGTTAACCCACCGTTCCTAGGCCGTCATTGAAAATAAGAATGTGTTCTTAACTGACTTGCCTAGTTAAATAAAGGTGGGATAAATAAATAAACAAATAAAAAATTAATTTACCGATTGTTATGAAAACTTATGAAATCGGCCCTAATTAATCGTCCATTCTGATTAATCGGTCGACCTCTAGTAGAGATACAGTAGAGTGAACCAACAACAATACTCTATCTCTCTATCCTCTCTAAGTGTGTTCAGGTGTGTTAGCCGCCCCCAATAATTGACCACACCTGATCTTAATGAGTGCTTGTTTCTTTTGAAATGGTATCTGTTTAAATAGACTAAAATGACCTTGATCTTTGTAATGATCTTTGTATGCGTAAAAAAACATGGCATGCTAGCTCCATCCTGGTGACGCAGTGGACTAATTCCATAGATGGAGAACAAAAGACTATAGGTTAGAATCTCACTGAAAATACATTTTTGCATGATTAATGCCTATGGAAGTGTCCAATCTGTGCTTGGAGTTTAAAAAAAGTTAAGTCTTATTGAAACATTCAGTTAGTTTTAAGGAAGTTATTCAAAACCTCCAAATAACCGATCATTTCTGTTCATAGAGGGTTAATAAAAATAAATGAGACATTTTCACTTCTATTCTTAGAACCTCAAAAAACGTTCCGTTTTACTGGTCATGAAACGTATGGCTTCGTTTCCACATCCAATGTGAAACCAAAAACATACGTTCTCACAACTTCCTAGGAACCAAAAGTGCTAGCTGGGATGCCTCTGCGGCTGCTGTTGATGCTATGCCTTCTCAATCCCTCAGCCTCAAGAGAGCTTGATTGAAGTGAGGCCAATTTCATCCTATATTTACACAAAATCAGTTATTCTATTCCCCTCTCTCTCCCCCTCCATCTTTCACTCACAAAACACAAACACACACAGTTGTAACAGTTTTAAGAGTAGTACATAAAACTTCATAGCCAAGGTCATTTCAAGTTATGAGGCAAATAACTAACTCCCATAGCAAAGACTAGGGAGTCTCCCATAACAAATACACGGGCAACACTTGATAAACAGTACATGGTTTTCACTTGATGAGACTTATGTGTTTCCAGTGACCCACTAGAAACAGTCATTTCAGCCAATTACCCTCTGCAGCCGCCTGTTGTGCACATTTTAATTGCTCTTTGTGTGGGTGAGTGGTGCTTAGTGGCTGGAACTGATAAGGTTGATATTCTCATCTCATATACATGAACATCCCATAATATACTCCCTACCTGTGTTCAGCTCAACTCTTCATAATTCTTCCACGCTGTGTCTGTATTCCTCTTTATATCTATCTACTGTGTGTGTATATGTGTTTCTCTTTATATCTATTTACTGTTTCTCTCTTTTATTTATCTCCCTCTATTTATTCTTCTTCCTCCCTCAACTTGTTAATAGCATCAACAGTACAGTATATTTACTGCCCTGCTCGGATTAATAGGATTTTCATATCCTTCACCACAGCAATACTGCACACTGGATTTGAATGAGTGTGTGGATAGAAGAGGGAAGTGCCTATGTATTATTCATGTTTCTCTCATTCTAATACCACTCTGGGGATGTTATAGTAGTTTGTGTCATTGCTGAAATGTTTGTGATCCATCTTTTCCCAGGTGCAACAACCGTACTCAGTGTGTGGTTGTGACTGGCTCTGATGTCTTCCCTGATCCTTGTCCTGGCACTTACAAGTACCTAGAGGTCCAGTATGAATGTGTCCCATATAGTAAGTATTCAGCATTTAATGATGCTGTGCAACTCTATGTTTTTTCTTGAATGTGTAGTTAGGTTTATTAGATCCTTTACTTATTAAGTGGGGTCCTGTAGGAGGGGGGATATGTGCTATCTGTGTGTAAAAGTTTGTTTTCTGTCATTATAAAACAATGAAAAGCTGATCTTTTAAATGAAATAGTAAATGTATTTTTTTAAATTTTAAATCTGACTCTTGTTGCTGTTACGGTATGTAATTCACTGAAGGTTTATTTTCATGAAATAATATTTTGGTTTTTACCTCTTCTTCATTTCTCATCTAACTTTCCTTCCCCTCTTGTATCTTTTCTGTATTAACCTCTATGCTCTCTCTCCTTCTAAGTTTCAGTCTTTCTTGTTCCTTAGTTGTCTCGCTAGGATCTTTTCCCTCTTCCGTTTGTTGCTTCACTGCTTTAATGAAGGAACTCAATATTGGGTTGCTCGTCATCAGCCATTGTTCACTTGCAATTGTATTTTTTGGCTCATTAGGGAAATTGTGCATGTAACATTAGCAAGTAATGTTCTGTGTGTGGGCGAAGCAGACTACGGAATTTAGATTTGTGTCTATAAAGTTTTTGAGTAAATACCGCCCCAGACAATACTGCCAAAAATAACCCTTTTGCTGTTTCTCTAAGAATGTTATCTGATTTTAAACTGAATAGGGATTTCAGAAACAGTACAATGTTTCTTTATGTCAAACAATTCACTTGGACAGTAATTCGGCCTGTTTATTACTGATGCAATCAGTGGCTAGGCAAAACAAATATTATTTTGATGGCTAGAAAAGCATGGAATCGTGATCGGTTGAACAATTTGTGTAGTTTGTCTCCAGCCCTAACCTGTATGCTTTCATATTATAGGGCCTGATAATCTCCCTATTTTTTTCTGTTTTTTCTTGTTCCCCCAAAACAGCCATCTCTTGGTCCTCTATCGATCATATCCTGTAACCTTCTCTACTCATGTAGCCTACCTGGTAGTTGACTCACGATAACCTTTCTCTCCCTCTTGCACTCTTTCTTGTTTGCTTTCTTTCTTTTTCAATGCCTAAAATAGAAGTGGAACAAAAAGGTAAATGAGTGGTCCAGTCCTCCCTCCGTCCCAGCCCCACCCTTCCCCAGCTCCCTGTAATGTGGTGTTCAATACAACCCTCCCTCTTGTCTCCTCCCTCCTGATTGCCTCTTGTCAAAACGCCTGCCCCAAACCCCCATAGGGTGTTGATTGCAACTCTGGGAGACAATTTGAATTTCAAAGCCGATTTATAAAAGCAGTCTTGAGGTTTGAAAGATGGGGCCCGTTCAGATTCACTAGACCTGTTACCAGTGCTGGTCTCGTACGTCACCAGATATTACATCTCCCTGCGCACCTCTAGTACCGTAAATCTCGCAGTAGACAGTTTGGAAGAATGCTATGAAGGCAGTTTCTCATCTAAACCATTATACATTTCAATAATACAACATGATACAGATAGACCAATTCACAAGCATGTGAAGACATTTTAAGAGGGTTATTTTCCCATTTAAATTCAAATTACAGAATGAGTCTGACACAACAACATAACTAGGCTACCACCAAGCCTAACTATAAAAAACTATTAGCTAGAGCTCTCAAATACAGAAGTGCATAAATGTTATCATACAGTATCATATGCATTGTACAGAGCTCGGTAGCAAGCTAAACAAATAATGCTATGCATCAGGTAGCCTAGCAGTGAGAGCATTGGGCCAGTGGCCGAAAGGTCACTTGTTCAAATCTCTAAGCCGACAAGGTTAAAAATCTGTCTGTGCCCTTGAGCAAGGCACTTAAACCTAATTGCTCCAGGTTCACTGAGACCTCTGCTGTTGTTGTCCTGTCTTCTCTCCAAACCCTACCCTCATCTTACCCCAGCTTCACTGCCACCTCCATCCAGAATGTTGTTTTGGTTCTCTCCACAAGTCTTATCCCTTATCATTTTGTCTTCTGTGTGCTTTTTCAGTAAGCATGTGCAGTTTTGCCATTTACACAATTGTCGGTGTCACTGATGCCAGGTAGAAGTTGCAATTAAAACAAGGGTTCCAGTATACACTTCATCCCTACCTCTCCCATCCCTTACATGTCTTGCATTTACAGGGTTTATCCTCCTTTGGTTTGACTTTTTGGATTTGTTTGGTCCCACACAGTTAACGTGTACGGCAGACAAACTCTATAAAGAAGCAAGTCCTTTACTCACTCTTGCACATCATTCTCTTGCCTTCACCTTTGATTTTTCATTCTATTCACAAGCAATAGCACTAAACACTAGTTAAATAACTGTCACACATCTTTGTCCCACACTCTACTTGGACAGCAGCGAAAAACTATACAATATACACACTACATACCGTGAGGAAATATCTGTTTATACTCTGCATATTTTTTACTTAAACCCATCTTTCTGTTTCTCTGTCCCTCACTCACTAGTTTTCATTTGTCCCGGGACCCTGAAGGAGGTGGGGGAGCCCACGTTTGTGTTTGAGGTGGAGCAACAGGCTGGGGCTTGGTCTAAAGACCCCCTGCAGGCAGGAGACAAGGTCTTCTTCATGCCCTGGACGCCGTACCGCACTGACACCCTTATTGAGTATGCCTCCCTGGAGGACTTAAAAAATGGCCGCCAGACCACGACCTATAAACTCCCACATCGTGTCGACGGCACGGGCTTCGTGGCCTACGACGGGGCCATCTTCTTCAACAAGGAGCGCACGCGTAACATTGTGAAATTTGATCTCCGCACGCGCATCAAGAGTGGTGAGGCCATTGTGGCCAACGCCAACTATCATGACACCTCGCCATACCGCTGGGGCGGCAAGACGGACATAGACCTCGCCGTCGACGAGCGGGGGTTGTGGGTGATCTACGCAACGGAGCAAAACAACGGACGAATCGTGGTCTCACAGCTCAACCCTTACACGCTCCGCTTCGAGGCCACCTGGGAGACGGCGTACGACAAGAGATCCGCCTCCAATGCCTTCATGGTGTGTGGCGTGCTGAACGTGGTGCGGTCCACCTACGAGGAGAACGAGAGCGAGACGGCCAAGAGCCACATAGACTACATCTACAACACCAAGCTAAGCCAGGGAGAGTACACGGACATCCTGTTCCCCAACCAGTACCAGTACATCGCTGCTGTGGATTACAACCCCAGAGATAACCAGCTGTACGTGTGGAATAACTTTTACATCCTGCGCTACGACCTGGAGTTTGACGCTGAGAAAGACCCTGCTGACGGTAAGCCTCAGTCACAGTATGGCCTGTTTCAGATGAATCCTGATCTGAGATCTGTATGTGTACATTGAGTTTTCACACTAACCTCTCATTGAGATCAAAACAGGATTTCTGTAAAAGGACTGAGTTACAAACACATATTTCAGGTTGGGATTCAGCCCTTTGTGTTGTATTTGCGTCAGGTGCTGAATATATTCCTCTGTGTGTGTGTGTGTGTGTGTGTGTGTGTGTGTGTGTTGCTGCATGGGAAGTCACAGATGACTGATTTTTAATTTTGAACACAATTCAAGTGTGATTCAGAGAATAGGAGATTGTGTTTGTCCTGGGGAAAGACCTAATTTGTAAATAGAAAATTACAGATTCACCTTGGAACGAGGTATAACTCCCTCAGGAGCCTTCGTGCTCTGGCACAAGGCATCAGCCATAAAGACTTGCTTCCTTTATTACCATAAGGCGAGCTCAAGAACTACCTCTCCACTTGAAGCTTGGACCCTATCAAATGTTCTAATCTCAGGTCTTATCCCAGTCCTTTATGAACAGTGGCCTTGTGAACTTCCCTTTTAATGCCCCGGAATGGGATTCTGAAATATTGCATACAGTATGACAGAAGGTTATCCCACTTTACTTTCCTTGCCTTTGGAGCCGTTTCGGACATCTGTTGCCATGGCTACCCCATCAACCGTTCGTTGACGGCCCCTCATTTACCCTAGATTGAGACAATCTCCATAATATTATGGCCTGGCGGTCGGCGTTAAAACGCAGAGTCAAAGTACCATGTGGCTAGATGGCGGTAACACCGGTGAATCATAGCTGGATGACACGGTTAGAAGAATGACTTGAGCGCTGTTGAAAAGGGGGGAAAACGATCAAGATATCAATAACGGCTGATGGTCCTGTCAAACGCTGTAGGGTTTTAAATTAATCTGTGAAGTGTCTGAGGGGAGACGGACGTGTATGTCATCAGTCAGGGCCCTTACATCACAGTGTCTGATAATGGGTGTAATTACCTGCCTGTAGCCTCCTTATCCCTGAGAGCTAGGCTAAGTCCCTGCTAACGCTCAGCACAACAAGGAACTATCAACTCTATACCATGATGCTGTAATGTGTTGGGGTGTAGCCTCCTCCTTATCCCTAAAAGCTAGGCTAATTCCCTGCTAACTAACGTACCTACTAACACTTGCTGTGGGGAAAGACGACAAGTAACTATCAACTATAGGCTACCATGACGTGTTGGGGTGCAGCCTCCTCCTTATCGCTACGAGCTAGGCTAACTCCCTGCTTAGTCACTTTGGGGGAACATGCTAACACGCTGCCATTGGGGTTTCAAGTTGTTCCACAGTGCTGCTCCCTGCACAAGAGTAAGTTCTGACTGAGTTCTCACATTTTCGCTGATTTAAAGAAAATGAATATTGAAAATAAAGCGATATCCAGTTAGTTGGCATTCCAGTGTATAGCTAGGTTAATGTTAAGGATTTTCCCCAAAGGAAATGTGATCCCTGACCTGTGTGTGCAAGGGCAATTTCGCCATGAACACCATATGTTCCTGCACTCTGATCACGTGTCAACGCGACAGACAGGCAGGCAGACAGACAGGCAGGCAGACAGAAGCCTTGAGCTCGTGACGGTCTTAGAGGTTCAGTCTCTATGTGCCCAACCCAACCAAAGCATTCAATTAAGACCATGTAGAATAGATAGACACCAGATACTAGAATTTTAAGTTCTTTCTCCATTGCCGAATTGGCATGTATTTGCATGCAAACTGCCTCTTCTGGCTGCTCAGGATAAGATGTATGTAAATGTAATTAACAAGTGAATTATCATAATTCCCCTTCATGCCTAATAACAGCCACACAGAGAGGAGAGAAGTCAGCATGGCAGTGCATTTCCAATCAAGGGGATTTACTCTGTTCTGCTCTCAGCTAATGCTTCAGCAAACGCAAATGCCAGAGACAGACACTAGGGCTGTCCCCGACCTAATATAAATATTTGTCAACTGAAAGTCGTCTGTTCTTTCGACCAATCAATTGGTCAAAATGTTAAAATGTGTATTTTTCCCTCTATAGACACGCTCTATGTGTTTTGATCAAATCAACTGTATATGCATTGAGCTTGTCTGATGCTTTAAGCTCACTATTTGATGAAACAAGACACAAATGACTCGAGAGGGAGATCAAGACCAGAAGATTCAAACCTTAACTTGTCCCGACCATCCTCCTCCCACTCCTACTGGCTTTTGCAGATTCTGCCATTACTCTCCTGAAGTTGCCGGTAATAGGCTACACTAGGAGTCGGCAAACTTTCTCATGTGGAATGCCAATTTATCTTACCATTTCTACCGATCTGCATCCCAGTAATGGTTTTCATATGAACATTTTTGTGGAACAGTTTCATTTCATTTATAATAACGTCTTCATATCTCATATATCTTGTCAAGTGATTAATCAAAATTCTATTCAAATCTAAATGAAAATGATACAAACCAAAAAAGTAAGTTCTATTGCCATTGCCAACTATGTAAAAATAGCTGACATAAAGCCAACAAATAAAAACAATGCAGCCTGCATGTAGAAAATATCCCGATTTTATTAAAAAATATATATATATATCCTATAAATCACATTGGCTACACATGGCCTGTCTGCAACCAACTTGAAACATTGTATCAAATATTAACTTGGGTCCATCCGGTTGCAACATACAGTTTCCTGCGCCAGTGAGCTCAGGACAGACATCCCTGTAGGCAATTTGCGCAAGGAATAAGAAATATTCAGGTAGGCCTATTTTATGACGTTTCCACTGGATCAAAGCATTACATTTTCCCCATTCACGATGAGTGGTTATGGAAAGGGAGAGAGCTGGAAAGATTTTCAAATACATTGAGGTATTGTCATTCTCAATGGATGTAAAAATAGATTTGCTTGCTGTTTGAGGTAAAGAAAACATTACATTGAGAAGTTCCACAGCTCATTAATGGTGCTGCATTACGCCAATCCGGAATACTATCAGATCCCCAAATGGTAGATTAGAAATTATAGGAATTAACGGTAAATGTACTACTAGTGATACATGTAATGGGGAATTGATAGACACTAACAATTCACACAATGAAGTTATGGAACAATGAATGTACACAAATTGTCGGGAGAGAGCCCATTCTGGAGAGAGACGTGCATTGTGCAGCCACACTCCCCCTCTTCTTGGACTGTACCTCCGCAATGGATTAGTCTCGGCTTCCGCAATGGATTAGTTCACTGAGATGGGCGCGAATAAAACAGGTGTCTCCTGTGCTATTAAAAAAAAATATATATATATATATATAAATACAATTCTTTGAAAAAATTCTGGCACAGGAGACACCTGTTCTAAAAAATAAAAAATTATACTCCTCAACAACAAACTCTCTGCCGAATAATTGGGGTCAGCCCTAACAGACACACAAACTCTCACTGGCTTAACTGCGTGCGAAAGATGTAATGATGAAAGCCACACACTAGCCTACATAGTTGTTGATTTTACACATTAGTTTAAGAACCCTTGCTACGGTTCTGCTACTGGAATTGAAACTTGAATGCATAGAGCTACAATGTATTTGCATTCATAACTGCCTTCTGCAGATCGTTAAGTTTTATGAGAACAAAAGCCCGTAGCTGCTCATAGAGGGAGGGAAATAGAGAAGCATGGCTATGCCAGCAGCGAGATTCCACTGGTCTTTTGTGAATGGCACAGGCAGGCACATGAAAGAAATTGGTTCATGTTTATTAGGTTGCTCAGATCTACACCTTTAACTGCCCTGACTATACAGCTATTAGGATTTATTGCGTCTCTCAGAGAGAGCATAGATGGGGATTAAACAACCTGTTCTGCAGGGTGATCTAATGGTGCTAAAAGAACATCTCTCACTGATACTGAGAAGCACTTGAGGCGCAGAGAGAAAATTAATTTAGTCCATTAAGATTCATGGGGCCCCACAGTTAAAGTTCCTTGAAGAACCGAATTGCTACAATTCTCTGCTTTTTACAGAGAACAGTAATCAGTACAATACCACCTATGTGTCTTCTCCTACTATGCCAACAGCCTACAGGGCCTTCAGAAAGTACTCATACCCCTGGACTTGTTCTACATTTTGTTGTGTTAATCAGTGGAATTCAAATGGTTTTAATTGTATTTTTTTTGTCAATGATCTACACAAAATACTCTAATGTCAAAGTGGAAGAAAACCATTTTTTTTTTTATTAATGGAAAATAAACCACTAATTAATTTTGATAAGATAAGTATTCAACATGTTAGAATCACCTTTGGCAGTGATTACAGCTGGGGGTCTTTCTAGGTATGTCTCTAAGAGCTTTGCAAACCTGGTTTGTACAATATTTGCCCATTATTCAATTTAAATTCTTCAAGCTATATCAAGTTGGTTGTTAGCCATTTTCAAGTCTTGCATTAGATTTTCAAGCTGATTTAAGTCAAAACTGTGACTAGGCCACTCAGAAACATTCAATGTTGTCTTGGTAAGTAACAGTATATATTTGGTGTTGCGTTTTAGATTATTGTCCTGCTGGAAGGTGGATTTGTCTCCCAGTGTCTGGTGGAAAGCAGACTGAACCAGGTTTTTCTCTAGGACTATGCTTAGCTCTATTCCTTTTCTTTTTATAAAAAACTCCCTAGTCCTTGCCGGTGACAAGTATACTCATAACATGATGCAGCCACCACTATGCTGGAAAATATGACGATTGGTACTCTGTTGTGTTGGATTTGCCCCAAACATAACGCTGTATTTATTTGCCACTTTTTTTTTTTGCAGTATTACTTGAGTGCCTTATTGCAAACAGGTTTTGGAATACGTTTTATTCTGTACAGGCTTCCTTCTTTTCACTCTGTCATTTAGGTTAGTATTGTGGAATAACAACAATGTTGTTGATCCATTCTCAGTTGTCTCCTATCTCAGCCATTACACTCTGTAACTGTTTTAAAGTCACCATTGGCCCCATGGTGAAATCCCTGAGGGGTTTTCTTCCTCTCCGGCAACTGAGTTAGGAAGGACGCCTGTATCTTTGTAGTTGCTGGGTTTATTGATAAACCATCCAAAGTGTAATTAATAACTTCACCATGCTCAAAGGGATATTCAATGTCTTTATTTTTTATACCATCTACCAGTATGTGCTCTTCTTTGCAAGGCATTGGAAAACCTCCCTGGTCTTTGTCGTTGAATCTTTGCTTAAAATTCCCTGCTCGACTGAGGGACCTTACAGAAAATTGCATGTGTGGGGTACAGAGATGAGGTAGTCATTAAATAAATCATGTTAAACACCATTATTATACACCGAGTGAGTTTATGCAACTTATTTTCTGATTTGTTAGACACATTTCTTCTCCTGAAGTTATTTAAGCTTGCCTAACAAAGGGGTTGAATACTTCTTGACTCAAGACATTTCAGCTTTACATTTTTTTATTTATTAGTAAAGATTTCTGAAAACATAATTCCACTTTGACATTATGGGGTATTCTGTGTAGATCAGTGATGCAAAATCTACATTTCATCCATTTTAAATTCAGGCTGTAACACAACAAAATGTGGGAAAAGTCTAAATACACTTTCTGAAGGCACTGTGTACACTACCGTTCAAAAGTTTGGGGTCATTTAGAAATTAACTTATTTTTTGTACATTAAAATAACATACCATTTATCAGAATTACGGTGTAGACATTGTTAATGTTGTAAATGACTATTGTAGCTGGAAACAGCTTATTTAAAAAAAAAAAGATGGAATATCTACATAGGCGTACAGAGGCCCATTATCAGCAACCATCACTCCTGTGTTCCAGTGGCACGTTGTGTTAGCTAATCCAATTGGTCATTTTAAAAGGCTAATTGATCATTAGAAAACCCTTTTGCAATTATGTTAGCACAGCTGAAAACTGTTGTTCTGGTTATAGAAGCAATAAAACTGGCATTCTTTAGACTGGTTGAGTATCTGGAGCATCAGCATCAGCAGTTCGATTACAGGCTCAAAATGGCCAGAAACAAAGAACTTTCTTCTGAAACTCATTGTCTATTCTTGTTCTGAGAAATGAAGGCTATTCCATGCGAGAAATTGCCATGACACTGAAGATCTTGTATAGAGGTCGACCGATTAATCGGAATGGACGATTAATTTGGGCCGATTTCAAGTTTTCATAACAATCGGAAATCTGTATTTTTTTTTTTTTTACCACCTTTATTTAAATAGGCAAGTCAGATTCTTATTTTCAATGACGGCCTAGGAATGGTGGGTTAACTGCCTTGTTCAGGGGCAGAACGACAGATTTTTACCTTGTCAGCTCAGGGATTCAATCTTGCAACCTTAAGGTTAACTAGTCCAACGCTCTAACCACCTGATTACATTGCACTCCACGAGGAGCCTGCCTGTTACGCGAATGCAGTAAGAAGCCAAGGTAAGTTGCTAGCTAGCATTAAACTTATCTTATAAAAAACAATCAATCATAATCACTAGTTAACTACACATGGTTGATGATATTACTAGTTTATCTAGTGTGTCCTGCGTTGCATATAATCGATGCGGTGGCATTCGCGAGAAAGGACTGTTGTTGCTCCAATGTGTACCTAGCCATAAACATCAATGCCTTTCTTAAAATCAATACACAAGTATATATTTTTAAACCTGCATATTTAGTTAATATTGCCTGCTAACATGAATTTCTTTTAACTAGGAAAAATGGTGTCACTTCTCTTGCAACAGAGTCAGGGTATATGCAGCAGTTTGGGCTGCCTAGCTCATTGCAAACTGTGTGAAGATTATTTCTTCCTAACAAAGACAGCCAACTTCGCCAAACGGGGGATGATTTAACAAAAGCGCATTTGCGAAAAATTGCCAATCGTTGCACGACTGTACCTAACCATAAACATCAATGCCTTTCTTAAAATCAATACACAGAAGTATATATTTTTAAACCTGCATATTTAGCTAAAAGAAATCCAGGTTAGCAGGCAATATTAACCAGGTGAAATGGTGTCACTTCTCTTGCAACAGAGTCAGGGTATATGCAACAGTTTGGGCCGCCTGGCTCATTGCGAACTAATTTGCCAGAATTTTACGTAATTATGACATAACATTGAAGGTTGTGCAATGTAACAGGAATATTTAGACTTATGGATGCCACCCGTTAGATAAAATACGGAACGGTTCCGTATTTCACTGAAAGAATAAACGTTTTGTTTTCGAGATGATAGTTTCCGGATTCGACCATATTAATGACCTACGGCTCGTATTTCTGTGTGTTATTATGTTATAATTAAGTCTATGATTTGATAGAGCAGTCTGACTGAGCGATGGTAGGCACCAGCAGGCTCGTAAGCATTCATTCAAACAGAACTTTAGTGCGTTTTGCCAGCAGCTCTTCGCAATGCTTCAAGCATTGTGCTGTTTATGACTTCAAGCCTATCATCTCCCGAGATTAGACTGGTGTAACCGATGTGAAATGGCTAGCTAGTTGGCGGGGTGTGCGCTAATAGCGTTTCAAACGTCACTCGCTCTGAGACTTGGAGTAGTTGTTCCCCTTGCTCTGCATGGTTAATGCTGCTTCGAGGGTGGCTGTTGTCGATGTGTTCCTGGTTCGAGCCCAGGTAGGAGCGAGGAGAGGGATGGAAGCTATACTGTTACACTGGCAATACTAAAGTGCCTATAAGAACATCCAATAGTCAAAGGTATATGAAATACAAATGGTATAGAGAGAAATAGTAATATAATTCCTATAAGAACTACAACCTAAAACTTCTTAACTGGGAATATTGAAGACTCATGTTAAAAGGAACCACCAGCTTTCATATGTTCTCATGTTCTGAGCAAGGAACTTAAACGTTAGCTTTCTTACATGGCACATATTGCACTTTTACTTTCTTCTCCAACACTTTGTTTTTGCATTATTTAAACCAAATTGAACATGTTTCATTATTTATTTGAGGCTAAATTGATTTTGATGTATTATATTAAGTTAAAATAAGTGTTAATTCAGTATTGTTGTAATTGTCATTATTACAAATACATTTAAAAAAAAATGACCGATTAATCGGTATCTGCTATTTTTGGTCCTCCAATAATCGGTATCGGTATCGGCGTTGAAAAATCATAATCGGTCGACATCTAATCTTGTACAAAGCTGTGTACTACTCCCTTCACAGAACAGCGCAAACTGGCTCTAACCAGAATAGAAAGAGGAGTGGGAGGCCCCGGTGTACAACTGAGCAAGAGGACAAGTACATTAGTGTCTTGTTTGAGAAACAGACGCCCCACAAATCCTCAACTGGCAGCTTATTAAATTGTACCCGCAAAACACCAGTCTCAACGTCAACAGTGAAGAGGCAACTCCGGGATGCTGGCTTTCTAGGCAGAGTTCCTCTGTCCAGTGTGTGTTATTTTGATCATCTTAATCTTTTATTTTTATTGGCCAGTCTGAGATTCTGCTTTTTCCCTGCGACTCTGCCTAGAAGGCCAGCATCCCGCAGTCGTCTCTTCACTGTTGACGTTGAGACTGGTGTTTTGTGGATACTATTTAATGAAGCTGCCACAAATAAGTTTGCTTTTCTTTCAAAAACAAGGACATTTCTAAGTGACCCCAAACGTGTGTGTGTGTGTGTGTGTGTGTGTGCAGTGCAGTGCAGTCAGAAAAAAGTATATATACAATACCAGTCAAAAGTTTGGACACATCTACTCATTCAAGGGTTTTTCTTTATTTTTACTATTTTCTACATTGTAGAATAATAATGAAGACATCACAACTATGAAATAACACATATGGAATCATATAGTAACCAAAAAAATGTTAACCTCTTTGTGAAAGGCGTGTCGCTGAAATTCGGTGAAATTGCAGAGCGTGAAATTCAAACTACAGCATTATAAATATTTACCTTTCATAAAATCACAAGTGTAATACATTAAAATAAAGCTTAACTTCTTGTTAATCCTACCGCTGTGTCAGATTTCAAAAGGCTTTACGGCGAAAGAAAACCATGAGATTATCTGAGGACAGTGCCCCGCATACAAACACATGAAAAACGTATTTCAACCAGGCAGGTGCGACACGGAAGTCAGAAATAGCGATATAATAAATGCCTTATCTTTGATCTTCTTCTGTTGGAATTACAAAAGGTCCCAGTTACATCACAAATGGTCCTTTTGTTCGATACTGTCCGTCTTTATATCCATAAAACTCAGTTTAGCTGGCGCGCTTCAGTCAATAATCCACCCAGTTTCCCTCCATCAAAATGCATACAAAATGAATCCCAAACGTTACTAATAAACTTTTCCAAACAAGTCAAACAACTTGTTATAATCAAACCTTAGGTACCCTAATACGTAAATAAACGATAAAATTTAAGACGGAGAATCGTTATTGTCTTTACCGAGAGAGAAAAATACCAACGAACGCGCTCTCTTCCACGCGCTTGGAAACACTACAGCCAAAATGGGAGCCACCTAGAAAAACGACAGTTTCTGGCTAATTTTTCCAAAAACCAGCCTGAAACTCTTTCTAAAGGCTGATGACATCTAGTGGAAGCCTTAGGAACTGCAATCTGGGAGGACTTCGCCTTATAATAAAAGTGATAGCCATTGAAAATAGTGGTAGGCTGAATTATTTTGGAGGGGGGTGGTTTGTCCTTGGGGTTTTGCCTACCATATCAGTTCTGTTATACTCACAGACATAATTTTAACAGTTTTAGAAACTTGAGAGTGTTTTCTATGCTTATTTGAGCTGTTCTTGCCATAATATGGAATTAGCCTTATTGGTAAAAGACCGTCTTCCACCCCTACCTTGTCACAACACAACTGATTGGCTCAAACGTATTAAGAAGGAAAGAAATTCCACAAATTAGCTTTTAACAAGGCACACCTGTTAATTGAAATGCATTCCAGGTGACAAACCTCATGAAGATGGGTGAGAGAATGCCAAGAGTGTTCGAAGCTGTCATCAAGGCAAAGGGTGGCTTCTTGGAATTATATCAAATATAAAATATATTTGATTTGTTTAACACTTTTTTTGGTTAGTACATGATTCCATATGTGTTATTTCATAGTGTTGATGTCTTCACTTCGCTAAGGTAACTGAGCTAAATGACTATCGCCCCGTAGCACTCACTTCCGTCATCATCATGTGCTTTGATAGACTAGTCAAGGACCATATCACCTCCACCCTACCTGACACCCTAGACCCACTCCAATTTGCTTACCACCCCAATCGGTCCACAGACGAAGCAATCGCAATCACACTGACCTAACCATCTGGACAAGAGGAATACCTATGTGAGAATACTGTTCATCGACTACAGCTCAGCATTTAACACCATAGTACCCTCCAAACTCGTCATTAAGCTCCAAGACCCTGGGTCTCAACCCCGCCCTGTGCAACTGGGTCCTGGACTTCCTGACGGGCCGCCCCCAGGTGGTGAGGGTAGGAAACATCTCCACCCCGCTGATCCTCAACACTGGGGCCCCACAAGGGTGCGTTCTCAGCCCTCTCCTGTACTCCCTGTTCACCCATGACTGCGTGGCCATGCACGCCTCCAACTCAATCATCAAGTTTGCAGATGACACTACAGTGGTAGGCTTGATTACCAACTACGACGAGGCGGCCTACAGGGAGGAGGTGAGGGCCCTCGAAGTGTGGTGTCAGGAAAATAACCTCACACTCAACGTCAACAAAACAAAGGAGATGATCGTGGACTTCAGGAAACAGCAGAGGGAGAACCCCCCTATCCATATCGACGGGACAGTAGTGGAGAAGGTGGAAAGTTTCAAGTTCCTCGGCGTACACATCACGGACAAACTGAATTGGTCCACCCACACAGACAGCGTGGTGAAGAAGGCGCAGCAGCGACACTTCAACCTCAGGAGGCTGAAGAAATTCGGCTTGTCACCAAAAACACTCACAAACTTTTACAGATGCACAATCGAGAGCATCCTGTCGGGCTGTATCACCGCCTGGTACGGCACCTGCTCCGCCCACAACCGTAAGGCTTTCCAGAGGGTAGTGAGTTCTGCACAACGCATCACCGGGGGCAAACTACCTGCCCTCCAGGACACCTACACCCCCCAATGTCACAGGAAGGCCAAAAAGATCATCAAGGACAACAACCACCCGAGCCACTCCCTGTTCATCCCGCTATCATCCAGAAGGCGAGGTCAGTACAGGTGCATCAAAGCTGGGGACGAGAGACTGAAAAACAGCTTCTATCTCAAGGCCATCAGACTGTTAAACAGCCACCACTAACATTGAGTGGCTGCTGCCAACATACTGACTCAAATCTATAGCCACTTTAATAATTAAAAATTGGATGTAATAAATGTATCACTAGTCACTTTAAACAATGCCACTTTATATAATGTTTACGTTATATGTTTACCCTACATTACTCATCTCATATGTATATACTGTACTCTATACCATCTACTGCATCTTGCCTATGCCGTTCGGCCATCGGTCATCCATATATTTGTATGTACATATTCTTATTCATTCCTTTACACGTGTGTGTATAAGGTAGTTGTTGTTGTTAGATTACTTGTTAGATATTACTGCATGGTCGGAACTAGAAGCACAAGCATTTCGCATTAACATCTGTGTATGTGACAAATAAAATTTGATTTGATTTCGATGTTCATTATTCTACAATGTCGAAAAATATAGAAAAACCCTTGATTGAGTAGGTGTGTCAACTTTTGATTGGCACTGTATGTGTGTGTGTGTATGTATACATGCATACATACATACATACATACATACATACATACATACATACAGTTGAAGTCGGAAGTTTACATACACTTAGGTTGGAGTCATTAAATCTCGTTTTTCAACCACTCCACAAATTAATTGTTAACAAACTATAGTTTTGGCAAGTCGTTTAGGACGTCTACTTTGTGCATGACACAAGTAATTAGTACAACAATTGTTTACAGACAGATTATTTCACTTATAATTCACTGTATCACAAATCCAGTTGGTCAGAAGTTTACATACACTAAGTTGACACTGCCTTTAAACAGCCTTGGAAAATTCCAGAAAATTATGTCATAGCTTTAGAAGCTTCTGATAGGCTAATTGACATAATTTGAGTCAATTGGAGGTGTGCCTGTGGATACATTTCAAGGCCTACCTTCAAACTCAGTGCCTCTTTGCTTGACATCATGGGAAAATCAAAAGAAATCAGCCAAGACCTCAGAGAAAAAAATTGTAGATCTCCACAAGTCTGGTTCATCCTTGGGAGCAATTTCCAAATGCCTGAAGGTACCATGTTCATATGTACAAACAATAGTATGCAAGTATTAACACCATGGGACCACGCAGCTGTCATACCGCTCAGGAAGGAGACGTGTTCTGTCTCCTAGAGATGAATGTACTTTGGTGCAAAAAGTGCAAATCAATCCCAGAACAACAGCAATGGACCTTGTGAAGATGCTGGAGGAAACTGGTACAGAAGTATCTATATCCACAGTGAAACGAGTCATATATCGACATAACCTGAAAGGCTGCTCAGCAAAGAAGAAGCCACTGCTCCAAAACCGCCATAAAAAAGCCTGACTACGGTTTGCAACTGCACATGGGGACAAAGATTGTACTTTTTGGAGAAATGTCTCTGGTCTGATGAAACAAAAATAGAACTGTTTGGCCATAATGACCATCGTTATGTTTGGAGGAAAACGGGGAGGCTTGCAAGCCGACACCATCCCAACCGTGAAGCACGGGGGTGGCAGCATCATGTTGTGGGGGTGCTTTTCTACAGGAGGGACTGGTGCACTTCACAAAATAGATGGCATCATGAGGAGGACAATTATGTGGATATATTGAAGCAACTTCTCAAGACATCAGTCAGGAAGTTAAAGCTTGGTCGCAAATGGGTCTTCCAAATGGACAATGACCCCAAGCATACTTCCAAATTCGTGGCAAATGGCTTAAGGACAACAAAGTCAAGGTATTGGAGTGGCCATCACAAAGCCCTGACCTCAATCCCATAGAACATTTGTGGGCAGAACTGAAAAAGCATGTGTGCGCAAGGAGGCCTACAAACCTGACTCAGTTACACCAGCTCTGTCAGGAGGAATGGTCTGAAATTCAACCAACTTATTGTGGGGAGCTTGTGGAAGGCTACCCAAAACGTTTGACCAAAGTTAAACAATTTAAAGGCAATGCTACCAAATACTAATTGAGTGTATGTAAACTTCTGACCCACTGTGAATGTGATGAAAGAAATAAAAGCTGAAATAAATCATTCTCTCTACTATTATTCTGACATTTCACATTCTTAAAATAAAGTGGTGATCCTAACTGACATAAGACAGGTAATTTTTATGAGAATTAAATGTCAGGAATTGTGAAATACTGAGTTTTAAATGTACTTGGCTAAGGTGTATGTAAACTTTCGACTTCAACTGTGTGTGTGTGTGTGTGTGTGTGTGTGTGTGTGTGTGTGTGTGTGTGTGTGTGTGTGTGTGTATAATTGTATAATGTTTAAAAATGTTTATGTAGTATTTTTATATATAGTTTTGATACTTTTTTTGTATTACTATGTAAAAAAAAAAAAAAAAAAAAACATGTTATGTATTTGATACCTGTCTAATTCCTCAAAGATATATTGAAAACGCCAAGGATTCATTTGAATTCACTACAGGGTTCTGAGTGTTAAAACACTAAGGTTCTCAACACACAGACACCACACCAGTGATCAATATTTTGATGGTTCCAACTCCTAAGAAGAAGACTCACTATTTAAGAGATTGTTTTGCTCCGACGTGCCAATAGAATGCATCCCTTAGTGTCGCCCATTACAACATTTGTATTGACACTTAGAAGGTATTGTCTGAGATGCCTCAAAGACATCGACTTGGGTCTCGGTCCAGTGAATTCAAAAGACTAATCAGGGGAGACTATAATTGCCAGGAGCATTTCAAAGTAACGAAGGGAGAACATTCATTTGCTTTTGAGGTAGCATTGATCTGAGAAGCATTAAATTTGAGCGTTAAATGCATGGCTTCAATGAAAGGAGCAGTGCCGCTGGAGAAATGTAGGGTTAAGCCACATGGAGAGATCCGACAACACAGGCAGAAGGAAGGCCATGCCGCTGCATACAGATGTAGGATCTTAATTTGAGCCAGTTTTCTACAGCTGGAAAATAATCCTGCAGCAACAGGAAATGTTTATTATGTGGATTATAATTGATTTACATTTTTGTAGGGGTTCAGAAGCCTTTTTAAACCTCAAGTACACTAGTTTTACATTTCCTGCATTGCAGGAAAGTTCTCCTGCAACATGGTAATCAAATGAAGATCCTACATCTGTACATGGACTTGGAAAAAGCTAGTAAGTGAGATTCTAATGGCTTAAATCTTATTCTGCCTTACAAAGCTTGCTAATATCAAATCGACATTCGGCTCATTCTATATGGCTGCTTATAAAACTCAGTTATGCATATTGATTTTGATGTTTTTTAAACATTGAAGTGTGGCATGATGAAGCACTTGCTGGGCTCATTAATACATTGTAGTGTGACAGACACACAGTGAGGCTTTGGGGATTGAGCTTTATACTCTTAGAAGCCCAGAAACAAAGGGAATATTTACGCAGATCTCATGGGTTGGTCCATGCCACTTGGTGGATCAGGAGGAATTAACACATCAGCAAGGAGATTCATGCTGACCAGGGTCAAGGTGTTTGTGTGTGTGTGTGTCCTGGATCAAGGTGCCAAGCGTATGGTTGGAACAACTCCATTTGTTCCTCTTGTTGACATGGCACAAGTCTTCATGAGTCTGACTTCATGATTAGTGGATTGTAATATTTTTACTTGTTCAAGTGGACATTTAAAGAACTGGAAGAGATGCTGTTGATAGCTGAAGTGAACATGAAATAATACAGTATGTTTTTTGCTTGTGCCGCTAGCCACCTCCTTTTTTCTATCTCAAAGTGGGTCCATGGGCTGGTGTCCCTGCCGGAGGTATGAGGTGTCATTCATTTTCAACTCTTGTAAATCCGAACACATAGCTCCAGAACCTGTCTGGTTGGCAGTGGCAGGGCTTTTTCTGTCTCTTGATCTTTAAGAACAAGTGTCAAGAACGCACACAGCAATGCAACTCCAATGCTGGACGTGGTATTTGCTCTAGTCCAATAAATACAGGTAATGAGCACACACTAGGAAGAAAACAACCAACACCTTTCACTTATTTACTTCATCCACTGTGTGATGGCAGTCATTTCTGCCAGGAAGACCCATCATTTATTACAAATTGTACTAAAGGCAAAGTCTGGAAAAACCTGTCTTCCCAGGGCAGTATAAAAGGGCTACAGTATGTGACCAGGTGGTTCACTTAGACCCATTACCGAAGCTACTAGCTACACAGGACTGATGTTCACATAAGCGCCTCACATAGGCTCGAGCAGAGCAGGGTGAGACTGCCTAAAAACAAACTAATGTAATATTCATGTCTTCTGGGTGTTGTTTCTCTATCATTAGCTACTGGCGTAGGGATCTTCAAAAAAGCAACACCAAAACTGTGGCTCACAAGTACTGCTGTTTACTTCCTTTAAGTTTAAGATATTCAGACACACTCACCCTCACACCATTCCTTATTCATGGGGTTGCAGTGTAGGATGGTGGTGCGTTGGCGTGACGTCCAACAGTTTGGTACAGGCTGTTTTGTCTTCTTATTGCAGTCCACGTAGGTGGCCACATTCACACTTAGACAAATACTGTGTGAATTAAGATAATGTCATAACGCCCTCAAGTTTGAAGTTAGGAGGATTCTGAGTTTTGGAAGTTCACTGAGACTTAGCTTAATTATTTGGAAATATTGTTACGCTGATATAGTGGCACTCCAGTATTTTACATTTTCAATCAGTCGGTTGACTATTTAATCAACCCTTTCATTTCACCAATCATTGATTTCAAAACAAACCTTAAATTGTGGTAAAGACTGGAATAACTTGTTTCTGCAGAAGTCAGAAGATGTCTGATTCTTGCAGACCACAGACACACTGATGGTGATAGCCCATTATTATGTTGTTTCCCTGTCAAACTTTCTTAGATAACCTTCACGGCGTTTTCCCAATTCTTCAGAGATAATGGCAAACATGTCCAGACTCCAGAGCCATGGGAAATCTGGCTTTTATGAGGGGGGGGGACTAGGCCTTTAACAGAAATAGCTATCTTAGACAAACAGCATAGCTATGCTCATCTTATCATGGTTTATTTCATTATTATTTCATTTTTCGAAAGATGTTAAAATATGGAACTTTATCTACATTTATAATCTTGAATTTTAGTGAAGAGTATTGCTTATGCTTAATTAACCCTTTCCTCCATCCTCAAAGGTCCTTTCTATTTGCGATGTATTCTGTCTAGTTCATTCTATTTAGTTGTATCTAGTTTTGACACGTTTTTCAGTGGACAGTATTTCCTTTGCTTTCCCAGTGTCCTGCACTCGATTCCATTCTATCTAGTTACTTCTATTCAGTTTTCAGAACTTCCTAAAAAAAAATCTAGTGCTGCTCAGCCTCTGAGCACCTCGTGTTATTTATAACAGATTAAACATATGCCACCCAGAGTGTCCTAGGCTTCTGCCTCCCACCAAGATAGACTTTAAAGGCCCAGTGCAGTCAAAAATGTGATTTCCTGTGTTTTTATATTTTTCACACTATAGCCCTATTCGCACGGGACTAGTATTAGTCATAGAGAATGATCGAGGCCTCTAGTGGCCAAAAGGCCATATTAGCAAGGAGGCTCCATTGAGGGCTTCCACCATTTTAATGTAGTCAACTGGGTGGGACTTCCAAATTCATTGGTTGATCCCTCCTGGTGACACTGTTTGGAGGCATGTCCAAGCGTGTTATCAGGAGGGATAAGCCAATCGTGAAGAACAAATTGTACTACTTCAAAATGGAGATTGCCTCAGTGGCGCTGACGCTATAATGGCACAGATACAACGATTAGTCCTCTATCTCTATGGTATTACTAGAGAACTTTTATGTCATTATTACCCCAGAATGTCTGTTATTTCAGAGGACGATTCGGATGGGATAAATTCTTTACAAACTGACAGTTTTTAAAAATAAATTGACAGTTATTACAGAAGCCTGGAGGTTTTTATTCTAGGCCTGGAGATATTTCAACGTGTCTAGGTGATAACAGGATACACTGATAACTCCAGCTTGGCTCCCAAGTTTCTAAACCATACCAAATCATCTTTGGTATACTGTCGCCATAATATTTGAATTGAAGAAATGTGATCATATTTTTGCGATCCGCGGTAGAAGACGTCCTTAATTCCCCCAGCCTGCAGATGTGAACTAAACAGCGCACTTGTACTTGAGATGTGTTTTTAGGCTATGGATGAGAAAGTGAACTTGTAATTTCCCCAAATGAAGCTCAGTTGTAAATGCTGCTTAACAATCTATTAACCGCAAGGGTTACATTAAATAGGCTCAATGTTTTTTACTGCCGCATGTTCAATTCATTGGCACAAAACTTAGAAACGAAAGCATTCACTGTGAAAGTTAAAACATGTATCCCCTTCATACACTATATATACAAACATTTGTGGACACACCTTCAAATTAGTGGATTCGGCTATTTCACCTGCACCCGTTGTTGACGGGTGTATAAAATCGATGACACAGCCATGCAGTCTCCATAGACAAACATTGTCAGTAGAATGGCCTTACTGAAGACCTCAGTGACTTTCAACGTGTCACTGTCATAGGATGCCACCTTTCCAACAAGTCAGTTTGTCAAATTTCTGCCCTGCTAGAGCTGCCCCGTAAATGCTGTTATTGTGAACTGGAAATGTATCGGAGCAACAACGGCTCAGCCGCAAAGTGGAAGGCCAAACAAGCTCAGACCACCGAGTGCTGAAGCGCGTAGATCGTAAAAATGGTCTTTCCTTGGTTGCAACACTCACTATCGAGTTCCAAACTGCCTCTGGAAACAACGTCAGCACAAGAACTGTTGTGGCAACAGTTTGGAGAAGGCCCTTTCCTGTTTCAGCATAACAATGCCCCCGTGCACAAAGCAAGCTCCATACAGAAATGGTTTGTTGAGATCGTGTGGAAGAACTTGACTTAAAAAATACTGATCTGGTGATTTGTGCTTGTGCACATAATTACATAACTCTATCTCCCCCAGTAAAATGAATCCCATATGAATTGGGCTTATGAGGTTGGAATTATACTGTGAAATTGTGAAAATTATGATAATGCCCTTTTAGTGTAAGAGCTGTTTGGGAGGGAGTTTTGGCCTGCCTGTTGACATCAGCAGGCGGTAAATTAGTTAATATAAGGAGTTCCAAACCAGTTCTCTTCCAGTAACAGCTAGTTTTCAGTTTTCCCCTCCCCACTCAGACCACTCCCAGACACTCCTAGCTAAATTCTTGCTTGAGATATTGCTATTTGCTAAGAAGATATTTTTGTTTGTTTTGAATTAAAACGGTCAAAAATAATCACAGTAAGGTACTTAATTGTTACCCAGAAATTATTTGATATTGAGATAAAAAGAGCTGCATTGAACCTTTAGGCTTTTGAGTGAAATGACAGCTAATTGAGATGGCCCCTCTTTGGGCTGAGTGCTAGCAGAGGACACACGGCTTTCAACCGCCATTGGTGAAATGGCTCATCATAATCAAAAGAAAATTGTAGTGTGTGGCCGGGCGGTGGATGGAGACATCAAGAGAAATGTAACAGGAAAATGGGCCTCTTTGACAAGTGGTTTAGATTCTATTTCTTTAGTTGTTGTTTTTTTTCTATAAAAAAAATCCCTTCATCTGTCTATCGCTGTAGAAAGGAGGTAGTCAGGGGTTCACACTCAGGCACTTCCAAATTACAACTAAACCAGAATTCCAGTGCACATCAATAGCTATAATAGTCTCTAGAGCGGACATTAGACTGGTGCACAGAGAATAGTGACACTGCGGTGGGAGTGTTTTTCTCAGTATGCTGGTATTTTGCAGTTTCCGTAAGCATTTAGTTTCTCACAGCCACTTGGGATAGGGACCGAAAGAGTGGTAGAGAGAGAGAGGGACACCGACAGAGAGACCGGAAGTTACACTGAACAAAATTATAAACGCAACATGTAAAGTGTTGGTCCCATGTGTCATAAGCGGAAATAAAAAATCTCCAAAATGTTCCATACACACAAAAAAACGTATTCCTCTCAAATTTTGTGCACAAATTAGTTTTACATCCCTGTTAGTGAGCATTTCTCCTTTGCTAAAATAATCCCTCCACCTGACAGGTGTAACATATCAAGAAGTTGATTAACTTCTTATGGCTGCAGGGCGGTGCCGGTACACTTATGACAACAGCCCATCCAAGTGCAGGGCGCGAAATTCAAAATATATTTTTTAGAAATATTTAACTTTCACACATTAACAAGTCCAATACAGCAAATGAAAGATACACATCTTGTGAATCCAGCCAACATGTCCGATTTTTAAAATGTTTTACAGTGAAAACACCACGTATATTTATGTTAGCTCACCACCAAATACAAAAAAGCACAGACATTTTTCACAGCACAGGTAGCTTGCACAAAACCAACCTAACTAACCAAGAACCAACCAAACTAACCAAGAAACAACTTCATCAGATGACAGTCTTATAACAAGTTATACAATAAATCTATGTTTTGTTCAAAAAATGTGCATATTTGAGGTATAAATCATAGTTTTACATTGCAGCTACAATCGGAAATAGCACCGAAGCAGCTAGAACAATTACAGAGACCAAATTGAAATACCTAAATACTCATCATCATAAAACATTTATGAAAAATACATGGTGTACAGCAAATTAAAGACAAACATCTTGTGAATCCAGCCAATATTTCCGATTCTTTAAGTGTTTTACAGCGAAAACACAATATAGCATTATATTAGCTTACTACAATAGCCAACCACACAACAGCATTGATTCAAGCCAACAATAGCGATAACGAATAAACCAGCAAAAGATATTAATTCTTTCACTAACCTTCTCAAAATTCATCAGATGACAGTCCTATAACATCATATTACACAATACATATATGGTTGTTCGAAAATGTGCATATTTAGCGGCACAAATCGTGGTTATACATTGGGAAAACTTAGCATCTTTTTCCCAGAATGTCCGGATATATTTCTGACACTCACCTATTCTAATCAAATAACTATTCATAGACTTTACTAAAAAATACATGTTGGACAGCAAATTAAAGCAAATTAAAGCAAATTAAAGATAGTTCTTAATGCAATCGCCATGTTAGAATTCTAAAAATAACTTCATTACGACATGCAGCTTACGTTATGGCGAGAGAGCGCCCAAAATCTGGGCGCAAACTAATAGTACACATGTTCGACAGATATATGAAATAACATCATAAATGGGTCCTACTTTTGATGATCTTCCATCAGAATGTTGTACAAGGGGTCCTTTGTCGGGAACAATCGTTGTTTGGTTTTAGAATGGCATTTTTCCCTCTTGAATTAGCAAGCACACTAGCGAAGTGGCGCGAAGCTCTCCATCGTCAACAAACTCAGAGAACGGAACACGCCAAAACTCCCGAAAAAATTTCAATAATCTGATTAAACTATATTGAAAAAACATACTTTACGATGATATTGTTACATTTATCAAATAAAATCAAAGCCGGAGATAGTAGCCGTCTATAACGACAACTTTTCAGAAGGCAATACCCGGTTCCTTCTCGCTCCTTCCAGAAAACAGGAAATTGGTGTTACGTCATGCCAAGAGCTCTTATTCGACCTCAGATCAAGATATACACTCCATTTCTTCTCTCACTGCCTATTGACATCTAGTGGAAGGCGTATGAAGTGCATGTATACTAATACATATCAAGCAAATTAATAGGGATGCCCTGGAACAGAGCATCGATTTCAGATTTTCCACTTCTTGTCAGGAAGTTTGCTGCAAAATGAGTTCTGTTTTACTCACAGATATAATTCAAACGGTTTTAGAAACTAGAGAGTGTTTTCTATCCAATAGTAATAATAATATGCATATTGTACGAGCAAGAATTGAGTACGAGGCCGTTTGAAATGGGCACCTTTCATCCAAGCTACTCAATACTGCCCCTGCAGCCCAAAGAAGTTAAACAGCATGATCATTACACAGGTGCAGCTTGTGCTGGGGACAATAAAAGGCCACTTAAAAATGTGCAGTTTTGTAACACAACACAATGCCACAGTTTTGAGGGAGCATGCAATTGGCATGCTGATTGCAGGAATGTCCGCCAGAGCTGTTGCCAAATAATTTAATGTTAATTTCTCTACCATAAGCTGCCTTCAACGTAGTTTTAGAGAATTTGACAGTACGTCCAACCGGCCTCACAACCGCAGACAACGTATAACCATGCCAGCCCAGTATTTCTGTCTTTAATAAAGCCCTTTTTTGGGGGGAAACTAATTCTGATTGGCTTAGCCCGGCTCCCCAGTGGGTGGGCCTGATGCCAAGTGGATGGGCCTATGCCTTCTGAGGCCCACCCTTAGCTGCACCTCTGCCTAGTTATGTGAAATCCATAGATTAGGGCCTAATTAATTTATTTTAAGTGACTGATTTCCTCATATCAACTGTAACTCAGTAAAATCGATGAAATTGTTGCCACTTGCCTATATATTTTTGTTCAGATTATAAGATCCTCTCAACATCTGTTCTCACAACAATAAACTGGACATATGTCAGTTCCATTTGCATAGTTACTTAGTGCTCAGAAATGTGTGAACGAGCAATTGAGTGTGTGGCTGACAGACAGACGGACGCACAATGAAGGAATGAGTACGGGCCAATTAAACACTGCTTCTGCCATGGGAGAAAAGGTCATTGAGTGAAATGTCATAACACAACAACACTGCAACACGGCTGACTGATCCTGCCTGACATTTCTAAATAGAAATGTGTCGCTGCCTGGGACCCTTTTTTACCCTCTTTTTCTGAGAACCACGTCATGCTAGATTTAATGTATTGTTGGTTATGCACTTTCAGCTCTTTTTTCCTTAACACAGACAGCCACAGACAGGACATTGTTATGAACTTCAATATTCCACTGAAACAGAAACACTAAACAAAGACGACGAGTCTCTCCAGAGCCCAGATGCTAAATGTGGGCATTGTCACCATTCAGGTGGGGAGGAAATGGAGATATGTGTCTGATGATGGAGCGTCAGATAGCAAGATATTGCCAGTTCCCTAGGCCTCTGAAGACAGCACTGCAGGACTCTCAGAGTAGCAGACCTCCTTGTGGGAAGCCACCTCTTATCAGCGCTAGCAATCGTGTGGCTGTGATATATAATCAGTCAGGCAAGAGGCAGCCAGTGTAGTCATCATGCTCATACGCAGGCTGTACGCATATACTGTTTTTATTGATCTATTTTCTTATTTTCTTTCATTCATTCTACTGTACATTCACAGTGCTGTGACCACACAAATGGGTAGACACTGTAGAAAAGGCCTAGAGACCACACCTTCTTGGTGACCACAGCACACACACACACACACACACACACACACACGCACACACACAGAGATGTTCTTTATAGCTGTGCATTGAATACAGCAGCTGAGCATTATAGCTGATGTATGGTTTTTGCCCAGAGCATTCCAGTTTAGTTTTCTTACGTCGGCTTTATCAAGGGGAGAGATGAAAGGGAGGAGAAAATAGTCAAATGCAGGCAGGCTTTGTCTTCCTTGTTGATATTAATCAGCCTACTGACTCTCCCTCAAGAAGGACATCACTGCCAAGCAGAGCCAGGCCAGGCAGATGCTGCTACACTACCTGTCCTCCTGTTATTTTCAAGATTGGGTAAAGGTGAAAATAGCTGAGGTAGTGTTTACAGGTTTCCTCCTAACAGAACAGAACAGAGAGGAGGAGTAGTGTGGAGTAATACCTGAGTGCTGCTGTAGACTCTCCAGTAGACGTGACTCAGTAGAGCATAGAGCAGCCATCCCTCCAAGCGGTGTGGAACTAAAACACTGAAACTACCTTGAACTTTCCCTGCTGACTGTTATATCTGATGTATGTCTGAAAGGTATAAAGGGAGTTCAAGGTAAGGCTGGGTTTTATTAAAGCTATAACCTCCACTTTCTCTTTGCTCTCTTCTTCTCCTAGTGCCAACTATAGAAGAAGTCTCCCTCTCCTCGGCCCTGCCTGAGACAACCACTATCATCACCACCACCATGGTCATAGTCAAGGTCCCAGTTAACACCACAGTTCCAGCAGACCCCAGGGATGGGAGAGAGAGAGAGGCGGGTAAACCAGCGGAGGACCCCCATGGTACAGCTGACCCCACCACCCCAGAGATCCCTCCCACCCCCAGGCGCTTCTGTGAGGGAGCGATGAGGAGGGGTATCTCCTGGCCCCAGACACACACTGGAGCCACAGTGGAAAGACCCTGCCCCAAAGGAACCAGAGGTACTATCAGGAACCGGGAGGGAGGGAGGGAGGGAGGGAGGGAGGGAGGGAGGGAGGGAGTGTGTGTGTTCCTCTGTATGAACATGTTAGTATGTTTACACATTGTCTTTCATATAGCTTTCCATACATTAGACAGGTGCCAAGATGTAATGTTCATTACCTACAATATGCTAATAGTGCCAAATAGTAAATAATTCCATGAATGAACTGTCAAAACAGACAATATAGGAAGATAAAAAAACAGTAGGTGGCCTGAGGGGGATGAGTTATCATTGTTATTTCAATAATATGGAAATGGAATGTATGGAATGCAGACATGTCGGACATGAAGGCGTACCAATAGGTAGTAAGACTATGGCAACACTGTTCATTGTTGACAAGAATGCAGTAATATACACTGCTCAAAAAAATAAAGGGAACACTTAAACAACACAATGTAACTCCAAGTCAATCACACTTCTGTGAAATCAAACTGTCCACTTAGGAAGCAACACTGATTGACAATAAATTTCACATGCTGTTGTGCAAATGGAATAGACAACAGGTGGAAATTATAGGCAATTAGCAAGACACCCCCTATAAAGGAATGGTTCTGCAGGTGGTGACCACAGACCACTTCTCAGTTCCTATGCTTCCTGGCTGATGTTTTGGTCACTTTTGAATGCTGGCGGTGCTTTCACTCTAGTGGTAGCATGAGACGGAGTCTACAACCCACACAAGTGGCTCAGGTAGTGCAGTTCATCCAGGATGGCACATCAATGCGAGCTGTGGCAAAAAGGTTTGCTGTGTCTGTCAGCGTAGTGTCCAGAGCATGGAGGCGCTACCAGGAGACAGGCCAGTACATCAGGAGACGTGGAGGAGGCCGTAGGAGGGCAACAACCCAGCAGCAGGACCGCTACCTCCGCCTTTGTGCAAGGAGGAGCAGGTGGAGCACTGCCAGAGCCCTGCAAAATGACCTCCAGCAGGCCACAAATGTGCATGTGTCTGCTCAAACGGTCAGAAACAGACTCCATGAGGGTGGTATGAGGGCCCGACGTCCACAGGTGGGGGTTGTGCTTACAGCCCAACACCGTGCAGGACGTTTGGCATTTGCCAGAGAACACCAAGATTGGCAAATTCGCCACTGGCGCCCTGTGCTCTTCACAGATGAAAGCAGGTTCACACTGAGCACATGAGCACATGTGACAGACGTGACAGAGTCTGGAGACGCCGTGGAGAACGTTCTGCTGCCTGCAACATCCTCCAGCATGACCGGTTTGGCGGTGGGTCAGTCATGGTGTGGGGTGGCATTTCTTTGTAGCGCCGCACAGCCCTCCATGTGCTCGCCAGAGGTAGCCTGACTGCCATTAGGTACCGAGATGAGATCCTCAGACCCCTTGTGAGACCATATGCTGACACATGCACATTTGTGGCCTGCTGGAGGTCATTTTGCAGGGCTCTGGCAGTGCACCTCCTTGCACAAAGGCGGAGGTAGCGGTCCTGCTGCTGGGTTGTTGCCCTCCTACGGCCTCCTCCCCGTCTCCTGATGTACTGGCCTGTCTCCTGGTAGCGCCTCCATGCTCTGGACACTACGCTGACAGACACAGCAAACCTTTTTGCCACAGCTCGCATTGATGTGCCATCCTGGATGAACTGCACTACCTGAGCCACTTGTGTGGGTTGTAGACTCCGTCTCATGCTACCACTAGAGTGAAAGCACCGCCAGCATTCAAAAGTGACCAAAACATCAGCCAGGAAGCATAGGAACTGAGAAGTGGTCTGTGGTCACCACCTGCAGAATCACTCCTTTATTGGGGGTGTCTTGCTAATTGCCTATAATTTCCACCTTTTGTCTATTCCATTTGCACAACAGCATGTGAAATTTATTGTCAATCAGTGTTGCTTCCAAAGTGGACAGTTTGATTTCACAGAAGTGTGATTGACTTGGAGTTACATTGTGTTGTTTAAGTGTTCCCTTTATTTTTTTGAGCAGTGTATATATGTATATATATATATATATATATATATAGCATTTTATTAATTGACAACCCGCAGTTAGACTATAAGGACACAGACAGTGATTCCTACAGAATACAGCTGAAATGTATGAGAATCTCTCACTGTGTAGTGTCCACTCAGTTAGACATTACAAAGCTGGCAATCTTCCTAGTTCCTACTGGTCAACCATGTTTCACATCATACCTTTTTTTTTTTTTACCATGGCTTTCCTCAGTCATTTGTTTGCCAGGTAAGTAAGAGGACAGGAGCAGTAGCAGGACAAAGAGATGTCCTGACTCTGTTTCATTTATTTCTATTTAACCTTTATTTAAACAGGCTTTTCTCGTTGTCATACAATCTCATTTGCAGGGGATATAACCGTGTATTCAAGATGGCAGTGTTCAGCAACATCACAAAAAGTTACGCAAATAAATGCACACATACTGTTCAATACACAATACAAACAGACAATAGAGGGTTGTGTAACTGTTGTTTGTTGTGTGTTTCTCCAGGCATCGCCTCCTACCTCTGCACGGTAGCAGGGGGAACCTGGAACCCAAAGGGACCCGACCTCAGCAACTGTACCTCCCACTGGGTCGCTCAAGTGGCACAAAAGGTTGGTCAGCAGTGTCCTCCCATGGCTCCTGGGTGGCAGCGAGGAAGGAACAAAACACCAACGTTTCTCTACTTCTTTATCTGAAAGGGAAAAGTCTATTTGTATTAGCATCTTGTTGGTTGCAACACTAAAGACGTGGTTTGCCCATACATTCTGTATTCCGCTGAATGACTTCTAGATGTGAACAAAAATACACATTCAATGCACTTTTCTCTGTAAAAAAATTCTCTGCCACTTTGAATTGCTCTCTGTAGCCTATAGCTTGCAGCATTTAATATTGATTTGAGTTTTAATCAGTATGTGATACATTACTTGTATACTGGTCTGACACTGTGATGCCTATCATCCAGAGACGTTGCACCAATGACCCTGAGCCTTTTCCTGCTGTGCTGTTTTCTTCCTTTCTCCACATTAAATCAGCAGTATCCATTGTTATCACATAGTTAACATACCACATTCCAGGTACAGATGTAGGATCTTCATTTGACCTGTATTGTCGCAGCTAAATAATCCTGCAGAAACAGGATTTTAACGTTTAGTCCAAAGTGTTGCATGATTGGTGGTTAGGCTATTATCTGGTCAAAATGAGGCTACATGGAAAGTGTAATACTGTTAATATAACTATGTGTTAGTGCGGGTTTTCAGTGAATTTATGCAGTCAAGAAGCTCATCTGCATTTCCTCCGGCGCAGGAAAAGCTGCAGCAACAAAAGAGTGATCAAATCCAGATCTTACATCTGTATTTAGTAAGAAACAAGTAATTAAAAGCTTAAACAGTCCATTAATATTTACGTTTTTTCTCCAACTCTAGATCCGTAGTGGGGAGAACGCGGCTAACCTAGCCAATGAGCTGGCCCACCACACTCAGGGCCCGGTGTTCGCCGGTGACGTCAGCTCATCAGTGCGTCTCATGGAGCAGCTAGTTGACATCCTGGATGCTCAGCTCCAGGAGCTACGGCCTAGCGAAAAGGACTCGGCTGGGCGGAGCTTCAACAAGGTAATATAAAACAATACAGTGTCTTCGGAAAGTATTCAGACCCCTTGACTTTTTCCACATTTTGTTATGTTACAGCCTTATTCTAAAATGTATTAAATTGTTTTCCCCCCATCAATCTACACACAATACTCCATACACAGTTTTTGAAATGTTATTTATACAAAAAAAAACTTCAATATACATTTACATAAGTATTCAGGCCCTTTACTCAGTACTTTGTTGAAGCACCTTTGCCAGCAATTACAGCATCGAGTCTTCTTGGATATGATGCTACAAGCTTGGCACATCTGTATTTGGGGAGTTTCTCCCATTCTTCTATGCATATCCTCTCAAGCTCTGTTAGGTTGGATGGGGAGCGTCACTGCACAGCTATTCAGGTCTCCGACATTCTTGTCCCGAAGCCACACCTGCGTTGTCTTGGCTGTGTGCTTAGGGTCGTTGTCCTGTTTGAAGGTGAACCTTCGCCCCAATCTGAGGTCCTGAGCGCTCTGGAGAAGGTGTTTTCATCAAGGATCTCTCTGTACTTTGCTCTGTTCATCATTCCCTTGATCCTGACTAGTCTCCCTGTAAGTGCCACTGAAAACATCCCCACAGCATGATGCTGCCACCACCATGCTTCACTGTAGGGATGGTGCCAGGTTTCCTCCAGACGTGACGCTTGTCAATTAGGCCAATCTTGGTTTCATCAGTTCAATCTTGGTTTCATCAGACCAGGCAATCTTGTTGTCTGGTCTGAGTGTCCTTTAGGTGCGTTTTGGCCAACTCCAAGTGGGCTGTCATGTGCCTTTTACTTAGGAGTGGCTTGCGTCTGGCCACTCTACCATAAAGGCCTGATTGGTGGAGTGCTGCAGAGATGGTTGTCCTTCTGGAAGATTCTCCACAGAGGAACTCTGGAGCTATGTTATAGTGACCATCGGGTTCTTGGTCATCCCCCTGACCCAAGGCCCCCCCCCCCCCCCCCCCGATTAAAACTAAATTTAATCGGGTAGGCTAGTTGAGAACAAGTTCTCATTTGCAACTGCGACCTGGCCAAGATAAAGCAAAGCAGTTCAACACATACAACAACAAAGAGTTACACATGGAATAAACAAACATACAGTCAATAATACAGTAGAAAAATCTATATACAGCATGTGCAAATGAGGTAGGATAAGGGAGGTAAGGCAATAAACAGGCCATGGTGGCGAAGTAATTACAATATAGCAATTAAACACTGGAATGGTAGATGTGCAGAAGGTGAATGTGCAAGTAGAGATACTGGGGTGCAAAGGAGCAAGATAAATAAATAAATACAGTATGGGGATGAGGTAGTTGGATGGGCTATTTACAGATGCACTGATCTGTGAGCTGCTCTGACAGCTGGTGCTTAAAGCTAGTGAGGGAGATATGAGTCTCCAGCTTCTTGTGATTTTTGCAGTTCTTTCCAGTCATTGGCAGCAGAGAACTGGAAGGAAATTTGCTTTGGGGGTGACCAGTGAGATATACCTGCTGGAGCGCATGCTACGGGTGGGTGCTGCTATGGTGACCAGTGAGCTGAGATAAGGTGGGGCTTTACCTAGCAGAGACTTGTAGATGACCTGGAGCCAGTGGGTTTGGCGACGAGTATGAAGCGAGGGCCAGCCAACGAGAGCGTACAGGTCGCAGTGGTGGGTAGTATATGGGGTTTGGTGACAAAACGGATGGCACTGTGATAGACTGCATCCAATTTGTTGAGTAGGGTGTTGGAGGCTATTTTGTAAATGACATCGCCGAAGTCAAGGATCGGTAGGATAGTCAGTTTTACGAGGGTATGTTTGGCAGCATGAGTGAAGGATGCTTTTTTTCGCGAAGTAGGAAGCCGATTCTAGATTTAATTTTGGATTAGAGATGCTTAATGTGAGTCTGGAAGGAGAGTTTACAGTCTAACCAGACACCTAGGTATTTGTAGTTGTCCACATATTCTAAGTCAGTAGTGATGCTGGACGGACGGGCAGCGATCGGTTAAAGAGCATGCATTTAGTTTTACTTGCATTTAAGAGCAGTTGGAGGCCATGGAAGAAGTGTTGTATGGCATTGAAGCTCGTCTGGAGGTTAGTTAACACAGTGTCCAAAGAAGGGCCAGAGGTATACAGAATGGTGTCGTCTGCGTAGGGGTGGATCAGAGAATCCCCAGCAGCAAGAGTGACATCATTGATATATACAGAGAAAAGAGTCGGCCTGAGAATTGAACCCTGTGGTACCCCCATAGAGACTGCCAGAGGTCCCTCCGATTTGACACACTGAACTCTATCAGAGAGGTAGTTGGTGAACCAGGCGAGGCAATCATTTAAGAAACCAAGGCTGTTGAGTCTGCCGTTAAGAATGTGGTGATTGACAGTGTCAAAAGCCTTGGCCATGTCGATGAATACGGCTGCACAGTAATGTCTCTTATCGATGGCGGTTATGATATCGTTTAGGACCTTGAGCGTGGCTGAGGTGCACCCATGACCAGCTCTGAAACCAGATTGCATAGCGGAGATGGTACGGTGGGATTCGAAATGGTCAGTGATCTATTTAACTTGGCTTTCGAAGACCTTAGAAAGGCAAAGTAGGATAGATATAAGATCAAATGAATCTACCACAGATGGACTCCAATCAAATTGTAGAAACATCTCAAGGGTGATCAATTGAACAGGATGCACCTGAGCTCAATTTCAAGTCTCATAGCAAAGGGTCTGAATTTTGGCTTTGTCATTATAGGGTATTGTTTGTAGATTGATGAGATTTTATTTTATTTAATCCATTTTAGAATAAGGCTGTAACGTAACAAAAGGTGGAGGAGGCAGTGAGGAAAGGCAGCCCCAGCCCTTAGGGGGAGCTGTGGCTGAGGGTAGGGAGGGAGCATATTCTTCCAGCCCTAGCCCCACCTTTTCCTAGAAATTACTGGGTTCTGAAATGCAGCTTTCTCACCTGGCAGCTCTAAGAGCTAATGGATAGCAGCCCCCTGCTAGCCAACACAAAGAATAACTCTCCTCTCTACCACCAGACAGGCAAGAACAGAGCTGCCTTCCCTCCTCCAGAGCACTTACCATGTCTCTCTGAGTGAAAGGCCCAAGCAGGAATCTTAAGGCCTAACTGCCACAGTCATAGAAATGAATGACAGTTTTACAGTGCTATTCAGAACGCAAAGGTGAAAGCAAAGTGGATTTGGACCAAAATGCACATGCGTAGTGTTTTCTTTTGTTACCTTTGTAGCTAGTCATAGACTGAACCTTTCTGTCTATGTTCTGACTGTACTGTCTTACAACAGCACAATGCTACACTCCTTCAGCAACGACTTAGCTAGCTGTGGGAATAATGAATCCGTCTCTTTTGACTGAGACCGAGACAGACCGACAAAGGCTCTAAATAAAACCCAGAGCTGGCAGACTGTTATAACCTCAGTGCCATGGAATCCAAATGACCCCCTCTGGCTTTGTTTATTGTCTCAATGCTTTATAAAGCATCGTTAATGCAAAGCATAGGAATTTAATCTCAGCAATTCCCCCTCTACAACGCTATGCTGTGCAGCTTTGTCTCTGCCAGCCAAGACCTTGTAGTTATGTAAGCTAGATGCATATTCAGATACAGCTTCCGAAACACATTTACAATGTGCTACATAATATATTGTGAGCTTCTTATTTCATCTACCTAACATAAGGTTTATATATTATAATTTCCTTCCTGATTCGAGTTGGGTAAGTGGTGTATTTTAGGATATGTGTTTTCTGAAGACACAGACTATCCTCTTTCTTTCCCCTAAGCTTTTTGCTTCCTAATGGTGTTTCTCTTGTTCTTGATCTTCTCTTTGTGTTAAAAAGCTTCAAAAGAGAGAGAGGACTTGCAGGGCATATATGAAGGTACTGTATACCTGCTGGTTCCACATAGACACCTTTACCTCTTAAAGTATCCACAATATGCTCAGTAGCATTGGTGTTGCTATGCCTATGGCTGTCTGTCCGTCTGTGATGATCTGTTGGCTTGTCTGTATGCACAACGTGTCCACCTGTCTCTCTGCTTGTCCATCTGCCAGCCTGTCTATCTGCCTGTGTGTCTATTAGCCTGTCGGTATACCCATCCATCTCTCTACCTCTCAACTCACCTGTCTGTTTGTCTATCTGCCTGCCTGCCTGTCTGTCAGTCAATATGTCTTGCCTTATCTTTAATATCTCTCCTTCTATCACTTATCTCTCTCTCCATCCCCCTCTCTCTCAATCCCTCTCTCCATCCCTCCCTCCATCTCCTGTCTGCTCCTTGTGCGTTGTATGAGTAATTGCCTTCCCACGGCCGTAATTGTACCTCCCTGTCACCCGTAAGTGTGATCAAAGTGGCAGTGTACCCAGTTTTTCACTTGCTTACACTTTACCATTCTCAGCGTCTCCATGTTCTTCCTCTCGCTGACATTTTTGTGTTTGTCTGATGGATTCATGTTCAGTCCCATTAATGTGTTTATGTTCATATCGGATGTTGGGTCTTTTAATTCCTTTCTCTCTCCATGTCATTTTCCTTTGCTCCGAGTTTATAATGTGAGAGCAGGTCCTGTTGAAAGAAGCGGCTCTGGCGTAAACACAAAGTGGGCCTGTCTTACATGGCACAAACCAGCCTTCTCAGATCTCTTATGTCTCTCGCATCAGTCTCTGTTTGACTGGTCGGCGCAATCTTCACCATGATGAGTTAGGGCTGTTTTTACTGAGGTTTCTTTTACTGTGAAAAATTGGGATATGTCTCTGTCAACTTGATTTAAGGCTGTCTTCTTTATGCATCACCATCCATCAATAGACAATGTTAGTGAAGTCAGCAGCACCACCACCACCCAAGAATGTCCTGTTCGCTGTGGGGCATCTTGGGTAACACCCTTGTGATTGTTGCGTTGTGCGACCTCCACCCAGGCGAGAATAAAAGAGGACTCAATCAGAACAGTTTTTATTTTATTTTAACACTGTCACAAATTAAAGACATGAATTTGTTTCATTTTTTGTTCCTCCTTCACGCCTACAAGGGAAGGGGGGTTCTCGCCAGGAGGGAGGACCGTTGAGTGTTTCTCTGTTTGTCTGGGTGTAATGGTCCTAGGCCTGTAATCACTACTGCTACTCTGACGCTACCCTCTCCTCTCTCTGACACCCCTCTCCTCTCTTGACTCTCTTCCTCTCTCCTCTCTCCTATCCTCCCTATCCCCTCTCTGACTCCCCCATCACAGTCCAATAAAGGACACACCAATAGCGTTTGCCAGCCGAGAGTAATTATCACCTCTGAACAGTGCCTGCCGTAATTTGCGCAGTCAGACATCCAGCAGCGGGTGGTCCCTAAAGCACAGCGCACCCGAACGAACGGCAGATCAACGTTAGATGTTGTGTGTGTGGTCCTTAACAGAGGCTCTATCTATCCCATCTGAAGGGTCAGCACTCCCCCATAGAGAGACACAGACAGACACTATAGGTATCCGATTCAGAGCTGGACTGTAAGCTTATCATAGCTCTAGGTAATAATGGTAGCCATGCTGTGTGGTCTGTTTACATGTTGTGGTCATTGGTTAATCATCAGTCTGGTTTGATAGCGAGGGACTACAGGGTTTAATCAATGATGTATATAAACCCTGGATTGCTGATGCAATGTATTGGTACTCCCCAGTAGGAGCAGTCCTCCATAGGAATGAATGGAATTCTACGATATTTCAATTAAATGTTTCAAGGACAAAATTACATGTATTTAAGTATTTTTTGTTGTTATACTGGGGACAGCAACATTAGTAATGAAAAAAATTATACTTAAAAAAAAATGTTTAGCTCACATAAAACAATTTAGAAGTATGCATTAAGGTGTCTGTAATAAAATAAATGTGGCAAAAACAAATATAGATATTAGTAAATGCATTTCTATAGCTTCCAATATATTTTTTTACAATGCTGGGGGAGTGGTAAGATGGAGGCACGGGGCTTCAACACAGCGCCCGCATCAGTCATCTAGTGTATGTATAAATCATTGTGTTTAATCCCCCCAATGGTTAATCCAGGCAACAGTGTAATTGTGCCTATGGTCAATTAGTGTGTGTGTATGTATGTGTGTGTGTGTGTGTGTGTGTGTGTGTGTGTGTGTGTGTGTGTGTGTGTGTGTGTGTGTGTGTGTGGATGATAATCACAGCTTTGCACTAATTGGTACAGTGAGTGACTTTTTTATTTCCTAATTACCACTATAGTGTAGCCTGGACCTCTGCTGTGGTTAATGGCACCTGTGGTTAAATTGTCTCTGGTTTATTGGGCCATGGGTTGATATGGATTTGTGGGGTAATTATGCCAATGGCTATGTTTATCTGTGGGGTTAGCCAAGCGTTTCTGTGTGGCTATGGATATGCTAAGCTACATAAGAGTCGTCATTGGGGCTAGCGTTAGTGCTGCTGTGTGGATATAGATATGCTAAACTACATGGGAGTCATCAGTGGGGCTAGCGTTAGTGCTGCTGTGTGGATATAGATATGCTAAACTACATGGGAGTCGTCATTGGGGCTTGCGTTAGCGATGATGTGTGGATATAGATATACTAAACTACATGGGAGTCATCAGTGGGGCTAGCGTTAGCGATGCTGTGTGGATATAGATATGCTAAACTACATGGGAGTCATCAGTGGGGCTAGCGTTAGTGCTGCTGTGTGGATATAGATATGCTAAACTACATGGGAGTCATCAGTGGGGCTTGCGTTAGTGCTGCTGTGTGGATATAGATATGCTAAACTACATGGGAGTCATCAGTGGGGCTAGCGTTAGTGCTGCTGTGTGGATATAGATATGCTAAACTACATGGGAGTCATGAACTCTCCTGCACAGGGTCACAGGGACCTCCAGTTTGATCAAAATATGATACTTTTTCTAGAAGGTTTGGAATGTTTTGCTTACTTACTGCTTATCAGCCAAGCAGGAAATGAAAAGATTGCCATTGAAAACAAGCAGAATTATCCCCTTCTTTACTTCGACTGCTACCCAAGAAACAAATGCATTCCGTTTTTTGATACCATTTTCGCCTCAAGGAAGGGAAAACTGCACATTTCAAGGCCATTATCATCAGATCCTGTTATGGAATATATTCATTGTTAGGGAAGAGGAAGATAATTGTTCTTTGGGAAAAGTAAGATGTTTTAGAACAGGAACTAAGAGAGCAGTATTGAGAAAGAACTGCTCCATTCATTTGAAAAACATTTGGTTTGTGTTCCAACTTCCCCTCTGGCACAGTTTTGTTATTCAAAAGAAAATATATGGGTCTAAACCAGGAAAGTGGGGAGACAACTTCCTTTAGTTTATATTCTGTGACCGCCATGCCATCTTTAAGTGATGTTTTAATTTAAATGTATCTTCATATCATCCTATAATGCCAGTGACCTTATTTATTAAATTGTTTAGTTGTTGATGTTGATTTGCTTGTCCTTGCTTTCCATCTGCATAATATGCCTTCCTTGCCCCCTTTCTGCTGCAGACAGTTGTAGAATTTATGAGGTATAAAAAAGCAACAAACTCTGACATTTGTTTCCACGGATACAGGCCATTGTGGATACGGTTGACAACCTCCTGAGGCCGGAAGCCCTGAAGTCCTGGGAAGACATGAATTCCACGGAGCAAACGCACGCCGCCACCATGTTACTGGATACCCTGGAGGAAGGAGCCTTCGTCCTTGCCGACAACCTGATTGAACCCGCTGTAGTCAAAGTGCCTGCAGACAATATCAGTATGTTTATTTTCTTCTCTCTACCCTCCCTGCCCGTCACTCATAAAAAGGAAAAACGAGACAGACACGTCTGCCAGTTACAATCCACAGTTTAATTATTATTTTAATTGAACTGTGGCTCTGTCTTGGAAGAAAATGACTTTGACCTCAGTAGTAAAATGTGCTTTTTTACAACAGTTTGTTATGTCCAAGGAAGTGGAAGTTAACATTCACAACCATTCTGTAGAAAGATACTGATGTTAGTTTCCGTGGGCTTCTCATTCTAGACAGAAAAAGAACCTGGACAGCTATTCCTCCAGGAGAAAGGCAAAGTGGTTTTTAAAAAGACCACATTTAGTTGAAGTCACAGTAGGAGGTTTGATGTCTCGCTCAGCGCCAGGCAAGCTAATATGTTCTCACAGGCAGTTTATTAGCAATGTGATCTCATTCATTTAAGTCAGCTTTGTGCAGTGAACTGTCATTTTCCCACACAAGCCTCTTTGTTCCATGGTTATGAGTTCCCCGCTCGCCTTGCAAGATGAGCTGTCCAGTCTCCTCATGGAAAATCTAAGAAATCAATTGAATAATTTCATATTCTATATGGTAGCTATATCCTCTAACCCTGCCTTAACCCTTTCTCAGTAAATGGTAAATAGAAGCAGATAAGGAAAAGCTTATACACTGCACCATGCTAATGCAAAATTATCATTTTTGTCTATACCCACCATGGATACTTGCATAGTTTATGTGCTTTTAGCACACAAGGCCTCAACAGATTTCTCCAAGCGCCTGTGTGTGTGTGTGTGTGTGTGTGTGTGTGTGTGTGTGTGTGTGTGTGTGTGTGTGTGTGAGACCAAAGGGGAAAGAAATGGTAAAACATTTTATCTGCAGCAGGTTGTATGGTGGTGTGATCTCTCTCTTTCTCCCTGAGGAGCTCTGTAGACCGGGGTTACAGGGAGCAGCTTAGTGCATTTTTTGTTTTATAGTAAATAGCGCTGGATGGGATATTGATTGGATTCTGTAGCAGGAACACTGGACATGGCTGCTCTCTTGTTTCACCCTTCCCAACCTTTATATCAGAGCTCTATTAAACACTGTGTGTTGCTATTGAAACCAATGATGTATATAAACACTTAATTGCTGATTCTATGTATTGGCTATTGAGATGCTTTAAAGCCACCGGTCGCCATAGGAATGAATGGAATTCTACAATATTTAAATTAAATGTTTCAAGGACAAAATTACATGTATTTAAGTATTTTTGTTGTTGTAGTGGGGACATTAACATTAGTAATGTAAAAAAATATATATACTTTAAGATTTTTTTTATGTATATACAGTACCAGTCAAAAGTTTGGACACACCTACTCATTCAAGGGTTTCTCTTTATTTTTACTATTTTCTACATTGTAGAATAATAGTGAAGACAACAAAACTGAAATAACACATATGGAATCATGTAGTAACCAAAAAAGTGTTAAACAAATCAAAATATATTTTATATTTGAGATTCTTCAAAGTAGCCACCATTTGCCTTGGTGACAGCTTTGCACACTTGGCATTCTCTCAACCAGCTTCACCTGGAATGCTTTTCCTACAGTCTTGAAGGAGTTCCCACATATGCTAAGCACTTGTTGTCTGCTTTTCCAGATGGGATGGCGTATCACTGCAGAATGCTGTGGTAGTCATGCTGTTTAAGTGGGAATTCTAAATAAATCACAGACATTGTCACCAGCAAAGCACCATCACACCTACTCCTCCATACTTCACGGTGGGAACCACATCCGTTCACCTAATCTGCATCTCACAAAGACACAGTGGACTTATCAGACCAAAGGACAGATTTCCACCAGTCTAATGTCCATTGCTGATGATTCTTGGCCCAAGCAAGTCTCTTCTTATTATTGGTGTCCTTTGGTAGCGGTTTCTTTGCAGCAATTTGACCTTGAAGGCCTGATTTCACGCAGTCTCCTCTGAACAGTTGATGTTGGTGTCTGTTACTTGAACTCTGTGAAGCATTTATTTGGGCTGCAATTTCTGAGGCTGGTAACTCTAATGAACTTATCCTCTGCATCAGAGGGAACTCTGGGTCTTCCTTTCCTGTGGCGGTCCTCATGAGAGCCAGTTTCATCATAACGCTTGATGGTTTTAGCGACTGCACTTGAAGAGACTTTCAAAGTTCTTGACATTCTCGGTATTGACTGACCCGCATGTCTTAAAGTAATGATGCACTGTCATTTTTTCTTTGTTTTTTTTTGCTGTTCTTGACATAATATGGACTTGGTCTTTTACCAAATAGGGCTTTTTTCTGTATACCACCCTTACCTTGTCACAACACAGCTGATTGGCTCAAACACATTAAGAGAGAAAGAAATTCCACAAATTAACTTTTAACAAGGCACACCTGTTAACTGAGATGAATTCCAGGGGACTACCTCATGAAGCTGGTTGAGAGAATGCCAGGAGTGTGCAAAGCTGTCACTAAGGCAAATGGTGGCTACTTTGAAGAATCTCAAATGTAAACTATATTTTGATTTGTTTAACACTTTTTTGGTTATTACTTGATTCCATATGTGTTATTTCATAGTTTTGATGTCATCACTATTATTCTACAATGTAGAAAATAGTAAAAAAATAAAGAAAAACTCTGGAATGAGTAGGTGTGTCGCAACTTTTGACTGGTACTGTGTATTTTTATGTAATTAAAAGTATGCATTAAGATGTCTGTAAAAGAATAAGCATGGCAAAAAACGAATGTAGACATTAATGAATGCATTTCTATAGCTTCCAAAATATTTTTTACAATGGTGGGGAGTGCCAAGATGGAGGTACGGTGGCTTCAACACAGCGCCCCCTATCAGTCATCTAGTGTATCTATAAATCACTGATTGAAACGTGATCTTTTAGTAATGTATACCACCAACATTCCCGAATCCTTTTCCCTCCTCCCCCTCTACCTCCCCCTCTTCTTGTCCTTCTCCAGTGCTGGATGTGTATGTGCTCAGTACAGACGGCCAGGTGCAGGACTTCAGGTTCCCCCAGACCAGCAAGGGTGGAGCCTCCATTCAGCTGTCTGCAAACACAGTCAAAGTCAACAGTAAAAACGGTAACTAGGGGGGAATGAATGAATGAATGTGATCATGCTGAAGGAGAATTGTCCTTCACTGAGAAAGTGGCTGAAGGATAGAAATGAGTAGCAATTTTATACGTTTACAATGCCACCGTAAATCTTATTCTGTTTTTTTCCCAGGTGTGGCCAAGCTGGTGTTTGTCCTCTACAAGCACCTGGGCCAGTTCCTCAGTACAGAGAACGCCACGCTCCGAGGAGGAGGACGTAACCTCTCAGACCTGACTGTCAACTCGCACATCCTGGCCGCCTCCATCACCAAGGAGTCCAGCCGTGTGTTCGTGTCTGACCCCGTCATCTTCACCCTGGAGCACCTCGACGTGAGTTCCCCTTCCCCTGAGAAAGCTCTGGAGCACTAGTGTCATTCTGCGGTGTTGTTCAGTGCAGGGGGAAATAGTGGGAAAGGAAAGGGCAGTGTGGTCTTTAGTAGTTGGAGGATCAAAGCCAATGTCATAAGATCCAGCTGCACTGTGAGCACGGCTGTAAAATATCAATACTTGTGTACATCTGGAACACCCACGGTTATACGTTTGTTAGTTTACATAGAAAATGCTACCATGTTTATGCCATGGTATTCTGCAATTGTTTATAATATACTGAAATTGTTTATAATTGCACTTGGCATGACGGACAAATAAATCAAAATCAAATCAAGTTTTATTTGTCTCTTACCCAGATTAGTAGATCTGCACTGTTCCTACACACACTCACTAGACTATATATATATATATATATACTGAACTCAAATCTAAACGCAACATGCAACAATTCCAAAGATTTTTCTGAGTTACAGTTCCTCTTTAGCCTGCTGTTAATTGCCTTTTGATGGAAAATGACAGTATCTATATATAGGTAGGAAGCATATGTACTCTAAAGTAATGTGTTAGTTTGTTTTAAACAATGCTTAGAATGTTGTTGTTTGTGGTATTTAAAAGGTTTCCTCATGTGTTGCTTATTGAGAACTTCTACAACCCCAACTGTTAACTAGTTGTTTGAAACAATGTTCTTATTTCTTAATGTCCTGCTCTGTAGAAGGAGCACTACTACAACCCCAACTGCTCGTTCTGGAACTACTCTGAGAGGAGTATGATAGGCTACTGGTCCACTCAGGGCTGTAAGCTCCTGGACACCAACAAGAGCCACACCACCTGTTCCTGTAGTCACCTGACCAACTTCGCCATCCTAATGGCCCATAGAGGGAACGTGGTGAGTGGCCCTCAATGGGTTCTATCATTCCGGGGTTGGACTCCACTGATGGATGTAATATGTATGCATGTTCCCATCTAGGGAACATGGTGAGGGGCTGGTTCAAACCATCCCCTAGCTAGCCACTAACCCCCTAGACACTTGTGTAGATCAGAGAGGATTGTATACAGTTCGTCAAAAGTTTAGACACACCGACACATTCAAGGGTTTTTCTTTATTTGTATGATTTTCTACATTGTAGAATAATAGTGAAGACATCAACACTATGAAATAACACATATGGAATCATGTAGTAACCAAAAAAGTGTTAAGCAAATCAATATACATTTTATATTCTTCAAAGTAGCCACCCTTTGCCTTGATGACAGTTTTGCACAGTCTTGACGTTCTCTCACCACCACTACCTTGTCACAACACAACTGATTGGCTCAAACACATAAAGAAGGAAAGAAATTCCACAAATTAACTTTAAACAAGGCACACCTGTTAATTGAAATGCATTCCAGGTGACTACCTCATGAAGCTGGTTGAGAGAATACCAAGAGTGTGCAAAGCTGTCATTATGGCAAAGCGTGGCCACTTTGAATAATCTAAATATAAAATATATTTTGATTTGTTTGAACACTTTTTTGGTTACTACATGATTCCATATGTGTTATTTAATAGTTTTGATGTCTTCACTATTATTCTACAATGTAGAAAATTGTAAAAAGAAAGAAAACCATTGAATGAGTAGGTGTGTCTAAACTTTTGACTGAAACTGTATGTGTAACAAATATGGTGGAATGTCCACCATTCTGGTCCTCTGTGGAATTGTAACCATATTGTGGATACCCATCCAATCCTATTAGAAATACATAAGTCTCTAGGGCAGGGATGGGCAACTGACGACCATTGTAGGCCCGCCAGTCAATACAAAAAACTATTTAATTCAGTCGGGGTCTCAAATTACTGTTGAGAGTTAGAATAGTAGAATACAGGTGCGATTTTGTAATTTGGTAGCGCGTCTAAGTTTTTCTTTTTCTATATTAAGAGCTGCAAACATTTCTCTCAACCCTATGGCAAAGTGTGTAGAAATGCAGGAAATTAGCTGTAAAACTGCACATTTTTGTCTCCGCCCCATGGCAAAATGAGTAGAATTGCAGGAAATTTGTTATAAAATTGCAAACCCTTATCCGCCAAATGACAAAATGTGTAGAATTGCCAGCAAAATGTTTCTTAAGGCCCCCAAAAGGCTAGGACCGCCTCTGACTGCAAGTGTGGGTATGGATGTGGGTACCCAGACCCGAGAGCCACTGTGGCCCCTCATGATGAGTTGATTTTTTATGGCCCCCACCCCCATCAAAGGAGCCCATCCCTTCTCTAGGGGGTAGGGGCTAGGGGTTGATTTGGGATTTAAGGACACTAGTGAATCTGCCCCATCCCCCTCATTGTATGTACTGTACAGTATGTATGTGGGGGGGGGGTTGTTGGAGGGATGGGAGTTGAGGTGAGGAATGTGGTTAGTTAATGTATGTGGAGAGAAATGGAAGGAGGCTGTCACTTACTTTGCCGTGAGCAAAAAAGCAAGAGATCGCAGGCATAAGATACTGTAGTGAGAGCTAGCTGAAACATTATTGGAAATAAATCACATTTTACCTATGGTCCGTGACTAATAGCCTTCACGCACATGCACTTCTGCTGGAATCATACACAGGGAAACGTACACGGCGGCCCTGCATCAAGCTTCTTTCATTTGCATTTCCACTCAACGACATGAAGTAGGTGAGATCCATTTGCATGCAAAATGCAATTACAATCCAATTTATGATAAATATAATGTGCTGCAAGCATCTACCCAGTAATAAACGTGGAACATAAGTTTGTGGTTTATATAATAACATGTCCCGACTCATGAACTCTTCCCTTCGCAAACCCCCAACCTTACAACCCTTCACCACAAGGAGAAACCAGAGTCCCTGAGCTAGGTCTTCCCGTCACACCAGCCCTACACCTCAACTACAACTCCTCCTGGCCTGCCCTCAATAAAATGACTCATATCACGGAACGCATTACCTCATGTTCAGACCACTGTCCCTGAGTGATATTCTGTATGGTGAAGCCTTCTATTTTTTTGCATATGGTTGTAGACTACGTTGTAATGTGTTCATTTTCATGGGTTGTGACACACACTTTAATCATCCCTTCACAGAGCGATCCCCCAATATATGTTATAACATGTCGCGCCTTTGTGACCGCTTACTAAGGACTTTACATTGGCAGGGCATGTCATCTGTTTCCTACAGTAGATGTTGAGTTTTCAAACCCTCAGTGAGCCAGGACATTCATATTATGTCAAGGTTCATTGATGGGGACATGAAGTCTGTCATGTTTTATGTTTTCCGGCAGGCTATTGGGTCTAAACCCTCTCTCCTGTGTTCCCTCGTGTTTCTGATTGGTTCAGCTAGATGTTGAGTTAAATCCTTTTATAAATATCTGTATATGTCATGAAATCATATTAGCTCCATGATCTTACATGGTACATTATGTCATGGTACATTTTACCAGGTTATTGGGTTTACTTAAGATTATATGGGGCGGAAGCGTAGCCTAGTGGTTAGAGCGTTGGACTAGTAACCGAAAGGTTGCAAGATCGAATCCCCGAGCTGACAAGGTACATATCTGTCGTTCTGCCCCTGAACAAGGCAGTTAACCCACTGTTCCTAGGCCGACATTGAAAATAAGAATTTGTTCTTAACTGACTTGCCTAGTTAAATAAAGGTAAAATAAATAAAAAAATATAGCATATACTGATAAATGTTGGGAACGGCATTTGTTTAAAGTGGTCTGAGAAAGGAAGGTGGCGGTGGTACTGTATTAGATAGCGTTGTCTCTGTCTTCCTACTCAGGCCACTTCCCTAAACATTTGAATAAGATAAAAAAGTCTTCACAACAACACAAAAGCTTATTAGGTCTAACCACCCCTTGTGTTTAGGTACATCCGGCAGGTTGTTGGTTCTAATCCCAATGTCATGTTAGGTCTTAGATCCGCCAAGTTATTGGTTCTAACTCCGGCGGTTTGTGTCTCTCTGTTTTGTCCTCCAGGCAGAGGGGAGTGTCCATGAGCTGCTGCTGACGGTGATAACCCGGATGGGAATCGCTGTGTCGCTGGTGTGTCTGGCCATCAGCCTCTTCACCTTCTGCTTCTTCAGGGGCCTTCAGAGCGACCGCAACACCATCCACAAGAACCTCTGCCTCAACCTTTTCATTGCTGAGCTGGTCTTTCTTGTGGGCATCAATATGACTGAACCCAAGGTAAGGAGTGCGGATGCCCCCAGAGTGTACACATGGATCGGAGTGGGCTTCGATGCACAGTTATTTTGGCTAACTATCATTGTGTTCCCAGGGAATATGTTCCAGTTATCTATGCCTACTTTAACTTCCCTTGTCTCAATGCAGCTTCAATGCCACTGTCCCTTTACCGCTGTATGTGTAACCTTTAAATGTGTCCCCATCCCAGCTGGTGTGTTCCATCATTGCGGTCGTTCTTCATTTCTTCTTCCTCGCGGCGTTTGCCTGGATGTGCCTGGAGGGCGTGCAGCTCTACCTCATGCTGGTTGAGGTGTTTGAGAGTGAGTTCTCCCGCAGGAAGTACTATTACGCCTCAGGATACCTCTTTCCCGCCGTGGTGGTGGGAATCTCGGCCGCCATCGACTACCGCAGCTACGGGACACCGAGAGCGTAAGTAACATCTTATCTCATCTGTAGACCTTTTCTTTGTGTTCTTGGTGCAAAATGCAGTAGTTAAGAAGTAGTGTCCGTGCGTCCAGTAACCGTCAGGTGCAGGGTACGAAAAGTAATGTCAAGAAAGATAGAAATAAGGATAGATACCCTCTTCAGATGTTGACCTTGGGGTGGAAACGTTGCACAATAAAACTGCGGGATCATTCAACAGTATCCATCTTCCTTTCTTGGTGCAGAGAGCATCAGGTCTCCCAGGCCAGCCAGCTCCAGATCAAGACTCCCTTTCTTCGCACATAGATAGATATATTGCTAATGAGAGCTACATCACAGACCCCAGTCTCCCACTGCCTCTCCCTCTGCCTCCTGGCAAATGTACACCCTGTCATAGAGGAAAGCTGTGAGCAAAACCACTACATTAATGAGTTGTCTGGCTGGTTGGTTGGTTGCTCTGCTCTGGTGTGTTCTCTGTGTGCACATTAGCTATTTTTTCTCTCTTGACCTTAATTCTTTAAACTTTTCTTCTCCAGTGGCCTTTATCCAAGAAACAAGCCATATGATTTGTCGTGGGCTTTTCTTTTTCCAGAGGGAGTTATGTAAATTGGGTATTCTTTTTACATTTGGGGCTGTAGTGCAGCGCTCCCTGCATTTGAATGAACATATTATCTGATAATACATACAGTAGCTTCAGCACAAATCTTGTTGGAACTATTTGTGCGTACGTTTTGACTGTGTTTAGAGTCAAAAGTATAGCCAGACTGCTCTCTCAATTGTAGACATTGGCAGACTCTGAAGTCATGAATGCAATACCAGTGCTGTTGTATGGCTCACAGCCAGAATGTGTTCAAGGTCAGGTTCTCTCTGTGGTCCAGAAGGACAATCACTATTCTATTGCTGTAGTAACTATATCATCATGTCATCTATCTAGTCTAGAAGCCAGGCTGGCTACTGATCAGTAGGATACATTGTGACAAATGCTGCTGTGTTTTTAGAGTGTAGAAAATGCAGAGATGTTACAGTCACAGTGGGGGAGACAGAATAGATAATTTGCTCTTGAGGGATGTCGATCACCTGATCACATGATGTGTTCCATTGCAGCTGCTGGCTGAGGGTGGATAACAACTTCATTTGGAGCTTCATAGGACCTGTCACCTTCATTATCATGGTAAGCAACATTATACTTTATGGGATGTGTGTGTGGCTATGATGGCATGAAAATCAGGTATATGTGCATTATCCATACAGTATGGGCTTGAGTGTCTGTGTCTCTGACTAAGTCTGTTACTATGTTGGTATCTGTGACTGTGTCTCTGCCTATGTCTGTTACTATGTTGGTATCTGGGACTGTGTCTCTGCCTAGGTCTGTTACTATGTTGGTATCTGTGTGTGTGTGTCTGCCTACGTCTGTTACTATGTTGGTGTCTGTGTCTGTGTCTCTGCCTATGTCTGTTACTATGTTGGTATCTGTGACTGTGTCTCTGCCTATGTCTGTTACTATGTTGGTATCTGTGTGTGTGTGTGTCTGCCTACATCTGTTACTATGTTGGTGTCTGTGTCTGTGTCTCTGCCTACGTCTGTTACTATGTTGGTGTCTGTGTCTGTGTCTCTGCCTACGTCTGTTACTATGTTGGTGTCTGTGTCTGTCTCTCTGCCTACGTCTGTTACTATGTTGGTGTCTGTGTCTGTCACTGCCTACGTCTGTTACTATGTTGGTGTCTGTGTCTCTGCCTACGTCTGTTACTATGTTGGTGTCTGTGTCTCTGCCTGCGTCTGTTACTATGTTGGTATCTGTGTCTGTGTCTCTGCCTACGTCTGTTACTATGTTGGTATCTGTCTGTGTGTCTCTGCCTACGTCTGTTACTATGTTGGTATCTGTGTCTGTGTCTCTGCCTACGTCTGTTACTATGTTGGTATCTGTGTCTGTGTCTCTGCCTACGTCTGTTACTATGTTGGTGTCTGTGTCTCTGCCTACGTCTGTTACTATGTTGGTGTCTGTGTCTCTGCCTACGTCTGTTACTATGTTGGTGTCTGTGTCTCTGCCTACGTCTGTTACTATGTTGGTGTCTGTGTCTCTGCCTACGTCTGTTACTATGTTGGTATCTGTGTCTGTGTCTCTGCCTACGTCTGTTACTATGTTGGTATAGTCTGTTACATTTATTTGTGTTTTCCACAAAGTAATGTGAATGGGGGAAAAGTTAATGGATTTTTTTGTTTTTCTGTCTCGCCTGGTCACTTAGCTATTGCTTTTGCTGATCAAGTTGCTTGAAAGGAAAGTGGTCCATTATAGCTGACATGAGGACATCAGCAGTCATTCAGCTGTAAAATCCTATGAAATGTGTCTAGTCTAGTGAGCAGCAGCATTCATCAGCTTAGCTGTTTGTTTGGTGGAAATAGTTGAGGTTCTCGCCTTCATACACTGTCAGTTGTCTGAGGAGGAGGAGAGACAATCTCAGGCATGAAGGTCATTTGCTCAGGGTTGAACATGGAAATAATGAGTGGGTGGGCCAGACAGCCATTACCCATAACCCCCTGGCCCTCCCGAGGATCATGACACGTCCCCAGCCAATCCCGTCGTATGGACATCTCCATCCTCACCTCTAAAAAATGTATGCAGGCTGCATGGAGTTCACACACGTGTACACACACCCATGCATGCACATACAGTACCAGTCAAAAGTTTGGACACCTACTCATTCAGGCGTTTTTCTTTATTTTTACTATTTTCTACATTGTAGAATAATAGTGAAGACATCATAACTATGAAATAACACACATGGAATCGTGTAGTAACCAAAAAAGTGTTAAACAAATCAAAATGTATTTTAGATTCTTCAAAGTAGCCACCCTTTGCCATTATGACAGATTTGAACACTCTTGGCATTCTCTTAACCAGCTTCACCTGAAATGCTTTTCCAACAGTCTTGAAGGAGTTCCCACATATGCTGAGCACTTGTTGGCTGCTTTTCCTTCACTCTGCGGTCCAACACATCCCAAACCATCTCAATTGGGTTGAGGTTGGGTTATTGTGGAGGCCAGGTCATCTGATACAGCACTCCATCACTCTCCTTCTTGGTCAAATTGCCCATAAACAGTCTGAAGATGTGTTGGGTCGTTGTCCTGTAGAAAAACTACTTATAGTCCCACTAAGAGCAAACCAGATAGGATGGTGTATTGCTGCAGAATCTGTGGTAGCCATGCTGGTTAAGTGTGCCTTAAATTCTAAATAAATCACTGACAGTGTCACCAGCAAAGCACCCCCACTCCATCACACCTCCTCCTCCATGCTTCACGTGGGAACCACACATCCAGAGATCATCCATTCACCTACTTTGCATCTCACATAGACACAGGGGTTGGAACCAAAAATGTCAAATTTGGACTCATCAGACCAAACAACAGATTTCTACTGGTCTAATGTCCATTGCTGGTGTTTCTTGTCCCAAGCAAGTCTCTTCTTCTTATTGGTGTACTTTAGTAGTGGTTTCTTTGCAGCAATTCGACCTTGAAGTCCTGATTCACGCAGTCTCCTCTGAACAGTTGATGTTGAGATGTGTCTGTTACCTGAACTCTGTGAAGCATTTATTTGGGCTGCAATTTCTGAAGCTGGTAACTCTAATGAACTTATCCTCTGCAGCAGAGGTAACTCTGGGTCTTCCTTTCCTGTGACGGTCCTCATGAGAGCCAGTTTCATCATAACGCTTGATGGTTTTTGCGACTGCACTTGAAGAAAGTTCTTTACATTTTCCAGATTGACTGACCTTCATGTCTTAAAGTAATGATGTGCTGTCGTTTCTCTTTGCCTATTTAAGCTGTTCTTGCCATATTATGGACTTGGTCTTTTACCAAATAGGGCTATATTCTGTATATCACCCCTATCTTGTCACAACACAACTGATTGGCTCAAACGCATTGAGAAGGATGGAAATTCCACAAATTAACTTTTAACAAGGCTGTTAATTAGAATGCATTCCAGGTGACCACCTCATGAAGCTGGTTGAGAGAATGCCAAGAGTGTGCAAAGCTGCTTGGAAGAATCTCAAATATACAATATATTTTGATTTGTTTAACGCTTTTTTGGTTACTACATAATTCCATATGTGTTATTTCATTGTTTTGATGTCTTCACTATTATTCTACAATGTAGTAAATGGTGAAAATAAAGAAAAACCCTGGAATCAGTAGGTGTGTCCAAACTTTTGACTGGTACCGTACATTTGTATTATTCACACAGAAAACATGTGTACATACTGTGTTTATACAGCACATACACACTCACATACTGTGCATAGATACATAAGGGAAAGGGTGTTGTGGTTTTGGTGGTGTGTTTTGTGAGGAGGTAATGGGTAGTGCAGAGCAGAGAGTCCGTAGAGGGTGGGGTGCGGGGAGAAGCAAGGACATGTACAGTTCAGTGCCTGCCTGCCTCTCTGCCTGCCTCTCTGCCTGCCTCTCTGCCTGCCTCTCTGCCTGCCTCTCTGCCTGCCTCTCTGCCTGCCTCTCTGCCTGCCTCTCTGCCTGCCTCTCTGCCTGCCTCTCTGCCTGCCTCTCTGCCTGCCTCTCTGCCTGCCTCTCTGCCTGCCTCTCTGCCTGCCTGCCTTAGGGCTGTGGCGGTCATGGAACTTTATTTGACGGTAATTGGCCAGCCAAATGACCGTGGTGACCTCAATAACCGTTTATAATTTTTTTAACGCACATTTTCTGCTCTCTGCTCCTGATTGCATTTGCTGCCATAGAAATTGAATGAATAGAATGGGCGTCCCCTTTCAAGTCAATGATGGAGTAATGGGTGGACTGGCAGCTAGTAAATTATATGCTAAAATGTGTGCTGTGATTTGTTGATTCAACTCAACTGACATTACAAAAAATGCCATGTAAAAATATATATTTTTTAAACGATTATGACAGTTATTATTTTCCTGACGCTCTTCATCCATAACAGTCGGTTATACGGTAGTTGAGCCCAGCCCTAAGCTGCCTCTGCCTGCTTCTCTGCCTGACTGCCTGTCTCATCAGATCTGTGTCATCACTGGCGGCTGTGTTAAATGCATCTCCAACCACTAGACTCATGCAGACCTAAATCAGCCCTGGTGGCTAGGAGACAAAACATCACTTTGATCTAAAATCCCTCTCTCCCTCTGTCTCTCCATCTCTCCCTCTCTCTGTCTACCTCTATCTCCCTCTCTCTGTCTCTCCATCTCTCCCTCTCTCTGTCTACCTCTATCTCTCTCTCTCTGTCTCTCTACCTCTATCCCTCTCTCCATCTCTCCCTCTCTCTGTCTACCTCTCTCTCTCTCTACCTCTATCTCTCTCTCTCTGTCTCTGTCTCTATCTCTCTCTCCGTCTCTACCTCTATCTCTCTCTCTCTCTCTGTCTCTCCATCTCTCCCTCTCTCTGTCTACCTCTATCTCTCTCTCTCTGTCTCTCCATCTCTGTCTACCTCTATCTCTCTCTCTCTGTCTCTCTACCTCTATCTCTCTCTCTCTGTCTCTCTACCTCTATCCCTCTCTCCCTCTCTCTGTCTACCTATATCTCTCTCCATCTCTCCCTCTCTCTCTCTACCTCTATCCCTCTCTCCATCTCTCCCTCTCTCTGTCTACCTCTATCTCTCTCCATCTCTCCCTCTCTCTGTCTCTCCCTCTATCCCTCTCTCTCTCTCTCCCTCTATCCCTCTCTCTCTCTACCTCTATCTCTCTCTCTCTCTCTCCCTCTATCCCTCTCTCTCTCTCTACCTCTATCCCTCTCTCTCTCTCTACCTCTATCCCTCTCTCTCTCTCTACCTCTATCCCTCTCTCTACCTCTATCTCTCTCTCGCTCTACCTCTATCCCTCTCTCTCTCTCTACCTCTATCCCTCTCTCTCTCTCTACCTCTATCTCTCTCTCTGTCTCTCTCTCTCTCTCTCTCTCTCCCTCTATCCCTCTCTCTCTCTCTACCTCTATCCCTCTCTCTCTCCCTCTATCCCTCTCTCTGTCTCTACTTCTACCTCTATCTCTCTCTCTGTCTCTCCCTCTATCCCTCTCTCTGTCTCTACCTCTATCTCTCTCTCTGTCTCTACCTCTATCTCTCTCTCTGTCTCTACCTCTATCCCTCTCTCTGTCTCTACCTCTATCCCTCTCTCCATCTCTCCCTTTCTCTGTCTACCTCTCTCTCTGTCTCTCTCTCTGTCTCTACCTCTATCTCTCTCTACCTCTATCCCTCTCTCTGTCTCTCCCTCTATCCCTCTCTCTGTCTCTACCTCTATCTCTCTCTCTGTCTCTACCTCTATCTCTCTCTCTGTCTCTACCTCTATCCCTCTCTCTGTCTCTACCTCTATCCCTCTCTCCATCTCTCCCTTTCTCTGTCTACCTCTCTCTCTGTCTCTACCTCTATCTCTCTCTCTGTCTCTACCTCTATCTCTCTCTACCTCTATCTCTCTCTGTCTCTCCCTCTATCCCTCTCTCTCTCTCTACCTCTATCCCTCTCTCTGTCTCTCCCTCTATCCCTCTCTCTCTCTACCTCTATCCCTCTCTCTGTCTCTACCTCTATCCCTCTCTCTGTCTCTACCTCTATCCCTCTCTCTGTCTCTACCTCTATCCCTCTCTCTGTCTCTCCCTCTATCCCTTTCTCTGTCTCTGCCCTCTCTCTCGCTCTCTCTCCCTCGATCCCTCTCTCTCTCTACCTCTATCCCTCTCTCTGTCTCTCCCTCTATCCCTCTCTCTCTCTCCCTCTATGCCTCTATCTGTTTCTGCCCTCTATCCCTCTCTCTCCCTCTCTCTGTCGCTCCCTCTTTCTGTCTCACCCTCTATCCCTCTCTCTGTCTCACCCTCTATCCCTCTCTCTGTCTCACCCTCTATCCCTCTCTCTGTCTCTCCCTCTATCCCTCTCTCTGTCTCTGCCCTCTCTCTCGCTCTCTCTGTCTCTATCCCGCTCTCTCTGTCTCTATCCCGCTCTCTCTGTCTCTCCCTCTATCCCTCTCTCCCTCTCTATGTCTCTCCCTCTATCCCTCTCTCTAACTCTGCCCTCTCCCTCTTTCACCCACGTTATTGGTTTCTATTTGAAAAGGATGTATATAGCTATATTGGTCTGGTGTATTCATGTTTTAGAGTGAGATTATATACTGAACAGCTTTCATAAAATTCAGCCCACAAGTATATTGTATTTGATCATCTTGGGACAGTATCTCTGATAGATCAGAATTGCTTTGTGTTCCTTCCAACCCAGGCAGTTTTTGTCATTTATTTTCTTTCATTGAACATTTTCTTTCATAGAGAATGTTGTAATAACTGAAAATGCTAAATATATAGAAGTATAAAAAGATAGAATATTTACTGAACAATTGTTTTCAGTGAGGTTTTAATGTCCCATATCCCCTCCCTTCCCCTGGTGGCGGTGGGCCTCCCTGTGCTTACAGACAAACATCCTGAAGTCATGGAAACCTTTCTGAATGTATAGCTTAGAATATGGAGCTGTTTTTCCTGGCTCCAGACCTTTGTTTCTAAAATATGGCGTTCTGGTCTCTCTCTCTCGTTCTCTGTTCTGTTTAGGCTGTATTAGATTAACATTCCCGTGCTGTGATGAGTAATAACACGTGTTTGGCACCAGTCTGCTTGGCCAAGGCCTGAGGTGTTGTGCGTTATGTCAGCCATAGGAGTGGGAAGGGGCATTCGAGGCACTTTATCATGGCCAGTGTTAGTGGAGCTGGAGACCAAAGCTAAGCTACAACCTCTCTATTCTCACTTTTGGGAGTCTGTTTTAAAGATTGAAAGTTTCATATCCCTCTTGGTATAACACAATAATGTTGATGTGTTATTATTTTATGATCTCAGTGAGTCACTAAACATGTAGGCGACATGCTGCTTGTTAACTCCTCTGGGATATGTGGGACGGTAGCGTCCCACTTGGCCAAAAGCCAGAAAAAATGTAGCGCGCCAAATTCAAATATATTACTATAAAAATCAATCTTTCATGAAATCACACATGAAAGACACCAAATTAAAGCTACACATGTTGTGAATCCAGCCAACATGTCTGATTTCAAAAAGGATTTACGGGGAAAGCACACCAAACAATTATGTTAGCTCAGTACATAGCCACAGAAAAACACAGCCATTTTCCCAGCAAAAGATAGTAGTCACAAAAAGCAGAAATAGAGATAAAATTAATCACTAACCTTTGATCTTCATCAGACGACACTCATAGGACATCATGTTACACAATACATTTATGTTTTGTTCGATAATGTGCATATTTATATCCACAAATCTCGGTTTACATTGGCGCCATGTTCAGAAATGCCTCCAAAATATCCGGAGAAATTGCAGAGAGCCACGTCAAATAACAGAAATACTCATCATAAACTTTGATGAAAGATACATGTTTTACATATAATTAAAGATACACTTGTTCTTAATGCAACCGCTGTGTCAGATTTCAAAAAAACTTTACGTAAAAAGCACACCATGCAATAATCTGAGACGGCGCTCAGATAAAAACAAAATTTCTCCGCCATGTTGGAGTCAACAGAAATACGAAATTACATCATAAATATTCACTTTGATCATCTTCATCAGAATGCACTCCCAAGAATCCTAGTTCCACAATAAATCGTTGTTTTGTTTGATAATGTCCATTACTTATGTCTAAGTAGCTACTTTTGCTAGCATGTTTAGTGCACATGTCCAAACGCTCGCGCAGATGCAGGCAAACTCAGACGAAAACTTCAAAAAGTTATATAACAGGTCGAATAAACTGGTCAAACTAAGTAGAGAATCAATCTTCAGGATGTTGTTATCATATATATCCAATAACGTTCCAACCGGAGCATTCCTTCATGTCTGTAGAAGTTATGGAACGCAAGGCGATATCATGAGGAACGCGCGTGACCAGGAACTGGCATTCTGCCAGACCAATGACTGAAACACCTCCCATCCGGCCCCACATCACACTAGAGGCTTCATTCCACGTTCTACAGACTGTTGACATCTAGTGGAAGGTGTAGGAAGTGCAAACAGATCCATATCTTACAGGGAATTTAATCAGCGATGAGTTGAACATTGACCAGTCTCAGAATTCTCACTTCCTGTTTGGATTTTTTCTCAGGTTTTTGCCTGCCATATGAGTTCTGTTATACTCACAGACATCATTCAAACAGTTTTAGAAACTTCAGAGTGTTTTATATCCAATAATAATATGCATATATTAGCATCTGGGACAGAGTAGGAGGCAGTTCACTATGGGCACGCAATTCATCCAAAAGTGAAAATGCTGCCCCCTATCATAAAGAAGTTACATTTATTTGCCTATTTGTGTACGAACCACCCTGGTTTGGTCTAAGTTACCATGAAATGTAGACGACGTGCATTGCTGCTCATACCAGGAAATGAATGCCGTGCTCCAGTGTGGTGTGTTAACCTCGCTGTGCCTCTGTTTTGACAGCTCAATCTCATCTTCCTGGTGGTGACCATGTACAAGATGGTGAAGCACTCCACTTCTATGAAACCCGACTCGACCCGGCTGGGCGGTATCAGGTGAGAGGGGGTTCTGAGGTCACTCTGGAGATGATGTGAAGGCTGATACTACTAGTTTTGTGTCAGCTCAGTTTTAAGTGAGAAACCAATGTGTTGCGTGCTGTCCTGTTCCCAGCCATGGCCTTGCTTGTGTGATATTGAATGGTTTATTTGGTGTATTTGACCTTAGAATTACATCTCAATAACCCATAACTGGAGTGGACAAATATTTTCCTTTCAGATTGTATTTCTATCCTCAGGTGTTATTTTTTGGGGGCTAGTGTTTATGAGGGCAGTGTTTGCGCTATGCGGGGGTTACATTGCCTCTTTCATTTCTTCATAACTGCATCCCTGAACTCTTGTATCAGTTGCTCCTGTGGTCGTTTACAGGTTCCCCTGGAACACTGGCTTAAACATGTGGCTCTTAGATTAATGGGTGGGGTGGAGGAACTGAACTGGAGTTGTACCCACATCTTTATTCAAACAGCCTGTCATTCCAGGGAATTGGATAAAAGAAGAGTCTAAGCTTTTAAAAGCAGAGAAATCGTTGAATTGACCTCTATCAAGCTGTCCTGGTTAAGAATGTAGTTTAAAGAGGGTCTGCTTTCAAAGATAGCAGGCTCATTCAAACAAATCATTCAAAGGATGCAAAACTCATTAAACTGTCATTAATTGGAGTCCACCTCTAATCGACCAATTATTTACTCCTGCAAAGTTAGATTTGTAACTTTCCACTTTGAAATAATAAGTCATTTGAGTTTTGAAAAGCATAAAGAGCCAGCATACCCACGCCCAAAATACCATCAAATAATGAACAATGTACACAGTGACACAAAAGCGCAACTAATCTGTAGCATCTCTCTCTATTTCGGGTTTGTATTGTCTTTTGTCTCTCTGAAAGTCAAAGACGTGGTGTCTGGTTTTCACTAGTTTCCTTTTCTCTCTTTTTCTCTCTCCCATGGTAGCTCAGTCCTTTTCTGCTGTGTATCGATGGCTCCCTTTGCCAGCCGTCGCCATTGGAACTTACCGTTGGCTATCTGATTCTCTTTGGGCTTTCCTGGAACCTCATGTGAGAAACATGCTGTGTTTGCTGTTTCTGTTTAGCCAACCAACCCTGAGAAGAAACAGGGAAACATAGTTAGACTGTGTCAGAGGACCTCGGTTCATTCCAAATCTACGTATCAGCATTTATGGGTTGTACTCTATGTACACTGAACAAAAATATGAACGCAACATGTAAAGTGTTGGTTTCATGAGCTGAAATAAAAGATCCCCGAATTGTTCCATACGCACAAAAAGCTTATTTCTCTAAAATGTTGTGCACAAATTTGTTTACATCCCTGATAGTGAGCATTTCTCCTTTGCCAAGATAATCCATCCACCTGACAGGTGTGGCATATCAAGAAGATGATTAAACAGCATGATCATTAAACAGGTGCACCTTGTGCTGGGGACAATAAAAGCCAACTCGAAAATGTGCCGTTTTGTCACACAACACAACGCCAGAGATGTCTCAAGTTTTGAGGAAGTGTGCAATTGGCATGCTGACTGCAGGAATATCCACCAGAGCTGTTGCCAGAGAATTGAATGTTAATTTCTCTACCAGAAGCCGCCTCCAACATCGTTTTAGAGAATTGGGCAGTACATCCGCCCGGCCTCACAACCGCAGACCACTTGTATATAGCGACGTGTGGGCGAGCGGTTTGCTGATGTCAATGTTGTGAACAGAGTGCCCCATGGTGGAGTTATGGTATGGGCAGGTATAAGCTACAGACAAGGAACACAATTGCATTTTATCGATGGCAATTTGAATGCACAGAGATACCGTGACAAGATCCTGAGGCCCATTGTGGTGTCAATCATCAGCCGCCATCACATCATGTTTCAGCATGATAATGCATGGCCCGATGTCACAAGGATCTGTACACAATTCCTGGAAGCTGAAAATGTCCCAGTTCTTCCATGGCCTGCATACTCACCAGACATGTCACATATTGAGCATGTTTGGGATACTCTGGATCGACGTGTACAACAGCCTGTTCCAGTTCCCACCAATATACAGCAACTTCACACAGCCATTGAAGAGGAGTGGGACAACATTCCACAGGCCAAAATCAACAACCTGAAGAACTCTATGCGAAGGAGATGTGTCGCGCTGCATAAAGCAAATAGTGGTCGGTTTTCTGATCCACGCCCCTACTTAAAGATTTTTTTTTTTAAATCTGTGACCAACAGATGCATATCTGTATTCCCATTCATGTGAAATCAATAGATTAGGGCCTAATTTATTTATTTAAATTGACTGATTTCCTTATGTGAACTGTAACTCAGTAAAATGTTTGAAATTGTTGCATGTTGCGTTTATATTTTTGTTCAGTGTATAAACATGTCCAGAAGGAGGAATACTAACACGGCCTCCTTCTCTCCCCACAGAACAAATCCTTAGGAACCGAACAGAGAGCAACTTCAAATGAATGAAAGATGAAATCAAGGCAGTTGCTTCAGTTATTATTAATGATTGTGATCAATATTGTTTGTGTGTTTCAGATCCTGGGTGCTTGGAGCTTTCGCCCTGCTCTTTCTCCTGGGCCTGACCTGGTCCTTTGGTCTGTTCTTCCTCAACGAGTCCTCCGTTGTCATGGCGTACCTCTTCACCATCTTCAACACTCTGCAAGGGATGTTCATCTTGATCTTCCACTGCCTCCTCCAGAAGAAGGTAAGGATTTAATACATATGGCCTATATAAAGATAATGCTGCAGACTCTAATAAGCACTGCATTTTGTACGTCAAAGTTTGAATATAAGACAAGCTTTCCTTACCAGACGTGGGAAATAACCTTTTTAATGACTAGTTTCCCAAAGAAATAAGATAACTGAATGTATCTATGTGTACTTAAGTCCAAGGCAAAATATATGCTTTTCATTTCAATGTCTGCTGTCTCTTGACATTTAAGACTATCTCTGATATTAGCAACGCTTCTATGTCATATTTGCCCCCCTGAAAAATCCCCCTCTGTATGAGATTTGAATGTGTCATCATGGCGGACGCGATAGGCCTATCTCCAGAGACACGCCATTTCAACTGCTGCTGTCGGCTTGGTGGCATTTGATAAAGATATGGATTTTGTGGCTTTGTAGGAAAGCTTTCCTCTCTCTATCTCTCTCTGGAGTAGACTGTCACTGTTGTGGTGTCTCTGAGCTCACTGTGTCTCTGTCGCTCTGCCCTGATCTTGTGCCCGCTGCAGGTCCGTAAAGAGTACAGCAAATGCTTCCGTCATGCCCAGTGCTGCGGAGGTCTGCCTTCTGAAGGGTCCCATAGCTCGGCCAAGACAGCCACATCTCGATCCACCGCACGCTACTCCTCCGCCACACAGGTACAGTACATACTAGGTACGGTACAGCAGCGGGAAGTTGGATTATATATACCTTTTTTTCTATCCTTTCTTTCTATGGAGAGGGAAACGAGGTTTCTTTTTCTAGTCTTTCTCCTGTTGCATGCTAGCACGCCAAGGACCAGCATGAACACTTGAATATACCTTCTCTCAACCCTTTTTCATTGAGAGCAGTACTGTAGTACACTTCAGTAACTGTATTTGCCCAGAGAGAAATTGTTTTGCGGCATAGGAGGGAAAGGCCAGTTGTGGTCTTTCTCTCCTGTTGCATGCTAACACATAGAGGGAAGAGTCACTATTGAGTTAAAGGTGGTCGTTCTGATCCTCTTGTGTGAAATTGCCTTCTCTCTTTCCACTGAGGGTGAAAGGGAGAGCCTACGCCTTGTTCTCCTGCTGCATGCTAGCATGTAGAGGGAACAGGGAAGGATACCAGCGTTGAATATTGAAGTTGCGTCCGAAATGGCACCCTATTCCCTATTTTGTGTACTACTTTTGACCAGAGTTCTATGGGCCCTGGTCAAAAGTAGTGTACTATATAGGGAATAGGGTGTCATTTGGCATGCATCCATTTTGTTTTGGAGGTAGTTCTTGTAATCCATTGTGTTTGCTTGCTGCCTTCACAGAGCATTTTTCTTGTGGTCTTTTTCTGTTGCATGATAGCATGTAAAGGGAAGTGACATCAGTGTTTAAGGTTATTCTAATATGTGTGTTGTTGTTTACCTTCGACAGAGTCGTATCAGGAGGATGTGGAACGACACAGTGAGGAAGCAGTCAGAATCCTCCTTCATCTCCGGAGACATCAACAGCACCTCCACCCTCAACCACCAGGGTAAGACTATGGCCCCTTTGTCTCTATCTACACATGTTATGTTCTCTCTGTTATGGGCCCTTGAATAGACAACAAGTGCCTGAATAAATATGGCAGATGCAGATTTTATTTTTATCTATTTAACCTTTTATTTAACAAGTCAATGATGATGCTCTTCATTCAAGGAGGCAGCTTTTTGGTAAAATGATAAATGTTTACTCAATATTGCTAGTGTCTGTCCTTATTACAAAAAACCATAAACAACAAATAAAATACATGTTATTCAGCAGCAAGTTAACAAATACACGCTAAACAAATGTTTTACGACGACTCAAAGTTCACGTCAATGTGTCTTTTGGTGGTCGATCTGCACAGCTGCTACTTGTTGGATGAGAGAAGTGTTACATAGCTACTTAGTCTGGCTTCAAGTGGTAGTGATGAGAAGCTGGTGTCGTGTGTGTGTTCAACTCTGGGCGACCCTGACTGGCTGGCTACAGGGGCTTTGCTGGCTGTGCACTGACTCATCCTCACCCTGGCCTGGTCTCCTGATGATTTTCAGCCATGAGACGGAGAGCGAGAGAGAGAGAGAGAGAGCAAGAGAGAGAGAGAGAGCAAGAGAGAGAGAGAGAGCAAGAGAGAGAGAGAGAGCAAGAGAGAGAGAGAGAGCGCGAGAGAGAGAGCGCGAGAGAGAGAGAGCGCGAGAGAGAGAGAGAGCGCGAGAGAGAGAGAGAGAGCGAGAGAGAGAGAGCGCGAGAGAGAGAGAGAGAGAGCGCGCGAGAGAGCGCGAGAGAGAGAGCGAGAGAGAGACAGACAGAGACTTGAGAGAGAAAGACAAACAGACAGAGGGGGGAGATGGAGAGAGACTGACAGAGAATAAGAAGGAGGAGAGGTAGAGAGAGAGGGGAAAGAGAGACAGAGGACAGAGGAAGAGAGTGAGGGAGAGGTCACAGAGATTTAACATGATACAGCTCAGACTTGCACTGTAAAATAGATTTTAACTTCTATCCCCATTATCAGTGTCAGCATTCAGCTCTCTTAATCACCACTGATAAGAAATGAGATATTGTTTTCAATGACTGGATATTGCTATTATACATTATACTTATAGATGCATTATGTACACTTCCATTATGAGGGAGCACAGTGATGTCAATAGATACCGGTGTGTAGTCCCCACATTATCAGTTTGATTGTATAGTCTATACAGTCCACTGACTCTAGACTGTAAAGTGGCTGCTTACAATGACTTGTTTTATATGACTACTGTAATCATACCGGAAGAGATGGAGACCCGCACACTGTGAAAAACAAAACAAAGAAGGAATAATCCAAAACTGAGGCTTGAATGCAAAATATATATGTTTATAAAAACAGAAAATAATCTATTCCAGTATACTTCTTTTGATTCCTAGGCACCTGGAACAGACACTATTCAGTAGTAAAGATATTCAAAGAGTGCAGATGGCCTCTTATCATTACTGTAATCATACTGAATATTTTGACTCCCACTTTAGAATGTAGTCCCTACAGTAGTATTTATTTATTAGTCAAATATTTGTTTAACAGAGAAAGTACTTGACAATGTTGTTAGTACATGTTTGCTTGGTACTTTCTGGTGGTACAGAATGTGGCTTTGTTTATAGCGACTCACTTGTTGCGGACAATATTGCTTGCTGTTCTGTGAAATGAAATCTGGAGAATACGATGTGTAGACATGATTTAAACATCAACTACCCAGCCTGTTGTATTTACTGAAGAAGCACACTGCTGCAAACCTATACTGATGGTACTTTTTCCTCTGGCCTCTTTCTCTTCATCTTCTCTTCCCTTATTTACTCTCCTGCCTTGTCTTTTTAATATAATAAAATATAATCAGATACTAGTGTTTCTACTCCCTCACTCGCATCCTCTCTCCCGCTCTCACTCTGTCTCCCGCTCTCACTCTGTCTCTCACTCTCACTCTGTCTCTCACTCTCACTCTGTCTCTCACTCTCACTCTGTCTCTCACTCTCACTCTGTCTCCCTCTGTCACTCACTGTCTCCCTCTGTCACTCACTGTCTCCCTCTGTCACTCACTGTCTCCCTCTGTCACTCACTGTCTCCCTCTGTCACTCACTGTCTCCCTCTGTCACTCACTGTCTCCCTCTGTCTCCCTCTGTCACTCACTGTCTCCCTCTGTCACTCACTGTCTCCCTCTGTCACTCACTGTCTCCCTCTGTCACTCACTGTCTCCCTCTGTCACTCACTGTCTCCCTCTGTCACTCTCTCTCTCTCTCTCTCTCACTGTCTCCCTCTCTCACTCTGTTTCTCTTTCTCTCCTGCCGTTCTTACAGGGTTGACTGACAACTACCTCTTAACATACCCTCTCTCCCCTTTTCTCCTCTCTTTCTCACTATCCTGCCTTGTCTTTCTTTCCTCCCTCCCTCACTCTTTCCTTCCTTCTTACAGGAATGACTGGCAACTACCTCCTAACTAACCCTCTGCTCCGAGCCCACGACCCTAACAACCCCTATAACAACCTGCTGGCTGAGACGGTGGTGTGCAACGCCCCCTCCCCTCCGGCATTTCACCCACCAGGTGCATGGTGACCTCTAACCTTTCTCCCTATGTTGATCTGTCTTCCTCTGTGTCTGGAATGGAACCATATTCCCTATGTGTTGTGTTACCTTGATAAGTTTGACTCTAGTCAAAATGAGTGCACTATATAGGGAATAGGGTGCCTTGTGGACACACTTTGTTTTGTTTTAGTGTGTGTTTGAAACGAATTGTAATAGCAGTTGTTTGTGGGGTTGTGGCCCCTACACAGCATGTGTTGAGAAGTCTTGCTGTCGATTGTAGGGTTGCCCTTTCTCTCCTCTCTCCTCTCATTACCACGGATCTTTATTTCATTGTTATCTAGTATACAAGCTGTGCTTTGTAACACCCAACCAGAGGCGGTTGAGAAAGGTCAGTGCTATCTTATCAAGACTACTCCAACAGTCATTTATTCCGTTTATATATTATATCTTATTATTTACCATTCTCCTCCTACACCTGTTGATGCTACATTTACAGCAGGTTCAATGGCATTATAAAAAAAAAAGTCTTGACTACAAACCCGGATCCCAGTTTGATTTTAATTTTGTCAGTGTCTCTGTAGCGTGAACCAGATACGCTCTCTAATCAGACTAAAGGAGGAAGCCGAATAGAGGAATAAAAAACACAGGAGTACAAGACGCAGTGCAGGCAGAATTATACCCCTCAGATATGCAGAGGCATTTGATGATGAAAGAGGAGAGGATGGAAGGAAAGGAAGCAGCGCCAGGATGAATGTGTGGAGGGAGGGAAGGGGGGGAGAAGGGAAGAGAAGGATACAGGAGAACATACAGAAACTGTAGTTGTTCGCTCGGATTTGGCAGGTCTCCAATTTCGCTCGCTTCACACTGAGAACACTTAAGGCAAATCATCTGCCTTTTTTTCTGGAGGTTGGAAAGAGTTCGGAACCTAACATGAACAGATTGTCACAGAAATCAGACATTTCATGATATCGCTGCTATTTCATTACAATCAATATACCAATGACCATTATCAAAACACCACAAATGTATCTAGAATCTACAAATACCCCCACGCCACGTACAAGCAAACAATGCTTTTGAGACATTAAAATGCAGAGTCATCATAGGTAATTACAGTATAAGATAACTTATTCTAGTTGAGCGGTAGTAATAAATGAACAGTGACGGAGTCTAATTAACAGGTTATTGTATGCGTCAGTGTGATCATCCCATGACCTGCCAAAGCACATCATCAGCCAGTCCTCTCTACAGGCAGATGAATCATGGAAATACATGAAAGACACAGACAATCATAAGGGAAATAGTCCACATACCTGCATCCTCAAACACTACAGATACTATCATTAATGACTCACAGTTAAAGAAAATGAAAGCACTCAAACATTATTAATGACTAACAGTTGAAAGACATGAAACACTTAGGAATTTACCTAAATAGATTTTGACTGGTTTGGGTGTAACTTCCTAACATACAGATGTCAAGTAGTGTTATATGTGGTGATGGGGGGGAAATGTATTATGATATTATTTTTGACGATATCGCAGTATTATTTTTGTGCTACTTGGCTGTACCTGCAGCAGAACTGATCAGAACGTGTTTTCTCATGGCTCTCTCTTGTCCCTCTGCAGCAGACATATGGGGAGGAATATGTTTGGAATATCGATTCGCAATGAAATCGCAGTATGAAATTGCAATACATATAGAATCGCAATATATATCGTATCGTAAGTATCGTGATAATATCGTAACGTGAAGTCCCTGGCCTAGGTATATAATGATGAATCACCCAGCGATCGGTAAGCTGCTCTGACAGCTGACGCTTAAAGTTAGAGAGGGAGATATAAGTCTCCAACTTCAGTGATTTTTGCTATTCGTTCCAGTCATTGGCAGCAGGGAACTGGAAGGAAAGGCGGCCAAAGTAGGTGTTGGCTTTGGGGATGACCAGTGAAATATACCTGCTGGAGCTCGTGCTACGGGTGGGTGTTGCTATGGTGACCAGTGAGCTGAGATAAGGCGGAGCTTTACCTAGCAAAGACTTATAGATGACCTGGAGCCAGTGGGTTTGGCGACGAATATGTAGCGAGGGCCAGCCAACGAGAGCATACAGGTCGCAGTGGTGGGTAGTATATGGGGCTTTGGTGACAAAACGGATGGCACTGTGATAGACTGCATCCAATTTGCTGAGTAGAGTGTTGGAGCCTTTTTTGAAAATTACATTGCTGAAGTCAAGGATCGGTAGGATAGTCAGTTTTACAAGGGTATGTTTGGCAGCATGAGTGAAGGATGCTTTGTTGCGAAATAGGAAGCCGATTCTAGATTTAATTTTGGATTGGAGATGCTTAATATGAGTCTGGAAGGAGAGTTTAGTCTAGCCAGACACCTAGGTTTTTATAGTTGTCCACATATTCTAGGTCAGAACCGTCCAGAGTAGTGATGCTAGGCGGGCGGCAATCGGTTGAAGAGCATGCATTTAGTTTTACTAGCATTTAAGAACAGTTGGAGGCCACAGAAGGAGTGTTGTATGGCATTGAAGCTTGTCTGGAGGTTAGATAACACAGTGTCCAAAGAAGGGCCAGAGGTATACAGAATGGTGTCGTCTGCGTAGGGGTGGATCAAAGAATCACCAGCAGCAAGAGCGACATCATTGATATATACAGAGAAAAGAGTCGGCCCGAGAATTGAACCCTGTGGCACCCCCATAGACTGCCAGAGGTCCGGACAACAGGCCCTCCGATTTGACACACTGAACTCTATCTGAGAAGTAGTTAGTGAACCAGGCGAGGCAGTCATTAGAGAAACCAAGGCTGTTAAGTCTGCCGATAAGAATGCGGTGATTGACCGAGTCGAAAGACTTGGCCAGGTCGATGAAGACGGCTGCACAGTACTGTCTTTTATTGATGGCTGTTATGATATCGTTTAGGACCTTGAGCGTTTCTGAGGTGCACCTGTGACCAGCTCGGAAACCGGATTGCATAGCGAAGAAGGTACGGTGGGATTCGAAATGGTCGGTGATCTGTTTGTTAACTTGGCTTTCGAAGACCTTAGAAAGGCAGGGTAGGATAGATATAGGTCTGTAACAGTTTGGGTCTAGAGTGTCTCCCCCTTTGAAGAGGGGGATGACCGCAGCGGTTTTCCAATCTTTAGGAATCTCAGACGATACGAAAGAGAGGTTGAACAGGCTAGTAATAGGGGTTGCAACAATAGCGGCAGATAATTTTAGGAAGAGAGGGTCCAGATTGTCTAGCCCGGCTGATTTGTAGAGGTCCAGATTTTGCAGCTCTATCAGAACATCAGCTGTCTGGATTTGGGTGAAGGTTTTTCTGCTCTTTTGCACACCAGCATTTCTACCAGCATTTCTACTTGCACATCCTCATCTGCACATCTATCACGCCAGTGTTAATTGCTACATTGTAATTACTTTGCCACTATGGCCTATTTATTGCCTTACCTCCTTACTTCATTTGCACACACAGTATACAGATATTTCTATTGTGTTATTGACTGTACGTTTGTTTATTCCATGTGTAACTCTGTGTTGTTTTTGTCGCACTGCTTTGCTTTATCTTGGCCAGGTCGCAGTTGTAAATGAGAACTTGTTCTCAACTGGTCTACCTGGTTAAATAAAGGTGAAATAAAAAAGTGTCAAGTATTGAAGAGGCTCAAGTTGAAAATGTTAGCTTATTTCTATTGTCTTCTGCTGTAGTCGTTATAGATGATCCTCCCCATCCTGAAGGATCAACATGGCTTCTTTGAAGTGTATTAATACAAAGGTAATACAGTGCAGATGTTAATTTGATGCAGTAACGGTAAAGAGAACGTCTTGGGCGAATCTCCGTTGGAATCTTTCCCAGAATGCAGATGTCTGGCTCTGGCGGTGTCCAGTTAAATTCTGTTCACATCACTTACCCCCCTCCCTGTAGACAATATCTGTCTGCGTTAAAATGACTGCCCATGCATAAACAAATGCAAATCCTGCAGTGGGGCTGTTTTCACGCTATTTCTGTCTTTTTTTCTAAACCCCTTTCTTTGCCCTCACACTCCTCCCCCATCCCTCCCTCCCTGTTCCCTCCTTTCACTCTTTAAAAAAATCTTTGATGTCTGTTTTTACACTCTTTTCTCCCTACCAAAGAGAGAAAGAGACGGTCCTTATCTCCACGGCAGTGTGTGTCACAGCCCAGCTCCAATTTTATTTCTCCATCTCACAGTCAGGTCTATTCAGACTCATTTAACTGAAATCTAAAACTTCAATCTCCCCCCTTTCGCGGAGCTTGAAGCGAGGCAGTCACTAACTGCCAAAATACGGCTCTTTTTTTCATCCTCTTCCCTTACTCATTTAGACTGATCCTCCTATTCCCCATCTTCTTCATCTTCTGCCGACATTCTTCTAGCCAATCTTTGAGCTTCACAAGAGGTTATCAATGTGATCTATTGTGTACAAAGTATTTCCTTCCCATCTGGGAGAAGTAGATAGATAGAAACCTGTTAAATCAAATCATCCCTCAATCACATTCTAAGCAGAGAGAGAGAGTAATGATATGATAGTGTACTTGCCATGTTAGACTGTAAGAGGCTGTGATTGCTTGCTGCTGAAACCCCTCCACCTGCCAAGTCCTGGATTCAGTTGTTCTCAGGATTATTTCTCTAGAGCTTTCTCAAATGTTTTTTTTTAAAAATCAGATGAATCTGTAAATACGAGTTAAAACGTTAACTTTTTAAGGGGACCCAAATCTGAGCGGGGCCGACTGAATCCAGGCCTCCTTCCTCTTTTGTCTTATTTCAGTGATTTTCCTGTTTTTTATGCCGCAATAAAAAGCATATGTTTTACTTTTTGTTTTGTTGCATATCAGCAGTTCTTAGGCCAGATAGCCTGAGCAGACACACTTGATGTGAGTGGTGGCAAAGTGAGTCATTGCACCGTGCCTGTGTCGTGTGTGTGTGTGTGGGGGGGGGGGGGGGGGGCTGTGCTTGTGTGGCCCCAGTGGGTGAACAAGGTGGCCCTGCGTCTGTGTTCCACATTACTCCTTCTTTCTTTTTTCTTTTTTTAAAGACTGGAATGAATGTTTTATTCATTGTCTCTTTTCTACCTCCACCTCCCCCACAGTATTTTTTTCTCACATAACCTGTGCTATGATATGTTGATCTTGCTATGTTGTTGCAACCTGGCTAGCTACATTATCAGTGTGTTGTTGCTACCTGGCTAGCTACATTATCAGTGTGTTGTTGCTGGATGTGTAATGTTTCTTTTTTTTCCTTTCTCATTTGTTGAATATTGTTCAGGATAACTTCAGTATTGGCTATGATAATGTCAGACATGATGATGCAAAATGGAAACAGACATGATAGAAAATTATTTCAAATTTGAACCTCTTGAACTGTATATTATGTATAAATATGAACATTTAAACATAAAAATCGAGTTAGCAACTACTGCAAACACTTAACAGTGAAGTGTCCTGAGCAGTATCAAACTGTATTGTATTGATTTGTAATTCAATATTGATTTATTAACAGCCAGTGGTATCTAATCCAGGTGTCGTACCTCTCGTTGCAGGGCAGCACTCTCTGACCCACAGCAGGGACATCAGTGCCATGGACACCCTCCCCCTCAACGGAAACTTTAACAACTGCTACTCCCTGCGTGACCATGACGATGACTATGAGGACGTTGTGGGTGGGGGTGTGGTCGGGGGTGTGGTCTGCGGCCCAGGGGACCTGGGGGGCCTCAGCCTGGACGACGCTGCCTTCGAGAAGATGATCATCTCTGAGCTGGTTCACAACAACCTGAGGCCCCGCGGGCCCCCTAAGGGCCACAACCCCCACCGTGATAGCAGGGAGAGGGACAGGAACCGGGCCCCTCCCCAGACCAGGGTGACTGGGGACAGGGATAGGGATTGTGGGGGTGGAAGCGGCAGCGAGGATGATGCCATAGTGGCGGACCATGCTGAGGCTTCGTCCCCCCAGAGAGGTAGTATTGTCGGGGTAATTGGAGGAGGTCACCCTACCCTGGAGTTGCTGCTGCACCCCCACCACAAGGAGGCGTTAGAGGCCCCCCTCCTGCCCCAGAGGACTCACTCCCTGCTCTACAGCGCCCACAAGGCCCCCAGGAGGGCTGTTGAGGGGCCTGGGGGCCACGGCTCAAAGACAGTGGGGGCAATGGAGGACGGGGACTCCCAGTCACCCAACAATAACAGGGACTCCCTGTACACCAGCATGCCCAACCTGAGAGACTCCCCCTCGGCCTCACCCTACCCCCCCGATGAAGCCGATGACCTGTCCTCTTCCCCCAGGAGTGAGGGGGAGGACCTGTACCATAAGAGCATGCCTGAGCTGGTCGATGGGCCCCAGCCCCTGTCTTACTACCACATACACCGGGGCACCAGCGATGGGTGCATTGTGCCCCCCAGCGCTGAGGACTGTGAACCTGAGGGAGAGGGCCCCCAGGATGGACAGATGCAGCTCATTACCAGCCTCTGAGCAGGTGGATGGAGGAAGGAGAGGAAGCATCTCTCTGATGTTTTTGCACAGGTTTGAACATATGTATGTGTGTGGGCTTTGGTTGATGTCAAGACTATTGCCAGCCCTCACCGGTCCTCCTCCTGGTCCTCCTCTGCACTCCCAATGACCCATCAGAGCAGGAAGTGAAATGTTTGTGGGTGGTAGGCAGGAGATGGATGTCTTATTCACACATACACTCGGTCACATACAAATGTCCTTTGGACTTGACCTGCTCTGCTCTGCTGTGGGACTACAGAGAAGGAAATGCACAGACCACTCAATGTGTCAGAGAGTAGTCTGTCTGGCGCTGTCCCTGTCCAGCTTGCATTTGTATTATATTGAAGAAGAAAAAAAATATGGTTTCAAACTCCAGGTTTAGAACTTTAGGAACACTGGTGAAGTTTTCCTGGAGGGGTTTCCAGAATAAGGATCTGTTGAGTCATTCCACTCCAGAACCTAGAGTCATTTCACTCCACATTGAGGAATGTCAAATGAAGAACCACTAATTCAGACTCAGGCATTATATTTTCTCTATTGCACATTTAACTGTTGTCAGAGTAACAGCTAAATAAAATATATTTTGCTGTACCACAGTGTAAAAAAAAAAAAGAAGAATACAAATGTTGTGGCAACCAATTATACAACCTTTCAATGTTGAGGAGATTGTCCTCAAAACAGGTTGCTCAAACGGTGCAAATGTCTTTTTTCCTCTCACTTGACACGTTGTAGTATGTTTGAACATAAAATATATATACTTTTTTGAAAATCTCATAAGAAACAATACTCACATCTCCACTTGTGAAGTGCTTTTTGCTTTCATGAATTAAGAGTTTTGGCAGTAATATTTGTTGTTAACACCATGCCATGCACAGATTTGGAGTGAATTGGATCATTGTGTAATTTATTTTACTTGAAAGAAAATAAAAACATTTGTGTCAATGCGATATTTCAAGCATATTACGAGCATATTTCTGCCTTTGACATTAATTTATTAACAGAATTATTGAAAATCTTAAAAATAAAAAAGGTTGGGTAGTGTGACTTTCAGCACGGTTTAGATTAAGTTCATTTATTTTGTAAGGGCCCATTGTCAGCTGATATAAAAATTCAACTCTTGTTTGATATCAAATAAATGTGAGATTTTTTCTTGTTTGCAATGGCTCACTGTTACTTTTCTTTCATGTCCAGATATGGAGCAAGATGAGAGCTAAGCTTCTGTTTAGACCTGTAGTCATGGAAAGAAATGGCAAAGGGAGAGTTATCTGATTGATCCTGCTCAATAACTTTCATTCAAATATTATTGCCTAGTAAGGTCTTCCAGCCCGTAGGTCCTGCTTCAAGCTGACCACCCAGCTGTTCTTAGTAGACAACGTACGTCTGCTCAGTTCTGCATTTAACTGTGACATACACTTCATTAGACCATGTGAGATGCCAATTCTCTGTCAGACGTTGGAGTGAGAGAGAGGAGCGGGGGCCGTGGCCAAGGCAGGGCAGAGGAGCAGAGCTGCTAAGTCCACCATGGCTCCCTGCCGCGGTGTTTGAATGTCAGCCTCTCCATTTACACAGAGCTATCCAGATCCAACAGGCCCCGGCCGGGAGACACTGAACCGGTCTGTTACATTATTTGGAAACTTGGCTTTGCGTTCACTTCAGATGTAATGAAAATCAGATTAAATGCAAAGCTGATGACCAGGGACCAGGACCATGCATACAGTACAAGCAGGCTTTCTCGGACTCGCAGTTAATTTGGAAAAGAGTGGACCTTTTCTTGTTGTCTTAAAAGGATACTTCAGGATTTCGCAAAAAACAACCCCTAAAGTCTTGGGAGAGAAGGGAGGCCCATATTTTTCATTCATCATTATTTTTGCCTGAGCTACGAAAACATTGATAGACAATTTTGACACAAAATTGACACCGTCACATCTTGTAGCCTGTCGTGTTGTTACTGGTGTTAGAAAGGGGGATTTGATTGTGTGCCACTGGTTTAACTGTTTACGATAAAGCTACCTCTTAAAGGAATACTTCAGGATTTTGGCAATGAAGCCCTTTATGTTCTTCCCCAGAGTCAGATGAACTCGTGGATACCATTTTTATTTCTCTGCGTGCAGTTTGAAGTTGCTTACTAGCGCAATTGGTAACTACCGTTAGAGCAATGACTGAAAGTCTATGGGTATCTGCTAACATGCTAGCAGATACCCATAGACGTCCAGTCATTGTGCTAATGCTAGCTAGTTGGCTTGCGAAACTGCCTCAAACTTCCTTCATACTATTTACAAAACCAGAAATGGTATCCATAAGTTCATCTGACTCTGGGGAAGTAGATAAAGGGCTTCATTGCCAAAATCCTGAAGTATCCCTTTAAGAGGTAGCTTTATCATAAACTGTTAAATCAGTGGCACACAATCAAATCCCCCTTTCTAACACCAGTAACAACACGACAGGCTACAAGATGTGACGGTGTCAAATTTGTGTCAGAATCCTCTATATGTGTTTGTAGCTCAGGCAAAAATAATGATGAATGAAAAATATGGGCCTCCCTTCTCTCCCAAGACTTTAGTTTTTTTGTTGTTGTTGCATGATGCATATATATTGGTTCATTATCGCTAAGTAATCTGTCTGTTATATTAGCTTTCTTGCCTTATCATCTTCAAGAGAAGTGCATTGTAATACCGTCCAATACACTGGGGATCATGTTCTTTCCCCATGATGAGTGGGAGGCGGGATGATCCTGTAATATACTCTGAGGAGGGGGAGGGGTTAGGGAGCAGCTCCATTCCCTATTGGAACACAGTCACATGCTATTGATAAAAGAACACGCACCCTCAATGTAACCATGCACCTTCCTAGCCATCAAGCTTTCCAACTGGGCATTACTTTGGGTTAGACTATGATACAGCATGTCAATGATGACACTATTCGTGTAGCAAATGAGAAGTTGTCGAAGTTTGGTAGAGATGAAAGAACTTGACTCATCAACCCATCTTTAATCTATAATGTAGCTGTGTCCACAGGGCCCGGTCGCAAATGAAGGCACAACAAGCCAGAGTCCGAGCAGACATTACAGTGTTTTCATTTGTTTCTGTTTGATTTTGCACCCACTGGTGATTTGGACATTATTTCATGTCCATCTTCCAAATACATCAAACAAGATGTTTCATTGAAACTCAGATCACAGACCCTGTATTCCAAAATGTGGTCTGATTTTACCATTTCACCCTGGTTTTACTGGGGGGACACACAGATAAAACGGTCATTAGAATGAAAAGGTGTTCTTGCGGACAAATGTTTATGTTAGTGGGGGATAGCAATCTTTAACCAAAGCGGGAACTATGCATAATTACATTAGTACATGCACAAAGCAGGAGTATTATATTTCCTCAGGGCCCCTGTAAATGCACAGCTTATATTCCTCTACATTTCACTCTGCAGCAGAAAGATAAAGAGCATCTGAATGTGGCTGTGCATCATTCCCACCCTGCCACCACACTGCCACGGCATTCTGCATCTGCTTGTGGCGTATTCTGCATTTATAAAACTTGCATATGTACTGGGGGTATTGGATTCGATTGGGGGTATTGGATTTGATTGGGGGTATTGGATTGTATTGGGGCTATTGGATTGTATTGGGGGTATTGGATTCGATTGGGGGTATTGGATTGTATTGGATTCGATTGGGGGTATTGGATTGTATTGGGGCTATTGGATTGTACTGGGGGTATTGGATTGTATTGGGGCTATTGGATTGTATTGCGGCTATTGGATTGTATTGGGGCTATTGGATTGTATTGGGGGTATTGGATTGTATTGGGGGTATTGGATTGGATTGGGGGTATTGGATTGGATTGGGGGTATTGGATTGGATTGGGGCTATTGGATTGTATTGGGGCTATTGGATTGTATTGGGGGTATTGGATTGGATTGGATTGGGGGTATTGGATTGGATTGGGGGTATTGGATTGGATTGGGGCTATTGTATTGTATTGGGGGTATTGGATTGTACTGGGGGTATTGGATTGTACTGGGGGTATTGGATTGTATTGGGGGTATTGGATTGGATTGGGGGTATTGGATTGTATTGGGGGTATTGGATTGTACTGGGGGTATTGGATTCGATTGGGGGTATTGGATTGGATTCGATTGGGGGTATTGGATTGTATTGGTGGTATTGGATTGTATTGGGGCTATTGGATTGTATTGGGGGTATTGGATTGGATTGGGGGTATTGGATTGGATTGGGGTATTGGATTGGATTGGGGCTATTGGATTGTATTGGGGGTATTGGATTGGATTGGTGGTATTGGATTGGATTGGGGCTATTGGATTGTATTGGGGGTATTGGATTGTATTGGGGGTATTGGATTGTATTGGGGGTATTGGATTGTATTGGGGGTATTGGATTGGATTGGGGCTATTGGATTGGATTGGGGGTATTGGATTGGATTGGGGGTATTGGATTGGATTGGGGGTATTGGATTGTATTGGGGCTATTGGATTGTATTGGGGGTATTGGATTGGATTGGGGCTATTGGATTGGATTGGGGCTATTGGATTGGATTGGATTGGTGGTATTGGGGCTATTGCATTATTATTTTTTATCTGATTGAACAAAAAAAATCCATGGTCTGGACAAAATCCAGCTCCCACGCTCTGTCCTACTGATTAAAGTAAACATCATTAAGTAATTATAACCTTATTGAATCATACCCATTCTGTTTCTATGCCCGGGAACCTAAGAACACTGTTGAGTTATGTGAATGTTATGTGTCTTGGTGTTATTTCATCCTCCGCTCATGCACAGCTTTTATGAAGTAGCTTTTGTTCATTGGAATTGTATATTGCTGCTTCAACAATACTGTGACCAAGGCTAGAGACCCTCTAATAGAGAGAAACATGTGAGACAGGGAGAAAGAGAGAGAGAGAAACAGAGAGAGAGAGAGAGAGAGAGACAGACAGACAGAGAGACAGAGAGACAGAGAGACAGGGAGAAAGATTCAGAGAGAGAAACATGAGACCGAGAGAGAGGGAGAGAGAGAGAAACTTGAGAGTGAGAGAAAGAGAGGGATACAGAGAGAGTGAGAGAGAAGGAGAGGGAGAGGGTAGACAGAACAGGATCTTAGACTTCTACACTGAAGCCTATTATAGGAGATTATGGCTGTTATGGTTTAGGACAAAGTACACAAGAGGCCTCATCAAATCCACATCTGAAAAGGCGTGATATCATTTTGAGTGAGTGTGTAACTGCCAAAATAATGGAAACATTTGAGTAAATGAGGAATGCTAGGTATATTGAAAGCAGGTGCTTCCACACAGGTGTGGTTCTTGAGTTAATTAAGCAATTAACATCCCATCATGCTTAGGGTCATGTATAAAAATGCTGAGCAGGCCATTATTTTGAGTAACGTGGTTATGCCTCCATAGGATGACAATTCCCCCATCCACAGGGCACGAGTGGTCACTGAACGCTTTGATGAGCATGAAAACGATGTAAATAATATGCCACGGCCGTCTGTTACCAGGTCTCAACCCAATTTAACTTTTATGGGAGATTCTGGAGCGATTCCTGAGACAGCATTTTCCACCACCATCAACAAAACACCAAATTATGGAATTTCTCATGGAGGAATGGTGTCGCATCCCTCCCATAGAGTTCCAGACACTTGTAGAATCTATGCCAAGGACCATTGAAGCTGTGTGTGTGTGTGTGTGTGTGTGTGTGTGTGTGTGTGTGTGTGTGTGTGTGTGTGTGTGTGTGTGTGTGTGTGTGTGTGTGTGTGTGTACATGTGCATAGGCCTATGTGTATGCGTGAGCCTGTTTGTCCATTGTGTCATCTGTCAAAAACCATCCCAGTTTGAGCACAATACAATTGGAAAACTGTCAGTTCTCATATGAAACACTTCCACTGACTTAGAAACAGGTCTACAGTTACCTGTCACACGCATTACTCTGTAAACCACTGCACTGGGGTTTTTGTTGGGCTCTCCCCTTGGTGTGTATGTGTGTGTGTGTGTGTGTGTGCGTGCGTGCGTGCGTGCGTGCGTGCGTGCGTGCGTGCGTGCGTGCGTGCGTGCGTGCGCCTGTGTGCGTGTGCCTGCGTGTTGGGCTTTTTCCATGCTGTGTGATAAAGGGAATGCATTCCCCCTGAGCCAAAGACGTGACAGCACATTACACCTATTAGACCAAAGCTAATACAGCAACACCAGCAGCCCTGCTACAGACAAGGTCAACTGTGAGATATTTGGTTTCTGAAATGTGAGAAATTGGCCAGGTATTTTATGCAAGTATACAGGTATTTTATGCAACTGTGAAAATTGAGAAAAATGTTTTTATTTTAGTTTGAAATGGAGAACGAAATATTTACAACATTTTTGTATTACTGCTATCATATTATCAAATGTTGTAAAAAATATAGTGAACTCCATTTTTGCAAACACTGGCAAAAATATGCTGCTTTCATACCTGAAAAATTGCAGATTATTTTTAAATTTGAAGACGTGGAGTGACATACTGTATATGAAAAATACATTTGAAGATAAAATATGACACATTTTATTCTCACGTCAAAACACCTGTTTTTAGTAAAAGACATCTCTGAAGATGTGGTTGTAAAACATATCACAGAGGAGTAAAATGTTATTTAATATACAAGGTAGGCATTTTTCAATTTCAGCTTATAGTACCTGCCATGTCCACCAAGTTTCATAGGTTTTAAATTTAAGCCAATTAAAATGGATTAGTTCATATTTATGATGCAGTAATTGTTTAAGGTTAGGATTGATTTTGAGGCAACTTGTGATTCTGTTGTATAGTATATTCTCTCTTTTTGTATCAAATAGTCTTAGATTTTATGGCCTGTATGGCTCCATTTCTGAATATAAGCTGACATGAATTTTACCAACCTGACTGAATTTTTCAGGGTTTGCATTCCTAGGGAAATGAGTGGATCAGAAGAGGAATCTCACAATAATGTCTGGCTTTGTAGCTGTAAAAGTTTATCAAAACAAACATGATCCCTCATGTTACGGAGCTCAGAAATAAAGTGTTGTGTGTGTGTGTGTGTGTGTGTGTGTGTGTGTGTGTGTGTGTGTGTGTGTGTGTGGCCATTCCACACACCTGGTTCCGCTTGTTTCCATTAATTTAATAAGCATATCAAAAGGCGCACATTCATTCTGTTTATCTTTTGTAATCAACAATAACTTTTGCAAAATTATCCTATCTAATAAAATCTAAATAAATTGTTTAAAATGTGATATGAAATTACATGTTTTCCAGTAGATATTTGGCAGACGTCTTGTGCATTGTCATTTATTTTCTTTGACTCTGAAAAGAGTTCACAGCCCCATGGCAGCGGGATACCTTTGACTCATGCTCCACTTTTCAGAGGGTCTTATTCACAGCTAATTCAGCTAATAGTTTCAGCAACTTACTGAGATTGTGCTCTGCAACTTTTTGAAATGACAGTATGGTACAGACAGAACCATGTGGAGATAATCGCCAAGCTTGGGAAATAAATGTTATTGTGAGGTACTATTGCATTCCAAGCCTAGGTCGAATCCAAACCATGTTCCCTTATTGAATCACAGGGGTTTTCGAAATCACAGTGACAGGCAACAAGGGCAATCACTGTTAAGGTAGTAGGATTTGCCACTATAATTTGTTGAGCTCTGTTGCTCCATAGTGTGCTATGGTGTCATTTTAAATCCAAATGGGTGCCACTTACTGTAACAACTGGACTGTATTATACTTTGCTGTAGCACAACAACAAACATTCATGATATGCACTTATGAGGAATAGCTTTTGTATGGTACAGTATGTTTTACATGCTGCTATATCTGTTCTATACACTAACAGATACAGTACATTGATGTACATCCACATATAGACATGGAACATGTGCATGTCAGCCTACACAATACACTTTGTTTTGAATATAGCTGCTGGATAGCTAAGAGGTTTGTCTCTGACCTTGAGTGAAAACTCCCCCATGAGCCAGAGAGCAAGGGAGAGAGGAGGGAGAAACAGATTGCTCATCTCTTCATAAAGAATGGATGGTGATGGCACTGTGTTCGTTCATTCGTTGTTACGTTACCTGGCAACAGGTGATGGCAGATTAACAGTCATGGCATAGAGTCAGTCAGTGTAAGGCTGTCGTCAAGGCCAATAGTCAATTCAAGTTTTATTTACCAGACTCTGTTAGAGAGAAATAGTTCTCACTGGCCTTTAGGTGGTTATTGTTAAAATAATAGGCTGTGAAAATATTGCTGTAGCCCTGGTAACAATCATAGTTTAGAAAGCTCTACAGCAGCCAATGATGTAGTGTTTTTAGACTCCGTGTTTAGTGATAGAAATGTAAGCATATTTGAGATGATTTCAACTGTTAAATTTAGAATAGCACCAATGCAGAGAGCTTTAGTGAAAAAAATAACATCAATTACAGTGTTTTGGCACTTCAAAACCTCATCAATTTAATGAAACTTTATGAAACCAAGTGTTTGATTGAACATCTATATTTTTTTCCCTTATGGGAAATATTTATGTGCAATTCATACCTAGCATAATGTGAAGAAATCCTTAACATTTAAAATGGCAGCTGTTACCATGACAATGTCCCATGTCTAATGCACAGAACAGAGAGAAAAACATCTTGAATTTTGCATCGTGAAGCATTGATGTCTCACTGCCTTTGTGCAGGGTATCGGTCAAAGTCATATTTCCGTGGCAACTACCTCCTGCCATGAAAAAAAAAGAAGGGAAGAAAAAACAGAGGCAGTGAACAGCAGGGTAGGTGAAAAGACGTGACCTTCTCTTTAAGAGGAGAGTCCGTGTTGCATCCCTGGGAGCAGGGTTCTTTTGCTCTTGAATAAGGAGCACAACAGTGAACAGGATAAAGACGGTTTATTTGCATGACAGAGGAGACGACATGGCTACATAGATCACTCCATCTGCGTCTGCTCAAAGGGTAGCAGAGATATACCACGGGCCATCATCCAATGAGGTCCTGCCAATTAAGATGGTTACAGCAACCAATAAGAAGGATGCATTATGTGATAATGTATGTTTTAACAGATTCTGCTGTCTAGTCTCATACAGTCCGTGTGAACTCGTCATCTACAAAGAAACAGTTATCACTCTGTTCTTCCCACTGTACAATCTACAATCTTTCCTCAACCTATATCTCTTTATCACCAAACAACCAGACTATGCTTTGATAAAACGGTTTCCCACTGGGCACACACTGGTTGAAATAACGTTGTTTCCATATCGTTTCAATGAAATTACGTTGAACCAACATGGAATAGAATTGAAGTGTGTGCCCAGTGGATTGTCACCTTTGACTGCCTCACACTTTGCGTTAGGAATGTTAAATGCATTTGAGTGCGCTTTTTCCATAATACAGTCACCTTCACCTTACAGAATAAGTGTCCTCTTTCAATGTTACATTATTATCCCCACAATGCGTGTTTTCACATCTTGCTCTTCCGTGTTCTTGGTGTTAGTCAATGTCTTCTATAGGGCAGAAGGGTCTTGATTCAAGGCTGTGCGTGGTATTAACTTTGCATTATGTATTGAAAAACATGTCTGAATAGCCCCTTATGTTGTTCATTCTTATTTTAAATGCATAGCTGCATCTTTAAGTGCATCATTCCAAGCTGTAGCCTACATTCAATAAGTAGTCAGGGTTCTTAATCAATTTAATAGCAAGCTGTGATACTGTGGACTTGATAGTGCAAATGTAGACTAGCTGGGTTCATGTGCTCTCAGAGGAATAGGCTTTATCTGTCCTGTACCTGTCATTATAGGCTACCAAACACAGTGTGACCAGATGTAACATTAGCACTAAAACCATTGCTGGGTTATCTTTATCCATCTAGTTCACAGTGGGTAATCTTTCTGGGCCAGGGAAAATTATAGTACATATGTTTAGAAAAATCAATTTATTATGTACTGTAATTCAGCATTTAACATTGTGCAATATGCTATTAGTGATACGTAAAATTGTAAAATGGGGCTTTATGGCCAACATTTCCTTAATTATAGGACCAATTTGTTCTATTCTATAACTATTTTGCGTAAGTGGATTAAAGGTAGACCAGAGAAGCCACATCCCTGATTGGCAGATGAGTGACAACCCAGGTTAGAAGCACCTGCTGCTCATCGGTCACTCACCTGTGTTCCCTACAAATGCTGTTTTGAATTTTTTTTTAATTGTACCTACAGTACACACTGAAGAGGGCTGCAAAGCCGAAAAGTCTGTGTATGCTATCCCTGATGCAGTGAAAATAATCTAAAAAATCTTTAAAAAATAAGTAAGCTTTATGCAACATCATTTTGAGCGCGAACCATTCACACCCTTTGTTTAAAAAGCTATTTAAAAATGCTTTTTAAGTGATATATGGCTATTGGTGATCTATAAGAGTCTATTGTCTTTGTATCCCTAAAAATGACACACATGAAAGAAGAGAATAGAGCAAGAGGATTGTCCTTGAACCCACTTGATGCTCAGAGCATTTCATGTTTTCCCAGGTGACTTTTGGGGTTTACCAGAGTTTAATGCACCATTTAGGAGGCGCAGCTGGAAAAGTGAACAGGAACATGTTTAACAACCTCACAAAAGCCCCTAAAGCTAGGTCTGTCTCTGAGTCTCTGGCCACCGCATGCACGCACGCACGCACGCACGCACGCACGCACGCACGCACACACACACACACATCCTTATTCCTAACCCCCTGAAGATCCCCAGGTCAGTACAGTATGTCTATCAAACATAGTGCTGGAAGAAGTCGAGGGGACTCCATCCTTCTCAACCCCCTGAATATTCTTATTACTGTACATCTATCCTATTCTCACAGGCAGTGCTTACCAGAAGGCTAGTCGTTTATTCTTCATTTATCGTGTCTGATTAATTATTGATCGAGGGAACATCTAAAAACTAAAATTAGATCATAACAGAAGGGCTTGAGTCAGGGGACTACTCAGTGAAAAGTAGCACCAGCCAGAAGTGTCCAGTAGTTATGGACAGAAATGGGTAGGCCAGGATGTGGCCCTTTCTACAGTATTTCCAATGATGACAAGGCAGGTCACAAGTCAGAATTCGATGTCCATCCATGTCTGAGAACATCAGGAGGTGACATGGAAACTGGCCACTAGGGGCAACAGTGAGCTAGGGCATTTCACCTTTATTTAACTAGGCAAGTCAGTTAAGAACAAACTCTTATTTACAATGACGGCCTACCCCGGCTTAACCTGGACGAGGCTGGGCCAATTGTGGGCCACCCTATGGGACTCCCAATCACAGCTGGATGTGATACAGCCTGGATTTGAACCAGGGACTGCAGTGACACCTTTTGCACTGAGATGCAGTGCCTTAGACCACTGCGCCACTCGGGAGCCCATAAGCATCTGCATCTGCTACTGATTGCAACGGTTGCACGTTCGATTCCAGCGATAGGAAGATTTTTCTGATATATTTTGTTGTAAGCGTATCCCAAACCATAACCTTAACCATTCGGAGTTAATGCCTACCCTTGAGAAATTCTGAGTTAATGTCTAAACTTAACCCTAACCTTCAAAATGTCGAGCTAATGCCTAACTTAAAATTAAACCAACATTTGACGTTTTAGAAACATGGATGAAGGTCTAATTTTGACGTGAGACTGAGAGCTGGCAGATGAAGACACAAAAAATTTTTACTTCACATTGTCCTACACATTTTGGGCATAGGCCTAAATATATTCCACAGAATGAGCAAATTTTAAAGGAGTAGTCATATGTAGTCTGAGGAGATTAATTTGGTCATAAAGAGGACATACAGCTATCCTTTCCCAGTCTGCTCTCCACAGATGTGCCTGTCTGTAAAATTTGTGTCTGGTGAGGAGGTTGTCCTACTTGTCGTTGAGATAGACAGACACACACACACACACACACACATTCTGTAAATACTACATACTAGACACATGTACATCCTTCTCATCCTTCCTCTCCCCCACACACGCTCAGTAAACAACACAAATGCACGGACACACAGAACTAACACTGTGTGTGTGTGTGTGTGTGTGTGTGTGTGTGTGTGTGTGTGTGTGTGTGCGTGCGTGCGTGCGTGCGTGCGTGCGTGCGTGCGTGCGTGCGTGCGTGCGTGCGTGCGTGCGTGCGTGCGTGCGTGCGTGCGTGCGTGCGTGCGTGCGTGCGTGCGTGCGTGCGTGCGTGCGTGCGTGCGAGTCATCAAAGCTGACAGCTTGGTAAGTGGCACAACCCAGGGCCTAACGTCCAGATTAGAGTGTGGTCCCAGGGGCAACATAGTGTCTAATAAGTTTAGCAATAATTGCTGCGCTTGGCGACGTTTGTTCTTGAATTAATGAGTTAGCAGAGAACCTCAACACTTCATAAGCTGGGTGGAGGAGAGGAACATCTTCTGTGACATATAACTCATGCTCATAGCATGATAGGACTTGTTCCTGACTGTTTAAACTTAAATTTTAAATGTTGACGTGTAAACTTAAAATGTAAAAGTGTGAAGCTAGTATTCATTCATCATGTTAAGGATGTTTTGTCACCAAATCATCATAGTATCATTAGGCTAATGGAATCGTCTATGTCTTGTATGGACACTTGTAACAGGGTACAAATTCAACAAAATCAATAATTCAAGTGTTTCTCCTCTCCACATGTATTGCTCTGCTTGACCGTTTGGCATTACACACACACACACACACACACACACACACACACACACACACACACACACACACACACACACACAGACACAACGCCCCACTGACATTGAAGCCTTGTGACCGTCTTGTCCATCCTTTAAAAAAAACACTGTCCAGAGCGGCGAAAAAGCCTGGCCATCAGCTCTCCTCTCAGAACCTGTCCATCACTGTCATTGTGGATCAGTGGTGCAGAACTCAGCCTGTCTCTCCCACAGCGCTGGTCCCTGCCTCCCCGACCGGACTCATATCACTGTCAGGAGGAAATGCCTGACTCCCTGCTGCCGCAGCTGAGTCCAGTTTGTAGGCCTACCCATGGATCGATGCCAATGATCTGGCATTGTCTGTGGCAGTGTGGCAGTGAGCAGAGAGTGCACTGCAGTAGTAGGAAAAAAAAGTGGAAGTGAGTGGAGAATGGAGGAAAGTGGACCTCAAACTGATGCGGCACTCGAGGTATATGTCATAATGCGTATGTGACTGCAAGCTTTCAGAACCGTGATATCATATGGAGCTTATCACAGCTTTTCATAACAGACGATGACAGATGACGTGACGGTGTACACAAACCCCATTCTTCTCAGAGAGAGACAGGGGTACATGAGTCACAAACAATAAGCAGTGAGAATCTTGACTTGGCCCACTAGAATAAGCAGGACAGGCTACACCAGACATGATTCTATTCTATGAATCTATGATTCTGCCTGTACTGACTAAGCACAGAGGGGCCCACTGCTGCTGCACCATGTATTCCAACGTTATGGCAGAGAACTCTCGAGCTTTCAAACAAACCACAACAGGCGGCAACCCAACATCTCAACCTCCCACCGAGAGAGCCGGGGACGGCCAGTGGAGAACTGAGAGCTGGGATTGAAATTTAATTATAGCCTGAAAGCCCTCTCTCTCCTTCGCTCCGAGCCCAATATGGGAGAGGGGGATGAAGGATAGACTAGACCTGGGGCCTGCCTCTGTTTGCGTGACGGATACAACGGCTGGGGGAAACCACTCAAAACAGATCTCTGAGACCCTCAGCCTGCTGAATGGTGTTTGAAAACCTTGACAGACTGACAACCTGCTGGACAGGCAGACAGACAGACTCATTCAATTCAGTTCAGATTTTCTTTCATTAACTTGTTCATTCATATTCCCAACGAGGAGCACAACATGGACTATCTCAATTCCTTAGTTATAACAGCCTGTTCAGTAGCTTGAGTAGTAACATGAGTTTGATTCTGGAAAACAGTTGGCATTACTATACAACAAAACATGGTTTGGCATCATTCTATCATCATGTTAGATCCATTGCTTTTTGATAATAAAGTTTGCATGGAATCTCTTGATTCCCTATGGGTCTAACTGTCTGGGGAAGTAGTGTGAGAAGTAGAATGAGTTTGATGGTGAATTCTTGAAGATTCAGTGTATACTTGGCTCTATTTTACAGCAATAGTTATTCAATCACCACGTTAGATTTAGTGCTTTTTAACTGATAAGAAAATGCACAAAATGGACCCTCTTCTTTCCTATGACTGGCAGTATTACAAGTAGCATGAGCTTGAGTGTTCAACTGGAAGATATACTGTATACTTGGCCAGAATAGATGATAATGGTATTATTCCATCACCAAATTAGATTCTGTGCTTTTCAACTGATAAGAAAAATTCACAGAGGTTTTGATAAATGACCGTCAGCCATAGTGTTCAATTAAAAGGAGTAAATTGTTATCTCCCCAGATTAACTACGGTATATATTTACTGGACTATTTATCTGTTTTGCTGAAATACATCACTGAAGGATCTGACATTTGTGGCAAAAAAATCTATGTATTTTCCCACATTGCTGACCATAAGCACAATTCCCTGGTGTCCCCTCTCCAGGAACATGGATGGACTATTACGGGGGAACCTATGACCTTATGATTGGATTCAAAGCTGCTTTGGCTGACACATCAAGGGAGGTTCTGCGTAGCATATTGGGCCAGACTGGCGGCAGAGCCTGGAATCTGCAGACTGAGTTAAAAGTCAAAGTCACAGGCCTGCTCCCAATCCATTGTGTATAGGGCCAGGGTGGGGCAGCTGACTGACTTCCCTGAAGATGAAAACCAGACTGAGCTCTCTGTGGTTCCATATGGCTTCTGGAGAGAGAACCCAATCTGTTGGGCGGCCGGCTCTTCACCGTTGCACACTCTTCTAATATGGGATACAGGAAGCGTCTGCAGAGTACTCCTCCAAAGATAGACCTGATAGCAAAAGGGGATACATTTAGAATATTGTGGGTTGGGGGTGTTGGTGTTACTGACTGAGCAAGAGTGCTGCTTCTGAAAGAGTTTCAGACTTAGGCTCTGTATGGGTCTCCTTTCACGAGGGGGTGGGGGGTGGGGCACCCGCTAGCACAGCACACAAATCCAGATGGAGGTCACTGCCAAAAAAAATCCTGAATCCTGATGTGCTGGCCGACAGGGAGGCTACAAAACTTTCCCCATGTAAATAACGTCAGCGAATCACCCCCTGTAAAATCTGGATGCGTTTAAGCCGAGACAGCCATGAGAATACGAACCGCATGTCTTTTTCTGTTAGGGTTCCTTAAATCACCTCAGCACCGTTAAAACAAAATATCAGAGTCTGTTCTGACGGGTACAAGGCAGACAATGGGCTTGTAGGATGACGTCCACAGGAGGGTGGGGACTAACCAGTCAAGCTTTGATTGGCTTTGGCATCGAGTGTCATGTTAATATAACTTTCCAAACTGTCTGAGTTTTCCTAACAAATTGTTAACAAAATATCGTAGTCGTTTTGTTTGTCTTTTAGCAAAATCCTCAGACTTCCATTTATGGGTTTGGACAGTGCTGTGGTGTTGAACTTTCCACCTCGATTCTTCACTGTCACACATACTGGACCCTAGCCAGTAGACTTGATAAATAGGGTTTAATGCTTCGCAGCATGGGTTCTATGGTCGTGCCTGCATGGACCACTGCCACAGACCACAACTAGCTGGGAACCCAGTGTAGAAAGTTGTTGGCTGAGAAGGTGAATGTAAATTCCAGCTAAGACGGATTCTTTTCTTTGCCAATCCCAAAATGAAACTTTATTTGCTGTACTGTAAGATGGCTATGAAAATGCCCGTAAGGAATTAATGTTGCTGACATGTATCGTCTCCCAGTGGCAAGATGACTCCACCTGTTTTCTATTTATTTGTGTAATCACACCCCTCCAAGTGTCATCATTCCACCCTGTTTTCAGTTTGGGCTCAATTCCACCATTCCTTAAATCCAATTTTCTGACACATGCAATCTCTTTCTTTCCAACGTGATTACTTTTTTCCCCAGGAGGAGCTATGAGGTGTTATCCACCAGATGTTTCACTCCTTTCACATCGCCGTTTTGGTTATGAGATTTTGAGATGTAGCTTCTAATGATCTTGTCAGAGTGTAACAATGTAAAATGATGTTGGGGGAAATGTGGAAGTGTTCAGAGCCAGGAAAACGTTCCACATAAATGTTAAAGTGGCGCTAGGGAGGCTGACTACCAGAGTTGTCACTGCCTTACTGCCTTTCAGTCTTGCTACAATATGGCTGCTTCTACATCTGTAACTATAGCTAGAACTGCAACTGTTTTGTACTGTAACCAGATTACAAGCCACTGTAATACACCAACATGGGTGGCATTTTCTTCCACCTCCTGGGTCTTGATTTAGTGTTCAAAAGAAAACATTAGTAATAGTATGTGCTGTGTATCCCAACTCCTTCTCTTCCTCCCTCACCTCTGCCTCCTCCTTCTCTACAAGTCTCCATGCCAACATAACTGAACTGATAATCCCTATGAAGAATTTACAGTACAAAAGACAACACTAGTTAAACTTTTCAATAGAAAAGAATGAGATGAGTGTTTAAGAGTGAATACATGGCATTACATTGTAGCGCTTTCAAATAGATTAAATAATATAATATGTCACAAACACATTTATGGCATACCATCAACATCCTGCTCGAATATTGTTGAGAAAACTTATGCCATACAATACAGCAATTTTTTTACCTAGCTAATTATACAAATGGCTTTTGGTATGTTTGCGTAACATTATGGCAACACACCAATTTCACCTACATAGTACTAGTTTTTTATCTTGATGAAAATACCCTGTGAGTTCACCTCTAAACAAAGTGCAAACTAACGGGGCCAGTACACAGATGACATGTATGGGCTGTGACATGTCAACATGAATGGTAGTATTTATCCCGCTGCTCATTGCGACTGACTGGGCCGACCTGGACTGCTGTGCCAGTCACTAAGGTTAATTAACTATCTGGAAACTATTTCAGCCCTGCCAAGTTTATGTCACTTCAGGTATGTCTCCATTTAACTCTGTCTTCCGTTCTAAGTATAGTGGGCTGGCATGGAGTCAGAATGCTTTCCCGCTGTGAGTAATCATAAAGACAGACAGCACCAGGGATGTAATAATAAGGAAAGGTGAAAAAAAGAGATTTCCCTTAGCTAGTTCTCAGAAACATTGTGTGTTTTTGGCAAAAACTGTGCCATGACAAACACTGTCAACAAGGGTGTCCATGTGCTGGAGACTATAACTGGGTGGGTCATGCCTTCTTATACTGTAGCCTGTGAGGATATACAATGATCCCACTATTTCAACCTATACAAGTTCCAGTTAAAATGTTGTCAGTATTAGTCAGACCTAGGTTCAAATATTATTATTTTTCCATACACTTTGGGCATTTGATTGAGCCTGCCTGGAGTGCCAGATGGGAGGGTTTGAATTTTTGGGACAATTTAATTGGTCCCATTGCACCAGACAAGCTCAATCAAGCACACCTTAAGTATTTGAAAAGAAAACAAATACTATTTGAACCCAGGTCTGATATTTGTTGACATTATCACAAGGCTCTGTAAACCCAGCTTTGCAATTTCATCACCTTGTTCAAGAGTAGAATATATATTTCTGTTGCCATGTTTTCATGGTTACCAATCTTTTGTCTCCAGAAGAACTGTGCCACCACAAAGACATGGACTATGCTTTATTGTTGCTTCCTGGCTTCCTCTACAGGCCTCCTTCTTTGTTTGTCTTATTAGCATTATTAAACATTTATGTTTGAAATACAAACGTCATATAGCTGTTATGTATTCTTGCCATGTGTAATGTTATCACCTCTGTTGAGGCACTGTTATTGTGCGGCATAATTAATTGGGGGACATGAAAAGCTTTTTGTTCTCTATGTAAAACAGCAATGTCCCTCTCTTCGTAGCACCTACATATCCAACTGTCAATTGGCACTTCAGGATAGATACAGGTAATATGCCCCTAGCCTGCACTGCATGGAGAATTCATGTTGTCAATGCATCAACAAATATACAGTGCATTCTCTATGAGGTTGTGCATACATTCATTTTAACACATGGCTATTATGAAGGTCTCTACGCCAAGGGAACGTGTGTAAATATTTATTTTTTATTGCCTCAATACATCTTGATAAAGCGCAATGTAAAAATGTGTTTCATAGTGTGATGAAATTGAAATATGTTGATTTCATTATATTTACATACTGTGTTTCAATTAAGTATACATTATTATTCCATCTTTACTGTGTGGTAAACTTGCTTTTCAAAAAATGCTAATAGTGGTAATATAGAAACATCTATTTTTAAGAATATTGTCTTCTCCCAGTAACATAGCTTAGATATGTAATGACAAGGGAGGGGAGTTGAAGATTTTTCTTTGTTACAGATTGAAGATCTTAATTTGACCTATATTGTCACATGAAAATAATCCTGCAATAGCAGGATATGAACATTTAGTCCATAATGTTGTGTGATTGTTGGTTAGGCTATTAGCTGGCCAAAAGTTGGCTACATGAAAAGTGTAAAACTGGTCATATAACTCTGTGGGTTTTCAGTGAATTTATGTAAATCACAAAGCTCATCTACATTTCCTGCAGCACATGAAAATTCTCAGCAACAAAAGACTGATCAAATTAAGATACTACATCTGTACGTGGCATGTTTACATTTCCTGTCATTTCATACTATTTTGTCAAATTAGATTCCTGAGAATCAACCATGCTGCATTACAGCTGTAGTGTCTGAGAATTTTCCTGCGCCACAGGAAATTCAAATGAGCTCCATGATTTACATATATTCACTGAAAACCCACAGTTCTCTTTCTCCCTCAAACGCTAAAGCACCAGACAGAATAAATGCCCTAGTACTCTTAGTCCTACAACTGCAACATTCAAGTGTGCAAAATGTATCTAAAATGCAGCCATACATATCAACAACCATAGTTTAATGTAGCTAAATAACACAAGATAGATATTGGTCTCCACTACGATATACAGTACAAGTGTATCCGAAATGCAGCCATAAACTATAGCCTAATTTAGCCTATAAAAACTAATTTCCCTTTAGAAATTGTAACTTCTTTATTTTTTATAATCAAATCCTTCTGCTGCATGATTATTTTACTCCTGTGACGAAACTGGTCAAATTCAGATCCTACACGTGTAAGCAATCACAGTATTTGTGTTGAGTGCACTTGATATTGTATTTGCACTCACTCTTATGAATATGTCTGTGAATAGATATCAGAGCATTCTTCTTTTTTCTAAATTGTATTAAGCACATTTGTGACATTTTCCACATCTGCTTCCAACATTTACAAATAGAAAAGCCTGTCAGTTTACACTGGAAAAAATGTCAGGCCTAAACATTATTTTTTGAATCTGTTAAACTAATTCTGAAGGTGGCATGTTACATAAAAGTATCTGTGTTGAGCAGCAAGTCTTGGCATGGGTTTTTATTAGACAACATATTGATTCGCCTACATTAGACTACATCTAGACATTTAAATAATTATCACAATGCATACTTTAGCACACTTCAGTGGCCTCCCACATACAAGACATGAGTTCAACAAGATGGGGCCTTCTGCTATAAATCTATACATGCATAGCACTAGATTCGGGCTGGTGGTGGAGAGTTCGATTGGTAGGCTATATGGTGGAATTGATTACTGACATCAAATTCCAAAATAAATATATTTTTTGCATTGTTCATGGGACCGAGTGCAGTACTGCGCGTGAAGCATTAGTCATGCTGACTGCGGAATCATAAATAATATTTTATAGCTGTGAGGGGATGTGTGTCCGTTAGCATGACATCTGGGTTTTAATTCTAGGGGAAAAAGCCCCATATCTGCCTGATCCTACTAATACAAACCATCCGAGGAGAATACATAGGAGTGTCGCTAAGCCTACTCGAACAACATAACAAGGCAACGCTCTGTAACCCGTCTATTTCAATAGCCTAATAATAATAATAATACATGGGACTTATATAGCGATTTTCAGTGACCAAAAGTCGCTTTAGAATTGTAGAAAAAAAAGGAGTAAAACAAAACATCAGACTAAACAAAAACATTAATAAAGAGAGCGGTGGGCTCAAATATGGGAAGGAGTGTGACCTATCAGTGTATGGGGAGGGTAGAGTTCTATGTTCTAACCTTCGTTAATTAAACATGCTTTTCTTATTGTCTGCCGTGTGGGGTGTACAGTGTGTATCTACTGAGCACATACAGTAAGGGTGCTGGACTGTAAAAACAAGGTTTTTAAATGACTAAGCAATTTATCATTATTTGAAAACCGTAATAAATTAATCAAATTCACATACCTATGAATAAAATAAAATGGAAATAGGCCAACGATATGGTGGTTCACATGAGAGGTATAAAAAAGAACAGTAAAATACGGCTTAGAAAATATTGATATGTCAGTTCTGATGAGAGTGTGTGTGTGTGTGTGTGTGTGTGTATATGTTTGCCCATGTGACTGTGCGTGCATGCATGCGGGTGTGTGTGCGTGAGCACATGCGAATACGTAACTACATCGAGTGCAGTCGTTTCAGAGGAGAGATAAGGCCTATGCGGTTTGATAGGATGTATATGCAGCTGATGCATGTGCATCTGTAACTCGATACGACTTCATTGCACGATCATGGGCTCTTTGGGACTTATTATCATCACTCATTTTAATGAGCTAACAAGTGATAGGGTAACTAGATCGCAAAGGGTAATGTGTCATTGCGAGAGTGTAACGAGCGCCACCACATGGTTTATTCTAGGATTACACCTACTTCTAATTTACTGCTAAAACAGAGATTTAAAAAGACCAACACAACACAACCTGAGTGAGAGAGTAGAAAGTTCCAACACAGGGTTTCGTACTAGTGTCATTGCCTGGATTACCAATTCAACTCCAGGGCACTGGGGAAAAGGAAGGAAGGACAAATATCAACTGCTGAATATACTGTAGATACAGTATTCCCATTAAAATTCGCTTCTTCCATCACTATCAATCCCTACAGTTGGTCTTTACAACTTCACACATAACCTGTACACTATTATTTAATGCAGCACAGTATAATATCGGTTCATCTGTTCTTTTAAGGCCACAGGTGGTTCTGTGGGCCAAGCTAATGGGGATGCTCTATAGGGAGCAGTGGGATGCTATTTTGTTCTGTCTTTCATAACCCAAGGCACTACTGAAACCAAGCATTACTTATTCAAGGCACAATCGGAACAGGAGGAGATATGATATAACCTCTATAGAATGATACCTGTTTCATTTCACATAAAAACCTTGGTTGGGGTCTTTGAAGTTAGCTCTGTATAACCAGTTGGTAATAATCATTTCTGATACCTATTCGGTTGTCATTAGGCCCATCATTCCTCGAGGCTACTTAAAACCCCTCAGTGTGCCTGAAAGGGAACAAAAGGAATATGAATTAAGGGTGTAACTGAGCTCTGCCTCGGCTGGTCTCAGCGGTGCCGTCGTTCTGGCTCTTTCATCTGATTCTTGTCTCTGAATACTTTCTCTTAATTACAATGGGTAAAGGCAGAGCCATGTGGACAAAAAAAGATAAATTGGGACACAGGAGGCAGAGGTTCAATAAAACAAAAAGCCGGAGACAGTCGGCACTCACTGTCATGGTCTCTGGTGTCCATTGGAGACGGATCTTAAGACTTTTCAGAGAGAAAGAGAGGGATTGAAAACACTCCTGGAATGTGCTGAGACTAAAATAATGAATGTACAAGGGAGACAGCCAGTCAGCCATTATGTAAACTTTTGCATACACTATCATGTCACCAGTGTTTTCTCTGTCAAACACAGCTACACAAATAAAGTTTTGTTCCAAAGTCCAAAGAGGACATATCAATAAAAAATAGAATATTATGTCGAGATCATAACTTATTTATCTATTGATCACATCATAACAAAAGTTGCTTTGTTGAGATCGCAAGATCATTTTCAAGTGATCCCAGCAACAAAAGTTTTGTTGAGATCAACTCTATAAATAGGAGTGGACATATTGATGATAAATTGACAGCAGTGTCATATTGGACCAAAGGCAGTAAGACTCTAAAAAGATCTAAGACAGCGTTTCCCAAACTCATTTTGGTTGTTGCTCTAGCACTACACAGTTGATTCAAATAATGAACTCATCATCAAGCTTTGTTTATTTGAATCAGCTGTGTAGTGCTAGAGCAACAATCAAAATGTTCACCCCTTGGGGTCCCCAGGACCAATATTGGGAAACACTGATCTAAGACCTTTGATTATACTGAGCACATCTGTTGTAAGTAGCTATGTGCTAGTCTAGTACAGGACTCTCCAACCCTATTCCTGGAGAGCTATCATCCTGTAGGTTTTCTCTCCAACCCTAATCTAGCACACTTGATTCTAATAATTAGCCGGTTGATAAACTGAATCAGGTTAGTTACAACTGGGGTTGAAATGAAAACCTACAGGATGGTAGCTCTCCAGGAACAGGGTTGGAGAGCCTTGGTAGTGTATTTGTCACTTGTGCCTATGGCTCTATTTAGTCCAGTGTTTCCCAAACTCGGTTCAAGGGGTGCACGTTTTGGTTGTTGCCCTAGCACTACACAGCTGATTAAAATAGTGAACTCATCATCAAGCTTTGATTATTTGAATCAGCTGTGTAGTGCTAGGGCACAACCAAAACGTGCATCCCTTTGGGAAACACTGATAGTCATTTTTCTTTATTCCCTCAAATGTATTAATCTAGAAGTGCTTTACATTTTATCATATCATGTGTTGTGTTTGGTTTATTTCTTATTTACTTATTTGAGTGGCTTTACTTTAACTTGGTTAGCCTCCTTTTGAGTGTTTGGGCACGTTTGAGTGGATCCCTTTTATCAAGTCGGTGACCTTCGTTGGTCCTTTCAAAGTGTGAATAAGAAATTATGGGGATAAAACATTTCCGACTTGCGCCTACATCTCGACTGCATGAACTTTACAAAAGTCATGTGATTGAAGGTAAGGAATTTTGACTGCAGTCAGGTGCAAGTTTCTGCTTCATCCTGCAGCCATCGTCTGCAATGTGGGACGCTAATTTTCAACTAATCATTAAGGTATTTTTGTTTGACCCACGCAAACGGGACCAAAGACATGACTGAAACCTGATTCATATACAGTGGATATATACAAATGAATATGATATTTGATGCTCATTCTCACAAATTGATTGACAGTGAACATATAGGATTTCAGTTTGTGAGTGTGTGATATGTTTATTTTGATATTATAAATAAAAACTTTTATAAAAAAATGGCAACACTGCCAACCACATTAGTGTCTGTCTTTTGGCTGTCACAGATTTGCTTGATGCACTGCTTTTTTTGCTTAACCCCTCGACCTCAATCCTTGACTTTCTTCTACAGTCGGTTGCTTGAGCCTTACAACTCAAACACGACCATTGTCTCGTTGTGGGAATGAGTGTGTTAATCAGGGACCTGAGGCCCCCCCCCCCACACACACACACACACCTGCGGAGCATTGGGCTAACAAGCTGTCCCTGCACAAAGACAGCTCTCAGGTTGCCGGACGTGGATGCTGAGTTCAAATTTAGCAGCGCATCAAGAAAATTTGGTGAAGACAAATGTTCTGACTGGACAACAGTCAACAGTTGAAAACTGGAACAAAAATAAAATTGTCTAAAATTGGAGTGGAGGAGATGTGTGTAAATGAGAATGTATCTTGCTGGGATGTGATTGAGTAAGAATGCATATGTGGGAAACCCGTTTGAGGTGTCGAAAATGGTGAAGTATGCACTTGGAAAAGTGTCAGAGTGACCAGGAGTGGTCTTATTTTGATTCATTGTATTTCTGAAGAGCAGAGGAAGATTGCAGTGGACCTCAAAAGAATCTGGACAACAGAAGTTTTGTGTTTTGAACCCATCAAAGCAGTCATTTCAGTGAAGACAATAATAGTGAAGACATCAAAACGATGAAATAACACATGGAATCATATAGCAACCAAGAAAGTGTTAAACAAATCTAAATATATTTTATATTTAAGATTTTCAAGTAGCCACCCTTTGCCTTGATGACACCTTTGCACACTCTTGGCATTCTCTCAACCAGCTTCACTTGGAATGCTTTTCCAACAGTCTTGAAGGAGTTCCCACATATGCTGAGCACTTGTTGGCTGCTTTTCCTTCACTCTGCGGTCCAACTCATCCCAAACCATCTCAATTGGGTTGAGGTTGGGTGATTGTGGAGGCCAGGTCATCTGATGTAGCACTCCATCACTCTCCTTCTTGGTCAAATAGCCCTTACACAGCCTGGAGTTGTGTTGGGTCATTGTCCTGTTGAAAAACAAATTATAGTCCCACTAAGCGCAAATGGATAGCGTATCGCTGCAGAATGCTGTGGTAGCCATGCTGGTTAAGTGTGCCTTGAATTCTAAATAAATCACAGACGGTGTTGTGGCGAAATCCTGCACTTAAGTGCGCTGCCACTTTAAGAGCGCATGAGCAGTAGGAAGGAGGAGATAAAAGAGCTCGTTAAGCTCTATTGGGGAGAGCTCTTGTTGGCACGACAGTTTGGTTTGTGTGTGCTATGCTGCAGAGGTTTTTTTTGTTTGTCTTCCCCGTATGTGGTTGTGCAGTGTTTGGAACAATCCTCGGTGTGATCGCTCGACGACGTGGTTGTTCTCATTTGGGACCGCGACGGTTATGGATCAAATGGATTAGTAGCAACATTGTTGCGAAGCATTCAACTACAACCCAACATACCATCGGACAGTCACCACCGGATACCTGCACCCTCAAGACCACAGCTAAGCCCTCTCTTGTTCTCTTTCTCTCTTTCTCTTCACGCTATGTTCCAGTGCTTTACACTGCAACCGACTCTATTTCCTAAGTACATTGAAGTTTCATTGGAGCTGGACTAGTGTGTATATGAACACCACACATTCATACCCTCTGCACTCCTTCCCAGGAAGAAAATACAAACTATTGCAAATCCTCTGTGGGATGACTGGGTTCATTCATTATTGTATGAAGTTGCTGTTTATTTGCTCTGCCATTATTGTTATATGAGGTATGTTTGGTGGGGTTACCAAGAATTGTGGAAGGACTGATGTGATGTGGGATCTATAGGGTGTGTATTCTTTTTTTCTCTTCGCTGGCTATCTGGTCAACAGGCTACACTCTAGGCAGTCTCTTCTGTTGATGTGTGTGGGTCTGGTAGTGGTACTCTCGCGGTTCTACTATTTTCCTTTCGGCAGGGTTAATACCTGCCTGGCGCCCGAACAAAATCTTCTTTACCTTTCTCTAATTAATACCGCTACAGTGTCACCGTCAAAGCACACCCACACTATCACACCTCCTGCTTCATGGTGGGAACCACACATGCGGAGATCATCCGTTCACCTACTCTCACAAAGACACAGCGGTTGGAACCAAGAATATCAAATTGGGACTCATCAGTCTCTTCTTCTTGTTGGTGTCCTTTAGTAGTGGTTTCTTTGCATCAATTGGACCATGAAGGCCTGATTCACACAGTCTCCTCTGAACAGTTGATGTTGTGATATGTCTGTTACTTGAAGCATTTATTTGGGCTGCAATTTCTGAGGCTGATAACTCTAATGAACTTATCCTCTGCAGCAGAGGTAACTCTGGGTCTTCCTTTCCTGTGGCAGTCCTCATGAGAGCCAGTTTCATCACAGCGCTTGATGGTTTTTGCGGCTGCACTTGAAGAAACTTTCAAAGTTTTTGCGGATTGACTGAACTTCATGTCTTGAAGTAATGATGGACTGTCATTTCTCTTTGCTTATTTGAGCTGTTCTTGCCATAATATGGACTTGGTCTTTTACCAAATAGGGCTATCTTTTGTATACCATCCCTACCTTGTCACAACACAACTGATTGGCTCAAACACATTAAGAAGGAAAGAAATTCCACAAATTAACTTTTAACAAGGCATACCTATTAATTGAAATGCATTCCAGGTGACTACCTCATGAAGCTGGTTGAGAGAATGCCAAGAGTGTGCAAAACTGTCAAGGCAAAGGGTGGCTACTTTGAAGAATCTCATTGAATATATTTTGATTTGTTTAACACTTTTTTGGTTACTACATGATTCCAAATGTGTTATTTCATAGTTTTGATGTCTTCACCATTATTCTACAATGTAGAAAATAGTAAAAATAAGAAAAACCCTTGTATGAGTAGGTGTGTCCAAACTTTTGATTGGTATTGTATATATATACTTTTTTTTTTTACTGGAAAGTTGTTTGATTTACTTTATGAAAACAAAACAAAACTTGCGTTGTTTTTTGGTAGTTCAGTTTTTTGGGGGGAATCCTGTTTCCATCCTGCATAGTAGGTGGCGGGATGCACATTAAACTATGTGACCACCAATATACTATAGAAGAAGAAGAACAAGAAGACAGCTCTCAGACATTATTCAAGACATTCAAGTCAGCAATGGGAGAGGACAAGTGCCACAGGCTGTCCTCGGCCACACACACACCACAGTACAGCGTCTGGGGATAGAAGACCGGATGAGTGTGACCCTGCTTGCGCTGAAGAGCCGAATGACGTGTGAGTGCGTACCAATGATGATATTACTGATGCCGCTTTCTCCTCCCTCTCCAGATGTGGCCTGCTATGACGAGATGGCCGAGGCCACGTCTACCGCATTGGAACCCCATGATGCCAACGCCTAAGCGACGAACGCTCCATGCTATGGACTCTAGAGTGTATGAGTGTGTGCTCGGGCCTGTACTTGTGTTTTGTTCTGTGTTGCTTTTATCCTGTAAACCCTTTTATTACTTTTTGTTTACTAAGAAAAGAGAGCCGTAAAGATCTGTGGAGACTGTCTGCCTCCTGCCTGTGTTATTGGGATTGAAAGAACTGTAGTTTTTGACATACAGGCCTGGGCCTTCTTACCAAAGCCCCATCAATAAAGGGCAAACAAGGGCTAACTGAGGAATTCCAAACAAACTGTACATGTTACAGTAGGTCTAGTCAGTGAGACAATTTTTATCACTGGATGAATGGCTGATTGGTCCTTCACCACCAAAACATTTTGCCAACCATTTGTGGCTGAAATGACAAATAGACTGTAGCCTTCATGAACTGTTGGAGTATTTAGAAACCCACAAGATATGATTCACTTCACCTGTTTTTCTGTACTACTTAATTGTTTGACTGTTTTTGCTGCTATTAACAGGCCAAACTCTCTTAACTATTAAAGAGATTTAAAATAAACTTTTATTGGTAGTCTGCAACCACAGACCTCAATGTTAACTTTTCTTGCACAGAACGTTCCTCATTCAATCCACTTAAAATAGTAGTGCAACCACACTTTTACATGTCTTTAAAATTGGATTGGAGCCAAAACTGGAAGCCATCTATAACTGACAGACAATTATAAGGGCACAGTGCGAGACCCAGATGCAGACACGGGAGGCAGATTGTTTGAGTCTCTGATATTTTTTAGTATCCAAGGGGCAGGCAGGAGAATGGTCGTGGACAGGCAAAAAGATCATAACAAGGTCAGAGTTCAGGAGGTACCGAGTGGCAGGCAGGCTCGAGGTCAGGGCAGGCAGTATGGTCAGGCAGGTGGGTTCAGAGTCAAGGCAGGCAAGGGTCAAAACCGGATGGACTAGCAAAAACAGAGAAAAGGGAAAGCAGGCGCACGGCGTAACACGCTGGTTGACTTAACAAAACTAGACCAACTGGCACAGACAGACAGACAGAAAACACAGGTAGAAATACCCAGGGGATAATGGGGAAGATGGGTGACACCTGGAGGGGGTGGAGACTAGCACAAGGACAGGTGAAACAGATCAGGGTGTGACAGACAATGCCATTTCTGCCTAGGTCAATCCCTAATCAAAATAAAAACAGATGCGCTGATCAACCATGGGCTCTGCCGCCTCAGCCATACTGTCAATCTATTATCAATACATCCTCCTCTTCATAGAGTTGATCTCGGCAACTTTTATCATATGATCACAATAACTATTTTGTGATCTCGACAAAACTTGGGATTTTTTAAATGAATGTACACAGTAAAACATTCTAACCGTTTAAAACTGATCATATGAGTGGCTTGAATGTTCAGTCCACAGTCACATCTTGTTTAGTGAGACATTAGGCAGGGGAATGTGAGATGATCACAATGGACAGATATTAAGAGTAGAGCCGGGGGCAGTGCTCGTTTTGTTTGCTTCGAGTACACCAACACACTCAGCAGCACTGGCGCCAATGTAGTATGTTAGCAGAGATCTAGATATGCTGAGGAGACACGAACAGTGGAACAGCAGTACGGTCAAATGACAATTACAGCTGTAAAAGATTATGAAGTGACTAACTACATGTGAGGTGACCATGATTGGAACAATGGCATTGACAGATTGGAGGAAAAAATAACCCAGAGAGAGAGAAAGTGAAAGCAAAAGCATTCCAATTCATGTTGACAGCTGTTAAAGGTAAGCCCACGCAGGGCCGGCTCTAGCCTTTTGGGGCCCTAAGCAAGATTTAGTTGGGGGGACCCCCAACTCACGGCAAAACATTTTAGTGGTCCCCCTGTTGACGTTGGAGAGAAATGTAAAGTTCAATTCCTGCAATTCTACACATTTTGCCATGGGGAGTAGAGAACATGTTGCAGTTTTAACGGCCAGTGCAGTCAACTTGATTTTCCTGTGTTTTTTATATTTCCACACTGAGGTTGGAATAATACTGTGAAATTGTGAACATGATGATTGAAAAGTTTGACAAGACCGTGTGAAAATTCTGCCTATTTTGGCCTTCCATGTTGACATCACCATACAGTAAAGTTTTTTTATTTCACCTTTATTTAACTAGGTTTTCCAGTTGAGAACAAGTTCTCATTTACAACTGCGACCTGGCCAAGATAAAGCAAAGCAGTGCGACAAAAACAACAACACAGAGTTACACATAAACAAACGTACAGTCAATAACACAATAGAAAAATATATGTACAGTGTGTGCAAATGTAGAATAGTAGGTAGGTAAGGCAATAAATAGGCTATAGAGGTGAAATAATTACAATTTAGCATTAACACTGGAGTGATAGACCAATAAGAAAGAGGTCCAAACCTCTAATTTTCAGTTTTAGTCTCCCCACTCAGACCCCTCCCAGACAGTCCTAGCTGGATTCTTGCTTTAAAGATTTCTCTTTGCTAAAAAGCTATTTTGGTTTCTTTTTGACAATAAAATCAAATTTTAAAAAATCATAGTAAGGTACTTAATTGTTACCCAGAAATTATTTGATATTGAGGTAAAAACGACTGCATTGGACCGTTGAAGCACGTTTTCTGCATTTCTACACATTTTGTCATAGGGCGGAGAGAAAACGTTTCAATTTTATAAAAATGTCATGCAGTTCTACTCATTTTGCAATGGGGTGGATAGACATTTTTGCAGTTTTAAAGCTAATTTCCTGCTATTCTACACGTCTTATAATGACTTTTGCCATGTTAATATATCTGAGTAAGAGTGACTAACAAAATCAATGGTCGAGGCCCCTAAGCGACCACTTATGTCGCTTATGCCTGGAACCGGCGCTGAGCCCACATTGCTCAAGGACATCATATCCTAGCTGCCATTTCCTCTCGCCTTAGCACAGTAGTAGTAGTAGTGGTATGACTTTGTTTAGCAATTATTTGTGAAGCATTTACTGTATGTAGTGCACAAAGACCACCCTTTTCACACCAGCTTCGTATATAAATGCTAAATTATAAAACCAGCAACAAACCATACATCTTCTAATCCAAAATCAATACAACGGGTGTAGACTTTACCGTGAAATGCTTGCTCACGAGCAAGGCAAGGCAAGCAAGTAAGCATAGATAGAGAGGACTGTACAGTTGCTTCATAAGAAGGCGCTGGTTTATATTCATGTGTGTAATCATCCATAGGGACTACTGAGGACCTAATATAACTGCTATGACTCATACCAAAACCGCTGCTTTAGCAAACCAAGCAAGATCCCACTCCGAAAGAGAAAGGAGGGGGGATCGAGAGAGAGAAAAAAGCTTCAAAAGGTTTGATGAAATGTAGAATCATCAAAGTGAGGATTCCTTCCCTGAGGAAGCTCATCTTCACTCTCTCCACAGACATAAGTGCTCGGAGAGTGGCTGTCTGTAGGGGGGAAGTGACAAGCACTGACGGGTCACGGAGGGTTTGATCCCAATCATTAGCGTTACTGACTCCCTCGCCAAGAGAAAACACACAGATTTGTTCTGCTGCAGTATGTCCAAAGGTCCAGGCAGGGAGGCAACACAGTGACTGTGTCATGGACAGTCCTGCTTTGATCTGGTCCTCTCAGGAAGAAGGAGGAGGTTGTGACCACACCTAGGGACTAGTTATGCTACTGTACCTGCCCTTCACATTATGGTCAATGAGGTGAAAAACCTGACACAGTGGTGTCGAACATTTGGCCTGTTAGTCATAACAGCCTCAGGCCCACAATCTGATCCAATCTCGCCCACACAACACATCTCAACACCAGCCTTAGTTTAGTAGGAAACATATGTTTGGAGGGAAATAATTCACATAACAGGCGATTGGCAGTCAATGTTGTTTAGGAAAATAAATTGCTTCACTATGAGCCTATATCTACACAGATGTGTAAGATATTTGCCTTAATTTGGCCTCAGATGGCCCCTTCTGCTAGATTACATTGACACCACTTGGCCTAAAACTAGAGAATAGAATTATGGATGAGTCAATGGACAACAGGAGGTGAGTGAGTCATTTGCCAGCTTCTGATGGGTCTCAGGGTAACACTTCTTCTGCTGAACTTCTTGTCAGAGCCGCCCCGTGAGCCGACTTCCTCGCTTAGTTTTTATCGCAACCCTCTGCATGAGTAATGACAAGCCATTTGTCATAATATATATCCCATCATAAATGGTTATGACCGGTGTCATGTCATATATATAATAGCATTACGTAGGCTTTATGACACAGGCGTTTGGGTTTAATATTAACTACAGACCATTTACTGGGGTGTTTGCATTCCTTTGAAGGATTTACGTCCGAGCCACTCACTGTCCAATATCCAGTCTTCATACAAACGGGGCCTCCAAGAGTGTGTGAGCCTCTCTCCAAGAAGTGGTACATTTGGGTATGGAAACAGTTGAAGAGAGTGATGTAACAATCAGTATGGTTGGGGTAGGGGAGGCAGACATTTAAAGGAACTTACTGGGGCTGGAGCTCTCATTCTGGCTTTATTTGTCTCCACTTTGATCTGGATCAGACAGCCAAGTTGTATGCGTGCAGTGTTATCCTCCCATAATCTTTGCTCTGTCTTCAAAATGCGGCACTAGCCTACTAGCCTATATAGATGAGACTGGGTCTCTCTGCATTTCCACATTCAGTTCATTCAGCACTAATGTCAAGCTTGAATGTCCTCCAGTAAACAGTAACTATACTGAACACAAATACGAACGCAACATGCAACAATTTTATTGAGATACAGTTCATTTTAAAAAATCGGTCAATTTAAATAAATTCATTAGGCGCTAACTAATGGATTTCACATGATTGGGCAGGGGCACAGCCATGGGTGAGCTTGGGTGGGCATAGGCCCACCTACTGGGGAGCCAGGCCCAGCCAATCAGAATGAGTTTTTCCCCACAAAAGGGCTTTATTACAGACAAACACTCCTCAGTTTCATCAGCTCTCCGGGTGGCTTGTCTCAGATGATCCAGCAGGTGAAGAAGCCGGATGTGGAGGTCCTGGGCTGGCGTGGTTACATGTGGTCTTCGGTTGTGAGGCCGGTTGGATGTACTGCCAAATTCTCTAAAATTATGTTGGAGGCAGCTTATGATGGAGAAATTAACATTAAATTCTCTGGCAACAGCTCTGGTGGACATTCCTGCTGTCAGCATGCCAATTGCACGCTCCCTCAAAACTTGAGACATTTGTGTTATTGTGTTGTGTGACAAAACTGCAAATTGTAGAGTGGCATTTTATTGTCCCCAGCACAAGATGCACCTGTGTAATGATCATGCTGTTCGATCAGCTTCTTGATATGCTACACCTGTCAGGTGGATGGATTATCTTGGCAAAGGAGAAATGCTCACTAACAGGGATGTAAACAAATTTGTGCACAAAATTTGAGCGAAATAAGCTTTTTGTGCATATGGAAACATTTCTGGGATCTTTTATTTCAGCTCATGAAACATGGGACCAACACTTTATATTGCGTTTCTATTGTTGTTCAGTATATTTAGATTCGGTTGTTAAGAGGAAAATATGATTTCATTTACTCCCAAGTAATTTTCTCCTCTCTGGGTAAAACTTTTATCAATTTGGCTACCAAACAACAATGCACATACCACAAAAGTGAACAGTGAAGAGGCGACTCTGGGATGCTGGCCTTCTAGGCAGAGATGCAAAGAAAAATACATATCTCAGACTGGCCAATAAAAATAAATGATTAAGTCAGACAAATGAACACAGACACTGGACAGAGGAAAACTGCCTAGAAGGCCAGCATCCCGGAGTTGCCTCTTCACTGTTGACGTTGAGACTGGTGTTTGCGGGTACTATTTAATGAAGCTGCCAGTTGAGGACTTGTGAGGTGTCTGTTTCTCAAACTAGACACTCTAATGTACGACAAGTTGTGCACCGGGGCCTCCCACTCCTCTTTGTATTCTGGTTAGAGCTAGTCTGCGCTGTTCTGTGAAGGGAGTAGTACACAGCGTTGTATGAGATCTTCAGTTTCTCGGCAATTTCTTGCATGGAATAGCCTTCATTTCTCAGAGCAAGAATAGACTGACGAGTTTCAGAAGAAAGTTCTTTGTTTCTGGCCATTTTGAGCCTGTAATCGAACCCACAAATGCTGATGCTCCAGATATTCAACAAGTCTAAAGAAGGCCAGCTTTATTGCTTTTTTAATCAGAACAACAGTTTTCAGCTGTGCTAACATGATTGCAAAGGGGTTTTCTAATGATCAATTAACCTTTTAAAATAATAAACTTGGATTAGCTAACACAATGTGCCATTGGAACACGGAGTGATGGTTGCTGATAATGGGCGTCTGTACACATATCTATTAAAAAGCAGCCGTTTCCAGCTACAATAGTCATTTACAACATTAATAATGTCTACACTGTATTTCTAATCAATTTTATGTTATTTTAATGGACAAAAACAAGGACATTTCTAAGTGACCACAAACTTTTAAACGGTAGTGTATACAGGTTATTTGAGCTTGTCAGGGACCAGAGTACATATTCAGCAGAACGAAGGGGTCAGTGCTCATGACTGCACTGTTGCTATCGGTTTGTCTTCTGATGGCAGCACATGGCTTATATCACCTGCATAGCATTAGACCGTGATACTCTACCTGCCAGCGCTCGCTTTATAGGTTGCTAACAAAGCCAAGAACTATACCACATTGAAATATCAGATCAGTCCTCAACTGATGAGAACAGAGAGAGAGAGAGAAAAAGAGAAAGATCTTTCTTTGGCTCAGATTTTCTCTGTCTTAATTACATAAACAAATGCGTGATTGGGGCTTGCTTGCCGTTGTATTTCAGACTCGGCACCAGCTGTTTTAAACAGGCAGACACAGCTGTATACATGTGTCTTTGCACACTAAATCAAATGTCCCATTGTGCTCATCTGGAGTGAATTAGGGTGGAGGAGGGAGGGAGGAGAGGATGGGGGATGCATGCTTTGATATACAGGGGAGGAAATGGGTAATGTCCTGGAACCACATGCAACATCCTAATAGGAACTGGTGATTGATAATAAAGAGATTGCCAGATCAACTCTCCCTCTCTCTCTCTCCTCTGTCCTCCGCCCTATCTCTTCTCTCATCTTCTATACCTAACTGTCTCATAACCTTGGATTAGTGCAGGTATTTGCTAATACTTGTCTCTTTGTGTTTTTCTTTTATGAAGTCCCACAATCTTTTTTTAGCAACAGTCTCCCAACATGGTTTCTCTTTGCAGGCTGTTGCCATTGCTCCAGCTGTTTCAGCCTCTGATGAGACTCTTTTAGGGCCTGAAAGAAAAGCAGGAGGGGGGACTGGGAGTGATAACAGACTGTGAGAAGGTGAATCAGTCCCCACACGGGCAAATTGTTGCCTCAGTCTCACTCTGTCTCATTATTTGTTTCATAATGTTACTTTTTGTACCCTGCACCAGAAAGTTGGGCGTATTAACTCACAGAATAGTGTTAACTTTCCCATGATAAAAAAACACGAGAGGATTATTATTATTTTTTTTTACATGAGTTGAGCACAGTCACTACACATTGGTGAAGCACAAACATACTGTAGGTGTTTGGCCTTAGCCTACAGTACATGAGCTGCCTGCGTACAACCACGACAATGAAACGATAGGCAGGCAGGGAATTGATATCCCATGGAAGGGAAGTCTCTCCAACTCAATTATTTTTGGAGGTCAGTGAACATGTACAAGATAAATAATGCAAAAGTATGCGACAGGGTTACTGCACATTTGTCATAACAGCAACCGGGGAAATATGTGGCCTTTCATTCAATCATTTGAGAACATCAATCATCATTCCCTTTGAAGCAAGGGCCGATCCTGCTTTGCAAGGAACATACGAAGAAAAGAAAGAAAGAAAGAAACAAAGGCAATATGGAGAGCAGCTGGTTATTTGGGATGAACATGACATGCTGTTTGTTTATGAGAGGAATGGGGAAAGAAAGGAGGGACGAGTGAATGAAAGAGTGAAAACAGACTCTCTCATTTAATATCAATTTCTCTTCACAGTCTTTGCACACATTTTCATGAGTTTAAGACTGAGTCAGCCTGACCTTTAAATGCATTCTCTTGTTATCAGAAGGATCTAGCTGTACACACATCTCGTGCTACAGTGACCATCTACTTCTCACTAGAACAAGCTGGAGTCTCTCCCTTAAATAGTTTCCTGCATATTTGATGCTAGTAAAATGAGTCCTTAAAAGCTAGAGTCTCTCCCTTAAATCTTTTCCTGCATATTTGAGGCTTGTAAATGGGGTCCTTAAGCGCAGACTCACAAGTTAGTATACAAAAAGGCTTCATCTTCTGAAGTTGAATCAACAATTTCCTTCACAGAGTAATGCTTCCCCCTGCTGCATATTGTATGTACTGTCATGTCAATTTGAAACCATTATGTGCTTGAAACAATCTGGGAGAAATACCCTTTTACCAGCCTCAAATACTTTGTGCTTTTAAAAAGTGAGATATAGCCAATGTTTACATGATCACAGAATTGGAAATAAATGATTTATTCGGCCAAGTATACATCATTTCATTACATGAACTTTGACAGTTAGAATGCGTCAAAACTGGTGCAAGGAATTGAGTAAGAACATTACACACACTAAATATCAATGCAATTTTTGAAAGAGATTGTATTTGAAACTATGGCGGTGAAATAAATATACAGTATACCACACATTTCCACTAGATAGTGTCCTAGTCTTACATTTATCACAAAACATGACTGTCGGAGATGGGCTGATGAACGGCATCAATGTTTATGTTGAAATCAAGTTGTCAAGGGTCACAAGGACAGGAACTCGGAATATTGAAATATGAGATGGTGATAGCTGATCACAAAAAGTGATATACGAGTGAGAAATATCAACTTCAATTCAAGGATTTCATGGATGAAAAACATATTCCATCACACATTGTACCATGTTGCCTGCTCTAGAATTTACAAATGTAATTCTTCATCCTATGTGTTCTGTCACTTTGTCATCAGATATGGATTTACAGTGAGGTCCATAATTATTGGTACCCTTGATAAAGATGAGCAAAAAATATTTAAAAAATACTGAACTATATTGTATGCTCCAAAAAAATTATACTACTAATTATACTAATACAATTGCTCAGAACAAGAGATTTTGTTTAACAAGTAATAAAAAAACATCTTAAAAAATAGTGTTCAAAATTAATGACAACCCTGTTTTCAATACTCTAGCACCCTCCCCTTGCGAGGATACTGACACTGAGCCTTTTTCTAAAATGTTTTAATGAGATTGGAGAACATGTTGGGAGGGATCTTAGATCATTCCTGCATATAGAATCTTTCCAGATCCTTGATATCCTTCGTCTGGACTGCCCTCTTCAATTCAAATCACAGGTTTTCAATGGGGTTCAAATCCAGTGACTGAGATGGCTATCAAAAAGAAAGGAGGACCAAGGCACTCTTCATATAATTAATTAAAATGCCTTTATTAGTATGGCATGTTCAATAGAAACAAAGTTTTAATAATCCGACGCGTTTCGGCTGCATGGCCTTCATCAGGGAGGATGGCTATTTCAAAATGTTGATTTTGTGGTCAATTAACAAGTGCTTGGTGTTATTGTCTTGCTGGAAGATCCACTTGCAGCCAAGTGTCCTGGCAGATGTCTTGGTACTTGGTAAAGTTCATGTTGCCATTGACTTTAACAAAGGGCCCAGGACCATTGGAAGCAAAATAGCCCCATGACATTAAAGATCTACCACCATATTTTATCGTAGATATGAGTTACTTTTTCTTGATGAACGTCATTGGCACTTAGATTGGAACCGGTGCTATGGTTAATGGAAAATGAAAATAAAGCTCTTTGGCTGCACACACCAGTGGTGAGTTTGGCATTGAAAAACGGAAGCATATGCAGAAAAGTACCTCATACCTACGGTAAAACATGGTGGTGCATAGGAGATGATCTGGAGACCCGCAACAAATGTAGCTACAGGATGGTAAGCCTTTGTTTAAAAGCATGGATTCACACTATTCACTCATTGATTCACACAATCAGCTATGCCACTCAGTAGCGTGAATTAGTTAACATGGTGATATGGAACATAACCCTTACAGAAAAAAAACATGATTTCTCATGTGAAAACGTGTTTAGGAACATTTCACATATGATCACTTTTTCACATGTAGTTTCATGTTATCACATTAACTTCACATAAGATCATGTGTTTACATGTGAAATTCATGTGGTTTTTCGGCAAGGCAAGGGAATGGAATTCCTGATCCCGAACATATTATTTTTTACAAGATTATTGTAATCTAAGTGGTATTGCTCATTGTTTGTGTGGTTTTGAGTGACCTTCCTATGTCTCTAATTATCCTAAAGGCTGTTTTTGACCTCAGCTGGGAGATCCTGAATAACATCTTCCCAGAAGGAAAAGTTAAGAGGCTGCCATGGGAGAAGCCAGAGGTCAGACATCACACCTACAAGTGCAAACTCAGCTTTGAAGTTTGGCCAGATTTTCACAATCAGCCTCAAGCGGATAAAGATGGACAAGTTGGACCGCATTCTGGTATGCTTTTTACAACTTTGTAGTCATTGTCCATAATTGCCACACATACGCACACACACATGCAGGTACGCACACGTGTAAGCATGCACGGAAGCACGCACCATGCACGCACACACAGCTGGACCTAATGTATCCTGTTGGTCTCATTCAGCATCAAGAGCTGCACGGTGAACAACTCCAGATGCAGAATTGGCAGCAGGGGGAGTTGGCCATCAAGATGAGGCAGACGACAGCCTCTGTGATTATTTGTTAGAGAACACTGTCCTGAACCAAATTGAGAAGAAAGCCAACCCAACAACTGCTTAATAGTACCTAATGAAAGTCTTCATGTTGATCATGTTTTATGGTCATTGTTTTACAAGTCATTCATTGAAAGTGTCTTAATTAGTCCTATGGAAATGCCAATGGCAAGTCAGCTAATAACACATTCTTATTTACAATGACAGCCTACCAGGAAACAGTGGGTTAACTGCCTTGTTCAGGGGCAGAACAACAGATGTGTACCTAGCCTTACAGAGACCGGGGAAGTTATAGTTTTGCAAACAGGTGGACCCCATTCAATGAATTCTGTGATTTTTAAAAATTGAAATACGGGTATTTTCTCCTGAACTTGTTTAAATGTGCCACAGCAAGGGGTATGAAAACGTATCAACTCAAGCAATGGGGTCCATCAGTACCTTGTGGGCTTTGAGGACTGTATTATCACAGATCTTCTAAACCATACTGTACTGTCTTTAGGGGCAGCAGGTAGCCTAGTGGTAAAACTGTTGGGCCAGTAAATAATCCCAGAGCTGACAAGGTACACATCTGTTGTTCTGCCCCTGAACAAGGCAGTTAACCCACTGTTTCCTGGTAGGCTGTATTTCAATTTTTAAAAATCACAGAATTCATTGAATGGGGTCCACCTGTTTGCAAAACTATAACTTCCCCGGTCTCTGTAAGGCTCCTAAATTGGATACATTTTAGACAGGCACAGATCACCGTAGGTTAGAACAGACTTCCAAAACACTTAACATCCCTTTGAGTATGGTCATCTGTGGATTGTGTCACCCTGACGCTGTGGAGAGCTGGCTGTCGTTCCTAACTGAGCCGCATGGATGTGTTCTACTACTAGCCAAAAGACACGAGCCATTCGGCGCCAAACAGCAGACCAATGACTGTGTATGCAGCAGACGAACGATCCGAACAACAACACAGAACTTTCTTCTTGCGGCTAGCTAGCTAGCTAGCTAGTAGCAAAAGCAGGAGGCAAGCATCTCTCATTATGAACGGTAGGGATGTGCTTATTGATTAACATCTTGACTGAGAAATATCAAGTAGCAAGGAAACAGATATGTAACGTTAGCTATTTCATTCAAAATGTTGCTAGGGCTAACGTTAGTGATTAGCTTGCTAGGTTTTGTTAGCTAGCTACATGTAGCTAACGGTCATTATAGCTAAGAGCCAGCTGTGGCTATCCAACCTTACTTCAGCTACTGTAACATGGGATAGGGAGTGAAATTAAAATGTTTATACATGGGATGTAGATAGCCAACTATCTTGATTGTTTTATACAGGGGAATTTTACCTAGCTATGTTGTCCTGGCATATACCTTGAATCCTAGCTAACGTTAGCTGATGTCCCAGGAGCATCATACCGAAGATAAATAACGTTAGCTAGCTATTTTTGACAATACTCATGTTACAATTACCATTAAGTTGGTTAGCCCTTTTGGCAGGATGCATAGGGTGTTTGCTTTTCATGCCAGCAACCCAGGTTTGCTTCCCTGCCCTGCCATTCGCTACACAGGTGTCAGAAGTGGGATGGCGACTGAAGCCACCGGAATGCAGTCCTGTAACATAGGTAACTTACTGCCTTGAAGATGTTTGCTGGTACTGTCTTGACTTCTGCGCAGAAAAAAATATAAAACACAGAAGAAATATCTTGCTGCATTTTGTAAACGCAGATCTAAAATGCTTCTTATTGTAATTTCTGCTCTGCATAAGACACATTTTGTAATTCAGTTGCACCTCTCCACTCAGATGAGAATTTAGGAATGGACATTCTATCAGCAGACAGCGCTCGGACTGATGTGTAGCTACGTATCTCTGGTACCTTTCTCTGTACTTTTTTCTGTAAAATGCAAGAAAGATGAACTTCAAACAAAACAGTAGGACATGTAGCTTGCTACATTCTTTCTATGATTAACATTAGAAATATGATGGCCATGCATCATTGTTTCAAGAAAGATCTTGCTTTTTCATTGTAATTTCATTTACTTGTGTGGCTACTAGCCAAATAGCGTTGCACTTCTGTTGTCATCGGATGAAAATGAAGCTATTTTCTGCCGAATGTGTTGCACTAATGTATTTTCTGTGTAGCAAAACTATAGTTGCATGCCCCTGATCACTCTATTGAAGCAAAAAAACACTGTTGACTTTTAATATAAAACACAGGTAATATGGTTTAAAATGCAGATTTTTATATGGTGTGCGATTTGAAAATGCAGATATCTGAACTCTAAAACAACCTCTGAGGCTAAGCATGATGTAACGATTTTAGTACAACACATAGCTAGCTACCAACATTGTCAAAATGTTTGAGACTCTTGATGTAATAACATGTTGGACTGACAGTTGGTAGGGACCCAGGTTTGATAGGCCTACACTCCTGAATGGGTGCGTTCAGTTTGATTCAATGTTTGTTATGTTGCGTGACGAGTTGTATTGAACAACATGTTTCCCCAAAATGGTCTGCACCGTTCTTCAACAGCATTTGAGGTATGTTGGCTCCCGTTCGATGGGTGTGACTAGGTGTGGCCTGATGAATATGGGTGTGACCATTTTCTTTTTTTCACCTTTTTTTAACCAGGTAGGCTAGTTGAGAACAAGTTCTCATTTACAACGGCGACCTGGCCAAGATAAAGCAAAGCAGTGCAACACAAACAACAACACAGAGTTACACATGGAATAAACAAACATACAGTCAATAATACAATAGAAAAAGTCTATATACAGTGTGCAGATGAGGTAGGATAACGGAGGTAAGGCAATAAATAGGCCAAAGTGGCGAAATAATTACAATATAGAAATTAAACACTGGAGTGATAGATGTGCAGAAGATGAGTGTACAAGTAGAGATACTGGGGTGCAAAGTAGCAAAATAAATAAAATAGATAACAGTATGGGGATGAGGTAGTTGGATGGGCTAATTACAGATGGGCTACGTACAGGTGCAGTGATCTACCATATAAAATCAAAAAATTTGTGCAGCACACCATACACACAATTGCCCTCTGTGCCACCATAATCACGCCATTCTTCAACTGGTCATTCATTACAGTACCATTTCATTTGAATTAAACGTTGAACACCGTTCTGTCATACTGAGTAGGCTTGGGCGGTTTTATACCGTATACCAAGCTATTTCGAAATAGAGATTGTATGATTTTCAGTAAAAAATGTAATTCAACGGGGGCACCCCTTCCACTGCTTATAGCTAAGTTAAGTATAAATATTAGAAATCTAAGATGTGTACAATAAATTATATCCAGCTCATGGCTCAAGCTATGCATTTGGTTTGCTAATTTGCTTGCTAAGTGGCTAGATGTCAAGATCAAGCTTCTTGGTTACAGCAGAGACATTCAATCCCCTCCTGGATCAAGATCCCTGTTGCCTAAATTGTTTTGTGCTTTACTACTACTACTACAACTACTACTACTACTACTACTACTACTATAGTCTAATTAGGGTTGTCGCCGACTTAAATAAATCTTGGTCGACCGAGAGTCGTCTGTTCTTTCGGCCAATCAATTGGTCTACATTTTAAAACGCCCATTCTTCCATACACCCTATGTGTTTGAATAAAATCAACTATATGCACTGAGCTTGTCTGATGCTTTAAGCGCTGAAATAATTACGACACACATGACTCAAGAGGGAGCCTGATGGCCATGCTGTGTAGGAGGGAGATGTGAAAAGTGTGCAGGAGGGCATGGGAGAAAGGAATGTGTAGTATCGGTGAAAGACGCGGTATGTGTTGGGGGGTATGGGTGCCCATGGTGCTGGGGATCAGAAGTGTCTGGTGCGAGAGAGGCAGGTTGAAGTTGCCAGGGTCAGAGCTGTACAGAAGGTGTCGTATGCAGAGACAATGAATAAAGTAGAGGAAGATAGATCAAGAGATAGAATTCGTAGGCGAGTAAGTAAACCTCCACTACCATTTGTTCTATTGGCCAAAGTGCATTGGAAAATTGGAAAATAAAATGGATGATCTACGATTAAGACTATTCTAACAAAGGGACTTTAAAAACTGTAATATATGATGTTTCACCGAGTCGTGGCTGAACGACTACACAGATAATATAGAGCTGACTGGGTTTACTGTGCATTGCCAGAACAGAGAAGCTACGTCTGGTAAGACAAGGGGCGGGGGGGTGTGTCTATTCGTCAATAACAGCTGATGCGCAATGTCTAATATTAAGTCTCGAGGTATTGCTCGCCTGAGGTAGAGTACCTCATGATAAGCTGTAGACCACACTATCTACCAAGAGAGCTCTCATCTATATTATTCATAGCTGTCTATTTACCCCCACAAACCAATGCTGGCACTAAGACCGCACTCAATGAGGTGTATATGGCCATAAGCAAACACGAAAATGCTAATCCAGAAGCGACGCCAGTAGTGTCCGGGGAATGTAATGCAGGCAAACCTACATCTGTTTTACCTCATTTCTACCAGCATGTCACATGTGCAACCAGAAGAAAAAAACTCTAGACCACCTTTACTCCACACACAGAGACTCATACAAAGCTCTCCCTCGTCCTCCATTTGGCAAATCTGACCATAATTATATCCTCCTGATACATGCTTATAAGCAAAAACTAAAGCAGGAAGTACCAGTGACTCGCTCAATACAGAAGTGGTCAGATGACGCGGATGCTATGCTACAGGACTGTTTTGCTAGCACAGAATGGAATATGTTCCGGGATTCATCCAATGGCATTGAGTAGTATACCACCTCAGTCACCGGCTTCATCAATAAGTGCATCAACGATGTCGTCCCCACGGTGACCGTACATAAATATCCCAACCAGAAGCTATGGATTACAGGCAACATCCGCATCGAGCTAAAGGCTAGAGCTGCCGCCTTCAAGGACACTGACACCAATCCGGACTCTTATAAGAAATTCTGCTGTGCCCTCAAGACGAACCATCAAACAGGCATAGCGTCAATACAGGATTAAGATTGAATCCTACTACACCGGCTCTGACACTCGTTAGATGTGCCAGGGCTTGAAAACTATTACTGACTGCAAAGGGAAACCCAGGTGCGAGCTCCTCATTGACGCTAGCCTACCAGACGAGCTAAATTCCTTTTATGCTTGCTTTGAGGTAAGCAACACTGAAGCATGCATGAGAGCACCAGCTGTTCCGGACGACTGTGTTTTCACGCTCTCCATAGCCGATGTGAGCTAGACCTTTAAACAGGTCAACATTCACAAGGCCGCAGTCCAGACGGATTACCAGGACGTGTATTCAAAGCATGCGCGGACCAACTGGCAAGTGTCTGACCGAGTCGGTAATACCTACATGTTTCAAGCAGACCACCATAGTCCCTGTGCCCAAGGAAGCGAAGGTAACCTGCCTAAATGATTACTGCCCTGTAGCACTCATGTCGGTAGCCATGAAGTGCTTTGAAAGGCTGGTCATGGCTCACATCAGCACCATCATCCCGGAAACCCTAGACCCACTCCAATTCGCATACCGCCCCAACAGATCCACAGACGACACAGTCTCAATCGCACTCCACACTGCTCTTTCCCACCTGGACAAAAGGAACACCTATGTGAGAATGCTGTTCATTGACTACAGCTCAGCGTTCAACACCATAGTGCCCACAAAGCTCATCACTAAGCTAAGGACCCTGGGACTAAACACCTCCCTCTGCATATTTTGGTTAAACTATCCCCATTTAATGGAATTGTAACCCTCTGCATGCACAGTGCATTCTTCCATCACATGTGCAGTGCACTCTTACATCACATGTACAACTGATTCTCAAGATCTTGCACACTAATGAGATGCTATTGAGCCAACACTACTACACTGTCTGAGCCAAGGACTATATGCTTTCTGGTAGGTTTTTATTATAATACTGGGTGGGGTGAATATATTTTATATTACATACATTATTTTTTGTTAACTAGTAAATAGTAGCCTACAACAAAGTGTGTTTAAATAATTTCTAACTTGTTAACAATTTCTGCTAGTTAGTTTTTTCTACCGTGCTTGAGCCTGCTAACTGAGGAGTGTTAATTCACCTGTTTCCATACATGTTTCATTTTAAAACATTTATCTTACAAAGGAGTTGTTTAATCTAACTGCTTAACTATTTAACTATATGGAATTGTATATATTATTTTTTTACTCATTTAAAAAAAATCTTTGCAGGAAAATACCACTGGCACTATCTGATGTGTGGAAACATTTCACTGCAGCTAATGTAGAATGAAAAGCTGTGTACATTTGCAAATACTGTGCCAAATATGTGAAGAATGCAACAAAGATGCAGCATCATCTGGACAAGTGCATAAAGTTCTCTCAGCACTCACAACAAGCAACCTCTGACAAAAGTCCCTCTACTTCTATTCAAGGTGAAAATGATGAATCAGACACCTTATCGATAGCAACAGCTCATGGTCCTCCTGGAATCAGAAGTTTTGACTCAATGGAGGAACGTAGTCAGAGAAATGTGGATGAATGTCTTGCTTGAGCTGTGTATGCAACTGGTTCACCTCTGATGCTCACAGGCAATGTGTATTGGAAGAGATTTTTGAATGATCTTCGCCCAGCATACACCCCTCCAGCCAGACATGCTTTATCGACTCATTTGCTGAATGCAGAGTTCAACAGAGTTCAAGTGTAGGTCAAGCAAATCATAGAGAAGAAATCCGTACAGCCCTGCCCACTTCACTGTTCCTCCAAGCAGAGGAAACTGCAGTTCTGAAATACATCAAAAAGCGTGAAGACTTCTGCCTCAAGCCCATACATGCCGCAGCGTACATGTTGGACCCCGAGTATGCTGGCAAGAGCATCCTGTCTGGTGCAGAGATCAACAAGGCCTATGGTGTCATCACTACCGTGTCTCGCCACCTTGGCCTGGATGAGGGCAAGGTTCTTGGCAGTCTGGCGAAGTACACTTCCAAGCAAGGGCTTTGGGATGGAGATGCAATATGTCAGTCATGCCAACATACAGTGCCTTGCAAAAGTATTCATCCCCCTTGGCGTTTTTCCTATTTTGTTGCATTACAACCTGTAATTTAAATATATTTTTATTTGGATTTCATGTAATGGACATACACAAAATAGTCCAAACTGGTGTAGTGGAATAAAAAAAGAAAGACTTATTTTTAAAAAATTCTGTGGGGGGGGGGGGGGATGGTAAAGTGGTGCGTGCATATATATTCACCCCCTTTGCTATTAAGCCCCTAAATAAGATCTGGTGCAACCAATTACCTTCAGAAGTCACATAATTAGTTAAATAAAGTCTACCTATATGCAATCTAAGTGTCACATGATCTGTCACATGATCTCAGTATATATACACCTGTTCTGAAAGACCCCAGAGTCTGCAACACCACTCAGCAAGGGGCACCACCAAGCAATCGGCACCATGAAGACCAAGGAGCTCTCCAAACAGGTCAGGGACAAAGTTGTGGGGAAGTACAGATCAGGGTTGGGTTATAAAAAAATATCTGAAACTTTGAACATCCCACGGAGCACCATTAAATCCATTATTAAAAAAATGGAAAGAATATGGCACCACAAGACACCTGCCAAGAGAGGGCCGCCCACCAAACCTCACGGACCAGGCAAGGAGGGCATTAATCAGAGAGGCAACAAAGAGACCAAAGATAACCCTGAAGGAGCTGCAAAGCTCCACAGCGGAGATTGGAGTATCTGTCCATTGGACCACTTTAAGCCGTATACTCCACAGAGCTGGGCTTTACGGAAGAGTGGCCAGAAAAAAGCCATTGCTTAAAACTTCTTAAGGCTAGGGGGCAGTATTTTCGTTTTTGGCAAAAAAACATACCCATTTGAAACTGCCTATTTCTCAGCCCCCAAAACTAGAATATGCATATAATTGTCAGATTATGATAGAAAACACTCTGAAGTTTCCAAAACTGTCAACATTTTGTCTGTGAGTTAAACAGAACTGATATTGCAGGCTAAAACCTGAGGAAAATCCAATCAGGAAGTGCCCCTGTTTTTGAAACCTCTCTGTTCCTATGCATCCCTATTGCCCATTTAAAGGGATATCAACCAGACTCCTTTTTCTATGGCTTCCCTAAGGTGTCAACAGCCTTTAGACATAGTTTCAGGCTTTTATTTTGAAGAATGAGCGTGAACGACCACATTGCGTAAGTGGATAGGTGGGGGCTCTCAGAGTGAGTTGTGCACAAAAGAGAAAGGCAGCCATTGTTACTCCCGGTCCTAGTGAAAAGCCAACTGTCCCGGTTGATATATTATCGAATAGATATTTGAAAAACACCCTGAGGATGGATTATAAAAAACGTTTGACATGTTTCTGTGGACATTATGGATATAATTTGGAATTTTTGTCTGCGTTGTCGTGTCCGCTCTTTCCGGTGGATTCCTGGGCATAATGCACCAAACTAACGGAGGTATTTGGATATAAAAAATATCTTTATGGAACAAAAGGAACATTTGTTGTCTAACTGGGAGTCTCGTGAGTGAAAACATCCGAAGATCATCAAAGGTAAACGATTCATTTGATTGCTTTTCTGATTTTTGTGACCAAGTTACCTGATGCTAAGTGTACTTATTGTTTTGTCGAGCGATCGATAAACTTACACAGACGCTTGTATTGCTTTCGCTGTAAAGCATAATTTCAAAATCTGAGACGACAGGTGGATTAACAAAAGGCTAAGCTGTGTTTTGCAATATTGCACTTGGGATTTCATGAATATGAATATTTTCTAGTAATATTATTTACCTGTGGCGCTATGCTACGCTATGCTATTCAGGGTTGCTGATGACAATTATCCCGGATCCGGGATGGGTGGTTCAGAAAGGTTAAAGAAAGAAAGAAAATGCATGTGGGAGACTCCCCAAACGTATGGAAGAAGGTATTCTGGTCAGATGAGACTAAAATTGAGCTTTTTGGCAATCAAGGAAACCTCTATGTCTGGCGCAAACCCAACACCTCTCATCACCCCGTGAACACCATCCCCGCAGTGATGGCGGCATGGTGGCAGCATCATGCTGTTGGAATGTTTTTCCATCGGCAGGGACTGGGAAACTGGTCAGAATTGAAGGATTTATGGATGTTGCTAAATACAGGGAAATTCTTGAGGGAAACCTGTTTCAGTCTTCCAGAGATTTTAGACTGGGACGGAGGTTCACCTTCCAGCAGGACAATGACCCTAAGCATACTGCTAAAGCAACACTCGGGTGGTTTAAGGGGAAACATTTAAATGTCTTGGAATGGCTTAGTCAAAGCCCAGACCTCAATCCAATTGAGTATCTGTGGTATGACTTAAAGATTGCTGTACACCAGCGGAACCCATCCATTGACTTTGGGAGGGTGAATAGTTATGCACACTGTTTTTTTGTCTTATTTCTTGTTTGTTTCACACAAAAAAATATTTTGCATTTTCAAAGTGGTAGGCATGTTGTGTAAATCAAATGATACAAACCCCCCAAAACTCAATTTTAATCCAGGTTGTAAGGCAACAAAATAGGAAAAATGCCAAGGGGGGGTGAATACTTTCACAAGCCACTGTATAAAATCAAATCAAATTTATTTATATAGCCCTTCTTACATCAGCTGATATCTCAAAGTGCTGTACAGAAACCCAGCCTAAAACCCCAAACAGCAAGCAATGCAGGTGTAGAAGCACGGTGGCTAGGGAAAACTCCCTAGAAAGGCCAAAACCTAGGAAGAAACCTAGAGAGGAACCAGGCTATGAGAGGTGGCCAGTCCTCTTCTGGCTGTGCCGGGTGGAGATTATAACAGAACATGGCCAAGATGTTCAAATGTTCATAAATGACCAGCATGGTCAAATAATAATAATCACAGTAGTTGTCGAGGGTGCAGCAAGTCAGCACCTCAGGAGTAAATGTCAGTTGGCTTTTCATAGCCGATCATTAAGAGTATCTCTACCGCTCCTGCTGTCTCTAGAGAGTTGAAAACAGCAGGTCTGGGACAGGTAGCACGTCCGGTGAACAGGTCAGGGTTCCATAGCCTCAGGCAGAACAGTTGAAACTGGAGCAGCAGCACGGCCAGGTGGACTGGGGACAGCAAGGAGTCATCATGCCAGGTAGTCCTGAGGCATGGTCCTAGGGCTCAGGTCCTCCGAGAGAGAGAAAGAAAGAGAGAGAGTGAATTAGAGAGAGCATACTTAAATTCACACAGGACACCGGATAAGACAGGAGAAGTACTCCAGATATAACAAACTGACCCTAGCCCCCCGACACATAAACTACTGCAGCATAAATACTGGAGGCTGAGACAGGAGGGGTCAGGAGACACTGTGGCCCCATCCGATGATACCCAAGGACAGGGACAAACAGGAAGGATATAACCCCACCCACTTTGCCAAAGCACAGCCCCCACACCACTAGAGGGATATCTTCAACCACCAACTTACCATCCTGAGACAAGGCCAAGTATAGCCCACAAAGTATCTCATCAGCCACCTGGTTGAAGGGACTTTGTGGATTTGAGGCTCTTTCCCCTGTTGTCTCTGTCATCCTCCGAATCCCACCAACATCAGCTGCCTCAGAGCGCAACTTGTCCTTGTTTGGGAACACACACACATCCAAGCATGCAACAGGCTGACCAATACAAGGGTTGAAAAATTGGTGGCCATCCGGGCAAATTTGAGGCTTTTTGAGCCTGACTACGAACCATCCTCAACAAAGTCAGAAAGTGACAGTGAAGATGAGGCCTCAGAGTCTGATGTTCAAGAGGTGGATTTTGAGGAGGTCCAGGAAGAAGACATGGAAGCCTGAGAGGAAGACAACCAAAGCTTTAGTTCCTAGACTATCATTTTACAGATGTATGTTGTTAACGTTTTTGGGAGATGCGATGCATTATTGGGGATCATTCAATATTCCCTTTCTTTTGTTGTTCAGTGAAATCATCCCATGTGAAGAGTCAACTCATTTAATTAAAGTTTAATTCATAACTAAATAGTTTTTTAAAATGTATATTGGAAGGATTGAATCATTTGCAATATATCTACTTATGATATGGTAAAAGGTTTATGTTTCTGTCTCCATATGATATGGTAAATATATCCAATGCAAAAAAACATTTACATTTAAATGATATTAATATAATTTGCAGATATTCCCGTTAATTCCCATATATTCCTGTTAATTCCCCCGGAAAGTTTCCACCTCTGAATTTTCCCCAAAATGTGCAACCCTAATGGCTCGGCATCTGACCGTAAGGCGCTACAGAGGGTAGTGCGTACAGCCCAGTACATCACTGGGGGCAAGCTTCCTGCCATCCAGGACCTTTTCACTAGTCGGTGTCAGAGGAAGACACAAAAAATTGTTACCCAAGTTATAGACTGTTCTCTCTGCTTCCGCACGGCAAGAGGTACCAGAGTGCCAAGTCTAGGACTAAAAGGCTTCTTAAGAGCTTCTACCCCCAAGCCATAAGACTGCTGAACAATTAATCAAATGGCCACCCGGACTATTTACATTGACCCCCCCCCCCCCCCCCCCCCCCCCCCCCCGCCATTTGTTTTTACACTGCTGCTATGCGCTGTCTATTATCTATGCATGGTCACTTTACGCATACCTACATGTACAAATGACCTCGACTAGCCTGTACCCCTGCACATTGACTCGTTATCGGTACCCCCTGTATATTGCTTCGTTATTGTTACTTTTTATTATTTTTTACTTTCGTTTATTTAGTAAATATTTTCTTAACTTTCTTGAACAGCATTTTTGGTTAAGGACTTGTAAGTAAGCATTTCACGGTAAGGTCTGTTGTATTCGATGCATGTGACTCATAAAATGTGATTTGATTTGATCCTATGAGGCTACTAATGAGTAGTAGAATTTTGCAAGTACATAGTAATAGGCCTACGAATTAAATGTGCTTCAGTAAGGTTGGCTTTTTAGCATTCATTTCCATGGTTATCAACTGTATCACAGGAATGGAACGCAAATCACAGAAAATAGGTGTTGTGGTGGGAGCTGCATAGAAGTACTTAGGTTTACGAGATTTTACTGCAGAAAAGTTACAGGGTGTGTTGAATTGTAGTGTTCCGTCCTCCAAGGCCTTTGGCCTGGTGTAGGATCAGATAGGGTCTAAATAGTGGAATGAGGTGGTGGGTTTAGGTTTAGTTGGCAGAGTCATTTTTTTGTATTTTTTTTTGTATAACACCGGTTAACGGATTTATACTCCAGTCCAGTTGGTGGCAGTAATGCACCATTAATATTGTATTCCAACCGCCTTTATACCTCACCGAAGAAGAAGAAGGTTGGTGCGATATCTCTTCACACAGAACGTCTTTGACCAAGCCATCAACAACGAATGCTTTGGGGAGAAGTGATATCAGTGACCGCTAGCTGCATGTCAGCGAGATAGAGATAGGAAGGGTAATATCTAAAGGGGGGTAGTGAACGGGGATTTGGGCTCTTTTCATATTTGGCTGTAACATATCTTGCTATATAGATCCAAAATAACGATTGTAGCTAGCTACGACGAATACGAGGGGAACACCACTCAACAGCATTGTAGCTAGCTAGCGTTACCACCATCTCCCGCAGTCTAAGCGATCACTGTGTCTTCCATACGATGGGAAACACTGCTACCGCCAAGAAAGGCAACGAGCTTGAGAGCGGTGAGTTGGGATGCTCGCTGAGCATTATCTATACTGCTAACGTTAGCTAGCCAGTTAGCATGCTAACATTTGCTAATGTAATGTTGACATTTGAAGCATTTTATGGACAACAGTTTTTTGACAATCGGGAGTGTGCTCAAGCTCCCTTATCCCTGATGTTGTGCACATTTACATTAATGACACACTCACCATAAACATGTTGCGAGGCAGGGTATAGTAAATGGTTTGTGAATTAATCCTAGGTAGCTAGTTAGCGACAAATGAATATGTAGCATAATCAAAGATGGTTTTGTAACTATGTGGCTAAATTGTTACAACCTGATCCAGATGCCTATCTAGCTGCTAATATTATAGCTAACGTTAGTTATTAAGTTAGCTAGTGTGGGACGTTTTTAGCCCGTTCACTGTTGTTGTCATTGGCAACCTTATTCGGGGCTGGGACTCACTTGGATGGCTACTTTTAGTTAGCAACCAACTAGTTCTCTAACGTTAGCTAGAGATTGGTAATGTGAACTATGTAACAACAATGTTTCTATATAGTTATTATCGGGCAACCAAAACGCAATTCTCAAGCAAGATATTCGTTAACCTAACGGTTTACGTTACTGTACCTACCTAACGATACCGGGGGGATTAGCTGGGGAAAGGGCCTCTCTTGTTATCGTATCCAGACCGAATAGGATGCTAGGTAGATAGCTAGCTAGCTATCGAGTTGTATTGAATGCCATTTTGCTGTCAGTAGCTACCTAGGTAACGTCAATGAGAGCTAGTTTTATGTCAGCGTTAGCTAACGTTAGCCATCACCAGGCCCGTGAGACATCACCAAGCCAGAGTAATGTGCAGTGCCAGCTACTAGCAGTAACGTTAGCTTTATAGCCAGTCAGCTAAAGTCTTGACCATCTGACGTGTGGTGGTCTTATTGAGTAGTTATGAAGGCCTGCTTTGATATTTCATTTGTAGGTTCCAGAGATATGTTTTAGCTAACTTGTAATCTTATTAGCTAAAGTAAATAGATTATTTGTTAAAAAACAGAAGTTCACTCCACTCCAATGCTGCAAATATAAACTGTAGATATATATTTTTAAATGACATGTTAGGTTAACCACACTAAGGATAAGTAGTTTGAATAGTTGTTTTCTATTATCAGACTCTGCCTTTACCTCCACATCTTGAGATGCTGCATATATACAGCTTTCCCTCTACCACCTTGCGCACTGCTAAACAGTGACCAAATATGGTGAAGAAATGACAAATGCCCTCTTCTCATTCATAAAACCAGGCCCGTAATACAACCTCCCCAAGTGACTTATCTCACAAGTCTTTTTTGTTTAGAGTCTTTGTTTAATCTTAGTGATGTGAAGGTCCACTCAGACACAGATACACACAGCACAGTTTGTCATTGACTGGAAGGGCTTGTCATCAGACCTTCGTCAGAGGATAAGCGGTATTACAAGCTTTGACGCAACTAGCACTGGGGTTGTATTAATTGGCAATGGTACACTTTGACGTACGTATGCTGATAATCAATGCACAGCATGCTGTGATAAAACTTAAAATGTTTCCCCATGAAGGCCTATACAGCCATGGAGACATTGGTTTGTGCCCAGATCTACATTTGTGTGAACTGCATGCAGCAAAGTAATCTCACGCAAGTGAGTCCAGGAAATGCCACTGACTTGTGAGTTTGCATATGCTGTTCCATCCACTTCACTTTTTGTAGACTAAAATGTATGGTCATATCTTAACATGAAACATATTTATGGTAGGTAGTACTTAAATGCATCTGGGTTGTTTAAAAGCTTTGTTACTTTATGATGCTGCTAATCTGTTCATATGAGATTTATTGAAGTGTTGGAAGAGACCAGGCAGAGGCACAGGAACCTGGCCAGCCTCCGGTATCTTCCTGTGCTTCAGGAAGCAAGCAATGTTCTTTGATCTGATCAGTGCAACCAAAAGCCTGCACTGTTTTCCTGCTAGTTTTGACATGAGCCCCAGTCTCCCAAGCTTCTAGTGTTAAACCTGTCTAAGCTGATACAGTTCCCTGAGCTGCTGCTGCTACAGATTTGTGTGGCCTGTTGCTGTTCAGAGCCAGCAACCTGGTTCCTGATAATAGCCCATGTGTGTGTTGCGCTAGCCTGCTAACCTCCTCAGCACCTTTGACTCATTGTCTTGGCTCTTGGGAGATGTCAAAACACTCCCAGTTTGGCAGGGAGGGAGGGAGGGAGTGGACACAATAACTAAATCATGCTTAATAGACTAATTCTGACACTGAATTCTGAGGCAATGTCACAGCCTTCCATGTTTATAAACATGTTAGCCTCACAGTTTCAATGGAAAACCATTACATTACATTAGCCAACCATGTTCTAGAAATATTAGCTTAGTGGTGCTCATCTCTAAAAACTGTTTTGTACTACTCTACTCAGGTGTACATTCTACTATACAATACTGGACACTTGGTGTAACAGATCTGATCGTACTTCCTAATTCTTGCGTTGTGTAATAAAGAATTTCTAGACAGATCCCAGTTGATTGTTGTTTATTCCTGTGATGATAGACAAAGGACAGCACATCAGATGTGCTTAGCTTGATGTTGATGGCTGCAGATTTTAGCATGAGTGTATTAGCAGGGAGCTAATGCTACCATTACATTTTAGGACATACTAGCTAAATCACTCGTACAGCAATAACATGCATACAAAAGCACATCACTGGAAGCCCCCAATATCTAATGGGTTCTGTACACGTGTGTGTATAAATACATCAGGAAATGTACATAGTGAACTAACTTGCACACATTGTAAATAGAATACATTATTTCACAACGTGACTTACCTCTTCCATGAATTATCAGACTGGGAAGAATTTACGTTCGCGATCTCCTATCTGCAAGCCTAGCCAATGACATTACACCTTATTGACATCTGACTTGAACCAACCAATTATAATACATAAACATTACACATTTCTGCAGTTGTAAGTGTAAACATAACTAACCCTGTTACATTAGCCTAGGTTCGATTCACATTCAGTACAGTAAACCATGACCAGCTCTGGTGCCTTGTCAAAAATGTAAACATTTACATTAGCTATGTGGTCGTATATATTGCCTTCTTGAATGTCATACAGTAGAGCAGGGACGATACTCCTTAGCATCGTGGCAAGGAAACAAAACATGAAGCATATTTACTTCTTTAGGGAAACAACCCTAATGTTGGAAACATACATCATTGTGTTGTCATCCAGAATCACATGTATTTATTTTCCCAAGCTGTAGCACACAATATTTTACATACAGCAGGTTTGTACCAAAGAGTTTGGTCTGCTTTGTGTTTTTATTTTTGCCATGTAAAAAAATATTGCGATACTGGTATTGTTCAGGCCCTACAATACAGTAGTCTACTTGTCAGTCCAGGGTAATGTAGGATATTTAGGGGTTCAACATACAGAGTAGCCTATATAAAAAAAGAACTGCACATTGATTGAAGCATTCGGTTTACTACAGTAGATCTTTGTATTTGTACAGCATTTCATACGATCCTAGTCACGTAATTCTGTCATGCATGTTGTGACTTTTTCATACTCACATGAGTCCGTTTAATAACCTTTCTTATTACAGTCTTGTGTTTTTCTGTGTCAAACTAAATCACAGGATTAGAATGACAACTTACTCTCTCTCTTACTGTTTCTTTCCTTCGCTGTCAACTTCTGTTGTTCTTCACTGCATATTGTCCATGTTTGTTGATCTGATATACTTGTTGTTAGTACATAAATCTATCTCTGTCTCTTTCTTCCACATCATCCCATCCATGTGGGTGATTGTTCCTGCAAATCCTTGGGTGATCTATAGAGACTTTTGGTATGCCCATTCTTCCACTAGATGCCCAAAATGACAGAAGATTCTATTGTAAATGAACCCAAGCTTGGCTTGTAGTAGAGGTTCACTATATGCTTCAATCTATATTCTGCCAAAACCATTACCTAAACCTCTGTTTTTGTCATCTGCATTCTGTCATTCTGGATATCTGCTGTCTGCTATGTTTTTCCATGTATGTTGGTTTGTCCTTGCTCGTCAAAAACAATGCTGTGAGTGTCGTAGCCTTTCCCTCAACAGTATTAGGCTCTAATGCACAGTCAGTGCAGAAAGAAAGTGATGCTTTAGAGCTCTTCATGCTTCATGAGGGACCAGTCTCTCCTCCTGTCTTAGTGAATTCTTACACCCCCCTCTCCATTTAAAAAAGACAAACATGACATAGGGCTCTTGGCATCACTTCTTACTTAGACTGCCTGTCTTGGTTGGTGTGTTTTGTATCATTAGAAACAGAACTGTTTTGTTTCCCTTTACTCCGTACATGTATTTTGTGGATGTTCAATGCAGATGGGCGTTTGGTTAGTTACACCTTACCTGTCTTTGTCTCCATTAAGTTCCACTTCATACTGATTTTGTCACTATTGATCCCCAGCACCTTTCTAGAAATCCCACATAAGGTTCCATTTTAAGATTTCCTTTGTACTTTGTTGCCCGCTCCATGCAATCGAAAGTCATTGAATAGGAATCAATCATTATGCGTTGACCGACAATTCCTTCCTTTGGGCTAAATGTGCCTGTGTTTCTACCTTCCATACAGTGAAAGAGTTTCTAGCCAAAGCCAAAGAAGACTTCTTACGGAAATGGGAATGTCCACCACAGGTGAGATGTTTTCAATGCTCCGAGGCCTTGCCTGGAGCTACAAATCCAGGGTTTGGGGATTATTTCTCATTTACTTTTTCTGCTATTCCTCACATTCTATCTCTTGGCCTTCTCAACCGTATTGGGGGAGAAGGTCCAAGGTACTTCACCAATGTGTTTTGAAAAGGAGACGAGGAGAGTGGATGTGAAGAATATCTAAGTTTAACTGAGTAAAAGACTTGGACTGCTGTATTAGGTATGCCTAATACACTTTCTATGTTTTGTGTTACCCATTCCAGAGCACGACGGGCCTAGATGACTTTGACAGGCTAAAGACCCTGGGTACAGGCTCGTTCGGAAGAGTCATGCTGGTCAAACATAAAGGAACAGAGCAGTTCTTCGCCATGAAAATACTGGACAAGCAAAAGGTGGGTGCCCAGTGGAAAATAGCTGGCCTTTAGTAACACATTGCAGGATGGGTAACTGATGTACATTTGAGTAGACTTGGCAATTTATCACCTCCACTCCCCTTTTTTTTTTTTTTTAAGAAGAAGAAGAAAGGGGGGGGTGGGGCAACAATGATATTAAACACTGTAGTTGTTAGATTGTAGCATAACATAAGTACTGTATCATTGTGTAGTGTTAGGACGGGCGGCAGTAATGTCTGCCTGGCCCCTCCAATCACTAGCACAGATATGATCTGACCTGTGAGTGTCTGGATTATTATTATATCATTTTCATTACTGAAATGGAATGCAATTTAAAAACGGACCCCTCCCACAACCTCTGTACTGTTTTGTCATGCCATCACTAACAGTAAATAAAAATGTGATTTGTCGGTCAATACAGTTGGCTGATGATCACTTCTTTGTCTATTAGGTGGTGAAACTCAAGCAAATAGAACACACGCTAAACGAGAAGAGAATATTGCAGGCTGTGTCTTTTCCCTTCCTCGTCAGACTTGACTATGCCTTCAAGGTACAGTTCACAAAACTAAAAAAGTAATATTGTGTTTTTCAATCTGGCCTATTTATTAGGCTATTCAATTATTGTCATCTCAGTATCTGTATGGATTTGTGTCCCTCCACAGGACAACTCCAATTTGTACATGGTGATGGAGTACGTTCCAGGGGGAGAGATGTTCTCACATCTAAGACGAATCGGAAGGTTCAGGTGAGTGTCTGTCTGCTGAACTTTCTGCGCCTCAACACAAAAGAAGGTTGATTACAGATAGTTTATAGATTTTCCATTTGTTGATAGAACATTTGTTTTGGATAATTTTGTAACTTATACTTTGTTTATTTCAGTGCTTATGTAGTTAATTACAACTGTTTAATTTTCTGCCCTTATATCATCAGTTTAACGGATTCTTCTGTCTTTTCTTCCTTCACAGTGAACCGCACGCACGGTTTTACGCAGCCCAGATAGTACTGACGTTTGAGTACCTTCATTCACTTGACCTTATCTACAGAGATCTGAAGCCTGAGAACCTTCTAATCGATCACCACGGCTACATCCAGGTATATGTGAAGTGCTTGAAGTGGATCATTTTCGTTTTACAGCACCACCGTTCATATTTTAGAGCCAATATTTCACCAGAGATGCTGGTATTCGAGCAGTAGAACATTTGAGGTGCCAGTACTGTGTACCGGTGAGCACAGACCCAACTAGAGCACTGCGGGACACATCACTTCCTATGGACTGTACTGTAGTGGTGGGTTGTGTTTTCTCTGCTATGTTGCTTTACTGACTGTACGTGTTCTTGGTGGTCAGGTGACTGACTTTGGATTCGCCAAGAGGGTAAAAGGCAGAACCTGGACGTTGTGTGGAACTCCAGAGTACCTGGCGCCCGAGATCATCCTCAGCAAGGTGGGAGTCGTGACAGACACACAGTACATGAAATGACTCCATTTGAAGAGATGCAACAGTTTGTTGCCCTGGATTAGATATGTGAATGTAAACTACATTGTCATTTTGCTGTGTGTAGGGCTACAACAAAGCAGTGGATTGGTGGGCCCTGGGGGTCCTTATATATGAGATGGCTGCTGGATACCCTCCCTTCTTCGCTGACCAGCCCATTCAGATCTATGAGAAGATTGTGTCTGGAAAGGTAAGGACAAGTCCATTTTACAACCTGGCCAACCTATTTCACCTGCAGTTTAACACATTTTGAACACCTGTCTTGTTCTCATTAAGTAAGCTAAACTCAGTGGGAGTTAACTGTTAAATGAAGGCTTGTCTGGCTTTTGGCTTATGTTTGTTGTGAAAGCCTCTTCTGTCTTAAATCAGTCACTTGCTTTAGAGGGCTAACGAGGAGCAAATGTACGTTTCTCAATACATTACCATTTAGACAAACCTCAACATGTGTCCCCCTGTAGGTCCGCTTCCCATCCCACTTCAGCTCTGACCTGAAGGACCTGCTGAGGAACCTGCTGCAGGTGGACCTGACCAAACGCTACGGCAACCTGAAGAACGGTGTAAACGACATCAAGGGACACAAGTGGTTCGCCACAACGGACTGGATCGCCATATACGAGAGGAAGGTACGTTCAAGGCTATGCTGGAAGATGAGGACGAACAATGCAAAGTTGAATTTCTCTTTATAGCACCTAACTTTTATGAAACACTATTTTATTGATGTCCAGTAGAACTTTCTTGAGCATTGTAGGGTTGGGCGATTTTTACGATTGCATGTTCACCTTTTCTGCACCAGAGTAGCAAACTCAGCAGGATGATGGACTTGTAAATGTTGACTGAGGTTTGTACTCTGTACATCCTTTGCCCTGATAATCTTTTTGCATATTCTGCAAGTGACTTCGGTCTGCTGGTTTACCTTTATTATTCGCCTTGAAACCGAACAACTGCCAAACAGGCAAAGATGTGCTTTGTCCCCCCACCAAATCAGCCATAGTTTTTTTCTGATTTAGCTTAATGCAGGCTATGCTATAGTTACTAAGTGAAATCCCGTCACTTTTTTAAACAGACAAACGGTCGGAAGGATCCTTATGGAAGAAAAAATGCCGTAAATGTGCTAATATAACTGATGAGTATTTTTATGGATAAGAGAAACAAGCCCTACAGATTTGAAACTCAATCTGTAGCCTAGACTAGATAAAGTAGTAGGCCTAACACTATTTTTGAATAATGATTTAATGAGATTGTTTGTGGCTTTTGTAACAATTTGAAATAACAATAGTCTTTATATGGAGTAATAATAATGTTTTCTATTTGACTCACTAGAATACCTTCATAAAGTAGTTTGCTGAAAGGAGGTGTTACCTAGGCATCTCTAGAATATCAAGTACTGGCTTTGTTTCCTCTAAGGCAAACTCCCTCACTCTTCTCCTGGTTGTGCTGCTCTGTGTATTTAGGTGGAAGCCCCGTTCATACCAAAGTGTCGAGGCGCTGGAGACACAAGCAACTTCGACGACTACGAGGAGGAGGAGATCCGCGTCTCCGTAACGGAAAAATGCGCAAAGGAGTTTTCCGAGTTTTAGCTCGTGTGAACGTGGATATATCAGGGCTAAAACACACATGAAAAATAAGGGGATCTTTGCACTCTTCTAAAGACTTGGGGTTGGAGCAGAGACCATTGTTCAACTATTACTAAGTAGTTCCTTCATTCCACGAGGCTGAATGAGGTCGCCATGATCCTTGGGTGCCGATGATAACACCTTCACTGTCACACACACTTGCATATTAAAGCAGACACGTCACCTTAAAAAAAAAAAAAAAAAAAAACTCTACCCACTCTGTTTTTGAACTTTGTAGCAGTTGTTGTTGTCATGGATGTTGTGCTCCCCTTTACAGCTGTGATATTTTTCAATTTAGGAGGAAAACCAGAAACAGAGTTACTATATGAGACAAAGGCCAATTGAATATTATAAGTCCACGCAGTGTAACTTCAAACCGATTTTGCCTGTGGCAGTATCGCACATGATTGTGTGGTTTTGTAGGGCATTGCCTCTAGTTGTCAAAAGTTTATATTCTTGGTCTGTTACAAGTCTGGGATGGTTTTCAAGAAAAACATATTCTCACCTTGGACTAGGACAATGTTTTGGCCATCTTTCAGAAATAGTATTTTTCCTTTGTGTATAATGTTTGTCACTCTTAAGACATTTTAAACACCCTTGAGTGTTAAGAGCATGACCAAAATACAACTAATTGGGTGACCGAGGAAGAGAGGTCCCTTCCTTTCTTTGCCTTTTGCCTTAGAGAGCCAATTCCAACACCCCACAAAGTGCCCATTCTCTGGCCCATTGGTATTCTGGCCCTGTAACAGGGAAGTCATTACAGAGAATGGCGAACCCAATTACAAACAGAAATTAACAAAACAGTGATTGTTGTTTCTGTTTGTGCCAGAGAAATTCTAGAATTTGTTGAATTTATAATCTCTCCTTTTAATTTACCATATTTTAATTAATGGATTAAAACTGAAGGCTTTTTGGTCCCTAAAATGTAAGATCCGCTAATAAAAAAGGACCCTTTTAAAAATTAATTTGTGGAGCTCCAAATGCATTAGTGAAATATGGTGTACTCTTTAAATTGATCAGTTCAGTGTGTATAGTGTTGTGGCTTTTGCCTCAACATTGTTAGTGGAACCAGTACACACTTCATAACAATATATTGATGCTAAAACGTTTTTAAAAGCTTCTCAGAAGGGATCGCAAAACAATTTGTTTTCCATGTTTTCCCCCTATTGCTGTTCTTGACCTCTCTCCTTTCCTTGTTTGTTTCATTCTTATGACAGAATGTAGAGTTGCAACTTATAGGTATGCATATTGTTTAAAATGCTTGATTTCAAGGTACATGTTTTTTCTCACAGACATACTGGCAAAAAAAAAACTAAAAACAAGACTGCTCCTTTGTATCACATAATCCAGTCATTGTTCAGCTCATTACATTATACGTACAGTATATGCATTGTTTCATATGTTTTTATTTATACACATTAGAGATGCTAATAAATTTTATTTTTAAAAGTGTCAAAAGTTTGGAATGTTTTTTGTAATCTTGTGGTGTACATAACGGCATACTGCTCTAGGAGTGCTCATATGTGGGTCTTATTTCTGTCAAACTTTAAAAATCAGGACAACATCCAAGAGGCTACATCACACATCATGACTGAAATGTTCATGTATTTTTTCATTACTACTACATTTACCAAATATGAAGTATTCTAGCTGTATTGGATCATTTACGCATATGCCCACTTAGTTAATAACTTCATACTGTAATTTTCCAGCAATATTAGATTTGGCATAACAATAGCAATCATTTCAAAGAGTTTGGCTATAAATGGAAGTAATTCAAAGGAAATTCTGTCAATCTTTTGTTTTACTGTTTACAATTCACAAATGTTTACATTTCCTGAATAAAATGTGTGCTTGCTTCAGCTGTCTAAGCATTTGTATGGAAGTAGGAGATGTATTACATGTAGAATTCAAACTGAATAGAAGCTGAAGTAGTAAGAATAGTACTGTATGTATGGTGGGTCTGAACTGCATTCTATGAACAATGAAATATGCCTAAAACTAGGCTGGAACATGCTTTCAATGGTGCTATCCAACTCCTGACACCAGTGTAGTTAATTAGGGGGTGCCCTGACAGACTCAAACCCTAGTCCCGGTGACTGTAGTTCCAACACAGATTATACCAACGGTTTATTCCGTTACCTCTTGCAACGGAAGCGTTTACTGTTTAAGAGTCAAACTGAAGCAAACAGAGCAAAATGAACGAACTCGAATTTGTCCAAAAGAAACTCTCGTTTTCCGTTTGGATTAAACGTTGTAAAACATTCTGCAACAGAATCGGCGCAATGAATACATCCTAAATCCTAAATCTCTTGGCGAGGTCGCCAAATCGTCTTTGGTTTTGAATCCCTAAAACCACCATATCTACTCATGGGCGTGTGGGTAATGTCGTCTATAACACACGTGCGTAGTTGTCGTACTCCAGTTCAAACATTCAAAGATGGCAGGCCTGGAATTATTGTCCGACCAAGGATATCGTCTAGATGGAAGAAAAGCTACTGAGCTGCGCAAAGTACACGCTCGTATCGGTTTATTTTCCCAAGCTGACGGGTCTGCATACATAGAACAGGGAAATACCAAAGCGCTGGCAGTTGTGTATGGCCCTCATGAAGTAAGTTTATTGCTAAACTAGCAAGATGGATAGATATCTAGCTAACGTTAGTTAGATAACAAATAATATCTCCATGACCGCGCTGTCATCAACTGCCAGTACAGTATGGCCACCTTCAGCACAGCTGAGAGGAAGAGGAGACCCCACGGGGACCGCAAATCCACAGAGATGAGCCTTCACCTCAAGCAGACGTTTGAGGCAGCGGTGTTGACTAATCTGTACCTACGCTCTCAAATAGACATTTATGTCAAGGTATCAGCTATTTCAGATCTGAATTAATTATGAAATGGGTTGTGGTGGAATCTGCACTATTCTTAAAATGGGGAATGAAAGTGGTTGTATATCCAGTCTTTGGGATTTGGAACCAATTTTAAGTTTTACTCAGTTTCATGTTCTCAGGGGAGTATTCATTAGTAGTTCGGAGTTTTTCTTCTGTTGCGAAATGTTTTGCAACGGAAACTAACACCAAACTGAACAAAACGGGAAGGGACCAACCTAAATGTGTCCAATAGAAACACTCACTTTTGCAACGGAATCCGACTAATGAATGGTGTAGAGGTTTCTTCGTCAAATTGAACACTTAGACATGGGGCTTAAAGTCAACCTGACTTGAATTGAAACACTTCACTCTCTTCCTTCTCAGATCTTAGTCAGACGGTGGGAACTACAGTGCGTGTGTGAACGCTGGCACTGATCGACGCGGGTATCCCCATGCGTGACTACGTGTGCGCCTGCACTGCAGGCTTTGTGGACGAGACGGCGTTAGCAGACCTGTGCCATGCTGACGAGAGTGGAGGGGCACATCACTGGCCTTGGCATTGCTGCCCCGTGGTGAGCACATCGCCCTGCTACAGATGGACGCCTGACTCCACCAGGACCACCTAGAGACACTGATGGAGGCGGCCATGACGGCTTGTAAGGGCGCCAGCAGTGTTGGATGAGGTGGTGAGATGGCATCTTCAAGAGGTGTCTGCACTGACCGGAGAGTGATGTGGTGTAGCTTGGACTTTGTGGTAGATTGGCCTATAGTGAATGGCCAGGGGAGGTGGAGGGAGGAGTAGATAGAGGATTAATGTTGTCTTTTTTTATTGTACACTTGTGCTCTGCTTTTGTATGAAATGCCTTATAAACAATGACATTTAAACCCATTGATGTGTCTTGAGTAATCCGAGATGATTTGTGGACAGAGGGAGCTATAGATGTATGTCTACATCGGAATCTGGGATTGGATAAATCAATCAATCAGCAAAAATAAAACCGTTTGAGTGTCGCGTCACATGGGGGTGTATTCATTAGTCGAATTCTGGTGCAAAACGTCTGCCAACAGGATCTGACTAATAAATACACCCCTGAATTAGTTCTCTGAATGTATTTAGGTAATTCATTTTCCAAACCAACAGGGAGAGCCAGTCACAAATCCAATGAGGTAATCTCTGTTTTTATTATTTCTTGGCTAAAGCGGAAGTTGGTCCGTCGCACAATAGTCCGATAAGAATCAAGGAAAAAAGACCGGTGGAAAATCTATAGCAGTAAAGTACAGGCTAGCTACACCTGTAAAATCTTGGGCCTTTCCCTTGTGCCCGAAAGGTAGGCTCTTTTTAACTACACATTTTGTAAAGGTATTGGATAAATACATTGGTTAGTTTAAAATAACAGTTGCGGATATTTGCGCGTGCAACGTTGCTGGTTCTCTGCTGCTTAGTTAGGCAACTAACGTTAGTTAGCTAGCTAACTAGCTAGCTAACATCTGCTAATCGATAATAATGGACCATATTCTTTAGCACTGTTTTTTTTATTTATTATAAAGGTTAGCAGTTAGCTAGCTAGATTAACACTATAGATGCCTACAATGGCGCGAGGGGATGACTAAAAGCTACATTCATATTGAATATTATTGACTGGGGCTTTGTTTGCAATGGTCCAGCTGAGCCAGTCTGAGAGGTAACAACGCAACAACAACATGGGACTGCTGTCTGACCCAAACCGAAGGCGAGCCCTGACCAAACTTCTCACCCGTCTCAATGCACCAATCTGGTGAGTCCTTCCTGGCAGAATATCAATGGTAGAATATTGAAGAATTTGCTGGGGAAGTGGAATGGGACAGGGATGCACCTTGTACTACTTGTACCCTTTTATTTGACTAGGCAAGTCCGTTAAGAACAAATTCTTATTTCAATGACAGCCTAGGAACAGTGGGTTAACTGCCTTGTTCAGGGGCAGAACAACAGATTTTTACCATGTCACCTCGGGGATTTGACCTAGCAACCTTCCAGTTAATAGTCCAACGCTCTAACCACTAGGCTACCTGCCTCCCCATCCTACCTCCTAACTGTGTATGAGCCAAATGCTTTAAAATGATATAAAGATGTCTCCCCAGTGTTATGTGCTACCTGGCGGGTGTGGCATGGTTCATGGGCTTGGCCTTTGAGCCGTTCACCCTGCGCACCTACATGTCAGAGAACGCCATGGGCTCCACCATGGTGGAGGAACGCTTCCCAGCAGGTGAGAGGGCTCTGGCCACCGGTAGGGAGTTTGCTGCTCACAAGAAGAAAGTAGGGTGAGTCAAACTAATAAGCCTTCCCCCTATAGCCATCACTAGTGTCAGGAGCTTCTCTTGTTCATGTGACCAGGAAAAAAACTTGCCCCTAGCTATCACTAACCCCTACTTTGGGATTCAGTGCTTATCCTACGTATCACAAATCCAGCTATAATAATGATAACCACTCCCACAATATTCCTTCTGTGTTTCACTTCTTTTCTTCTCCCTTCCTCACTTCTCTCTGTAGTGGGATGCCGGTGGATTGGCTGGTGAAGACCATGCAGTCTCGAGGGCTGGAAGTGTTCACTCAGAGCTTCACCCGCAAGCTTCCCTTCCCAGATGAAAACAAAGAGAGATATGTGCGTGTGGGCTGAGACAAAGATGTCTACATATTAAACATAAGCTCCTATTTAATCTTGGTGCGCACACACACTCTCAGACACATTCCTCCTCTGTATCTTGACACAGGCTTTAATTTCTTCTCTTTCTCTCACTGATCCTTATCACGGTTTGTCTCGGTCAGATGGTGCGGGGCACTAACGTGTATGGGATCCTGCGGGCCCCCAGAGCCCCTCGTACTGAAGCCCTGGTGCTGAGTGCCCCCTGTAGTGAGGGAAACAATAACAACCAGGCAGTGGGCCTTCTGCTGGGCCTCGCCCAGTACTTCAGGAGTAAGCATACTACTATTACTAACATTCACACACAGACCATTTCCAAAGGTTAAATTCATCTGTCAATGATTGGTCTCTTCTTAGGTCAGATCCACTGGGCTAAGGACATTATCTTCCTGGTGAATGAACATGACCTGATCGGCATGCAGGCCTGGCTGGAGGGATACCACCACACCAACACCACTGGTCAGTACTCCTTACCTGCATCTCTGTAATAATGTAACCCTTTAATGCACCAGTTTTAGAGACACCATTATAGACTGTATGTATTATCAATGTCTCTATACCAGGGCTCTTTAATCCTGTTCCTGGAGAGCTACTGTCCTGTAGGTTTTCCCTCCATTTCTAATCTAGCACACCGGATTCTAATAATTAGCTGGTTGATAAACTGAATCAGGTTAGTTACAGCTGTCCAGGAACAGGGTTTGAAAGCCCTGTTCTATACCATCAACCCTGCCACCACTGTGCCTCCTGCTGGATCCCCCAGGTGGTGACTGGTCTCCACTGCAGGGAAGAGGTGGCTCCATCCAGGCAGCTCTGTCTTTGGAGCTGAGCAGTGATGTCATCACCAGTCTGGACCTGGTTCTGGAGGGGCTCAACGGACAGCTGCCAAACCTGGACCTGGCCAACCTCTTCTACGCCTTCTGCCAGAAGATAGGGGTCCTGTGTACCATCCAGGGCAAGGTAGGGAAGAAGTCCAAATGCCAACACTTACTTGAGTAAGTAATTATTATTATTATTTTTTTTTTAAATTTTCACCTTTATTTAACCAGGTAGTCTAGTTGAGAACAAGTTCTCATTTGCAACTGCGACCTGGCCAAGATAAAGCAAAGCAGTTCGACACATACAACAACACAGTTACACATGGAATAAACAAACATACAGTCAATAATACAGTAGAAAAAGTATATTTACAGTATGTGAAAATGAGGTAGGATAAGGGAGGTAAGGCAATAAATAGGCCATGGTGGCGAAGTAATTACAATATAGCAATTAAACACTGGAATGGTAGACGTGCAGAAAATTAATGTGCGAGTAGAGATACTGGGGTGCAAAGGAGCAAGATGAATAAATACAGTATGGGGACGAGGTAGTTGGATAGGCTATTTACAGGTAGAGCAGCTCACAGATCACTCCGACAGCTGGTGCTTAAAGCTAGTGAGGGAGATATGAGTTTCCAGCCTCAGTGTTTTTTGCAGTTCGTTCCAGTCGTTGGCAGCAGTGAACTGGAAGGAAAGGCGGCCAAAGGAAGAATTGGCTTTGGGGGATGACCAGTGAGATATACCTGCTGGAGCGCATGCTACGGGTGGGTGCTGCTATGGTGACCAGTGAGCTAAGGCGGGGCTTTACCTAGCAGAGACTTGTAGATGACCTGGAGCCAGTGGGTTTGGCGACGAGTACGAAGCGAGGGCCAGCCAACGAGAGCGTACAGGTCACAGTGGTGCGTAGTATATGGGGCTTTGGTGACGAAACGGATGGCACTGTGATAGACTGCATCCAATTTGTTGAGTAGAGTGTTGGAGGCTATTTTGTAAATGACATCGTTGAGGATCGGTAGGATGGTCAGTTTTACGAGAGAATGTTTGGCAGCATGAGTGAAGAATGCTTTTTTTGCGAAGTAGGAAGACGATTCTAGATTTGCTTTTGGATTGGCGATGCTTAATGTGAGTCTGGAAGGAGAGTTTACAGTGTAACCAGACACCTAGGTATTTGTAGTTGTCCACAAGTCAGAACCGTCCAGAGTAGTGATGCTGGACAGGCGGGCAGGTGCGGGCAGCGATCGGTTGAAGAGCATGCATTTAGTTTTACTTGCATTTAAGAGCAGTTGGATGCCACGGATGGAGAGTTGTATGGCATTGAAGCTCGTCTGGAGGTTAGTTAACACAGTGTCCAAAGAAGGGCCAGAGGCATACAGAATGGTGTCGTCTGTGTAGAGGTGGATCAGAGAATCACCAGCAGCAAGAGCCACATCATTGATGTATACAGAGAAGAGAGTCGGCCCGAGAATTGAACCCTGTGGCACCTCCATAGAGATTTGACACAATGAACTCTAGCAGAGAAGAAGTTGGTAAACCAGGCGAGGCAGTCATTTGAGAAACCAAGGCTGTTGAGTCTGCCGATAAGAATGTGGTGATTGACAGTCGAAAGCCTTGGCCAGGTCGATGAATACGGCTGCACAGTAATGTCTCTTATTGATGGCGGTTATGATATTGTTTAGGACTTTGAGCGTGGCTGAGGTGCACCCATGACCAGCTCTGAAACCAGAATGCATAGTGGAGAAGGTACGGTGGGATTCGAAATGGTCGGTAATCTGTTTGTTAACTTGGCTTTCAAAGACCTTAGAAAGGCAGGGTAGGATAGATATAGGTCTGTAGCAGTTTGGGTCTAGAGTGTCTCCCCCTTTGAAGAGGGGGATGACCGCGGCATCTTTCCAATCTTTGGGAATTTCAGATGATACGAAAGAGAGGTTGAACAGGCTAGTAATAGGGGTTGCAACAATTGCGGCGGATAATTTTAGAAAGAGAGGGTCCAGATTGTTTAGCCCGGCTGATTTGTAGGGGTCCAGATTTTGCAGCTCTTTCAGAACATCAGCTATCTGGATTTGGGTGAAGGAGAAATGGGGAGGCTTGGGCGAGTTGCTGTGGAGGGCTGTTGGTAGGGGTAGCCAGGTGGAAAGCATGGCCAGCCGTAGAAAAATGCTTATTGAAATTCTCAATTATAGTTGATTTATCGGTGGTGACAGTGTTTCCTAGCCTCAGTGCAGTGGGCAGCTGGGAGGAGGTGCTCTTTTTCTCCATGGACTTTAGTGTCCCAGAACTTTTTTGAGTTTGTGCTACTGGATGCAAATTTCTGCTTGAAAAAGCTAGCCTTAGCTTTCCTAACTGCCTGTGTATATTGGTTCCTAACTTCCCTGAAAAGTTGCATATCACGGGGGCTGTTCGATGCTAATGCAGAACGCCACAGGATGTTTTTGTGCTGGTCAAGGGCAGTCCGGTCTGGAGAGAACCAAGGGCTATTCCTGTTCCTGGTTAAAAAAAAATTGAATGGGGCATGCTTATTTAAGATGGTGAGGAAAGCACTTTTAAAGAATAACCAGGCATCCTCTACTGACGGGATGAGGTCAATATCCTTCCAGGATACCCAGGCCAGGTCGATTAGAAAGGCCTGCTCGCTGAAGTGTTGAAGGGAGCGTTTGACAGTGATGAGGGGTGGTCGTTTGACCGCAGACCCATTACGGATACAGGCAGTGATCGCTGAGATCTTGGTTGAAAACAGCAGAGGTGTATTTGGAGGGCAAGTTGGTTAGGATGATGTCTATGAGGATGCCCGTGTTTACGGATTTGGGGTTGTACCTAGTTGGTTCATTGATAATTTGTGTGCGATTGAGGTCATCAAGCTTAGATTGTAGGATGGCCGGAGTGTTAAGCATGTCCCAGTTTAGGTCACCTAGCAGCACAAGCTCGGAAGATAGATGGGTTGCAATCAATTCACATATGGTGTCCAGGGCACAGCTGGGGGCAGAGGGTGGTCTATAGCAAGCGGCAACGGTGAGAGACTTGTTTCTGGAAAGGTGGATTTTTAAAAGTACAAGCTCGAATTGTTTTGGTACAGACCTGGATAGTAAGACAGAACTCTGCAGGCTATCTCTGCAGTAGATTGCAACACCGCCCCCTTTGGCAGTTCTATCTTGTCGGAAAATGTTATAGTTAGGGATGGAAATGTCAGGGTTTTTGGTGGTCTTCCTAAACCAGGATTCAGACACGGCTAGGACATCCGGGTTGGCAGAGTGTGCTAAAGCAGTGAATAAAATAAACTTAGGGAGGAGGCTTCTAATGTTAACATGCATGAAACCAAGGCTTTTACGGTTACAGAAGTCAACAAATGAGAGCACCTGGGGAGTAGGGGTGGAGCTAGGCACTGCAGGACCTGGATTAACCTCTACTTCACCAGAGGAACAGAGGAGGAGTAGGATAAGGGTACAGCTAAAGGCTATCAGAACTGGTCGTCTAGTATGTTCGGAACAGAGAGTAAAAGGAGCAGGTTTCTGGGTGCGATAGAATAGATTCAAGGCATAATGTACAGACAAAGGTATGGTAGGATGTGAGTACATTGGAGGTAAACCTAGGCATTGAGTAATGGTGAAAGAGATATTGTCTCTAGAGACGTTTAAACCAGGTGATGTCACCGCATATGTGGGAGGTGGAACTAAATGGTTGGTTAAAGCATATTGAGCAGGGCTAGAGGCTCTACAGTGAAATAAGACAATACTCACTAACCAGGACAGTAATGGACAAGGCATATTGATATTAGGGAGAGTCATGCATAGCCATGTGATCATAGGGGTCCAGTGAGTGGTTGGGCTGGCTGGAGACACGGCGATTCAGACAGCTAGCAGGCCGGGGCTAGCAAGCTAGCAGAAGGGCCTTAGAGGGACGTCTCGACGGAGGAAAGTCTGTTTTAGCCTCCGCGTGCGGTGAAGTTATTTGATGTAGTTGCAGAAAGTACATACTGTAAATTTGTAATGCTTTCAGAGAGGTCTAATAATAGAACACCATAGATGTTTTGTCATGTGCATTCCTCTATGCCAGGTAAGGAGAAGCCAGTAATGACATGATGTAATAACATGTTTAATTGCCTGATTGTCATGCTGACTGTCCTCTCTCCATCCAGCTCCAGAGGAACGACTGGGACACTACATCGGGCTACAGCCACGCGGCCCAGACCATGATGTTGATGGTGCTGAAGCAGGCCAGTGGGCGACCCTGGGGGGATCACGGCCTGTTCCTCAGATACCACATAGAGGCCGCCTCCATCAGGGGCATCAACAGCTTCAGACAGTACAAGACAGACACCACCACCATCGGCAGGTCAGCTGCTGATGTTCAAGCTACAATTTAGATGATCAGAAAGCCTTCAAATGCAACTCTTGTCGTTTCTATGGAGACATTTTCACAGTGAAAATTACATGGAAATTAACCTGTGTGTGTCCCTCAGGCTCCTGGAGGGGATGTACCGGAAGCTGAACAACCTCCTGGAGCGTCTGCACCAGTCCTACTTCTTCTACCTCATGCCCTCGCTCTCTCGCTTCGTCTCCATTGGTTACTACATGCCCGCCTTCGGCCTGTTGGCTGTCATTCTGCTGTTGCGCGTATCCTTCCACCTCTGGGACAATAGGGGATTCTATTTTTATTTAACCGTTTTTTAACCAGGTAGTCCCATTAAGGTCAGAATACCTTTTTCCCAAGGGAGACCTGTCCAAGAGAGCTGGAGGGTTGAGATGCACTTGTGTGGGAATTACAGTTGAAGTCGGAAGTTTACATACATTTAGGTTGGAGTCATTAAAACTCGTTTTTCAACCACTCCACAAATTTCTTGTTAACAAACTATAGTTTTGGCAAGTTGGTTAGGACATCTACTTTGTGCATGACACAAGTAATTTTTCCAACAATTGTTTACAGACAGATTATTTCACTTATAACTCACTGTATCACAATTCCAGTGGGTCAGAAGTTAGCATACACTAAGTTGACTGTGCCTTTAAACAGCTTGGAAAATTCCAGAAAATGTCATGGCTTTAGAAGCTTCTGATGGGCTAATTGACATCATTTGAGTCAATTGGAGGTGTACCTGTGGATGTATTTCAAGGCCTACCTTCAAACTCCGTGCCTCTTTGCTTGACATCATGGGAAAATCAAAATAAATCAATCCCAGAACAAAAGCCAGACTATGGTTTGCAACTGCACATAGGGACAAAGATCATACTTTTTGGAGAAATGTTCTCTGGTCTGATGAAACAAAAGTAGAACTGTTTGGCCAAAAATAAATAATTCTCTCTACTATTATTCTGACATTTCACATTCTTAAAATAAAGTGGTGATCCTAACTGACCTAAAACAGGGAATTTTTACTAGGATTAAATGTCAGGAGATGTCAACTGAGTTTAAATGTATTTGGCTAAGGTGTATGTAAACTTCCGACTTCAACTGTAAATGGACAGAAAGGATATTCATTTTGGTCCATTCTATATTAGTAAATGAATTAGGTTAGTCAAAAGGCCTAATGGGGGTTAATGATATGTTTGCGTAGTTAAGCTGAATGTTCAACTTCATTAAAGATGGAATCCGCAGTAGGGGAAACAGTGCCACTATCCGCCCTAATGCCGTTATCGATTTCGTTTTTTTTGACGAAGCGTGGGTGAGGAGTGTTGCACAATGTGGTAAAAAAAAATGGCAGTACATTCTGCTGTTCTAGCGCACGTGCAATGATGTCCATGGGGCAAACGGACGTGGCAGTTTCACCGTTAAGGATTCCAGCTTTAAGTCGTGATGAGATTGCTCTGAATGAGGCTGTGTATATCTCGATGATGGTTTAATACACTGGTGCATATCAGTATTGTCCTTAATGGCAGTAACAGGCCTTAGACCTGTGGGTACAGCTAGGTGCTTCTCCACCAGGAACAGAGGATGGGGTGGCTGGGGGAGTGCAGGTCAGTCATGGAGTAGTAAACAAGCTATGTGTATGTGTGTGTGTGTGTGTGTGTGTGCACCTCTGGTATGTAATGTGTAACTATAGTATCTACCTTTTTACATCTCTAGAGGTCAACAACCTATTGGTCTATGTCAGTATAATTGACTTTTTCCTCCTGTCTCCCTCTGTCCTCCATCAGCCCTCCAGCCCAGGGGTCCTGTCTATCCTGACTCCAGTAGTGATCAGTCACATGACAGGGGTGGCTCTGTACACCCTCCCTATCCTCTCTCAGGAGATGGCTGTGCAACACTTCCCTGTGTCTGAGACGGAAGCTGTGGTCCTCACTGCTATAGCTATCTACACCGCAGGGCTGGCCCTGCCACACAACACACACAGGTACACACACCCTCTTATCTTTCTCACATATACACACACTCAAAGAAAACATAAGATGGCTGATGCAGGTTCTCACACACTAAATATGCATACAATATGCCAGGTTTGCCCCGTGATCACACACACACCTTGACGATACTGTGGCTGCAGTAAATTATTTTATTTCACCATGTCCCCCTCTGTAACTAGTGTTGTTTACGCCTTGCGCTAACGTGCGTTTCATGATCTGATCAATATCATCTAATCAAGGCAGGGCTCTACAGTGCTAGCATTTTACATGCATATGCGCCTAAATATTTTGCTGTGTGCGACCTGGAATTGTAATTTAGGCGCACAAGTGCTGATTAATGATTACTTTACTGTAAAACAGCCCCTGAGCGCAGATTCATGACTGTCATGCTTGCACCATTTCAGCAAAGAAAAACGGCTTGGTACCTCAAATATTTGTAATTGTGCTCCTAAATGTCTGTGTGCTCACATGCTCCTTGTAACAAAGGTCTGTGTAAAATGTCTCTTATCCGTCCACATTGTGACCAGATTATCTAGTGCCTCCCTGTATGCAAATTTATTTTAGATATTCTTTCAAAATAATATTAATACATTTATTATAAATGAAATTGTGATACCTGTCAATGATTTTAGAGGTTGATATGAATTTTAAATGGCTTGACCATCCAGATGTTTACACTTCAATGATATCCAGACACAATGCATGCCTGACAACCGATGGAGGTGCTCAGGAAGATCTGATCACAATCAAATGTCTTTTAATCGTTTACACCTGTCTGAAAATGTGGTCACAAAATGTGAACAAGATCAGGACAAAGGGCACATGTTAGCATCAGGAATAAATGGGGCTTTTATCTCTCTTTCTCCCCCAGGCTTCTGCAAGGAGAGGGTACAGAGGAGGGCTGGAGAGTGCTGAAGCTGGTGGCTCTCCTCTACCTGGCTGTGTTACTGGGCTGCACTGCCCTTATCAACTTCTCCCTGGGCTTCATCTTGGCTCTATCCCTGGTGCCCATCGCTGCCTTCATCACACCACATACACCCAAGTAATACTCTCAACACTCTCACCCACCCACAACTTTCTCCCGGTGTTGGGTGATTTATTATAGAAGTAATAATTCTCAATGTGATGTTGCACTCTCTAGTTTAATGTCTGAGCGCACAGTGCAGTGTTAGTTCCATTGTCCCTGTGTGTGAGCCTGTGTGTGAGGATAGTGTGTGTAATGGTTCCCTCAACCTCTTGTCCACTGTCTTGAGTGCTGTATTAATGTTTCTTCTTCCAGGGCTCGGTAATAACGACTTTACCCTCTCTCCCCAGGGCTCTATCTGCAGCCATCATGGTGCTCCTGAGCCCCGGCTGCACTCTGCTCTACTGCGTCTTCCTCTTCCAGGAGCTGCAGGAGACCCCCGTCTCCCTGCAAGATGGTTGGATGCTCTTCCTGTCCGTCATCTCCCAGGGCATCCTGGACCACGCCCTCTACGGCTCATTGGTCTATCCGCTCCTGGCTCTGCTGATCTACCCCTGTTGGTTGCTGCTCTGGAACATTCTCTTCTGGAAGTAAACAACAGGTAACTGGGGGAAGACTGGTCCCAGACCTGCCTTTATATGGGAACTATCTATCCTGAGAGGTGAAACTGCTCCTAAACCTGCCTTTATGGAATAAAGGTGTTTCCCCAAGGAGTAGGCCGACTGACTTGCCTGGAAGGAATAGGAAGTTGGCGGGGGGAGTGGTTAAGTGTATTGGGTTGGGCTTGTCTGGCGGAATTACAACTAAAAGGTTGTATTGGGTTCAGGGCTTGTGTGCATGGGATTGGTTTATGGTACCTGAAAGAATAAATAATGCACTGTTTTTTGGTTATATTATTGGGCCTGAGTGAATATTTTAAGGGATGAAACTGAACAAAAGAAAATGTTAAAGAAGCAGTATCCTTAAGCCAACCTCTTGGCAACTGAAGCCCTCCAGAAAATGTCCATAATCTACTATATGAACTAAGAATTGTCTTTAAATAAAACATTTTTATATACTTTATTTGAACCATGTGTACAGACACTCATTTATAAATGCTCAAATAAAAACTTAACTCAAACTTGATCAACGTATGTTTATTCAGCTAACACCATTTTATACAGTTATGTTTGACAAAACATAACATTCCGTCACTAACACAGTTCAGACAGAGAAACTTATGACAAATAGGTGAAACACATCGACATTAATATCACCAAACATTCTTATAAAAATAAAATCACTTTAAAACCCTGTCACTCCCACAGACTTGCCTCATAGCAACTAATTCCTCTCATCCCATCAAACCAAATGGCACCAACCAATGACCAGCAAGACCTGGGCCTGTATTCACAATGCATCTCAGAACAGGAGTACTGATCTAGGATCAGGTCCTCCATGTCTATATAATTATGATCTAAAATACATCTGATCCTAGACCAGCACACCTACTCTGAGTTGGAATACAGGCCCTGGTTTTAAACTGCACTTTCAATACTCAAACGTATCCCAGTTGGCCAACTTCAAAATATACCACATTCTCTCATCTGAGATATCAGGTAGAGAGATAAGGGAAGCACCACCCACCCCTCTGGAATGTGTAAATGTAAACTAAATAAATAGTCTGCCACAAGGCAAAGGTTGCTGACTGCCATCATGTCCAGAGGAGAGTCAAAAGCCAGCTCCCATTGACTATACAGGTAGTTCCTTTTGTGAGCCACTGCAAGTGGAGCTCCATGTCTGTGCTACAGCGTCCATATACCTCTAGTGTTTGTCAGTAGTGGGTTTTTACCTAAGAATCAGTAAGTTGGTGTCAGTTGTATGGTATAGGTTGCGAGGCAGTCAACTGATCAATGCACCAATCTCCCCCTGCTCCACTCTTCTTCCTTTCTCCTTTAATACAGACAGGGAATAAAGACAATATTGTAGTTTAGAATGCAGGTGATGTGTTCTGTCTACTCTATGCCATAGATACAGTACCTGTTGTATGAGGCGGTGCTCCTCTGAGTCAGGTCTGGCTGTACTGCAGATCTCACAGCCTGGTCGGGAAGGATTGTTGATAAAGGTGCAGGAGGGACAAACCCATTCTGTCTGCGTGTCAGACGTATAGAGCAGTGACGTTCAGTATACTAGCTATATGGAATATTAGGTTTCTATCAGGGAAAGAGAAAGTATGTCCTCAACTATCATCTTGCGTAAAACAATGAAATGGTGTTTGAAGCCAACAGCCGATCACAAAAATATGAAAACATTGGGTTTGTACCTGTGTTTTACTGGCTTTGCAGGGTTGATCAGGTTTATTGTTGATCTGCAGAGTCTCCCAAGTTGAGGGCCTCTCTGATCTCGCTCATACCCAGCCTGTCAGCCGTACGTCCGGTGCTCCCTACAGTCAATCACAACAATGGTAAATGAGTGATCAGTCCCCTTTTATAATAAAGCATCGCATGCAACTATATTTGCATACTGGCATACAGTTGAGCAGACACGTTTTTAGGATTTCCACACATGCAAGGGTCTGAAAAAATAAATGGGCCTTTTATAAACACATTTCATGCAATTCTATGTCCTTTACATGATAGACATTAGCATAATATTTTTTAATAAATACCACACAAATAGCCTAATGCCGCCTACTGTGCAACTCGCTATTCTGGTAGGATGCAATTTTGGAACTTTATATATACTTTCGTATTTATAATTTGTTTTATTATTATTGTATATCAGTGTTATTTATTAATCTAAACCAGTTCTTTAACCCTCTAGGGAGCTACCCTCCTGTAGGCTCTCTTTTCAACCCCAGTTGTAACTGACCTGATTCAGCTTATCAACCAGCTAATTATTAGAATCAGGTGCGCTAGATTAGGGTTGGAGAAAATAAAAATGAACTAAGCCTACAGCCCTGATCTAGAGTCTAAAGGAGGGTTCTACTAAGCCAACATATGGAATTGTTTTAAGATGGTCATACCAAGGATAATTTAGATATTTGATTTAGAATTTTAGGACCCCTTTAGGTATGAAATATATTTTTAAATGATTTAATGAAACACTGAATTTGGCCTTACTGCTATAAGCCCATAGAAATACATTGAATAACATATTCATACATGGAAAAACAGTTCCAAAGAAAATCTAAAAGGAAGTTTGTTTTGAAGTGTCTGCCCTATATCTGAGAGATCTAAGATCAGGAAACTATCATTTTTATTGGACAAGTATTTAACCTCTTTTTTTGGCACTTTTGAATACATTTTTTATTTCACCTTTATTTAACCAGGTAGGCCAGTTAAGAACAAGTTCTCATTTACAACTGCGACCTGGCCAAGATGAAGCAAAATGTTAAAGCCTTGAGTCTTCTTGGGTATGACGCTACAAGCTTGGCACACCAGTATTTGGGGAGTTTCTCCAATTTTTCTCTGCAGATCCTCTCAAGCTCTGTCAGGTTGGATGGGGAGCGTCGCTACAGTGCCTTGCAAAAGTATTCATCCTCCTTGGTGTTTTTCCTATTTTGTTGCGTTACAACCTGTAACTTAAATAGATTTCATGTAAATCGACATACACAAAAATAGTCCAAATTGGTGGTGATATGAAGAAAAAAAATATTTCAAAAATGTCTAAAAAAAAATTGAAAAAACGTAAAGTGGTGTTTGTATTCACCCCCTTTGCTATGATGAAGCCCCTAAATAAGATCTGGTGCAACCAATTACCTTCAGAAGTCACATAATTAGTTAAATAAAGTCCACCTGTGTGCAATCTAAATGTCACAAGATCTGTCATATGATCTCAGTGTATATATATACACCTGTTCTGAAAGGCCCCAGAGTCTGCAACACCACTAAGCAAGGGGTACCACCAAGCTAGCGGCACCATGAAGACATCCAAACAGGTCAGGGACAAAGTTGTGGAGAAGTACAGATCAGGGTTGGGTTATAAAAAAAATCTGAAACTTTGAACATCCCACGGAGCACCATTTAAATCCATTATTTAAAAAATGGAAAGAATATGGCACCACGACAAACCTGCCAAGAGAGGGCCGCCCACCAAAACTCACGGACCAGGCAAGGAGGGCATTAATCAAAGAGGCAACAAAGAGACCAAAGATAACCCTGAAGGAGCTGCAAAGCTCCACAGCGGAGATTGGAGTATCTGTCCATAGGACCACTTTAAGCCGTACTCTCCACAGAGCTGGGCTTTACGGAAGAGTGGCCAAAAAAAAAGCTTAAAGAAAAAGATAAGCAACCGCGTTTGGTGTTCGCCAAAAGGCATGTGGGAGACTCCCCAAACATATAGAAGAAGGTACTCTGGTCAGATGAGACAAATGGAGCTTTTTGGCCATCAAGGAAACCGCTATGTCTGGCGCAAACCCAGCACCTCACCCCGAGAACACCATCCCCACAGTGAAGCATGGTGGTGGCAGCATCATGCTGTGGGGATGTTTTTCCATCGGCAGGGACTGGGAAACTGGTCAGAATTGAAGGAATGAGATCTTCCAGAGATTTGAGACTGGGACGGAGGTTCACCTTCCAGCAGGACAATGACCCTAAGCATACTGCTAAAGCAACACTCGAGTGGTTTAAGGGGAAACATTTAGGATTCCAATGTCTTGTAATGGCCTAGTCAAAGCCCAGACCTCAATCCAATTGAGAATCTGTGGTATGACTTAAAGATTGCTGTACACCAGCGGAACCCATCCAACTTGAAGGAGCTGGAGCAGTTTTGCCTTGAAGAATGTGCAAAAATCCCAGTGGCTAGATGTGCCAAGCTTATAGAGACACACCCCAACAGACATGCAGCTGTAATTGCTGCAAAAGGTGGCTCTACAAAGTATTGACTTTTGGGGGTGAATAGTTATGCACGCTCAAGTTATGTTTTTTTGTCGTCTTGTTTGTTTCACAAATAATATTTTGCATCTTCAAAGTGGTAGGCATGTTGTGTAAATCAAATCATACATACCCCCCCCAAAACTCAATTTTAATTCCAGGTTGTAAGGCAACAAAATAGGAAACATGCCAAGGGGGGTGAATACTTTCGCAAGCCAATGTATTTTCAGGTCTCCCCAGAGATGTTCGATCGAGTTCAAGTCCGGGCTCTGGCCGGGCCACTCAAGGACATTCAGAGACTTGTCCGAAAGCCACTCTTGCGTTGTGTTTGCTGTGTGTTTAGGGCCGTTGTCCTGTTGGAAGGTGAACCTTCGCTCCAGTCTGAGGTCCTGAGCGCTCTGGAGCAGGTTTTCATCAAGGATCTCTCTGTACTTTGCTCCGTTCATCTTTCCCTCGATCCTGACTAGTCTTCCAGTCCCTTGGCGCTGAAAAACATCGTCAAAGAATGATGCTGCCACGACTATGCTTCACCGTAGGGATGGTGCCAGGTTTCCTCCAGGTGTGACACTTGGTATTCAGGCCAAAGAGTTCAATCTTTTTTCTCATGGTCTGAGAGTCCTTTAGGTTGTTTTTAGCAAACTCCAAGCGGGCTGTGTGGTGCCTTTTACTGAGTGGCTTCCGTCTGGTCACGCCACCATAAAGGCCTGATTGGTGGAGTGCTGCAGAGATGGTTGTCCTTCTGGAAGGTTCTCCCATCTCCACAGACAAACTCTGGCGCTCTGTCAGAAGGACCATCTCCCCCGATTGGTCAGTTTGGCCGGGCGGCCAGCTCTAGAAAGATTTTTGGTCGTTCCAAACTTCTTCCATTTGAGAATGATGGAGGCCATTGTGTTCTTGGGGACCTTAATGCTGCAGAAATGTTTTGGTTCCCTTCCACAATCCTGTCTCAGAGCTCTACAGGCAATTCCTTCAACCTCATGAGTTGGTTTTTGCTCTGACATGCACTGTCAACTGTGGAACCTTATAAAGACAGGTGTGTGCCTTTCCAAATCATGTCCAATCAATCTGAAATGGTCCAGACAGTGTGGTGAAGAAGGCGCAACAGCGTCTCTTCTACATCAGGAGGCTGAAGAAATTCGACTTGGCCCCTAAGACCCACAAACTTTTACAGATGCACAATTGAGAGCATCCTGTCGGGCTGTATCATCACCTGGTACGGCAACCGCACAAGACCACCAAGACTCTTCCTACAGCTGGCCGCCCAGTCAAACTGAGCAATCGGGGGAGAAGGGCCTTGGTCAGGGAGGTGACCAAGAACCCGATGGTCACTCTGACAGAGCTCCAGAGTGCCTCTGTGAAGATGGGATAACTTTCCAGCAGCACTGCACCAATCAGGCCTTGATGGTGGAGTGGCCAGACGGAAGCCACGCCTCAGTAAAAGGCACATGACAGCCTACTTGGAGTTTGCCAAAAGGACACTGCCAAAACTCTCAGACCATGAGAAACAAGATTCTCTGGTCTGATGAAACCAAGATTGAACTCTTTGGCTTGCATGCCAAGCGTCACGTCAGGAGGAAACCTGGAACCATCTCTACGGTGAAGCAGGGTGGTGGCAGCATCATGCTGTGGGGATGTTTTTCAGTGGCAGGGACTGGGAGACTAGTCAGGATCGAGGGAAAGATGAATGGAGCAAAGCACAGAGAGATCCTTGATGAAAATCTGCTCCAGGGCCTCAGACTGGGGCGAAGGTTCACCTTCCATTAGGACAACGACCCCAAGCACACAGCCAAGACAACGCAAGACGCTTCGGGACAAGTCTCTGAATGTCCTTGAGTGGTCCACAATAAATGTGAAAGAAATTCTAAACCTCTTTTTGCTTTGTCATTATGGGGTATTGTGTGTTGATTAAGAAAAAAAGAAAAAGAAATTTTACAGTAAGGCTGTAATGTAACAAAATGTGTAAAAAGTCAAGGTCTGAATACTTTCCAAATGCACTGTACTTTTGGTCATGAAGTGTATTTTTATTTTATTTTTGTATAATCCAGTAGTCTATGCATAAAATGCCCTGATGCATTTGGTGCTCAAATCTCTGACAGATGAAACATAAGGTACACAATTATTGTTTTAGGAATGTAAAAACCAATAAAAAAAAAAAAATTGGATATAAAATGTTGCATATGCTACAATTCGAAACATAAGGAATAGTGTTTTTGTCATTTGTTATAGGCTGCTTTTAAGGACATTAAATGTGGCTCATTTGGCCAATATCACTAATTTATTGATGTACGCTGGCTGCATGGGTGGATGCCTTTTTATTTATTTTATTTAACCAGGTAGGCTAGTTGAGAACAAGTTCTCATTTGCAACTGCGACCTGGCCAAGATGAAGCAAAGCAGTTCGACACATACAACAACACAGTTACACATGGAATAAACAAACATACAATCAATAATACAGTAGAAAAATCTATAAACAGCATGTGCAAATGAGGTAGGATAAGAGGCAATAAATAGGCCATGCTGGCGAAGTAATTACAATATAGCAATTAAACACTGGAATGGTAGTAGCCTTAATAGGTTACTCACCCATTGCATATGGGATGACAGGCACATTTCTCCAATGTCTGAATTGTAAATATTTCCTAACAGAAACCGCAACCAACCATATAAATATAATCCATAGATGCCAGTTGCCATTTAAAATCAGGACTGGCAGCCATTGCTAGTGTACCCATGAGTTTAACAGTCAAAGTGCCAGGGTAAGAGGTTCCAAAATCCTTCTATGGATCATATCTATGGCCACAATGCAACAAGCTGTTCTATATTTGGTGCGTGTGCTGCCCAAATTGTGGCCTTCCCGAGTAAGTACGTGTAATAAAACTTAATCCACTGCTATTTTTTTTAAGCCATTTATCCTCTGTAGCTAAATTATGCTCTCTGGTGTAGTATTTATTATTATTTTATTTATGTCTGTTCAGACGAGTAATATCATTTTTATAGCCTAATTTTGGCAAAATTATTTCAATTTACTTCTCGCGGCTATTAGTATGTGCACTGCTGTGTGTGTGGGTGCGTCTGTCTCTGTGGGTGTGTGCACAAACTTACCCTGGGAGTTGTGGCTTAGCCTGGAGGGCAGGGTGCTGTAGCCCCTCCAGTCCTGGGACGTAGAGCCGTTGCTGGTAGGCGGTGGGGTGAGGAGGGCGCCCTCCTGGTCCTGCTGGAACAGCTGACGGTTGAGGTGGGCATGGCGGGCTGAGATCAGGTAGAGGTAGGCCATGTCCCCATCCCTCTGGACCCCATACGAGGCCAGGGACCTGGGCTCTGTGCACAAACACTGCCCTATCACCCAGCGCTGCACGTGAGGGTGGAAGCCATACTCCAGAAACACCTGATAGAAATGCACAGACAGAGAAGAGAGATTTGTGAACATTTACATTTGCCAATATAGCCCAAGTACTCAAGCAAACAGAAGACCACAGAAGTTTTTCTGACCTGCTGCTTGAGTGCTGCGACGGTCATGTGTGGGAAAACTTTCACTGTGACGCAACAGGAAGAGGAAATGTCCTCCACTGCCACAGACAAACTGCAATACAGACATGGCACCGTTAACACAAATGCTCCTTGTTCTGTTGGACAACTTATCTTAATTCCCCCCTAAACTGCCTGTTACTTCTTCTCACCGTATCTCTCCTTCTGCGTAACTCTTCTCAGACAGTTGGATGGTGAGCACCGCCTTCTGGTGAGCCAGAGCAGACGCATGCTGAGCAGCAGCCTGGCTGTCGCCTGCTTCGATTGCCCGGGCAAGCTCCAGGCGCAGCTCCTCTTCAGAGAGAGAACAGGTTAAATTACTAATACTATACAAAAATGCATAAATGTACTGTATGTTGCCATGCAAGTATGGTAGAAAAAGAGAGAGTGGAGGAAGCATGAGTGCACTTACCAGTGAGTGGTAAGGAGGCTGTGCTGCGCTGTTCTAGAGCTACTGCAGCGGTGTGCTTCTGTCGGTCATCCAGAGGATGTGGGGAACTATTTGCAGCAACTACAGTGAAAGAGAAAGAACGGTCAATTGTGAGAGAGCATTCTATTGTATTAGCCACAGTATGGGGTTCTAGGAGGAGACTTCTAAGACACAACAAGACAGGAATGCAGCTAAACAAGCAAACTAGAATAGAGAAAGACTGCCATGCCCGCTGACCTCTGTGTGCCTCTCTTAGGGATGACATCAACACTGTGGCCCACTGCTCAGCCTCCAGATCGCAGCAGAAGTTGAAGCGGATGCAGTCGTGAGGGGGCGTTGCCAAATGAATCTCGTGAAGGCGTGGAGACTTCACCTCATACTGCACAGAGCGCAAGTCAAACTCTGCAATGAACTGTGAAAAAAAAAAATAGTTTGGACACACCTACTCATTCAAGGGGTTTTCTTTAATTAGACTATTTTCTACATTGTAGAATAATAGTGAAAACAAACTATGAAATAACACATATGGAATCATGAAGTAATCTAAAAAGTGTTAAACAAATCAAAATATATTTTTGATTTTTGATTCTTCAAAGTAGCATGGAATGCTTTTCCAACAGTCTTGAAGGAGTTCCCACATACAGTTGAAGTCGGAAGTTTACATACGCTTAGGTTGGAGTGATTAAAACTAGTTTTTCAACCACTCCACAAATTTCTTGTTAATAAACTATAGTTTTGGCAAGTCGGTTAGGACATCTACTTTGTGCATGACAAGTAATTTTTCCAAAAATTGTTTACAGACAGATTATTTCACTGTATCACAAATCCAGTGGGTCAGAAGTTTACATACACTAAGTTGACTGTGCCTTTAAATAGCTTGGAAAATTCCAGAAAATTATGTCATGGCTTTAGAAGCTTCTGATGGGCAAATTGACATAATTTTAGTCAATTGGAGGTGTACCTGTGGATGTATTTCAAGGCCTACCTTCAAACTCAGTGCCTCTTTGCTTGACATCATGGGAAAATCAAATGAAATCAACCCAAGACCTCAGAAAAAAATGTAGACCTCCACAAGTCTAGTTCATCCTTGGGAGCAATTTCCAAATGCCTGAAAATACCATGTTCATCTGTACAAACAATAGTACGCAAGTATAAACACCATGGGACCACGCAGCCGTCATACAGCTCAGGAAGAAGACGCGTTCTGCCTCCTAGAGATGAGCGTACTTTGGTGCGAAAAGTGCAAAACAATCCCAGAACAACAGCAAAGGACCTTGTGAAGATGCTGGAGGAAACGGGTACAAAAGTATCTTTATCCACTGTAAAACGAGTCCTATATCGACATAACCTGAAAGGCCGCTCAACAAGGAAGAAGCCACTGCTCAAAAACCGCCATAAAGCCAGACTATGGTTTGCAACTGCACACGGGGACAAAGATTGTACTTTTTGGAGAAATGTCCTCTGGTCTGATGAAACAAAAATGGAACTGTTTGGCCATAATGACCATTGTTATGTTTGGAGGAAAAAGGGGGAGACTTGCAAGCCGGAAAACACCATCCCAACTGTGAAGCACGGGGGTGGCAGCATCAAGTTGTGGGGGTGCTTTGCTGCAGGAGGGACTGGTGCACTTCACAAAATAGATGGCATCTTGAGGTAGGAAAATTATGTGGATATATTGAAGCAACATCTCAAGACATCAGTCAGGAAGTTAAAGCTTGGAAGCAAATGGGTCTTCCAAATGGACAATGACCCCAAGCATACTTCCAAAGTTGTGGCAAAATGGCTTAAGAACAACAAAGTCAAGGTATTAGTGTCCATTACAAAGCCCTGACCTCAATCCTATAGAAAATGTGTGGGCAGAACTGAAAAAGCGTGTGCGAGCAAGGACGCCTACAAACCTGACTCAGTTACACCAGCTCTGTCAGGAGGAATGGGCCAAAATTCACCTAACTTATTGTGGGAAGCTTGTGGAAGGCTACCCAAAACGTTTGACCCAAGTTAAACAACTTCAAGGCAATGCTACCAAATACTAATTGAGTGTATGTAAACTTCTGACCCACTGGAAATGTGATGAAATCAATAAAAGCTGAAATAAATAATTCTCTCTACTATTATTCTGACATTTCACATTATTAAAATGAAGTGGTGTTCCTAACTGACCTAAGACAGGGAATTTTTACTAGGATTAAATGTCAGGAATTGTGAAACTGAGTTTAAATGTATTTCGCTAAGGTGTATGTAAACTTCAGACTTCAACTGTATGATGAGCACTTGTTAGCTGCTTTCCCTTCACTCTGTTGAGGTAGGGTGATTGTGGAGGCCAGGTCATCTGATGCAGCACATCATCCACTCTCCTTCTTGGTCAAATAGCCCGTACATAGCCTGGAGGTGTGTTGGGTCATTGTCCTGTTGGAAAACAAATGATAGTCCCACTAAGCACAAACCTGATGGGATGGCGTATTGCTGCAGAATGCTGTGGTAGCCATGCTGGTTAAGTATACCTTGAATTCTAAATAAATCACTGACAGTGTCATGAGCAAAGCACCCCCACGTCATCACACCACCTCCTCCATGCATCACGGTGGGAACCACGTATGAAGAGATCACCCGTTCACCTACTCTGCGTCTCACAAATACACAGCGGTTACAACCAAAAATCTCAAATTTGGACTCATCAGACCAAAGGACAGATTTCCATGGTCTAATGTCCATTGCTCATGTTTCTTGGCCCAAGCAAGTCTCTTCTTATTATTGGTGTTCTTTAGTAGTGGTTTCTTTGCAGCAATTGGACCATGAAGGCCTGATTCACGCAGACTCCTCTGAACAGTTGATGTTGAAATGTGTCTATTACTTGAAGCATTTATTTGGGCTGCAATTTCTGAGGCTGGTAACTCTAATGAACTTATCCTCTGTAGCAGAGGTAATCCTGGCTCTTCCTTTCCTGTGGCGGTCCTCATGAGAGCCAGTTTCATTACAGCGCTTGATGGTTTTTGCGACTGCACTTGAAGAAACTTTCAAAGTTCTTGCGGATTGACTGACCTTCAGGTCTTGAAGTAATGATGGACTGTCATTTCTCTTTGCTTGTTTGAGCTGTTCTTGCCATATTATGGACTTGGTCTTTTACCAAATAGAGCAATCTTTTGTATATCACCCATATCTTGTCACAACACAACTGATTGGCTCAAATGCATTAAGAAGGAAAGAAATTCCACAAATTAACTTTTAACAAGGCGCAGCTGTTAATTGAAATGCATTCCAGGTGACTACCTCAAAGCTGGTTGAGAGTGTGCAAAGGGTGGGTACTTTGAAGAATCTCAAATATAAAATATTTAATTTTTTGAAAACTTTTTGGGTTACTACATGATTCCATATGTGTTATTTCATAGTTTTGATGTATTCACTTATTCTATAATTTAGAAAATAATATAAATAAACAAAAACCCTGGAATGAATAGGTGTGTCCAAACTTTTGACTATAGAGAGAGGGAGAGAGAACATACTGTCTCCTATTTAGTACGGTTCTTCCCTTGTTCAGATAGACACAGGACAGATGATTGTAAAAAAAAATCACACGACATCGTTTCCCAGCAATGGAATTACTGTGTCATTTGATTAAACAAGATTCCAATTCAGTAGCTATGTCCAAAAAAATGTCTCTAAACTGACATTGCTCAAACCAACAGAACAATGTTGTGTGTGAAATTTATTATGTCAACGCATACAATTGTTTGCATGGCATTACATGTGTCAAGATACCTAGCTAGGTAGCTAGACGTTACAGTGCAGTATGTCTTACCACACTACGGCCGCTTCCGCTACTATGCCTCAGTGCTAGCCGAAACTCTCCAGCTTTGCTGGGGTCCATACTAAGCTGAACACGGAGAACCTCATCGCCAGCTCCGGGGAGGCAAAGCGGTCGAATTCCAGAATGGCAAACCGTACACAAGACCCAAGCCCTAGTATATAATTATACCCCACAGGAAGAGCTGAAGAGTAGGTATAACTTCCACTGAACCTCTTCATCCATTAAATATCTTGGAGTATATCTACCAAAAGATACACCCAAACTTTATTGCATGAATTACGATCACATCAACAAGAAAATATATGATGACCTAGACAGGTAGAATTCACTTCCCTTAGATCTTAGTAGTAGAATTTAAACAATCAAAATGTACATCCTGCCAAGGTTACTGTATTTGTTCCAATCACTGCCCATAGAAATCCCACCTAAACAGTTTAGAGATAAACGGATATCAAGGTTTATCTGGAACAGTAAGAGACCAAGAATTACATATACAACATTACAATTACCAAACAACAGGGGGGGGTATGGCCTTACCAAACCTAAAATATTATTATGTGTCAGCCCAATGAGACCTCTGGTGTGTTGGTGCAATTCAGAATACGAATCCAAATGGAAAGACATCGATACTACTTTGACAGAGACACCCATACAGAGATACCCATACAGTCAGTTTTGGGAAATAAGGACATGGTCATAGAAATATACAATAGACAAAATCTGTGGATTAATTTCTCTCTGAAGACATGGTTTAGGGTAGTTAAGCAAAATAATTTACAGAGATCAAACTGCTGAGTTGGCCCGCATACGACCCCAGCTTCATCCCTGCAACTCAGGACAGCAGATTTAAACAATGGACGCAGAAAGGCATCACATCATTCAGTACAATTATAAGGAATGGGGACCTAGATAACTTCCAGGACCTAAGTAAAAAAACATGGCTTGGATAAACAGGATTTTTACAGATACCTACAAGTTCGACACTATTTCTTAAGGGAGATATAAGTGACTGACCTTCAAGCACCTCCAAAATTAATCCAAGTATTCACTAACGCATACAACTTGGAGTAACAAAAAAACTATTTCAAATCTCTACTTGGGTATTCAATCCTCAAAGAAACATTCTACAAACTATGTTAAACAGAAATGGGAGGAGGAACTTAACATTGAAATAACTGATGAAACATGGTTGAACATATTAGAGACTCAACAAAGCTCCACCAACTCAAGATCATGGAGAGAATCCTGTTGGAAGACAGTTATACGTTTTTTCATAACACCTAAACTGAAATCAAAACAGACTGGCTCCCTACACCCTTGTTGGAGAGAATACGGTCTATTGAGGGTGGATCACTCTCATATCTTTTGGACTTGCCCCGCAATCGAAACTTACTGGGGAGAAATAAGATCTAACATTGGAAAAATAATGGGATTTGGCATAGAACAAACATTCATTTCTTTGTACTTGGGTGAAATACCTGATAACTTAAACAATAGAGAAAAGTACCTCTTGAAGGTCCTACTGGCAGCCAGTAAAAAAGACTATCACTAGGAAATGGCTACAAAAAGACCCTCCCACTGTGACACAATGGATAGACATTGTAGAAGAAATACACCACATGGAGCGTATGACCTTTGCTTTAAGAACTCAACAGGAGAGAGGTCAGGAATACTGGGAAAAAATGGTTTCGTACTTGAAAAAGGTCTAATTCAAAGATGTCAATGTAACTAATATGATGATGAAGGTATGACGTGCACTGTAACTGCCAGATCTTTTTTGTTATTTTACTTTATTTGTACTTTGTGTTCCTACAATAAAAACAAAGTATACATTTTTTTTTAAAGTACTGTACAGGAGGTCTGAAACCAGATTGATGACGTATATTCCAGCTGAAGGTCGATTGAAGGAGCACCGCCTTCTCACAAATTAGGAGCTTCACTCCCACTCACTTCCTCAGCAACAGCAGGAGAAAAGAACAGCAGGGAGCCATAGATGTGGACAAGCCAAAAGGTCAACATCTCATCAGATACTGTTCTGTCTGAGAGGACCAGAAGGTGTGGGAAGAGGATTGTCTCTTCTCTGCCTGAGATAGATCTGCCCCAAGGTGAGGAGCATCAAACAGACAGAGCTGGAGCACTTGGTGAGACGAGCAACCCAGAACAGAACTCACACAGGTAAGATCTAATAGTTCAGCCACAGAGCTGACCTGATGTTAGCGACCTTAATACTGAAGTCACATGCATCATGTTATATTATTTCAGACATCGAACAGCTAGATCCATGTTCACTTGTGCATGTAATGAAGTGCATTGTCATGTGAAACACAATATAGTATACAAATGAATATCCATTGACTTACACTACAGTATGTAATCTGTTTCTGATAGGGAGTGAGGAAGACATATATGGATCTATTCTACAATGTAGAAAATAATACAAATAAACAAAAACCCTTGAATGAATAGGTGTGTCCAAAGTTGACTATATTGGGAGAGAGAGAACGAGAGAACATACTGTCTCCTATTTAGTACGGTTCTTCCCTTGTTCAGATAGACACAAGGACAGATGATTGTAAAAATCACACGACATCGTTTCCCAGCAATGGAATTACTGTGTAATTTGATTAAACAAGATTCCAATTCAGTAGCTATGTCCCCCAAAAAATGTCTCTAAACTGACATTACTCAAACCAACAGAACAATGTTGTGTGTGCAATTTATTATGTCAACGCATACAATTGTTTGCATGGCATTACATGTGTCAAGATACCTAGCTAGGTAGCTAGACGTTACAGTGCAGTATGTCTTACCACACTACGGCCGCTTCCGCTACTGTGCCTCAGTGCTAGCCGAAACTCTCCAGCTTTGCTGGGGTCCATACTAAGCTGAACACGGAGAACCTCATCGCCAGCTCCGGGGAGGCAAAGCGGTCGAATTCCAGAATGGCAAACCGACACTCGCACCGACATCAAAACCGTGTTGCAGCTAGCCAGTGCGGGCCCACCATGTACAGACTGGAATGTGGCTGGCACAGGCGTTGGAGTCCAACCGCCCGCGCTCAGTGCCATCTCCCCACAACAACAGTTGGGAACCACAGGTGTAACGTTATATCAACCCCAAAAGCACAATGCACTGTCGATAGTTATGTGAGTCTTGATTTTAACAGCCTACCTGTTAGTAAAGAGATGGCGTTCCATTACAGCTAGTTATATGTCTATCCATAGCTGAAAACGAAATTACATGTTTAAAAAAAAATCTAAACAGGAAGTAGCGTGGGTCGTCCTTTATTTACCTCCGATATAAACCGGCGTTGTTCATAAATATTATGGTCCATGCAATGAAGTGCATTTTCATGTGAAACACAATATAGTATACTAATGAATATCCATTGACTTACACTACAGTATGTAATCTGTTTCGGATAGGGAGTGAGGAAGCCCTATATGGATGTGATAGACGTCAGTTGGGGAGACCCACACAGAGGAGGGCTCAAACCCTTGACTTTCGTCCGACAGGTAATGTCATTCTAACCTTTGTTTCTGTCTGAGTGTCGCCTGTTAATCCTGCCTGTTTGCTCCGGAGTAGCACAGCGGTATAAGGCACTGCATCTCAGTGCAAGAGGCATCACTACAGACACCCTGGTTTGAATTCAGGCTGAATCACAACCGGCCGTGAATGGGAGTCCCATAGGGCGGCGCACAATTGGCCAAGCGTCGCCCAGGTTTGGCCAGTGTAGGCCGTCATTGTAAATAAGAATTTGTTCTTAACTGACTTGCTTAGTAAAATAAAGGTTAAATAAAAAAATACATCTGAGTTGTATTTGTTAACTCTTTCTCTTTACACCTTTGTGTGTGTGTACGCATACGTGCACGTGTGTGTGCCAGGTTCTTGCAGCCTGCTTCTACCCTGAGCTGGTCCAAAGTGATAAACTGCCAGTGGACGTTAAACAGAGGGCCCGAAGCCTACTGAGCGCATGTGATGGGGGGAGTGTAGGTAAGGAGGACTGCAATTGGGCCTATGGAAATACATTACATTATGTCTACAGTTTGAAAGTGTTACGTTTTTTGAATGTACTAAGGTGGCCGATCATCATGACTGTCAATGTACAAAAATAAAAAAATAAAAAACACAGCATGTAACAATTTCAAAGATTTTATAGAGTTACAATTGATACTGAAATAATCTAATCTATGGATTTCACATGACTGGGAATACAGATATGCATCTATTAGTCACAGATCCTTAAAAAAATGGAAGGGCGTGGATCAGAAAACCAGTCAGAGTCTGGTGTGACCACTATTTTCCTTATGCAGCGCGACACATCTCATTTCCATAGAGTTGATCAGGCTATTGATTGTGGCCTGTGGAATGTTGTCCCACTCCTTTTCAATGGCTCTGTGAAGTTAATGGATATTGGCCGGAACTGGAACACGCTGTCGTACACGTCAATCCAGAGCATCCCGAACATGCTCAATGGGTGACATGTCTGGTGAGTATGCAGGCCATGGAAGAACTCAGACATTTTCAGCTTCCAGAAATTGTGTACAGATCCTTGCGACATGGGGCCGTGTATTATCATGCTGAAACATGAGGTGATGGCAGTAGATGAAGGGCACGACAATGGGCCTCAGGTTCTCGTCACAGTATCTCTGTGCATTAAAATTGCCATAGATAAAATGCTATTGTGTTCATTGTCCGTAGCTTATGCCTGCCCATATCATAACCACACCGGCCCCATGGGGCACACTGTTCACCACACTGACATCAGCAAATCGCTCGCCCACACTCCGCCATACACGCTGTCTGCCATCTGCCCGGTACAGTTGAAATCAGGAATCATCCGTGAAGAGCACACTTCTCCAGCGTTCCAGTGGCCGTTGAAGGTGAGCATTTGCCCACTGAAGTCGGTTACGACGGCGAACTGCAGTCAGGTCAAACCCTGGTGAGGACAACGAGAACACAGATGAGCTTCCCTGAGACAATTTTTGACAGTTTGTGCAGAAATGATTCGGTTGTGCAAACCCATATTTTTATCAGCTGTCTGGGTGGCTGGTCTCAGACGATCCCGCAGGTGAAGAAGCCGGATGTGGAGGTCCTGTCCTGGTGTGATTAGACCTGGTCTGTGATTGTGAGGCTGGTTGGACTTACTGCCAAATTATTTACAACGACATTGGAAGCGGCTTATGGAAGAGAAATTAACATTCAATTCTCTGGCAACGGCTCTGGTGGGCATTCCTGCAGTCAGCATGCCAATTGAACGCTACCTCAAAGATTGCAACATCTGAGGCATTTTAGTGGCCCTTTATTGTCCCCAGCACAAGGTGCATCTGTGTAATGATCATGCTGTTTAATCAGCTTCTTGATATGCCACACCTGTCAGTTGGATGGATTATCTTGGCAAAGGAGAAATTCTCACTAACAGGGATGTAAACAAATTTGTGCACAACATTTGAGAGAAATAAGCTATTTGTGCATATGGACATTTTCTGGGATCTTTTATTTCAGCTCATGAAACATGGGACCAACACTTTACATGTTGCATTTATATTTTTGTTCAGTGTGCATGTGATGTGTGTTTACCTGTGTTTATATTTGATATGCATCTCTTTTTTCTTCTTCTCTATCTTATCAGGCTCATACACGCTCTCTGATGGTATCTCTTATATACAGTGCAGTGTGTCCAACTTCATCTCTCGCCGAGATGGTGGTGTACCATCGTCCCCCGAGAATATCTTCATGACATCTGGCTCCCAGAGGTCTTTAATGGTGAGAATCATCTTCACCATCATAACCATGGTCATAATAATAATTATCTTCATCATCGTGTCTGTCTCATTCATCTTTCACTCTCTATTTTCTGTTTTTTTTCTTTAGCTGGTTCTGAAGCTGTTGGTCCACAATCAGGCCTCACTTCCGACAGGTGTGCTGACCGCTGTGCCCAGCTACACTGCTTTCAAAAGTGCGTTGCAAACGCTCGGTGCAACCGTTGTTCCCTACTACCTAGATGAGGAGCAGGGTTGGGCAATGGAGGTGGAGGAGCTACGCAGAGCACTACAGGCTTCTAAGGGTATCTGCAACACAGTTGCCCTGTATGTCATCAACCCGGGGAATCCTACAGGTAATGAGTTGTTTCGGTTCCATGATGGTCGATACAGTAGTACCCCACTATTTGTCCCTATGAAGAATGTAAAGTAAACCTTTTTGCAGGCCAAGTTACCCCAGCAGTATTTATGGATAGTCTCATTTGTTTTGTTGTTGCTAGGTCATGTTCAGAGCAGGAAGTGTATTGAAGAGGTGATCCGATTCGCTGCTGAGGAGAGGCTCTTCCTCATGGCTGATGAGGTGACTTCCTGTCTGTACTTTCTCCTGGCAAATTGCTTATTTTCAATCACAAATATTTCACTTCTCTTTGACTATGTAGTGAGTTGTTGTTCTGTCTTCCACGCACCCCTCGCTGTTTCATTCGATCCACAGGTGTATCAGGAAAGTGTGTTCGGGGAGGGCAGTGAGTTTGTCTCCTATAAGAAGGTTCTGTCTGAGATGGGGCCTCCTCTCTCTCACACAGTGGAGCTGGCCTCTTTCCACTCAGCATCCAAAGGCTTCATGGGAGAGTGAGTACTGTACAGCAGCACTGTCTTTCTATGGCAATTGATTAACAGATTCACACATCCTGTAGCCTACTGTACTCTACAATGATCTGAAACGTATTACCCCATTAGCTATTTAACTACTTAATTAAGTCATTAGCTAATAGACCACTACTTCTTTAGAATGGTCAAATTCCTTCAGCATGAGCGTTAGAGCAAACATGGATTAGTGCCATCTTAGACAATGTATGAGCTGCCAACACAAACTCAATAGTGACAAAAGAAAAGAAAATAGCTGGCAGTTCCCTAAGAGATCCACTTCAGGCTTCCTATGGTGTAAAATCCTGTACTGAAACCAGCAGGCCAGTGTTTGACCACTACTCTGTATGTGTCTCTTCTCCCTGCACAGGTGTGGGCTACGCGGGGGGTACGTGGAGCTGGTGAACCTTGACCCCGCCGTCATGAGGTACGCCTACACCATCTTCTCCACTGACATATGTGCCCCTGTGACTGGTCAGCTAGCCCTGGAGCTCATGGCTAACCCTCCCAGGCCAGGGGACCCCTCATACCCGGTCTACGCCCAGGTGAGACCCATCAAAATAGATCACAAACTACAGTATGACGTTAGGCTTAATAGATTGCATATGCCATGTAACATTTAGTCATAAGTAGTTTAATGATAGTGCGCTGCAATCATTGATGTCTCTAAAATAAGAAATAGTTCATCAAAATCAAACAACTTTATTCCTTTCCCTATTCACAACGGCACCTCAGTGTCCCATACAATATGCTCTACCCCTGTACTTCTTTTCCGTCTTCTCTCCCATCTCCACCAGGAGACCCAGTCTATCCAGGCCATGCTGGTCCATAACATGAACTGGGTCCCAGAGGTTCTGAACAATATCCCAGGGATCAGCTGTCAGCCGATGATGGGAGGAGCTTTCGTATTCCCCAGGCTGTATCTACCCCAAGCAGCCATTGAGAAGGCCAAGGTTAGTCATGGGGCAAATAGTACACTGTATGGTTAGGTAGAGCACTAGAATGACTACTGTTGTTTGTCATATGGGCATTTCAAGAGACATTCACTTTTTGGAGGAAAAACGTGATTCAACATCTGATTAATTCTAGATACTCTGGAGTTAATGATTTGATCTCTTATATTTCTTTATATATCTGAGTTTTCCATTGCAGGTGGTGGGGATGCAGCCTGACCTGTGGTACTGTAAACAGTTACTAGAGGAGGCAGGAGTGTGTGTGCGACCGGGGTGTGAGTATGGACAGACGGAAGGCAATCACCACATCAGGTACAATCCTCTCTCTGTCTCTCTGGCAACAGCTTCTGGACATAGAAATGTCACCATAAAACATCACACTCCAGTAGTCAATGGCTCCATATCCAGTACTCATCCTATGCAAATGAACAGGGCAGCATAGCATTAGCCTCATCATTCTATTTAAATGGTTATACTTCCCCACTGATTTGTTCTCATCTCTCTCTGCAGACTGTGTGTCATGACCCCAGTGGAGACCATGGAAGAGGTACTGAAACGCCTGAAGAACTTCCACCTGCACTTCCTCAAGGAGTTCTCCTGAAAACTGGCTTCACCTTACAGTCCAATGATGAATAATACATTTAACTTCAGACACAATCACAGTACAGAGAAGAAAATTGCAACCAGTAACATTTTTTTAACATCTTTATCTTTCAACAGACCATAATTAAATAATAAATTAAGACAACACATGACCTGAGTTGAACAATTCTGGATTTGGATAGAACAAAGATGGGCGTGAGCGGCTTTTAATATAATTATTATGCTTCAAGTCATGCATGTACACAGAAAAAGCATATTCTCCGTATTTTGTCAAACTTCGGCATTAGAGAATGAAAATACGTGTCTCAGACAGTGTAGATCCCCTCTAAATACTCAGAAAGACTCTTCTTAACAATAAGAACTTTACCTTGTTAGGATCTGCCATTGTGGGGCAGAGATATTGGAACTAAGGGGATAAGTCAAAGTTGACATTTTTAAGGTAAGGATAGATTTTGGCCATATTCATTAACATCCGAATGTATACTTAAATACCAGTACCTGTAAAATTGCAAAGTCCGTCATGTCAATTCAATACTTACTATGACTGTGATATGTGTTTGTCTCACCTAGCTATCATAAAATGAATGCATTAACTGTAAGTCGCTCTGCATAAGAACATCTGCTAAATTACTAAGATGTAAAAATGATGACAAATAAACAGACTTTTTAAAGCATTGGATGCAATCTGTGTTGAGTTACTCCAATGGCATTTCAAGGGGAATTTAGCCACCCTCTAGTTTGTCAGGATAAAAACACTTTGTTTGTTATTCTATAACATATAACAGTTTTAATGTCATATTCAATATGACATTAAAAACATTTAAAGCTGGATGTTTTAAATCACCTCAGATTCTCGACCATTCTATTGAACACATTACACTTTACTTACTGTGGTATGCATAATACAGCTATAGTCAAATTAGATAGAGAGTTTAACAATCAGAGATTCTAACAATATGCTCTGAATATTAACAAAATATCAGAAATGTAACAGAATTTGCAGCATTGTAGTATTTACAAAATCAAATGCCTGTGCTAAGATCTGAATAGCAGATTCAAGGTTGTGTTAGTAACAACTATCCTGCCAGCAGCACAAATGATGTCACTTTGTATGGTAATGACAAAACCTTCAAAATAAAAGTCCACATTCCAAAACTTTGCAATGTCGATAACTCATTCAAAAGATATAAATATGTAATCAATGGCAATTCTTTATGGTGATTATATGCAATTGCAAGACATAATATTTTTTGGGGGGGATATTGTAACCACTGTTGAAAAATCAAACTTTCATGGTATATTTACAATGTTGTGCTGTAGAGATTTTTTTTATTTTTGCCAATGTAAAAGTGGGTTTGGGAGTACTTAGTAGGGTCTGTAGAATCTATATATGGTGTTCTTTCGTGGTTGACTGGATAATAGAGTGTTGCTGGCCTTTAACTCTTTCCATTCCATAAGACTCAATGCTGACCCTTTGTAAACTTTTTGAAAAAATTGTGTTTGACCAGATACAATGCTACTTCACAGTATTTTTTAATTTCTTTATTTCACCTTTATTTAACCAGGTAAGCCAGTTGAGAACAAGTTCTCATTTACAACTGCGACCTGGCCAAGATAAAGCAAAGCAGTGTGACACAAACAACAACACTGAGTTACACATGGAATAAACAAACGTACAGTCAATAACATAATAGAAAAGTCTATATACAGTGTGTGCAAATTAAGTAAAATTAGGGAGGTAAGGCAATAAATAGGCCGTAGTGGCAAAATAATTACAATTTAGCAAATAAACACTGGAGTGATAGATGTGCAGAAGATAGAGTAGAGATACTGGGGTGCAAAGGAGCAAAAAAATATGTATATAAATAGATGGGGATGAGGTAGTTGGATGGACTATTTACAGATGAGCTATGTACAGGTACAATGATCTGTAAGATGCTCTGACAGCTGATGCTTAAAGTTAGTGAGGGAGATATGAGTCTCCAGCTTCAGTGATTTTTGCAATTTGTTCCAGTCATTGGCAGCAGTGAACTGGAAGGAAAGGCGGCCAAAGGATGAATTGGCTTTGGGGCTGACCAGTGAGATATACCTGCTGGAGCGCGTGCTATGGATGGGTGCTGCTATGGTGACCAGTGAGCTGAGATAAGGCGGGGCTTTACCTAGCAAAGACTTATAGATGACCTGGAGCCAGTGGGTTTGGTGACGAATATGAAGCGAGGGCCAGCAGAAGAGCATACAGGTCGCAGTGGTGGGTAGTATATGGGGCTTTGGTGACGAAACGGATGGCACTGTGATAGACTGCATCCAGTTTGCTGAGTAGAGTGTTGGAGGATATTTTGTAAATGACATCACCAAGTCAAGGATCGATAGTATAGTCAGTTTTACGAGGGTATGTTTGGCAGCATGAGTGAAGGATGCTTTGTTGCGAAATAGGAAGCCGATTCTAGATTGAATTTTGGATTGGAGATGCTTAATATGAGTCTGTAAGGAGAGTTTACAGTGTAACCAGACACCTAGGTATTTGTAGTTGTCCACATATTCTAAGTCAGAACCGTCCAGAGCAGTGATGCTAGGCGGGCGGGCAGGTGCGGGCAGCAATCGGTTGAAGAGCATGCATTTAGTTTTACTTGCATTTAAGAGCAGTTGGAGGCCATGGAAGGAGAGTTGTATGTCATTGAAGCTCATCTGGAGGTTTGTTAACACAGTGTTCAAAGAAGGGCCAGAGGTATACAGAATGGTGTCGTCTGCGTAGAGGTGGATCAGATAATCACCAGCAGCAAGAGCGACATCATTGATGTATACAGAGAAAAGAGTCGGCCCAAGAATTGAACCCCGTGGCACCCCCAAAGAGACTGCCAGAGGTCCGGACAACAGGCCCTCCGATTTGACACACTGAACCCTGTCTGAGAAGTAGTTGGTGAACCAGGCGAGGCAGTCATTTGAGAAACCAAGGCTGTTGAGTCTGTCAATCCCCGCATTCTTATCGGCAGAGTCGAAAGCCTTGGCCAGGTCGATGAATACGGCTACACAGTATTGTCTTTTGTCAGTGGCGGTTATGATATCATTTAGGACCTTGAGCGTGGCTGAGGTGCACCCATGACCAGCTCTGAAACCAGAATGCATAGCGGAGAAGGTACGGTGGGATTCTAAATGGTCGGTGATCTGTTTGTTAACTTGGCTTTCGAAGACCTTAGAAAGGCAGGGCAGGATGGATATAGGTCTGTAACAGTTTGGGTCTAGAGTGTCTCCCCCTCTGAAGAGGGGGATGACCGCGGCAGCTTTCCAATCTTTGGGGATCTCAGACGATACAAAAGAGAGGTTGAACAGGCTAGTAATAGGGGTTGCAACAATTGCGGCAGATAATTTTAGAAAGAGAGGGTCCAGATTGTCTAGCTCAGCTGATTTGTAGGGGTCCAGATTTTGCAGCTCTTTCAGAACATCAGCTATCTGGATTTGGGTGAAGGAGAAATGGGGAGGCTTGGGCAAGTTGCTTTGGGCGGTGCAGAGCTGTTGACCGGGGTAGGGGTAGCCAGGTTGAAAGCATGGCCAGTTGTAGAAAAATGCTTATTGAAATTCTCGATTATCCTATATTTATCGGTGATGACAGTGTTTCCTAGCCTCAGTGCAGTAAACAAATTAACAGCCTTTCAGCACGCTTATGGGGAAGGGCACTCAACATGTATGGCACTGACACACATGACTGATGATTGGCTGAAATAAATGGATAATAAGAAGATTGCGGGAGCTGTTTTATGAGACTACAGTGCAGCTTTTGACATGATCAATCATAATCTGCAACTGAAAAAACAGAACACAGAGGGTTTTCTTTAACGGAAGCCTGTCTAACGTTAACCAGGTAGAGTGTGGTATACCTCAACACAGCTGTTTTGGTCCTTTACTGTTTAATTTTTTTTTACTACTGACCTACCACTAACCTTGAGTAAAGCCTGTGTGTCTATGTACGCTAACCTAACGTAGCAGGCGTAAAATACACTCCTGAAACTAGATCCCCTACATCAGTGGTATTCACACATTTTCAGTGGGGACCCCAGTCTTTCCGCAAGAATTTCTGGGTACGCCATTTTCCCCCCAGGAATTTCTCACGACCTCAACCTACACCAAATCTAATGACACAGCCTTAAAAATCGGTCAACTTTAATTCATTGCATTTTCATTTCTGATCAAAATGAAAATAGCATTTTATTTGTCAAATTATCTTAAAAAATAAATGGTGTATTGTCCCATACAATAGTCTGTACTCTTAATTTTTTCGCGACCCCGACATTGAATACCACTGCCCTACATACTGGTCTTGATAAGAAGAACAAAAACTGTTGGGGGAGGTTCTCTTCTGCACTGTTCAACCAATCCTGTAAATGTGGAGGAAGAGTTAAGATGGAGTGTCGCCTTGTTAACATCCAAAAGTGGAAGTCGTGTCACATGCTCTCTTTCCATTTCCCTTGAAATCTGGAACATCCGGTTGTTGGGGACACAGCAGGGGAAACACTCTTTTCATGCCACTTCGATACCGAAGTGACTTTTTCATAGCAGATTAGGAGAATTAACGTAGCAGTTTAGGAGACTGAGGTTATGGTTAGGTTTAGCGAAAATGCTCTCCTAATCTGCTACGGAAATCACTTTGTATCAAAGTGCTGTGCAAAGAGTGTGTCCTCACTCAGCAGAGGCTAATGTACGCTGATGACTCAACATTATTCACATCAGTTATCACAGCAAGTGAAAGCACTGCAACCCTTATCAAAGAGCTGCAGTCAGTTTTGGAATGGGTGGCTAGTAATAAGCTCGTCCTAAATATATATATATATATATATTTGAAACAAATCCTTCCCTAAACCCACTACTTGTCTTTGTGAGAGATATTGACGTGTTGAAAGCACCAAACTGTCACTTCAAACAGCTAACACACAGCTCAAACCCCCATACCCAAAAAGACATGTCACCAGGGGTCTCTTCACATTCTCCAGTCCAGAACAGAGGCTGGGAAACTCACTGTACTAAATCGAGCCACGACCACATGGAACTCTCTTCCAGATCAGGTAAGCAGTAAAATCAAATAAAAAAATGTTTGAGTGTCTGCAGGTTTTCGGGCCTTCCTTGTACTTGATTGATAAATTAAGGTCACTAATTAGTAGGGAACCCCTCAGCTGGTTGTCTAGGTCTTAATTGAATGGAAAAACCAAAAGCCAGCAGACACTAGGCCCTCCATGGAATGAGTTTGACACTTCTTGTTTAGAGGCATCTGAGTAGACGTCGAGTTGGTCACACACATTTCCTTGGTGGCTGTATGGATATTGCCATTTATCAGCCTAGTAACAAACCCCCACCTCGTGACCAATGCGAACCCAAACTGTTCACACCCTTCTTTTTGGCTGAGAGAAAATGTTCAGTTTCAAAGCTAATTTCCTGCAACTCTACACATTTTGGCATGGGGTGGAGAGAAAAGTTGACACTTTAAAATCTAATTTCCTGCAGTTTTACACATGTTGCCATGTGTTTCTCTGACAGGTCTGTCAGTGAATGACATAACAAGAGGAACACTGCCCATGCACTAACAAATTCGAAATTGCACCTTTTGCATTACACTATTACAACTCTCTACAGCAGTAAACTGAAAGCCCAACTGAGTTTCTGAGTTAGTTGGACACCCTGGTCCATATTGATCCCATACTCAGTCTGGATTCGTACCGCGGACCGCCTATTGATTATGTCAATTATAATTTATGATAAGGATATAGTAGTAATAGTATACAGTGGACACTTTTACAAATATTGAGTGATAGTGGACCTTTGTAGTTGGTGCTGCACTTTCCTGGAGACAGTCTTGTCTTTGAAGTTGTGAAATCATAGCTAAGGTAATTAAAGTCTAGCCTGGTAGAACCAGGCAAATAGAAGTCTGCCTTTATCATAATAAAATACACTTTTATTGTATGGTAAGTGTTTGTTGACATGCATGAAATGACGTGGAAACAACATTGATTCAGCCAGTGTGTGCCCAGTGAGACATCTCAAACCTATAGCCTATTATCGAAATATTCCAAAGCTACCACAACAAGGGTGAAAGAGAAATAGCAGAGGGATGCACTAGGCTCTTAATCAATAAACTGCTGTAATTTGTAACTGTTTAACCCATTTCTTCACAGCATGTGATTTCTGTGTAATGCTCAAATGATGACATTCCAATGGAGTGACTTTTCATTTTAAAACATGAAGCCTAAAGCTCTCACTTCATTTGAAGTGTCCATCGTTTAACAACTAAAACATAGAAAGGCTCTTCCAAATCGATGATTGTATTTAGACTAGACATATATACGCCCAGTGCTACTCTGTAGAACTGTTGTCCCATCCAAGTTCTCATTTAGTATTACAATGTGCATAAAACTTTGGAATATAATATCTCCAACTTAAACGACACCATTTCCATAAAAGTACCTTGGGTGAACTGGAATATAATGTCTCTAACTTAAACAACTCTATCTTCCAGTCCACCCAAGCTACTTTCATGGAAATGGTGCGTCTTTAAATAAGACTTATCTCCACAATGCCCTCGCTGTAAAACAGAGACGGGCACTTCATTACACATGACATGGGCCTGCCCTAAACTTTAATAAAGGAGGCTGGAGATTGAAAGAATTTGACATGAGGTCCTTCATAGGGAAATAGGCCTGCATTTAACTCCCACGATGACAATCCTTGGGGATCGATCTGATTTACAACTTACTTTTCAGAGATGTAAGATTTTTTTATCTTAGCTATGACTATAGCTAAAAGATGTATACCTGTGGAACCATGAGGATCCTTCCAATATCACTCAATGAATTAATGAGGTCAATGCCACTAGTAGAAGGTAGTCCACAGTCTTTTCATAAGAATTGGGATCACTGGTTAGAATATACAGAGTCATTATAGACATTTATTAATTGATATGTGTAGGATATGTGATCTGAGGTAACTAAAATGGCGTGATGGCATATGAATGCAGGTGTTATTGTATGGTATGATGTGCAATTGGGATGTACTGTATCTAGATTACATTTTTGTTTTTTGGGGTGTTTGCTTTGTTTGTTGTACTTGTATAATTGAATTATTGAATTTCACATGAATGTCTTATTGAATTCTATGTGGGAAAAAATCTAAAAAACACCATTTTCCACATAAATAAACTAACAATGTGGATGAACCAGAAATATCTGTTTTAGGCTAGGTCTACTGGAATTTCCCTGGGGCAACTTTAAAGCAGGCTCAACTTGCAAAACTGATCAGTTTACTGGTTCCTATAGAATAAATAACTTTGGGAGGGAGCTTTACACCTACTCACTTCCTCAACATCAGCATGAGAAAAGATCAAGGAACCATAGAAGTGGACAAGTCAATAGGCATCTCATCAGATTCTATTCCATGTGTCTGAGAAGACCAGCAGGTGTGATAGTAGAATGTCACTCCTCTACCTGAGAGAGATCTGCCGCAAGATGAGGAGCATCAAACAGACAGAGCTGGAGCCCTTGGTGAGACGAGCCAATCAGATTAAAACAGAAGTCACACAGGTAAGACATCACAGTAGCCTATCCTAGCCCTATATAGAACATAGAATGCTGTAAATAGGGTTAACAGTATCCCATCCACACATGTTAACAGATTGCTGTAAAAAAAATTTTTTTTTATTTATTTTTAAAGTAATTCTAAAGTAATTCTATTTTACAGTACTGTACTGTAAAAAGCAATGCATTATAGGGGTTCAATGGTGTTGCACTGCACAGCTGTAAAAGTACTGTATTACCTGTTTTGCTGTATATTTATAGCAGCATACTATGAATTATGGTGCAATGTTGTAAATGAGAACTTGTTCTCAACTGGCCTACCTGGTTATATAAAAGTGAAAAAAATTAAAATATATATATAATAAAATAAATGTGGGCGGCGAAAGAATCTCTGGCTCATGAACATATTTTGAGGCATGCCTTGTATTTTGTTGAACCCATTAATGAGAATACGGTACCCCACAGAATATACAGTACCATGCCATTTTTTAAATATTTGTCCTGTAAATCTACAGTAACTTATTGGCTAATGTGCTGCCAGTAATTTACTGTAGCATACTGTGAATTATGGTGCATTGTGGGGAAATGTTGTGGGCGGTCAAAGAATCTCTGGCTCATTAACATATTTTGAGGCATGCCTTGTATTTTGTTGCACCCATTAGTGAGAATGTTGTACCCCACAGAATATACAGTACCATATTTTATTAATACTTATATACAGTATATATATATATATTTTTTTTTTGTCCTGTAAATCTACAAGAACAAGTGATATAAAACACAAAATATTTATTGGTATGCTGTAATATATAATTACATATTCACTGTTAGCAATTGGTGTAATTTTATTACAATACAACTTAACAATAAAGTACTGTATTGCTTTTTTGCTATATATTTACTGCATCATTCTGTAAATGATAGTGCATTGTGGAAACATTTTGTGGGAGGAGAAAGAATCAGTGACACATTAACATATTTTGAGGCGTGCCTTGTCAACTGTACCAATTGAACTGATATATTGTAGTAGTGTCCTACTAATTTTGATGTACAGTGCATTTGGAAAGTATTCCGACACCTTGACTTTTCCACATTTTGTTACATTACAGTCTTATTTATTTCCCTCAATCTACACACAATACCCCACAAAGACAAAGCGAAATACATTTTTGATGATTTAGTACAAATAAAAAACAGAAATACCTCATTTACATAAGTATTCAGACCTGTCTATATAAAGTCCCTCAGTGCATGTCAGAGCAAAAACCAAGCCACGAGGTCTAAGGAATTGTCCGTAGAGCTCCGAGACAGGATTGTGTCAAGGCACAGATCTGGGGAAGGGTACCAAAGCAATTATGCAGCATTGAAGGTCCCCAAGAACACAGTGGCCTCCATAATTCTTAAATGGGAGAAGTTTGGAACAACCAAGACTCTTCCTAGAGTCGGCTGCCTGGCCAAACTGAGCAATCGGGGGAGAAGGGCCTTGGTCAGGGAGGTGACCAAGAACCCTATGGTCACTCTGGCAGAGCTCCAGAGTTCCTCTGTGGAGATGGGAGAACCTTCCAGAAGGACAACCATCTCTGCAGCACTCCACCAATCAGGCCTTTATGGTAGAGTGGCCAGACGGAAGCCACTCCTCAGTAAAAGGCACATGACAGCCCGCTTGGAGTTTGCCAGAAGGCACCTAAAGGAATCTCAGACCATGAGAAACAAGATTATCTGGTCTGATTGAAGTGGATTTAACAGGTAACATCAATAAGTGATCATAGCTTTCACCGGGATTCACCTGGTCAGTCAATGTCATGGAAAGAGCAGGTGTTCCTAATGTTTTGTGCACTCAGTGTATAGCCTAGGCCTATACACAACAAGCTCCTTGGTTTGTAAAACAAAACACGTTCATGATTTGAACGTTTCGAACTGCAATATAATTGTTCTGAAACGCAAGCTGACCCTAAGTTTGAAATAATGCTTTCATTCCACCTGCCAGCTAATTCCACCTGCCACCTGCCAGCGGGAAGAACTATGAATATCCGACCCAATGCAGGACTCTATAGTGTTTGTTCACATTTACTTTGTTTACAAACATAGGAGTAAAACAAGCTTATATTTTAGGTTCTGATGGGGTATGACAGTTGAACTAAGCTCATGAGACATTTATTTATAAGTTATATTCTATTTATACATCCAAAAATGTAGGCAATGTAGCAACTGCCGATTGCCCGTTTTTATATTAAGAGAACGTTCACTAAGTGCGTTGTTGGAGCATGTATCTGTAGGCTTATGATAGTTTAAATGAAAGTCAGCGCTGCTCTCGGATTAGCTTTCTCCATTCAAATCTTACCTTAACATTATAATTATTCCACAATACTGACTACGAGTCAGCTCTTAGAGAGCTATGACCACCTACTGTATATGTTTGCAAATAGAGGAGGCTTAGTCTATTGCTAAATCATCCCCAAGGGCCACCAGAGGGATTTGAACATGACGCGCAGAAAATACTAATAGGCTATTGGTACTATGACTTTGTGGCATTTGTGGTACAAATCCCATTCAAGTCATGGTGCCAATATTAGCATTTTCCGCACAACATGTTCAAATAATCTGTTCAAATCACAAAGTGACTTTGTTGAGCTTCACAATCAATTATACTTTTGAATGATTTGGACATGATGTGCGAAAAATGCTAATATTGGTACCAAGACTAGGATTTGTGCCACAAATGCTAAAACAAAACCAAAGCATTGATTGCTGTCAAATCATGTCCAAAGACTGCATATAGGGGAAGGAAACCAATATGTAATTTGGGTGGACTCTCCCTTTAAGGAGGAAACTGACAAAAGTGTATCACCGACTGGGCAGATCACTTTAGGAAGCCAGAGGAGAAAACAATGAATAATAGTTCCCTTGGGGTTGTTGGTAACCCTGGCTAGAATGTTACACAGCATGAAATATATTGAGGCAAAAATGACAGACGGTAGCCTACAATTACCACAATTAAGCATAATTGATTGAACATTAAATGTATTAAAATATGACTTGAAATATATAAGCCTATGCCCACACTCAGTGGTCAGTTTATTAGGTATATCAACCCATTCACAAAAATTGATTACTTCTTCAGACAGTGAGTCACAAGTTCGTGACTTGCTACATAGAGATGATTGTGGACTACAGCAAAAAGAGGACCGAGCACGCTCCCATTCTCATCGACGCGGCTGCAGTGGAGCAGGTTGAGAGCTTCAAGTTCCTTGGTGTCTACATCACCAACAAACTAACATGGTCCAAGCACACCATAACAGACGTGAAGCGGGCACGACAAAAACTTGGATTTGGCATGGGTCCTCAGATCCTCAAAAGTTTCTACAGCTTGTCGTGGTAATTTCCTGTATTACTAAATGAGGAGAGTTTACAAACCACACACAAGTCAGAGTTATATTTTAAACTCCATCTTTAATTATATGAGCTTCACCATAGCCCTTTGACTCTCAGATCAATTCAGTGTCTATAAATGAATTCTCTGAGAGTGCTTACAAAACAATTCTTAGTATCTTTTATAGCCAAGATACACCCCTCTCAACTTACATGACGAACCACAGATCTCAGGAACAGTTCACAAAGAAAGACTTTTACTTGAGAGAGGAGTATCCCATAGCCAGATAGCATTAGCTATAAATTATCGTTCAGTTTGCTCTCTAAGACAAGGTTCTAATCTCGTTCTTGGTACTTCTTAGTACCAAAACATTACCTCATCCAATGGCATATATCAATTGTCAATTCTAGATACTCCCATCTCAAATACACCCCCTCTTCTCCCCACTCCTGGAGAAGCTCACTAAGGGGAGTGAGCCTCTAGGTCATATACTAGGTCAAGATTCATGCATCATCAGAGGGGTAATACAATGGTTCCAGACACTGCCATACTCCTCCCCCCAATGGGAAAAGGAGGGAATGACTGGAGTACAGACATAGTGGAGCCCTTCACATGGTTTCACAGATATATTCATTATGAAGACAATGTTCAAACCTGACTTCTCCCTTTCTGATATTCTGCCTATTACCAGACATGTAAAAGACAAGCCTGACCTCTTCCCTCTCTGGGCCCCAAGTGACTTTTCCCTAGAGAGAGAAAGGAAAATGCAACTGCCAACAGTATAGTCCAAAAGAAGACATTCTAATGACAAGAATAAAGTAAATAAAACATCTTATTTATCTATGTTACCTAACTAATTCTGATTCAGCTACGACAAGCTGCACCATCGAGAGCATCCTGACTGGTTGCATCATTGCCTGGTATGGCAAATGCTCTGCCTCCGACCGCAAGGCGCTACAGAGGGTAGTGCGAACCTGCCATCCAGGACCTCTATACCAGGCGGTGTCAGAGGAAGGCCCTAAAAATTGTCAAAGACTCCAGCCACTCTAGTCATAGATCATTCTCTCTGCTACCGCTCGGCAAGCGGTACCAGAGCGCCAAGTCTAGGTCCAAGAAGCTTTAAAACAGCTTCTACCCCCAAGCAATAAGACTCCTGAACATCTAGTCAAATGGCTACCCAGACTATTTGCAGTGTCCCCCCCCCACCCCCTCTTTACACCACTGCTACTCTCTGTTGTCATCTATGCATAGTCACTTTAATAACTCTACATACATGTACATACTACCTCAAATAACCAGTGCCCCCGCACATTGACTCTGTATCGGTAGCCCCTGTATATAGTCTTGCTATTGTTATTTCAGTGCTGCTCTTTATTACTTGTTATCTGTATTTTTTGAAACTGCATTGTTGGTTAGGGGCTTGCAAGTAAGCATTTCACTGTAAGGTGAAATAAGCATTTCACTGTTGTATTCGGCACATGTGACTAATGAAATTTGATTTGATACCAATTGTGCAACTATTAAATGCCACAGTGTACCTGAACATTGTTGCTGACAAAACCCAATGGGGCATGTTTGGGATGAGATGGAACGGGCTATTCGCAACATGAATGTACCGCCGTCCAATCTATAGAATCCATAACCAAACAATTCAGGCTGTTCTGGAGGCAAAGGGGGGTCTGACTTGGTACTAGATGGGTGTATCTAATAAACTGGCCATTGAGTGTATTTTAATTTTCATTTAAATCATATTTTTAACCTGTGTTTGTAACAATTACCTAAGACAATGGCAACTTTGTTTTTGTAGTCAACTTTGTTCTGAGACAGATAAACATCTTGATTCTAAGTTTAGATCGTCTGTGTATAAAGTGATGCGCAAGGGCAAAAAAGCATCTGACAACGCACTTAGTTGTTCTACTAGTGGTTTGTGGCAGTCAGTCGGTAAATAACGAGCGTCTTCCAGTGCAACTTTAGTAACAATGGTTTTAGGAAACAGCTCGGATATTTTATAATGCTCCTACGAAGGTTCTAAAGATGAACTTAGCCTTACGCGTTGGGAAACCGGACCCTGATCTGATGTTAGTGACCTTGATTCTCATGTCACATGTAGGCCTATTATTTCAGACATAGAATAGCTAGATATATGTTGACTTGTGCATGCAGTTCATTGCATATTCACATAAAACACAATATAGTATACAGCTAATATATATACATGGACTTACACTGCAGTATGTCATCTGTTTGTGATAGGGAGGGAGGAAGCCCTGTAAGGATGTGATAGATGTCAGCTGGGGAGACAAACACAGAGGAGGGGTCCAACCCTTGACCTTCGTCCGACAGGTAATGTCCTCCTGACATTCGACCTTTGTTTCTGTCTGAGTGTCCACTGATAACCCTGCCTGTCTAAATATGGTGTATTTGTTAGCTGTTTCGCTTTAAACCTGTGTGTGTATGTGTCTGTATGTGTGTGTGCCAGGTTCTTGCAGCCTGCCTCTACCCTCAGTTGGCCCACAGTTACAAACTGCCAGACGACGTTAGACAGAGGGTCCAAAGCCTGCTGGGAGCATGTGATGGGGGGAGTGTAGGTAAGGTGGACTGCAATTGGGTCTACGGGGGGGCGATCATGACTGTCAGTATATGCTACAAGCATTAACTGTGAAATCTTAGGGTTAAGTTTAGGCATTAACTCTGACTTTTTAATGTTAGACATTAACTCTGAATGGTTAAGGTTAGGATAGGCTTAAAACAAAAATTTGGCACCAGGGGCAGTTGCTCACAGCCTTCACCTTAGCAAAACGAAAACTACTTGAAGGCAACAGTGCTCACTGTTGCCTCTACTGGCCGATTTACACAACATCTCCCGACATCCTCAGACATGGATGGACGTCGAATACTGACTTGTATCACGGGTGACCTGGCTGGTATATGTGATGTGTGTTTACCTGTGTTTGTTCTTCTTCTCAATCTTATCAGGCTCATACACACCCACTGGTGGTATCTCTTATATACAGTGCAGTGTGTCTAACTTCATCTCTCGACGAGATGGTGGTGTACCATCGTCCCCCGAGAATATCTTCATGACCTCTGGCTCTCAAAGGTCAATAATGGTGAGAATCATCTTCACCACCATCATCATCATTATCATCATCACCATGTCTCTCATTCATCTTTCACTCTCTTTTTTCTGTTTTTAGCAAGTGTTGAAGATGCTGGCTGACTTCCATAATCAGGCCTCACTTCCGACAGGTGTGCTGACCGCTGTGCCCACCTACTCTTCCTTCAAAATGATGTTGCAAACGCTCGGTGCAACCGTTGTTCCCTACTACCTAGATGAGGAGCAGGGTTGGGCAATGGAGGTGGAGGAGCTACGCAGAGCACTACAGGCTTCTAAGGGTATCTGCAACACAGTTGCCCTGTATGTCATCAACCCGGGGAATCCTACAGGTAACGAGTTGTTCCGGTTCCATGATGGTCGATACAGTAGTACCCCACTATTTGTCCCTATGAAGAATGTAAAGTAAACCTTTTTGCAGGCCAAGTTACCCCAGCAGTATTTATGGATAGTCTCATTTGTTTTGTTGTTGCTAGGTCATGTTCAGAGCAGGAAGTGTATTGAAGAGGTGTTCCGATTCGCTGCTGAGGAGAGGCTCTTCCTCATGGCTGATGAGGTGACTTCCTGTCTGTACTTTCTCCTGGCAAATTATTTTCAATCACAAATATTTCACTTCTCTTTGACTATGTAGTGAGTTGTTGTTCTGTCTTCCACGCACCCCTCGCTGTTTCATTCGATCCACAGGTGTATCAGGAAAGTGTGTTCGGGGAGGGCAGTGAGTTTGTCTCCTATAAGAAGGTTCTGTCTGAGATGGGGCCTCCTCTCTCTCACACAGTGGAGCTGGCCTCTTTCCACTCAGCATCCAAAGGCTTCATGGGAGAGTGAGTACTGTACAGCAGTACTGTCTGTCTATGGCAATTGATTAACAGATTCACACATCCTGTAGCCTACTGTACTCTACAATGATCTGGCTCGTATTACCCCATTAGCTATGTAACTACTTAATTAAGTCATTAGCTACTAGCCCACTACTTCTTTAGAATGGTCAAATTCCTTCAGCATGAGCGTTAGAGCAAACATGGATTAGTGGCCTGCTGGAGGTCATTTTGCAGGGCTCTGGCAGTGCACCTCCTTGCACAAAGGCGGAGGTAGCGGTCCTGCTGCTGGGTTGTTGCCCTCCTACGGCCTCCTCCACGTCTCCTGATGTACTGGCCTGTCTCCTGGTAGCGCCTCCATGCTCTGGACACTACGCTGACAGACACAGCAAACCTTTTTGCCACAGCTCGCATTGATGTGCCATCCTGGATGAACTGCACTACCTGAGCCACTTGTGTGGGTTGTAGACTCCGTCTCATGCTACCACTAGAGTGAGAGCACCGCCAGCATTCATAAGTGACCAAAACATCAGCCAGGAAGCATAGTAACTGAGAAGTGGTCTGTGGTCACCACCTGCAGAATCACTCCTTTTTTGGGGGTGTCTTGCTAATTGCCTATAATTTCCACCTTTTGTCTATTCCATTTGCACAACAGCATGTGAAATTTATTGTCAATCAGTGTTGCTTCCTAAGTGGACAGTTTGATTTCACAGAAGTGTGATTGACTTGGAGTTACATTGTGTTGTTTAAGTGTTCCCTTTATTTTTTTGAGCAGTGTATAATTATTATGCTTCAAGTCATGCATGTACACAGAAAAAGCATATTCTCCGTATTTTGTCAAACTTCGGCATTAGAGAATGAAAATACGTGTCTCAGACAGTGTAGATCCCCTCTAAATACTCAGAAAGACTCTTCTTAACAATAAGAACTTTACCTTGTTAGGATCTGCCATTGTGGGGCAGAGATATTGGAACTAAGGGGATAAGTCAAAGTTGACATTTTTAAGGTAAGGATAGATTTTGGCCATATTCATTAACATCCGAATGTATACTTAAATACCAGTACCTGTAAAATTGCAAAGTCCGTCATGTCAATTCAATACTTACTATGACTGTGATATGTGTTTGTCTCACCTAGCTATCATAAAATGAATGCATTAACTGTAAGTCGCTCTGCATAAGAACATCTGCTAAATTACTAAGATGTAAAAATGATGACAAATAAACAGACTTTTTAAAGCATTGGATGCAATCTGTGTTGAGTTACTCCAATGGCATTTCAAGGGGAATTTAGCCACCCTCTAGTTTGTCAGGATAAAAACACTTTGTTTGTTATTCTATAACATATAACAGTTTTAATGTCATATTCAATATGACATTAAAAACATTTAAAGCTGGATGTTTTAAATCACCTCAGATTCTCGACCATTCTATTGAACACATTACACTTTACTTACTGTGGTATGCATAATACAGCTATAGTCAAATTAGATAGAGAGTTTAACAATCAGAGATTCTAACAATATGCTCTGAATATTAACAAAATATCAGAAATGTAACAGAATTTGCAGCATTGTAGTATTTACAAAATCAAATGCCTGTGCTAAGATCTGAATAGCAGATTCAAGGTTGTGTTAGTAACAACTATCCTGCCAGCAGCACAAATGATGTCACTTTGTATGGTAATGACAAAACCTTCAAAATAAAGGTCCACATTCCAAAACTTTGCAATGTCGATAACTCATTCAAAAGATATAAATGTGTAATCAATGGCAATTCTTTATGGTGATTATATGCAATTGCAAGACATCATTTTTATTTTTTTAGGTTTTTGTTTTAGGATATTGTAACCACTGTTGAAAAATCTAACTTTCATGGTATATTTACAATGTTGTGCTGTAGAGATTTCTTTTATTTTTGCCAATGTAAAAGTGGGGTTGGGAGTACTTAGTAGGGTCTGTAGAATCTATATATGGTGTTCTTTCGTGGATGACTGGATAATAGAGTGTTGCTGGCCTTTAACTCTTTCCATTCCATAAGACTCAATGCTGACCCTTTGTAAACTTTTTGAAAAAATTGTGTTTGACCAGATACAATGCTACTTCACAGTATTTTTTTATTTCACCTTTATTTAACCAGGTAAGCCAGTTGAGAACAAGTTCTCATTTACAACTGCGACCTGGCCAAGATAAAGCAAAGCAGTGTGACACAAACAACAACACTGAGTTACACATGGAATAAACAAACGTACAGTCAATAACATAATAGAAAAGTCTATATACAGTGTGTGCAAATTAAGTAAAATTAGGGAGGTAAGGCAATAAATAGGCTGTAGTGGCAAAATAATTACAATTTAGCAAATAAACACTGGAGTGATAGATGTGCAGACGATAGAGTAGAGATACTGGGGTGCAAAGGAGCAAAATAATATGTATATAAATAGATGGGGATGAGGTGGTTGGATGGACTATTTACAGATGAGCTATGTACAGGTACAATGATCTGTAAGATGCTCTGACAGCTGAGGGAGATATGAGTCTCCAGCTTCAGTGATTTTTGCAATTTGTTCCAGTCATTGGCAGCAGTGAACTGGAAGGAAAGGCGGCCAAAGGATGAATTGGCTTTGGGGCTGACCAGTGAGATATACCTGCTGGAGCGTGTGCTATGGGTGGGTGCTGCTATGGTGACCAGTGAGCTGAGATAAGACAGGGCTTTACCTAGCAAAGACTTATAGATGACCTGGAGCCAGTGGGTTTGGTGACAAATATGAAGCGAGGGCCAGCAGAAGAGCATACAGGTCGCAGTGGTGGGTAGTATATGGGGCTTTGGTGACGAAACGGATGGCACTGTGATAGACTGCATCCAGTTTGCTGAGTAGAGTGTTGGAGGATATTTTGTAAATTACATCACCAAGTCAAGGATCGATAGTATAGTCAGTTTTACGAGGGTATGTTTGGCAGCATGAGTGAAGGATGCTTTGTTGCGAAATAGGAAGCCGATTCTAGATTGAATTTTGGATTGGAGATGCTTAATATGAGTCTGTAAGGAGAGTTTACAGTGTAACCAGACACCTAGGTATTTGTAGTTGTCCACATATTCTAAGTCAGAACCGTCCAGAGCAGTGATGCTAGGCGGGCGGGCAGGTGCGGGCAGCGATCGGTTGAAGAGCATGCATTTAGTTTTACTTGCATTTAAGAGCAGTTGGAGGCCATGGAATGAGAGTTGTATGTCATTGAAGCTCATCTGGAGGTTTGTTAACACAGTGTTCAAAGAAGGGCCAGAGGTATACAGAATGGTGTCGTCTGCGTATAGGTGGATCAGAGAATCACCAGCAGCAAGAGCGACATCATTGATGTATACAGAGAAAAGAGTCGGCCCAAGAATTGAACCCCGTGGCACCCCCAAAGAGATTGCCAGAGGTCCGGACAACAGGCCCTCCGATTTCACACACTGAACCCTGTCTGAGAAGTTGTTGGTGAACCAGGCGAGGCAGTCATTTGAGAAACCAAGGCTGTTGAGTCTGCCGATAAGAATGCGGTGATTGACAGAGTAGAAAGCATTGGCCAGGTCGATGAATACGGCTACACAGTATTGTCTTTTGTCAGTGGCGGTTATGATATCATTTAGGACCTTGAGCGTGGCTGAGGTGCACCCATGACCAGCTCTGAAACCAGATTGCATAGCGGAGAAGGTACGGTGGGATTCGAAATGGTCGGTGATCTGTTTGTTACACACTTCCGGCGCACACACTTCCGGCACCGACAGAGATGGCCGCCTCGCTTCGCGTTCCTAGGAAACTATGCAGTATTTTGTTTTTTTATGTGTTATTTCTTACATTGGTACCCCAGGTAATCTTAGGTTTCATTACATACAGTCGGGAGGAACTACTGAATATAAGAGCAACGTCAACTCACCATCATTACAACCAGGAATATGACTCTCCCGAAGCGGATCCTGTGTTTTGCCTTCCACCCAGTACAATGGATCTGATCCCAGCCGGCGACCCTAAACAACGACGCCGTAAAAGGGGCAAACGAAGCGGTCTTCTGGTCAGGCTTCGGAGACGGGCACATCGTGCTCCACTCCCTAGCATACTAGCATACTACTCGCCAATGTCCAGTCTCTTGACAACAAGGTTGATGAAACCCGAGCAAGGGTAACATTCCAGAGAGACATCAGAGACTGTAACGTTCTTTGCTTCACGGAAATATGGCTCACTCGAGAGACGCTAACGGAGTCGGTGCAGCCAGCTGGTTTCTTCACGCATCGCGCCAACAGAAACAAACATCTTTCTGGTAAGAAGAGGTAAGAAGAGGGGTGGGGGTGTGTGCCTTATGATTAACGAGATGTGGTGTGATCATAACAACATACAGGAACTCAAGTCATTCTGTTCACCTGATTTAGAATTCCTCACAATCAAATGTCGACCGCATTATCTACCAAGGGAATTCTCTTCGATTATAATCACAGCCGTATATATTCCCCCCCAAGCAGACACATCGATGGCCCTGAACGAACTTTATCTGACTCTATGTAAACTGGAAACCACACACCCTGAGGCTGCATTCATCGTAGCTGGGGATTTTAACAAGGCTAATCTGAAAACAAAACTCCCTAAATTCTATCAGCATATCGATTGTGCTACCAGGGCTGGTAAAACCTTGGATCATTGTTATACTAACATCCGCGACGCATATTAGGCCCTCCCCCGCCCTCCTTTCGGAAAAGCTGACCACGACACCATTTTGTTGCTTCCAGCCTACAAACAGAAACTAAAACAGCAAGCTCCCGCGCTCAGGTCTGTTCAACGCTTGTCCGACCAATCTGATTCCACGCTTCAAGACTGCTTCGATCACGTGGATTGGGATATGTTCCGCATTGCGTCCAACAACAACATTGGCGAATATGCTGATTCGGTGAGCGAGTTCATTAGAAAGTGCATTGACGATGTCGTACCCACAGCAACGATTAAAACATTCCCAAACCAGAAACCGTGGATTGATGGCAGCATTCGCGTGAAACTGAAAGCGCGAACCACTGCTTTTAACCAGGGCAAGGTGACCGGAAACATGACCGAATACAGACAGTGTAGCTATTCCCTCCGCAAGGCAATCAAACAAGCTAAGTGCCAGTATAGAGACAATGTAGAGTCGCAATTCAACAGCTCAGACACAAGAGGTATGTGGCAGGGTCTACAGTCAATCACGGATTACAAAAAGAAAACCAGCCCCGTCACGGACCAGGATGTTTTGCTCCCAGACAGACTAAATAACTTTTTTGCTCGCTTTGAGGACAATACAGTGCCACTGACACGGCCCGCTACCTTAACCTGCGGGCTCTCCTTCACTGCAGCCGAGGTGAGTAAAACATTTAAACGTGTTAACCCTCGCAAGGCTGCAGGGTTAACACGGACCTGCAGACCAGCTGGCTGGTGTGTTTAAGGACATATTCAATCAATCCTTATCCCAGTCTGCTGTTCCCACATGCTTCAAGAGGGCCACCATTGTTCCTGTTCCCAAGAAAGCTAAGGTAACTGAGCTAAACGACTACCGCCCCGTAGCACTCACTTCCGTCATCATGAAGTGCTTTGAGAGACTAGTCAAGGACCATATCACCTCCACCCAACCTGACACCCTAGACCCACTCCAATTAGCTTACCGACCCAATAGGTCCACAGACGACGCAATCGGAACCACACTGCCCTAACCCATCTGGACAAGAGGAATACCTATGTGAGAATGCTGTTCATCGACTACAGCTCAGCATTTAACACCATAGTACCCTCCAAACTCGTCATCAAGCTCGAGACCCTGGGTCTCGACCCCGCCCTGTGCAACTGGGTCCTGGACTTCCTGACGGGCCGCCCCCAGGTGGTGAGGGTAGGTAACAACATCTCCACCCCGCTGATCCTCAACACTGGGGCCCCACAAGGGTGCGTTCTGAGCCCTCTCCTGTACTCCCTGTTCACCCACGACTGCGTGGCCATGCACGCCTCCAACTCAATCATCAAGTTTGCGGACGACACTACAGTGGTAGGCTTGATTACCAACAACGACGACAGGGAGGGCTCAGGGAGGAGGTGAGGGCCCTCGGAGTGTGGTGTCAGGAAAATAACCTCACACTCAACGTCAACAAAACAAAGGAGATGATTGTGGACTTCAGGAAACAGCAGAGGGATCACCCCCCTATCCACATCGACGGGACAGTAGTGGAGAAGGTGGAAAGTTTTAAGTTCCTCGGTGTACACATCACGGACAAACTGAATTGGTCCACCCACACAGACAGCGTTGTGAAGAAGGCGCAGCAGCACCTCTTCAACCTCAGGAGGCTGAAGAAATTCGGCTTGTCACCAAAAGCACTCACAAACTTCTACAGATGCACAATCGAGAGCATCCTGTCGGGCTGTATCACCGCCTGGTACGGCAACTGCTCCGCCCACAACCGTAAGGCTCTCCAGAGGGTAGTGAGGTCTGCACAACGCATCACCGGGGGCAAACTACCTGCCCTCCAGGACACCTACACCACCCGATGTCACAGGAAGGCCATAAAGATCATCAAGGACAACAACCACCCGAGCCACTGCCTGTTCACCCCGCTATCATCCAGAAGGCGAGGTCAGTACAGGTGCATCAAAGCAGGGACCGAGAGACTGAAAAACAGCTTCTATCTCAAGGCCATCAGACTGTTAAACAGCCACCACTAACATTTAGTGGCCGCTGCCAACATACTGACTCAACTCCAGCCACTTTAATAATGGGAATTGATGGAAATTATGTAAAAATGTATCACTAGCCACTTTAAACAATGCCACTTAATATAATGTTTACATACCCTACATTACTCATCTCATATGTATATGTATATACTGTACTCTATATCATCTACTGCATCTTGCCATCTTTATGTAATACATGTATCACTAGCCACTTTAAACTATGCCACTTTATGTTTATATACCCTACATTACTCATCTCATATGTATATACTGTACTCTATACCATCTACTGCATCTTGCCTATGCCGTTCTGTACCATCACTCATTCATATATCTTTATGTACATATTCTTTATCCCTTTACACTTGTGTGTATAAGGTAGTAGTTGTGGAATTGTTAGGTTAGATTACTTGGTTATAGTTGGTTATTACTGAATTGTCAGAACTAGAAGCACAAGCATTTACATCTGCTAACCATGTGTATGTGACAAATAAAATTTGATTTGATTTGTTAACTTGGCTTTCGAAGACCTTAGAAAGGCAGGGTAGGATAGATATAGGTCTGTAACAGTTTGGGTCTAGAGTGTCTCCCCCTCTGAAGAGGGGGATGACCGCGGCAGCTTTCCAATCTTTGGGGATCTCAGACGATACAAAAGAGAGGTTGAACAGGCTAGTAATAGGGGTTGCAACAATTGCGGCGGATAATTTTAGAAAGAGAGGGTCCAGATTGTCTAGCTCAGCTGATTTGTAGGGGTCCAGATTTTGCAGCTCTTTCAGAACATCAGCTATCTGGATTTGGGTGAAGGAGAAATGGGGAGGCTTGGGCAAGTTGCTTTGGGCGGTGCAGAGCTGTTGACCGGGGTAGGGGTAGCCAGGTGGAAAGCATGGCCAGTTGTAGAAAAATGCTTATTGAAATTCTCGATTATCTTATATTTATCGGTGATGACAGTGTTTCCTAGCCTCAGTGCAGTAAACAAATTAACAACAGACTTTCAGCACGCTTATGGGGAAGGGCACTCAACATGTATGGCACTGACACACATGACTGATGATTGGCTGAAATAAATGGATAATAAGAAGATTGCGGGAGCTGTTTTATGAGACTACAGTGCAGCTTTTGACATGATCAATCATAATCTGCAACTGAAAAAACAGAACACAGAGGGTTTTCTTTAACGGAAGCCTGTCTAACGTTAACCAGGTAGAGTGTGGTATACCTCAACACAGCTGTTTTGGTCCTTTACTGTTTAATTTTTTTTTACTACTGACCTACCACTAACCTTGAGTAAAGCCTGTGTGTCTATGTACGCTAACCTAACGTAGCAGGCGTAAAATACACTCCTGAAACTAGATCCCCTACATCAGTGGTATTCACACATTTTCAGTGGGGACCCCAGTCTTTCCGCAAGAATTTCTGGGTACGCCATTTTCCCCCCAGGAATTTCTCACGACCTCAACCTACACCAAATCTAATGACACAGCCTTAAAAATCGGTCAACTTTAATTCATTGCATTTTCATTTCTGATCAAAATGAAAATAGCATTTTATTTGTCAAATTATCTTAAAAAATAAATGGTGTATTGTCCCATACAATAGTCTGTACTCTTAATTTTTTCGCGACCCCGACATTGAATACCACTGCCCTACATACTGGTCTTGATAAGAAGAACAAAAACTGTTGGGGGAGGTTCTCTTCTGCACTGTTCAACCAATCCTGTAAATGTGGAGGAAGAGTTAAGATGGAGTGTCGCCTTGTTAACATCCAAAAGTGGAAGTCGTGTCACATGCTCTCTTTCCATTTCCCTTGAAATCTGGAACATCCGGTTGTTGGGGACACAGCAGGGGAAACACTCTTTTCACGCCACTTCGATACCGAAGTGACTTTTTCATAGCAGATTAGGAGAATTAACGTAGCAGTTTAGGAGACTGAGGTTATGGTTAGGTTTAGCGAAAATGCTCTCCTAATCTGCTACGGAAATCACTTTGTATCAAAGTGCTGTGCAAAGAGTGTGTCCTCACTCAGCAGAGGCTAATGTACGCTGATGACTCAACATTATTCACATCAGTTATCACAGCAAGTGAAAGCACTGCAACCCTTAACAAAGAGCTGCAATCAGTTTTGGAATGGGTGGCTAGTAATAAGCTCGTCCTAAATATATATATATATATATTTGAAACAAATCCTTCCCTAAACCCTACACCTCATCTAAATCTAGGAAACTCTGGGAAACGCTGGGAAACTCACTGTACTAAATCGAGCCACGACCACATGGAACTCTCTTCCAGATCAGGTAAGCAGTAAAATCAAATAAAAAAATGTTTGAGTGTCTGCAGGTTTTCGGTCCTTCCTTGTACTTGATTGATAAATTAAGGTCACTAATTAGTAGGGAACCCCTCAGCTGGTTGTCTAGGTCTTAATTGAATGGAAAAACCAAAAGCCAGCAGACACTAGGCCCTCCATGGAATGAGTTTGACACTTCTTGTTTAGAGGCATCTGAGTAGACGTCGAGTTGGTCACACACATTTCCTTGGTGGCTGTATGGATATTGCCATTTATCAGCCTAGTAACAAACCCCCACCTCGTGACCAATGCGAACCCAAACTGTTCACACCCTTCTTTTTGGCTGAGAGAAAATTTTCAGTTTCAAAGCTAATTTCCTGCAACTCTACACATTTTGGCATGGGGTGGAGAGAAAAGTTGACACTTTAAAATCTAATTTCCTGCAGTTTTACACATGTTGCCATGTGTTTCTCTGACAGGTCTGTCAGTGAATGACATAACAAGAGGAACACTGCCCATGCACTAACAAATTCGAAATTGCACCTTTTGCATTACACTATTACAACTCTCTACAGCAGTAAACTGAAAGCCCAACTGAGTTTCTGAGTTAGTTGGACACCCTGGTCCATATTGATCCCATACTCAGTCTGGATTCGTACCGCGGACCGCCTATTGAGTATGTCAATTATAATTTATGATAAGGATATAGTAGTAATAGTATACAGTGGACACTTTTACAAATATTGAGTGATAGTGGACCTTTGTAGTTGGTGCTGCACTTTCCTGGAAACCATACGTTCATAACTCCATAGACAGTCTTGTCTTTGAAGTTGTGAAATCATAGCTAAGGTAATTAAAGTCTAGCCTGGTAGAACCAGGCAAATAGAAGTCTGCCTTTATCATAATAATATACACTTTTATTGTATGGTAAGTGTTTGTTGACATGCATGAAATGACGTGGAAACAACGTTGATTCAGCCAGTGTGTGCCCAGTGAGACATCTCAAACCTATAGCCTATTATCGAAATATTCCAAAGCTACCACAACAAGGGTGAAAGAGAAATAGCAGAGGGATGCACTAGGCTCTTAATCAATAAACTGCTGTAATTGGTAACTGTTTAACCCATTTCTTCACAGCATGTGATTTCTGTGTAATGCTCAAACGATCACATTCCAGTGGAGTGACTTTTCATTTTGAAACATGAAGCCTAAAGCTCTCACTTCATTTGAAGTGTCCATCGTTTAACAACTAAAACATAGAAAGGCTCTTCCAAATCGATGGTTGTATTTAGACTAGACATATATACGCCCAGTGCTACTCTGTAGAACTGTTGTCCCATCCAAGTTCTCATTTAGTATTACAATGTGCATAAAACTTTGGAATATAATATCTCCAACTTAAACGACACCATTTCCATAAAAGTACCTTGGGTGAACTGGAATATAATGTCTCTAACTTAAACAACTCTATCTTCCAGTCCACCCAAGCTACTTTCATGGAAATGGTGCGTCTTTAAATAAGACTTATCTCCACAATGCCCTCGCTTTAAAACAGAGACGGGCACTTCATTACACATGACATGGGCCTGCCCTAAACTTTAATAAAGGAGGCTGGAGATTGAAAGAATTTGACATGAGGTCCTTCATAGGGAAATAGGCCTGCATTTAACTCCCACGATGACAATCCTTGGGGATCGATCTGATTTACAACTTACTTTTCAGAGATGTAAGATTATTTTAGCTTAGCTATGACTATAGCTAAAAGATGTATCCCTGTGGAACCATGAGGATCCTTCCAATATCCCTCAATGAATTAATGAGGTCAATGCCACTAGTAGAAGGTAGTCCACAGTCTTTTCATAAGAATTGGGATCACTGGTTAGAATATACAGAGTCATTATAGACATTTATTAATTGATATGTGTAGGATATGTGATCTGAGGTAACTAAAATGGCGTGATGGCATATGAATGCAGGTGTTATTGTATGGTATGATGTGCAATTGGGATGTACTGTATCTAGATTACATTTTTGTTTTTTGGGGTGTTTGCTTTGTTTGTTGTACTTGTATAATTGAATTATTGAATTTCACATGAATGTCTTATTGAATTCTATGTGGGAAAAAATCTAAAAAACACCATTTTCCACATAAATAAACGAACAATGTGGATGAACCAGAAATATCTGTTTTAGGCTAGGTCTACTGGAATTTGCCTGGGGCAACTTTAAAGCAGGCTCAACTTGCAAAACTGATCAGTTTACTGGTTCCTATAGAATAAATAACTTTGGGAGGGAGCTTTACACCTACTCACTTCCTCAACATCAGCATGAGAAAAGATCAAGGAACCATAGAAGTGGACAAGTCAATAGGCATCTCATCAGATTCTATTCCATGTGTCTGAGAAGACCAGCAGGTGTGATAGTAGAATGTCACTCCTCTACCTGAGAGAGAGATCTGCCGCAAGATGAGGAGCATCAAACAGACAGAGCTGGAGCCCTTGGTGAGACGAGCCAATCAGATTAAAACAGAAGTCACACAGGTAAGACATCACAGTAGCCTATCCTAGCCCTATATAGAACATAGAATGCTGTAAATAGGGTTAACAGTATCCCATCCACACATGTTAACAGATTGCTGTAAATTTACTGCAAAACTTTAAAAAAAGTAATTCTAAAGTAATTCTATTTTACAGTACTGTACTGTAAAAAGCAATGCATTATAGGGGTTCAATGGTGTTGCACTGCACAGCTGTAAAAGTACTGTATTACCTGTTTTGCTGTATATTTATAGCAGCATACTATGAATTATGGTGCAATGTTGTAAATGAGAACTTGTTCTCAACTGGCCTACCTGGTTATATAAAAGTGAAAAAAAAAAAATATATATATATATAATAAAATAAATGTGGGCGGCGAAAGAATCTCTGGCTCATGAACATATTTTGAGGCATGCCTTGTATTTTGTTGAACCCATTAATGAGAATACGGTACCCCACAGAATATACAGTACCATGCCATTTTTTTAAATATTTGTCCTGTAAATCTACAGTAACTTATTGGCTAATGTGCTGCCAGTAATTTACTGTAGCATACTGTGAATTATGGTGCATTGTGGGGAAATGTTGTGGGCGGTCAAAGAATCTCTGGCTCATTAACATATTTTGAGGCATGCCTTGTATTTTGTTGCACCCATTAGTGAGAATGTTGTACCCCACAGAATATACAGTACCATATTTTATTAATACTTATATACAGTATATATATATATATATTTTTTTTTGTCCTGTAAATCTACAAGAACAAGTGATATAAAACACAAAATATTTATTGGTATGCTGTAATATATAATTACATATTCACTGTTAGCAATTGGTGTAATTTTATTACAATACAACTTAACAATAAAGTACTGTATTGCTTTTTTGCTATATATTTACTGCATCATTCTGTAAATGATAGTGCATTGTGGAAACATTTTGTGGGAGGAGAAAGAATCAGTGACACATTAACATATTTTGAGGCGTGCCTTGTCAACTGTACCAATTGAACTGATATATTGTAGTAGTGTCCTACTAATTTTGATGTACAGTGCATTTGGAAAGTATTCCGACACCTTGACTTTTCCACATTTTGTTACATTACAGTCTTATTTATTTCCCTCAATCTACACACAATACCCCACAAAGACAAAGCGAAATACATTTTTGATGATTTAGTACAAATAAAAAACAGAAATACCTCATTTACATAAGTATTCAGACCTGTCTATATAAAGTCCCTCAGTGCATGTCAGAGCAAAAACCAAGCCACGAGGTCTAAGGAATTGTCCGTAGAGCTCCGAGACAGGATTGTGTCAAGGCACAGATCTGGGGAAGGGTACCAAAGCAATTATGCAGCATTGAAGGTCCCCAAGAACACAGTGGCCTCCATAATTCTTAAATGGGAGAAGTTTGGAACAACCAAGACTCTTCCTAGAGTCGGCTGCCTGGCCAAACTGAGCAATCGGGGGAGAAGGGCCTTGGTCAGGGAGGTGACCAAGAACCCTATGGTCACTCTGGCAGAGCTCCAGAGTTCCTCTGTGGAGATGGGAGAACCTTCCAGAAGGACAACCATCTCTGCAGCACTCCACCAATCAGGCCTTTATGGTAGAGTGGCCAGACGGAAGCCACTCCTCAGTAAAAGGCACATGACAGCCCGCTTGGAGTTTGCCAGAAGGCACCTAAAGGAATCTCAGACCATGAGAAACAAGATTATCTGGTCTGATTGAAGTGGATTTAACAGGTAACATCAATAAGTGATCATAGCTTTCACCGGGATTCACCTGGTCAGTCAATGTCATGGAAAGAGCAGGTGTTCCTAATGTTTTGTGCACTCAGTGTATAGCCTAGGCCTATACACAACAAGCTCCTTGGTTTGTAAAACAAAACACGTTCATGATTTGAACGTTTCGAACTGCAATATAATTGTTCTGAAACGCAAGCTGACCCTAAGTTTGAAATAATGCTTTCATTCCACCTGCCAGCTAATTCCACCTGCCACCTGCCAGCGGGAAGAACTATGAATATCCGACCCAATGCAGGACTCTATAGTGTTTGTTCACATTTACTTTGTTTACAAACATAGGAGTAAAACAAGCTTATATTTTAGGTTCTGATGGGGTATGACAGTTGAACTAAGCTCATGAGACATTTATTTATAAGTTATATTCTATTTATACATCCAAAAATGTAGGCAATGTAGCAACTGCCGATTGCCCGTTTTTATATTAAGAGAACGTTCACTAAGTGCGTTGTTGGAGCATGTATCTGTAGGCTTATGATAGTTTAAATGAAAGTCAGCGCTGCTCTCGGATTAGCTTTCTCCATTCAAATCTTACCTTAACATTATAATTATTCCACAATACTGACTACGAGTCAGCTCTTAGAGAGCTATGACCACCTACTGTATATGTTTGCAAATAGAGGAGGCTTAGTCTATTGCTAAATCATCCCCAAGGGCCACCAGAGGGATTTGAACATGACGCGCAGAAAATACTAATAGGCTATTGGTACTATGACTTTGTGGCATTTGTGGTACAAATCCCATTCAAGTCATGGTGCCAATATTAGCATTTTCCGCACAACATGTTCAAATAATCTGTTCAAATCACAAAGTGACTTTGTTGAGCTTCACAATCAATTATACTTTTGAATGATTTGGACATGATGTGCGAAAAATGCTAATATTGGTACCAAGACTAGGATTTGTGCCACAAATGCTAAAACAAAACCAAAGCATTGATTGCTGTCAAATCATGCCCAAAGACTGCATATAGGGGAAGGAAACCAATATGTAATTTGGGTGGACTCTCCCTTTAAGGAGGAAACTGACAAAAGTGTATCACCGACTGGGCAGATCACTTTAGGAAGCCAGAGGAGAAAACAATGAATATTCTAGCCAGGGTTGTTGGTAACCCTGGCTAGAATGTTACACAGCATGAAATATATTGAGGCAAAAATGACAGACGGTTTACACCACTGCTACTCTCTGTTGTCATCTATGCATAGTCACTTTAATAACTCTACATACATGTACATACTACCTCAAATAACCAGTGCCCCCGCACATTGACTCTGTATCGGTAGCCCCTGTATATAGTCTTGCTATTGTTATTTCAGTGCTGCTCTTTAATTACTTGTTACTTTTATCTCTTATTCTTATCTGTATTTTTTGAAACTGCATTGTTGGTTAGGGGCTCGTAAGTAAGCATTTCACTGTAAGGTGAAATAAGCATTTCACTGTTGTATTCGGCGCATGTGACTAATGAAATTTGATTTGATACCAATTGTGCAACTATTGAATGCCACAGTGTACCTGAACATTGTTGCTGACAAAACCCAATGGGGCATGTTTGGGATGAGATGGAACGGGCTATTCGCAGCATGAATGTACCGCCGTCCAATCTATAGAATCCATAACCAAACAATTCAGGCTGTTCTGGAGGCAAAGGGGGGTCTGACTTGGTACTAGATGGGTGTATCTAATAAACTGGCCATTGAGTGTATTTTCATTTTCATTTAAATCATATTTTTAACCTGTGTTTGTTTGTAACAATTACCTAAGACAATGGCAACTTTGTTTTTGTAGTCAACTTTGTTCTGAGACAGATAAACATCTTGATTCTACGTTTAGATCGTCTGTGTATAAAGTGATGCGCAAGGGCAAAAAAGCATCTGACAACGCACTTAGTTGTTCTACTAGTGGTTTGTGGCAGTCAGTCGGTAAATAACGAGCGTCTTCCAGTGCAACTTTCGTAACAATGGTTTTAGGAAACAGCTCGGATATTTTATAATGCTCCTACGAAGGTTCTAAAGATGAACTTAGCCTTACGCGTTGGGAAACCGGACCCTGATCTGATGTTAGTGACCTTGATTCTCAAGTCACATGTAGGCCTATTATTTCAGACATAGAATAGCTAGATATATGTTGACTTGTGCATGCAGTTCATTGCATATTCACATAAAACACAATATAGTATACAGCTAATATACACTGCTCAAAAAAATAAAGGGAACACTAAAATAACACATCCTAGATCTGAATGAATGAAATATTCTTATTAAATACTTTTTTCTTTACATAGTTGAATGTGCTGACAACAAAATCACACAAAAATGATCAATGGAAATCAAATGTATCAACCCATGGAGGTCTGGATTTGGAGTCACACTCAAAATTAAAGTGGAAAACCACACTACAGGCTGATCCAACTTTGATGTAATGTCCTTAAAACAAATCAAAATGAGGCTCAGTAGTGTGTGTGGCCTCCACGTGCCTGTATGACCTCCCTACAACGCCTGGGCATGCTCCTGATGAGGTGGTGGATGGTCTCCTGAGGGATCTCCTCCCAGACCTGGACTAAAGCATCCGCCAACTCCTGGACAGTCTGTGGTGCAACGTGGCGTTGGTGGATGGAGCGAGACATGATGTCCCAGATGTGCTCAATTGGATTCAGGTCTGGGAAACGGGCGGGCCAGTCCATAGCATCAATGCCTTCCTCTTGCAGGAACTGCTGACACACTCCAGCCACATGAGGTCTAGCATTGTCTTGCATTAGGAGGAACCCAGGGCCAACCGCACCAGCATATGATCTCACAAGGGGTCTGAGGATCTCATCTCGGTACCTAATGGCAGTCAGGCTACCTCTGGCGAGCACATGGAGGGCTGTGCGGCCCCCCAAAGAAATGCCACCCCACACCATGACTGACCCACCGCCAAACCGGTCATGCTGGAGGATGTTGCAGGCAGCAGAACGTTCTCCACGGCATCTCCAGACTCTGTCACGTCTGTCACGTGCTCAGTGTGAACCTGCTTTCATCTGTGAAGAGCACAGGGCGCCAGTGGCGAATCTGCCAATCTTGGTGTTCTCTGGCAAATGCCAAACGTCCTGCACGGTGTTGGGCTGTAAGCACAACCCCCACCTGTGGACGTCGGGCCCTCATACCACCCTCATGGAGTCTGTTTCTGACCGTTTGAGCAGACACATGCACATTTGTGGCCTGCTGGAGGTCATTTTGCAGGGCTCTGGCAGTGCTCCTCCTTGCACAAAGGCGGAGGTAGCGGTCCTGCTGCTGGGTTGTTGCCCTCCTACGGCCTCCTCCACGTCTCCTGATGTACTGGCCTGTCTCCTGGTAGCGCCCCCATGCTCTGGACACTACGCTGACAGACACAGCAAACCTTCTTGCCACAGCTCGCATTGATGTGCCATCTTGGATGAGCTGCACTACCTGAGCCACTTGTGTGGGTTGTAGACTACGTCTCATGCTACCACTAGAGTGAAAGCACCGCCAGCATTCAAAAGTGACCAAAACATCAGCCAGGAAGCATAGGAACTGAGAAGTGGTCTGTGGTCACCACCTGCAGAACCACTCCTTTATTGGGGGTGTCTTGCTAATTGCCTATAATTTCCACCTGTTGTCTATTCCATTTGCACAACAGCATGTGAAATTTATTGTCAATCAGTGTTGCTTCCTAAGTGGACAGTTTGATTTCACAGAAGTGTGATTGACTTGGAGTTACATTGTGTTGTTTAAGTGTTCCCTTTATTTTTTTGAGCAGTGTATATACATGGACTTACACTGCAGTATGTCATCTGTTTCTGATAGGGAGGGAGGAAGCCCTGTAAGGATGTGATAGATGTCAGCTGGGGAGACAAACACAGAGGAGGGGTCCAACCCTTGACCTTCGTCCGACAGGTAATGTCCTTCTGACATTCGACCTTTGTTTCTGTCTGAGTGTCCACTGATAACCCTGCCTGTCTAAATATGGTGTATTTGTTAGCTGTTTCGCTTTAAACCTGTGTGTGTATGTGTCTGTATGTGTGTGTGCCAGGTTCTTGCAGCCTGCCTCTACCCTCAGTTGGTCCACAGTTACAAACTGCCAGAGGATGTTAGACAGAGGGTCCAAAGCCTGCTGGGAGCATGTGATGGGGGGAGTGTAGGTAAGGTGGACTGCAATTGGGTCTACGGGGGGCGATCATGACTGTCAGTATATGCTACAAACATTAACTGTGAAATCTTAGGGTTAAGTTTAGGCATTAACTCTGACTTTTTAATGTTAGGCATTAACTCTGAATGGTTAAGGTTAGGATAGGCTTAAAACAAAAATTTAGCACCAGGGGCAGTTGCTCACAGCCATCACCTTAGCAAAACGAAAACTACTTGAAGGCAACAGTGCTCACTGTTGCCTCTACTGGCCGATTTACACAACATCTCCCGACATCCTCAGACATGGATGGACGTCGAATACTGACTTGTATCACGGGTGACCTGGCTGGTATATGTGATGTGTGTTTACCTGTGTTTGTTCTTCTTCTCAATCTTATCAGGCTCATACACACCCACTGGTGGTATCTCTTATATACAGTGCAGTGTGTCTAACTTCATCTCTCGACGAGATGGTGGTGTACCATCGTCCCCCGAGAATATCTTCATGACCTCTGGCTCTCAAAGGTCAATAATGGTGAGAATCATCTTCACCACCATCATCATCATTATCATCATCACCATGTCTCTCATTCATCTTTCACTCTCTTTTTTCTGTTTTTAGCAAGTGTTGAAGATGCTGGCTGACTTCCACAATCAGGCCTCACTTCCGACAGGTGTGCTGACCGCTGTGCCCACCTACTCTTCCTTCAAAATGATGTTGCAAACGCTCGGTGCAACCGTTGTTCCCTACTACCTAGATGAGGAGCAGGGTTGGGCAATGGAGGTGGAGGAGCTACGCAGAGCACTACAGGCTTCTAAGGGTATCTGCAACACAGTTGCCCTGTATGTCATCAACCCGGGGAATCCTACAGGTAACGAGTTGTTCCGGTTCCATGATGGTCGATACAGTAGTACCCCACTATTTGTCCCTATGAAGAATGTAAAGTAAACCTTTTTGCAGGCCAAGTTACCCCAGCAGTATTTATGGATAGTCTCATTTGTTTTGTTGTTGCTAGGTCATGTTCAGAGCAGGAAGTGTATTGAAGAGGTGATCCGATTCGCTGCTGAGGAGAGGCTCTTCCTCATGGCTGATGAGGTGACTTCCTGTCTGTACTTTCTCCTGGCAAATCGCTTATTTTCAATCACAAATATTTCACTTCTCTTTGACTATGTAGTGAGTTGTTGTTCTGTCTTCCACGCACCCCTCGCTGTTTCATTCGATCCACAGGTGTATCAGGAAAGTGTGTTCGGGGAGGGCAGTGAGTTTGTCTCCTATAAGAAGGTTCTGTCTGAGATGGGGCCTCCTCTCTCTCACACAGTGGAGCTGGCCTCTTTCCACTCAGCATCCAAAGGCTTCATGGGAGAGTGAGTACTGTACAGCAGCACTGTCTTTCTATGGCAATTGATTAACAGATTCACACATCCTGTAGCCTACTGTACTCTACAATGATCTGAAACGTATTACCCCATTAGCTATTTAACTACTTAATTAAGTCATTAGCTAATAGACCACTACTTCTTTAGAATGGTCAAATTCCTTCAGCATGAGCGTTAGAGCAAACATGGATTAGTGCCATCTTAGACAATGTATGAGCTGCCAACACAAACTCAATAGTGACAAAAGAAAAGAAAATAGCTGGCAGTTCCCTAAGAGATCCACTTCAGGCTTCCTATGGTGTAAAAGCCTGTACTGAAACCAGCAGGCCAGTGTTTGACCACTAATCTGTATGTGTCTCTTCTCCCTGCACAGGTGTGGGCTACGCGGGGGGTACGTGGAGCTGGTGAACCTTGACCCCGCCGTCATGAGGTACGCCTACACCATCTTCTCCACTGACATATGTGCCCCTGTGACTGGTCAGCTAGCCCTGGAGCTCATGGCTAACCCTCCCAGGCCAGGGGACCCCTCATACCCGGTCTACGCCCAGGTGAGACCCATCAAAATAGATCACAAACTACAGTATGACGTTAGGCTTAATAGATTGCATATGCCATGTAACATTTAGTCATAAGTAGTTTAATGATAGTGCGCTGCAATCATTGATGTCTCTAAAATAAGAAATAGTTCATCAAAATCAAACAACTTTATTCCTTTCCCTATTCACAACGGCACCTCAGTGTCCCATACAATATGCTCTACCCCTGTACTTCTTTTCCGTCTTCTCTCCCATCTCCACCAGGAGACCCAGTCTATCCAGGCCATGCTGGTCCATAACATGAACTGGGTCCCAGAGGTTCTGAACAATATCCCAGGGATCAGCTGTCAGCCGATGATGGGAGGAGCTTTCGTATTCCCCAGGCTGTATCTACCCCAAGCAGCCATTGAGAAGGCCAAGGTTAGTCATGGGGCAAATAGTACACTGTATGGTTAGGTAGAGCACTAGAATGACTACTGTTGTTTGTCATATGGGCATTTCAAGAGACATTCACTTTTTGGAGGAAAAACGTGATTCAACATGTGATTAATACTAAATACTCTGGAGTTAATGATTTGATCTCTTTATATATCTGAGTTTTCTGTTTTCCATTGCAGGTGGTGGGGATGCAGCCTGACCTGTGGTACTGTAAACGGTTACTAGAGGAGGCAGGAGTGTGTGTGGGACCGGGGTGTGAGTATGGACAGAAGGAAGGCACCCACCACATCAGGTACAATCCTCTCTCTGTCAACAGCTTCTGGACATAGAAATGTCACCATAAAACATCACACTCCAGTAGTCAATGGCTCCATATCCAGTACTCATCCTATGCAAATGAACAGGGCAGCATAGCATTAGCCTCATCATTCTATTTAAATGGTTATACTTCCCCACTGATTTGTTCTCGTCTCTCTCTGCAGACTGTGTGTCATGACCCCAGTGGAGACCATGGAAGAGGTACTGAAACGCCTGAAGACCTTCCACCTGCACTTCCTCAAGGAGTTCTCCTGAAAACTGGCTTCACCTTACAGTCCAATGATGAATACATTTAACTTCAGACACAATCACAGTACAGAGAAGAAAATTGCAACCAGTAACATTGTTTAACATCTTTATCATTCAACAGACCATAATTAAATAAAAAATAATGGTTAACAATACATTCACGTGAAAACAATTATGCAATCATTATTGTGTCATCTTGACACCGTCTCGCTGTCATCTTGACACCGTCTCGCTGTAGTGCACAGGTCACTAGACACTCATTAACAGTCAGATTCATTCAACTTTCTGCTTTTCAAAAAGCAAATATACTTGAGTCCATAATCTAGTCAAACAAATGGATTTCTTCCCATATAGAAAGCAACCACAGTAGTATTTACAGTGACCCATTTACTGTACCATGAGTTCACTCCTATTTAAATGGGGCTCTTGAAATATAGTTTAAGAGTCAAACCTTCAGGTCATGATGTATTTTCCTGAACTCCATTGTAAACTCAGTGTTCCCATTCATCTATATTTCCAAACATTTTCTCATTATATCTCAGGTGAGGTGATAGAGGACATTTAGAATGGGTAGTGAACTATGGATAGTATTGTACAGTTAACCGATATTACATGTCTTCTCAGATTTGTCAGCAGACCGTGCCCCAAGCATTTTGCTTTGGTACTTTTTTCCTGGCCAGAAATATGGACTCTTGCTACAGCCAGAGTTTTTTCAGGTCACAAAACAGTACTCCACAGTGCTTTGACATTCCTTTATTCCAATGCGAGTGAATCAGTCTACCTCAGAGTCACTGTGGCCACCGTTTGGCTGGGGGTCTGTATTGGACTCAGTATTGTTCAGCAGCTCCACCAATAGCGAGATGAGCTTGCCATCCTGTGTGATGTAATTGGCTGAGCTGTGTGGGCGGAGGTTGCGGTACAGCATGGTCTGGATGGAGGAGCGTAGCTCCCACAGCAGCTCCCATGTCTGGACAGACAGCTCACAGCGTACCAGAGACCGCCCCGGGAACGCCACCTCCACACGGTCACCATTCACTGAGAGAGGCAGGAGAGCGTTAAAGAGAGGAAACAAGGAAATATCCCTTTTCCACTATTTGACTGGCTTCTAACATCCTTTATTAACAATTCCACTCTCAATAGTCATTGGTATCGATAAAGCTAGTGAGGCCCTCAATGACATCAAATTGATCAGAAATCTGTAGCATCAGCGCAAGTCTACGTGCAGTAGTTGGTGAATGGTGGTACTGTAGAGATATCAACAGTTTAATGCCGCTCTGGGATTCATAAAGTGGTAATGAATTATACCTCTCTCAGTGATGTCACAGTCGGTGAGCAGCAGTAGGGCGAGGGGGTGGGCTGCTGAGGAGTCTCTGATGAAGACGTTACCGTTGGACTTGATCGCACTGAAGAAGGTCAGCCAGCGACTGGGGAACTTCTCCTCTCCCCTGGAATAAGACAAGAATGGGTTGTTAATAAGCACACACACCATAAAATATAGGCAAATATATGAGAACACACACACTATATATACACAAAAGTATGTGGACACCCTTCAAATTAGTGGATTCGGCTATTTCAGCCACACCCGTTGCTGACAGGTGTATAAAATTGAGCACACAGCCATGCAATTGGCAGTAGAATGGCATTGGCACTGTGATAGGATGGCACCTTTACAAGGAGCAACAACGGCTCAGCCGCAATGTGGTAGGCCACACAAGCTAACAGAACTGTACTGCCGAGTGATGAAGCGCGTAAAAATGGTCTGTCCTCGGTTGCAACACTCACTACCGAGTTCCAAACTTCCTCTGGAAGCAACGTCAGCACAATAACTGTTCGTTGGGAGCTTCATGAAATGGGTTTCCATGGCCGAGCAGCTGCACACAAGGCTAAGATCACTATGAGCAATGCCATGCGTCGGCTGGAGTGGTGTAAAGCTCGCCACCATTGGACACGTGTTCTCTGGAGTAATGAATCACGCTTCAGCATCTGGCAGTCCGACGGACGACTCTGGGTTTGGCGGATGCCAGGAGAACGCTACCTACCCGAATGCATAGTGCCAACTGTAAAGTTTGGTGGAGGACGAATAATGGTCTGGCGCTGTTTTCATGGTTCGGGCTCGGCCTCTTAGTTCCAGTGAATGGAAATCTTAACGCTACAGCATACAATGGCGATTCTGTGAATCCAACTTTGTGGCAACAGTTTGGGGAAGGCCCTTTGTTTTAGCATGACAATGCCCCTGTGCACAAAGCAAGCTCCATACAGAAATGGTTTGTCGAGATCGGTGTGGAAGAACTTGACTGGCCTGCACAGAGCCCTGACCTCAACCCCAATTAACACCCTTTGGGATGAATTGGAACACCGACTGCGAGCCAGGCCTAATCACAAAACATCAGTGCTGATCTCACTAATGGTCTTGAGGCTGAATGGAAGCAAGTCCCCACAGAAATGTTCCAACATCTAGTGGAGAGCCTTCCCAGAAGAGTGGAGGCTGTTATAGCAGCAAAGGGTGGACCAACTCCATATTAATGCCTATGATTTTGGAATGAGATGTTCGACGAGCAGGTGTCCACATACCTTTGGTCATGTAGTGTACGTGCCCACACACAGATCAATCACATCGTAACACACACACACTAAGAGCCAATTTATGCTTGATCCGAAAATGTGGTAGGAGACTCCATATGGAGGGTGTGATGCAGAGGCCAAAATTAGCTCCGTACTGCATCACCGTGTGCCACTCAAATGTTGTAACAATGCAGAGGGCTCCGTATAGCTCCGCATTAACATGTTTGGTTGACGGTAGGTGACGGCGGGGAGGTCCTGTATAAACACAAACTCACTTCCTTGACAACTTCCTTCACAACAGCTCTGCTCCACAAAGCACAAGAATTATGAATGCCCTGACTTCTGCAGAGGCCGTAACACTGTAAATGTTACACGGCCAATGCAGACGTCAGATTGACCATGCAGCGCTTAACACACACCTGTTGACCGAGGAGCGGTGCATGAGCACTGGGCCACTCTGCGTACGGAAGGACAGGCTGTTGGGGCGGAAGCGACCTTTGGTCACTGCTCCCCTTTTCACCTGAGGCACAGAAACATAACAAGTGAGTCAGGATGCTGAGTGCATAGCTTAAGGTATAGGAACCTGCAGACAGGCATTCCTCTGTTTGAGATTTAGATGTGTACCTGTATGAGGTTGGGGTAGAGACCGGCCAGCAGCACAGCCTTGACCAGCTCGTCCTGGTGGCTGTGTTGGTTGTAGAGGGAGGAGGATCTCTGGCAGTCAGCTGAGCGCTCCACCAGCCCAGCCTCAAGGAGGTTCTCACTGAACTGGGAGGTCAGACCTGGAACACACAAGACATCAATGATGAATACAAACGTATGAAAATATATGGAATATGAATATCTATGGGAGACACTCAACAACCTGGGTCAGCCCAATAACTGACTGAACCAATGATGGGGGGACTGAGTTTTACCTGGTCAGGTCACAATGTAAGGAAAAACCCTACAGCCAGGAGTTTACCCAATGTCTCTGTCTCTCTCACCATTGATGAAGCGCAGGCCGGCTCCAGACAGTGTGTATCTATTCAAGTAGTCCTGTCTGGTCTCTCTGTCCCCCTCTTGCTGAACACTCCTCCAGCCCAACACAGCTCGACTGAACACCAGGTAATCACTGTAGCTTGAACCTCCCAGGTCTTCCTTAGCCTGGAGGGAAGGAAGTAGAAAGAGAGAGGGAGAGAGATGGAGGGGAAGAAAAGATTTAGATAAAATGTGACAAATCAATCAAATAATGTAATTCAAAATAAAAGACGGAGTTAGTTCATAAATAACAGGTAAATGTTGAAATGATCAGCAGACATTTACACTGCAATAGAAATGTGAACTTTGCAGGTTGTTATGTAAGTAAAATTAAACAATGACTGCCCAGGTGGACGTGGACTGAGTCAGTGTCTGACCTTAGAGACCAGGGCTCTGTTCTGCATGCTGTTGTGGAAAGGGTCTCTGGTGAGACAGGCTGTGACTGACAGCAGGGGCAGGACACAGCGGAACAGAGCAGCAAGCACCAGCACCTTCCCCAGGCGCGGGTCACAGGACAGACAGGCTACTCTCTCCCCCAGGGGAGTCAGGGCCTCTGTCTTGTCCAGAACACCTAGGGAGAGGGAGGGGAGAGGAGTACTAAGAACAAAACACCAGTAAAAACACACTAATACTTCGCCCGTTGAATGATTTGCTAAATCCCAACTGAAACAGTCTGGATGCAAATGTTTTTCATCATGTGAAGACAGATCATTAGAGAGTCTCACCAATGTCTTGCAGGTTGCGAACAGCATCGGTCACAGCCTCTCGCTCTGGGCTGTCCAACACCTGCGATAGGAAATCCACTGCCTGGAGAGACCCACCAAGGGAATGTCAATATGTGACTACATGCAGAAACCTCACAATTACATTGACTGGCCCTTACACCCCTACATCGTTCCTCTGTCAAATCCCTTCACCTTGCAGTGGGGGCTGTGGATCTTGGCCTGTACCACCAGGCTCTCCAGAGGGGTGCGTAGGATCTCAGGCACAGGGAAGGTCGTCATTGATTCCAGGCGTTTCCGTGGGAACAGGTGGTAGGCATGTCCAGGCCGGCATCGCCCCGCCCTCCCTCTACGCTGAGTGACATTGGAGCGCGAGATCCAGACTGTGTCTAGACATGACACCTGGGGACCAGCAAGACAGAGGTTTTCCAAACCACACTAGTATATTGTAGTCAATCACCAGTTGGATTTGCGAACACTAGCTTGGCGGCTCCTGTAAGTACTAGGAATGTTTTCCATACACAATTTCAAAAAATTGGGAACAGGGATTTTATTGGAGAGCATTATTGTCCTCTATTGAGGTGCTTTAAGATGCCGTTTCTGCATTAATGGTTATATTATCTATTCACTGTGACAGTGCCAGAAGTGACCGTCATCTACCTTGGTCCGTGTGTCGTAGTTCTGCTCCTTCTGAGAGCCCGCGTTTACTACGTGAACGATGTCGTCGATGGTGATAGAGGTCTCAGCGATGTTGGTGGCCAGGACGATCTTCCTCCGGCCCTCAGGGGGTCGCTGGAACACGGCCTGCTGGTCACCCACCGACATGCTTGAGTGTACTGGACAGACAGAGAGGAGGGGGTCACTGATATAAGAATATTTTGAATATAAATACACAACGCAGAGTTTGAGAGGATGCGAGGACGAGAGTACTAAACTAAATATAGTACTTATGGTTAATAGGGAATTTTAAATAGGAGTTGGGTCTCATTTCAACAGCGGTTTAGAATCTCTGGAATGTCACTCCTGAACTCAGAGCTAACGTGTACCATGTCCTCTACATTGAGTCGGGGGCAGGATACTTGTTATTTGGCCATTGGCCAAGTTGTACTGCAAGGACTTCCGATTGGTCAACCCCAGGCTAGGGGGGGGGGGGGGGGGGGTTAAATGTCATTCTGTTCCTTCGTTCAGTGGGGAAAAGCTGAGGACAGGGGAGACTGAACATCTACCTCCCAGCATTACATCTTGATTTATCCTCTCTGAATAAACCTATTTTTCTCCCCCTGATTTGCTTTGGAGTTTGTTATTGTAAAATAACATAAATTGCTAACACTGACATACTTGAGTGTACTGGACAGAGGAGGAGCAGAGACATTACTTTATTATAATCCAGTCATAAGACCGTTCCTTGTGCACTGCATTTTAATTTGGTTCAGAATTCTTTCCTTACTATGTCACATTGTGATCTGACCAGGAATAATACAGGTAGCATGTTGTGAACGGGCAGCAGGACAGAAACCAAAGACAGACCCCTTATCCAGTCCTTACATGGTAGGATCATTCGAGAGCCAGACTGGAGGGTTGGTTTCTCCTCGAGTCTCTTCTGGACAGCCTTAATGTCCTGCCAACCTGGTAGGAAACACAGCACTGCACCTGTAAGAGAAATCATCAATGAATGAATCAACCATCAGTCAGATCGGACCTTAGCTGAACAGACATGGAGAGACAAGGGGAACAAAGAGTAAAACTAGGGGAGTGTTGAACCGTAGGTTACCTGGCTCTCCCTGTCTGTGGATGTGCTCTATCACATTAGCTACTAAGTCCAGGTCTGGCGTGGCATCATCCTTCTCCTAAAAAACATAGAAACACAGTCAATTTATGAACACAAACATATACACTACCATTCAAAAATTTGGGGTCACTTAGAAATGTCCTTGTTTTTGAAAGAAAATCAACTTTTTTGTCCATTAAAATAATATCAAATTGATCAGAAATACAGTGTAGACATTGTTAATGTTGTAAATGACTATTGTAGTTGGAAACGGCAGATTTTTTATGGAATATCTACATTATCAGCAACCATCACGCCTGTGTTCCAATGGCACGTTGTGTTAGCTAATCCAAGTTTATTGTTTTAAGTCTAATTGATCATTAGAAAACATAATTGCAAAAGGGTTAACACAGCTGAAAACTGTTGTCCTGATTTAAAGAGGCAATAAAACTATCTGGAGCATCAGCATTTGTGTGTTCGATTACAGGCTCAAAATGGCCAGAAGCAAAGAACTTTCTTCTGAAACTCGTCAATCTATTCCATGCGAGAAATTACCAAGAAACTGAAGATCTCATACAACGCCGTGTACTACTCAGGAGTGATGGTTGCTGATAATGGGCCTCTGCACACCTATGTAGATATTCCATTAAAAATCAGCCATTTCCAGCTACAATAGTCATTTACAACATTAACAATGTCTACACTGTATTTCTGATCAATTTGATGTTATTTTAATGGACAAAAAACAAGGACATTTCTACGTGACCCCAAACTGAACGGTAGTGCACATATGAAAGAAAACAGGCAGGAATGTACATGCGCCGTCAATTATTGAAAAACTACTAACGTCCACCCCTCAGCAGTTAGCACCTTACTCACCCGTCCCTGCAAGTCTGTCCTCGCCGGGGGTGGCGGTGGTCTCCCCATCTCCCTAAGGACCTCCTCCAGGTACAGATCCCTGACAGGGTGCATGAACCCGGGAACACTGACAACGGGGCAGCCCCCGAAGTACTGGGCCAGCCTCTGGTTATCCCCTGTGGCGCTCATCAGCACGACGCGGAGGTTGGGGTTGTCCCTTAGGGCGGGTCGCAGCAGGGCCAGCAGCAGGTCCGTATTGACGTCCCTCTCGTGGACCTCGTCCACCACCACATGGCTAACCCCCCTCAGGGAGGCGTTACCCTGCAGCTTCCTCAGTAACACCCCCACCGTCAGGAAGAGAAGGGCCCCACCGCTGTGCTCCGGGGGACGGCTCTCCAGACGCACCTGGGGGGGGGGGGGGGGGGGGGGGGGTAATGGGAGAGTGAGTGACAGCGGGATTGTCCAATGAACGAGAAGTTGACCTACAGTAGAGGGAGTGACAGCTCAAATGTTAGTAGGGCCGGAACAATACCAGTATCGCAAAAAAAAAAACTTAGCATAAACACGAAGCAGACCGAACTCTTTGGTCTTTTAAAATCGTGCTTGGAAAATAAATACATGTGACTGAATGACAACATAATGATGTGTTTCCAACATCAGGGCCATTTTCCTAAAGAGGTTAAATCCAATTCATGTTTTGTTTCCTTGCCAGGATACTAACAAGTATTGCAATACTGGTATTGTACCGGCCCTAATGGTTAGTTAGTGTAATGGTGATAAGTGAATCTGGTGACAACAGCATTTGATCTAATTATAAACAGCATGCTCCCTGTAACTCACCTGATACCCTACAGAGCGTTTGAGGGCGGGGCCCATCTCGTGGGCAACACGGTGAGCCACTGACACAGCGCTAATCCTCCGAGGCTGGGTGACCAAGATGTTACACTCCGCCCCCTCCCCACCCCGCACACGCCCCTCCAGGAGAAAGCGCGGGATACGCGTTGTCTTGCCACATCCCGTCTCCCCAGCAACCACAATGACCCTGGAGGATTCCACCGCTGACACAACGCGTTCCCGGTGGGCGTCAACCGGGAGCTCCACCCCCAGGCCAGGCCCTGCCCTCTCCCACTCCTCCTGTAGGTCGGCGCTCAGCTGCTCGGCCTCCTGGGTAGAGATGGGCCGGTATGGCCTGCCTGTGATGGCATCTGTGACGAGTTCCTCTTCCTCCTCTTCATCCTGCTGGTTCAACCTTTGCTGGCTTCTCTCCTCCTCTTCCTCCCACAGCTTCTGCATCTCTGTCGCCACTGGATACTGGACAGTTCAAGACATGAGCACAAACACAGAGGCTATGAAGTAAATTCCTGGCCAATGCCGTTAGCTACACAGCCTGATTTTCCAGTGGTGATGATGCAGGATAACCAACCTGTGTGAGGTATTCTCTGGTGCTATGCTCCAAGTACTCGGGTATCTCCAGATGACAGGGCTGTCTGTCTCTCTGCCCTGCCTCACGCATCTCCTCCTTGTGGTACTTAGCATGGGTCAGAGGTTGGTTGTCTTCATCTAGCAGATCCATTTGCTGGAGAGTGTATAGACAAAGTTGAGCATCAAACGGAACAAAATGGATGCAATAAGACACCTATTTTTGATTTCCTTTGCAAAATATGTTTTAACATAAACGTTCCCTTCCATGCCTTAATGAACACAACCCTGGTATGGGAATGCATGTTGGAAAACAGAATCTAACAGACATATTATAAACAAATGCATGAGTAATTCTCTGTGCTCTTTCATCTGTGGTCCTCACCTTCAGTTTGAGACAGGCCAGTGCAGCAGCTCTCCTCTCTGCCTCCACTCTGCGAAGAGCCGAGGCCACAAACGTAATCTCCTCTGGCCATCGCATGGTCAGCTCACATCTCTTCATCTTACCGCCCACCGTCTTGTACTGTACCAGCTCCTGTAGAGGAGAACAGGAAAGGGAATGACAGTTCAGAGATGAGTGACTTAGCTTTAGACAGGTTGTATGATAGCTTATAACAAGTGTTATGACAGGCTGTATTAAGGCACATATTGGACCTATAAGAGACAGAGACAGTTACTGACCCTGAATCTGTTGGAGGACGTGGCCACCTGGATGACCCTGGTCAGCAGAGCTTTAGGATTTACGAACATGGAAAGAGCCTGGGAGAGCTCAGAATTCTCCTCAGGTGCCCTGTAAACACTGACATGTTCAGCACAATAAACCAAACAATCAACTAAAAAGAGAATCGGGTCCCCTGCAAAATCAGCAAAGTATAAGCCATAATACATTGGTAATGAGTAGGATCCATAGTAACAGGAGGATGGTAATACCTTGATTGAATGCGAGCTTCCAAGGATCCATTCTGGAGGTCTCGTCTAGGCACATGGACATCTGTCCACCGACACTCCTCCAGGTCCTCTAAGGCTGACAGTGGTGGCCCTTGCGTTCGTCCCACACTCCTCCTGGCCACCTGATTGTCTGGACCCAGCACACCTATCTCCTGGAGAGATGAGGGAGAGAAAGAAGTGAGAAAAGACAGAAGGAACAGATGGGGTGGGCTAGACACTGACGAAAGCAATGCACAATACACCTGGTACAAAGTGAGACAGGTCCTGCTGTAATTATTTAAGGGCAGGGCTTTTCTCTTACCCTCAGCTTGTGACAGGCAGCAGCTGCAGCGTATCGTTCAGCATCAATCTTCTTGCGAGCAAAGCCCTCCATCTCCATCTTGCTGGGCCAGAGGAGTGTAACAGTTGCTCTCTGAAAACAGACACGTATAGCAACAGTGAAACAATTCTTAGACAATGGACTTTGTTTGGGAAGAGGCATCATCTGTCAAACAAGATGTGTTGCAATCATAGGCGGCTGGTGGTACCTTAATTGTGGAGGACGGGCTCATGGTAACAGCTGGAACGGTATCAATCACATCAAACACTTAAAAATATATATTTAAATTTCTGGAATTCTGGATCCACACGGAGCCCCTTTATTTAACTGGGCAAGTCAGTTAAGAACAAATTCTTATTTACAATGACGGCCTACACCGGCCAAACCCGGACAACACTGGGCCGGGTTTGGCAACACTGTGCAACACCCTATGGGACTCCCAATCACGGCCGGTTGTGATACAGCCTGGATTCGAACCAGGGTGTATGTAGTGACGCCTTTAGCACTGAGACGCAGTGCCTTAGACCGCTGCGCCACTCAGGATTTCCATGTTCCATTCACTCCATTCCAGCCATTATTATGAGCCGTCCTCCCCTCACCAGCCTCCTGTGGTTGCAATAGTCCACCTAGTGCCTTGTCTCTCTAACCTTGAGACCCTCATCCTCTGTGCAGTGGTACTGGATGTGTTGGGAGAGGTCAGACACCCCAAGCGACCGGGATATGGTGGTAAACAGCAGGTTTTTCGGTTCAGGGAACTCTTTCAGCAGCTCACTACCTGATATGAATGATGAAAGACGGAGGTCAATTACTCAGCTAGCTATCTTGATAACTTAGCAAGATATCATTGTCATACAACTTGAAATAGAGACATGTAGATAACTAAGTTAGCTAATGACAATGTAAGAAACTTTTCGGTCAGTTAGTTAGCTAGCTAGCTTTTAATGACGATTACTCCTGAACGCATGTCTCAAGGTGCTTTGCTCCGGCACCAGAGTCAACTCAATTCAACAGCATTTCTCACTCACCCCGTCTTGTCTGGCCCGCTGACGCTGCAGTGTCCTGATAGCTCTTGGCTTTTGTCTTGTACCACCGGACCCGATTGTAATTTTGTCCAATTGTGTTCCCTGTATCCAAAGATTTCCCAAGGTTACACAACGCTCTGAGTCGCACGAGTACTGAACCGGACAGCGCCATGTTTAAAATACAAATGCCGGCTGCTTCGCACTTCCTTAGTGACAACACGAAATAGGTAATGACACGTGCATACACTGCCACCATCTGGCGTGGAGTGGAAAGGTACCACTCCACAATACGTTACTGCTGTAAAGTGGCATTTTACAAACAAAAAATTATCATTAAGAAAGTACAGTTATTTTCTATTCATTCATTAACTCATTCATTTATTTGACCATAACTTAGAAGACCCCCTTAAAACTACTTGTCTATAATAGGCCATCACAATTGCCCATAAGGCAATGCCAATGGGCCTTAAATGACCATTGTCTTAAATGCCCACATGGCAATTATTATTACAGTTAGAACATTACTGTATGATGCCAATCAGTCTTCAATGTGATGCCACCTGTCAGAAACTGATAAGCAGCTGGAGAGTGGATGGTCTCATCCCAGCCAGGGGTGGCAGGTAGCCTATTGGTTAGCACATTGGGCCAGTAACCGAAAGGTTGCTAGATTGAATTCCTGAGCTACCAAGGTAAAAATCTGTCATTCTGACCCTGAACAAGGCAGTTCCTAGGCAACCCACTGTTCCTAGGCCATCATTATAAATAATAATTTGTTCTTAACTGACTTGCCTAGTTAAATAAAGGTTAAATATAAATAAAAAGGCCTGGTGATTAGAGGTTGTTGTGGGTATGGTCTAATGGTCTAATAATATACCCTTGACTGATGGAACTGACTCTTGTTTTGGTAGTAGAAGTCACTGCACGTGATTAAGCATTAGAAGTATATTTTTAAACTGTTCATTCAAAAAGATGTAACAGAAAATGTAACAGAATCCGCGAGCTGACAATGTAAAAATCTGTCGTTCTGCCCCTGAACAAGGCAGTTCCTAGGCCGTCATTGAAAATAAGAATTTGTTCTTAACTGACTTGCCTAGTTAAATAAAGGTAAAATAAAAATACACATTTTTTTTTTAAATGAAAAAAAGAGTAACCGACATGTTAGAATCGTATGTGATTTATAAAACATGGTCATAAGATACGGAAGAGTGGAGTGGAGTGTCTCAGTACCTAAGCAAAATCTATTTGTGTGATGCTCTTTTTGAAAGACCACTTACTGCCAGTCTATATTGTAGTCTCAGGCTGTGGCGTTATGTTTGGGGGGAGGGGGAGCAAACTGAAATGGTCCACCCACACAGACAGTGTGGTGAAGAAGGCGCAACAGCGCCTCTTCAAAGAAATTTGTCTAGTCACCTAAAACCCACAAACTGAAGAAATTTGGCTAGTCACCTAAAACCCACAAACTTTTACAGATGCACAATTGAGAGCAACCTGTCGGGCTTTATCACCGCCTGGTACGGCAACTGCACCGCCCACAACCACAGGGCTTTCCAGAGGGTGGTGCGGTCTGCACAACGTGTCACCGGGGGCAAACTACCTGCTCTACAGGACACCTACAGGATCCGATGTCACAGGAAGGCCAACATGGACACACTGGCTTTACCCACAGCCAGTGGCATGTCGTTAGTAAAGATTGAAAAAAAGTAAGAGGCCTAGACAGCTGCCCTGGGGAATTCCTGATTCTACCTGGATTATGTTGGAGAGGCTTCCATTAAAGAACACCTTTTGTCTTCTGTTAGACAGCTAACTCTTTATCCACAATATAACAGGGGGAGTAAAGCCATAGTCCATATGTTTTTCCAGCAGCAGACTATGAACGATTTTAAAAGCCACACTGAAGTCTAACAAAACCGCCCCCACAATCTTTTTATCATCAATTGCTCCCAGCCATTCATCAGTCATCTCTGTCGGAGATGACAGTCGCCTTGCTTCGCATTCTTAGGAAACTATGCAGTATTTAGTTTTTTTATCTATTATTACACTGTTACCCCAGGAAATCTTAAGTCTTATTACATACAGCCGGGAAGAACTATTGGATATAAGAGCAATGTCAACTTAGCAACATTACGACCAGGAATACGACTTTCCCGAAGCGGATCCTCTGTTTGGACCACCACCCAGGACAATGGATTGGATCCCAGTAGGCGACCCAAAACAACGGCGCCGCAGAAGGGGCAGACGGAGCGGTCTTCTGGTCAGGCTCCGTAGACGGGCACATCGCTCACCCCTCCCGAGTATACTACTCACCAATGTCCAGTCTCTTGACAACAAGGTAGACACAATTCGAGCATGGATTGCCTTCCAGAGAGACATCAGAGATTGTAACATTCTCTGTTTCACGGAAACATGGCTCACTCGGGATACGTTATCAGAGTCAGTACAGCCACCCGGTTTCTTCACGCATCGCCCCGACAGAAACAAACATCTCTATGGTAAGAAGAAGGGCGGAGGTGTATGCCTTATGATTAACGAGTCGTGGTGTGATCATAACAACATACAGGAACTCAAGACCTTTTGTTCACCTAACCTAGAATTCCTTACAATCAAATGCCGACCGCATTATCTACCAAGAGAATTCTCTTCGATTATAATCACAGCCATGGATATATCCACCCCAAGCAGACACCTCGATAGCCCTGAAATAACTTCATTGGACTCTATGTAAACTGGAATCCACAAATCCTGAGGCTGCATTTATTTTAGCTGGGGATTTTAACAAGGCTAATCTGAAAACAAGGCTCCCTAAATTTTATCAGCATATCGAATGCGCGACCCGTGAGTAGAACATTTAAACATGTTAACCCACGCAAGGCTGCTGGCCCAGACGGCATCCCTAGCCGCGTCCTCAGAGCATGCGCAGACCAGCTGGCTGGTGTGTTTACGAACATATTCAATCAATCCTTATCCCAGTCTGCTGTTCCCACATGCTTCAAGAGGGCCACCATTGTTCCTGTTCCCAAGAAAGCTAAGGTAACTGAGCTAAACGACTATCGCCCCATAGCACTCACTTCCGTCATCATGAAGTGCTTTGAGAGACTAGTCAAGGATCATATCACCTCCACCCTACCTGACACCCTAGACCCACTCCAATTTGCTTACCGCCCCAATAGGTCCACTGACGACACAATTGCAATCACACTGCACACTGCCATCTAAACCATCTGGAAAGAGGAATACCTATGTAAGAATGCTGTTCATCGACTACAGCTCAGCATCTAACACCACAGTACCCTCCAAACTCGTCATTAAGCTCGAGACCCTGGGTTTCGACCCTGCCCTGTGCAACTGGGTCCCGGACTTTCTGACGGGCCACCCCCAGGTGGTGAGGGTAGGAAACAACATCTCCACCCCACTGATCCTCAACACTGGGGCCCCACAAGGGTGCATTCTCAGCCCTCTCCTGTACTCCCTGTTCACCCATGACTGTGTGGCCATGCACGCCTCCAACTCAATCATCAAGTTTGCAGACGACACTACAGTGGTAAGCTTGATTACCAACAACGAGACGGCCTACAGGGAGGAGGTGAGGGCCCTCGGAGTGTGGTGTCAGGAAAATAACCTCACACTCAATGTCAACAAAACAAAGGAGATGATCGTGGACTTCAAGAAACAGCAGAGGGAGCACCCCCCTATCCACATCGACGGGACAGTAGTGGAGAAGGTGGAAAGTTTCAAGTTCCCTAGCGTACACATCACAGACAAACTGAAATGGTCCACCCACACAGACAGCGTGGTGAAGAAGGCGCAACAGTGCCTCTTCAACCTCAGGAGGCTAAAGAAATTTGGCTTGTCACCAAAAAACACACAAACTTTTACAGATGCACAATCGAGAGCATCCTGTCGGGCTGTATCACCGCCTGGTACGGTAACTGCTCCGCCCACAACGGTAAGGCTCTCCAGAGGGTAGTGAGGTCTGCACAACGCATCACCGAGGGCAAACTACCTGCCCTCCAGGACACCTACACCCCCCAATGTCACAGGACTGCCAAAAAGATCATCAAGAACAACAACCACCCGAGCCTCTGCCTGTTCACCCCGCTATCATCCAGAAGGCGAGGTCAGTACAGGCGCATCAAAGCTGGGACCAAGAGACTGAAAAACAGCTTCTATCTCAAGGCCATCAGACTGTTAAACAGCCATCACTAACATTGAGTGGCTGCTGCCAACATACTGACTCAAATCTCTAGCCACTTTAATAATCAAACATTTGATGTAATAAATGTATCACTAGTCACTTTAAACAATGCCACTTTATATAATGTTTACATACCCTACATTACTCATCTTATATGTATATACTGTACTCTATACCATCTACTGCATCTTGCCTATGCCGTTCGGCCATCGGTCATCCATATATTTATATGTACATATTCTTATTCATTCCTTTACACTTGTGTGTATAAGGTAGTTGTTGTGAAATTGTTAGATTACTTGTTAGATATTACTGCATGGTCAGAACTAGAAGCACAAGCATTTTGCTACACTCACATTAACATCTGCTAACCATGTGTATGTGACCAATAAAATTGATTTGATTTGGATTTGAAGTGCTGTACTTATCAGAGGTCAGGATAAGACCCAGATGCAGACAGCTAGAATCACAGACATTTATTGACCAACCAGAGGGCAGCCAAAAGACAGGTCAAGGGCAGGCAGAGGTCTGTAATCCAGGGCAGAGTCAGTAAGGTACAGAACGGCAGGCAGGCTCAGGGTCAGGGCAGGCAGAGGTTCGTAATCGGGTCTGAGTCAGGCAGGTACAGAACAGGAGGCAGCTTCGGGGTCAGGGCAGGAAAAATGGTCAGAACCCGGGGAATCTAGGAAACTTGAGAAAACAGGAAGACGGGAAAGCATGCCGGTAAGACCTGACAAGATGAACTGGCAACAGACAGAACACAGGTATAAATGCACAGGGGATAATGGGGAAGATGGGTGACACCTGGAGGGGGGTGGAGACAAGCACAAAGACAGGGTAAACCGATCAGGGTGTGACAGTACTTCTAGAACGTCATTCCCAATGAGTGTGCTGAAAGTCTGTTGTCAATTTGTTTAATGTAAAATAGCATTGTATATGGTCAAACATAATTTTTTCCAAAAGTTTTCTAAGGGTTGGTAACAGGATGATTGGTCAGCTATTTCAAATCAAATCAAACTTTATTTGCCACATGCGCCGAATACAACAAGTGTAGACTTTACCGTGAATTGCTTACTTACAAGCCCTTAACCAACAGTGCAGTTCAATAAGAAGAAAATATTTACCAAGTAGGCTAAAATAAAAAGTAATAATAAAAAGTAACACAATAAGAATAACAATAACGAGGCAATATACAGGGGGCACCGGTACCAAGTCAGCGTGCAGGCTAGTTGAGGCTAAATGTACATGTAGGTGGGGGCGAAGTGACTATGCATAGGTAACAAACAAACAGCGAGTAGCAGCAGTGTACAAAAGGTAGGGGGGTCAATGTTAATTGTCCGGTGGCGATTTTTATGAATTGTTCAGCGCCTTACTGTCAGATGCCGAGAAGTTGCCATACCAGGCGGTGATGCAACTGGAATGCTCTCAATGGTGCAGCTGTAGAACCTTTTGAGGTTCCAAATCATCTTAACTCCTGGACTCCTCCACGCATTTCAAGGCTGCGTTGAGATAATGACTTATCAATGACCCAAGACGAGCTCAGCTAATCCCTACCATTGTGTCGCCAAATCTTTTCAGTCTCCTGAGGGGGAATATGTTTTGTCGTGCCCTCTTCACGACTGTCTTGGTATGTTTGGACCATGTTAGTTCGTTGGTGATGTGGACACCAAGGAACTTGAAACTCTCGACCCGCTCCACTACAGCCCCGTCGATGTTAATGGGGGCCTGTTCGGCGTGCCTTTTCCTGTAGTCCATGATCAGCTCCTATTTGAGCCAGTAAAGGGCTTTACTATTCTTGGGTAGCGGAATGACTTTTGCTTCCCTCCAGGCCTGAGGGCACACACTTCCTAGTAAGCTTAGATTGAAGATATGGCAAATAGGAGTGGCATTATTGTCTGCTATTATCCTCAGTAATTTTCCATCTAAGTTATCAGACCCCGGTGGCTTGTCATTGTTGATAGACAACAATCATTTCCCCACAACTTCCACACTTACTTTATGGAATTCAAAATTACAGTGCTTGTCTTTCATAACTTGGTCAGTTACACTTGGATGTGTAGTGTCGACATTTGTTGCTAGCATGTCATGCCTAAGTTTGCTAATCTTGCCAATGTAGTTGACATTATTATTGGGTTTTGTGATGAATGAGCCATCTGATTCAATGAATGATGGAGCCGAGTTAGCCTTTTTGCCCAAATGTAATCTAAGGTGCTCATAAGCTTTTTAGTATCATTCTTAATATAATTTATAGTATAGTTTCTTCTTCTGGTTATTCAGTTTAGTCACATGATTTCTCAATTTGCAGTACGTTTGACAGACAGACTTATTTGCAATACCTTTTGTCTCATCCCTCTCAACCACACATATTTTCAATTCCTCATCAATCCAAGGGGATTTAACCATTTTTACAGCCATTTTCTTAATGGGTGTATGCTTATTAGTAACTGGAATAAGCAATTTCCTAAATGTGTCAAGTGCAGCGTCTGGTTGCTCCTCATTACACACCACAAACCAGCAAATATTATTTACATCATCAACATAAAATTCCCTACAAAACTTATTGTATGACCTCTTACACACTGTATTAGGCCCAGCCTTTGGAACTTTAGTTTTCCTAGATATGGCTACTATATTGTGATCACTACATCCAATGAATTTGGATACTGCTTTAAAGCAAATTTCTATAGCATTAGTAAAATTTTTATCAATACATGTTAATGATTTAATTCCTGTGCTGTTTGTAACTACCCTGGTAGGTTGACTGATAACCTGAACCAGGTTGCAGGCACTGGTTATAGTTTGAAGCTTTTTCTTGAATGGGAAGCTTGATGAAAGACAGTCAATATTCAAATCACCAAGAAAATATACCTCTGTTGATATCACATGTATACATACTAACCGTTAGCACTTTGTGGTCTATAGCAGCTTCCCACAATAATGGGCTTTAGGTGAGGCAGATTAACCTATGCCATATTACTACAATTGTATTTAACATGAGATATTATCTAAGCTTTACAGGAATGTAGTTCTAAATATAGACCGCAATACCGCCCCCATTGGCATTTCTGTCTTTTCTGTAAATATTATAACCATGTATTGCTACAACTGTATCATCAAAGGTATTATCTAAGTGAGTTTCAGAAATAGTCAGAATAAGAATGTCATCTGTTACTAGCAAATTATTGACTTCATGAACCTTGTTTCTTAGGCTACATATATTAATGTGGGCTATTTTTAGCACTTTCTGGGATACTTGATTGTTTTTATTGCTTTACTGGGAAGCTTATCAGAAGTATACATGGTCATGTTATTTATATTTGAGCTGATTGTGCAGGGTGAGCTGCACACAGTGGACTTCCTACTAGGGCACACCACCTCAGGGCCAACAGTAGAACTCTGGTTCATATGCACATTATTACTGCATACAATAACTGTAGGATCAACAGATGCATTCAGGGCAGTTAGGGGGACATTGTCAATTAAGTTACTTACATTGTGACTGCCAATGCTCCAGCATTATGACAACTCAGCGACACAATGGTAGGGATTAGCTGAGCTCGTCTTGGGTCATTGATAAGTCATTATCTCAACGCAGCCTTGAAATGCGTGGAGGAGTCCAGGAGTTAAGATGATTTGGATGGACTACGTCATTCCTGTAGACCATCTTCTGTTTCCAAAAGCTGTCGAAGTTATCTATAAAAGTAATTCCAATAGAGCTACAGTAATATTTTAGCCAGGTGTGTATTGTCAGTAACCTGCTGGATATTTCACACCTGCAGCCCAGTGATGGTATAGAACCTGAAATAACTGGCAGCTTTTTGGAATCCTTCAGTACTAAAACCAGTTATTTAAAATCAATTTTCAGAAGTTCCGAGCTAGCCCTCCTGATGCCATTTGACCCCACATGGACCACAACAGCATCAGCTCCCGGCATCTGTCGTAGAATGATCAGAAGCAGCCTTGCAATGCCCTGTACTCGTGCTCCAGGATAGCACAGGGTTTTTGCCTCGGCAACCAAGATGTTTCTTACAATAGAACTGCCGATGACAACAGCATGTTACTGTTTACAGCCATGTTTGGGTTTGCCACTTATTCTTCAGTTTCTCTTGAGTTGTTCTTCCCCACCTGCGGACTTAGGCTCATCCCGGATAACTGGGTCATGACAGCCGCACACTGCATTACGTCCAGCATGCAACATGCCATTAAATTGGCTGTAGGATTTATATAAAATATAGTAACATACTAGGCATCCGAGAAGTAAACCGGAACAGATTGAACACCCATATATATCCTGGTGGTATATGAAACCCTTCCAAAGACTGTTTCCATATTGTTCTCCTAATGTTCCCGAAGGAACACTCTTGCATACCCACCAATCTCAAGGCCACAGCATAAGAAACACTTACACTGATACTCTTTCTGTACCTCAGCCAGGATGTGACACTGTAAGACTATAGGCTCGCACGTCAAAGGGGGAAAAGCAACAAGACAGTTAGCTACACTGAACAAAAATATAAACATAACATCCAACAATTTCAAAGATTTTATATAAGGAAATCAGTCCATTGAAATAAATTCATTAGGTCCTAATCTATGGTTTTCACATGACTGGGAATACAGTTATGCATCTGTTGGTCACAGATACCTTTAAAAAAAGGTAGGGTCCTGGATCAAGAAACCAGTCAGTATCTGGTGTTACTATTACTATATGAATGCTCTGGATCATCTTGTACAACAGCGTGTTCCAGTTCCTGCCAATATCCAGCAACTTTGTACCGCCATTGAAGAGGAGTGGGACAATATTCCACAGTCCACAGTCAATAGACTGATCATGCGAAGGAGATGTGTCGCATGCAGCTGAATAAGTAATGGCAGACAGTGTTAACATAAGAGACACACGTGATCATATACAAATGTAAGCAAAGTTTGAAATTGTTTTAGTCAAACATTCTAGATGTTATCTCAACTATTAACAATGTACAGTACATTTTTGTGTGATTTATGTATGCAGTAGCATCAGACATACTTCAGATTATTTTCAATGTGGCTACTTGCATATTTCCATCTCCTCCACCCTGGTCTTCTTGTCTCCCCAGGGTTACTCAGGTGGGCTCCTGAACTGTCAGGGTAAAGATGGTAGGTGGTACATCCAGGGGGGTTACCAGTTTTGTGAATGGTAAAGGCTGCAACACCACCCAAAAACCTACTGTCTTCACCCACGGTGGTTCATTAATTCCCTGGATCAGTCAGGTGAGTTATGACTCATCATTTATGAGGCCTCAGGCCTAGGCTGTGTAGCTGCTGAATAAGATCACATAGTTGAAATAATGGCACCTGAGACCTTAGGGGATAAAGGTACCGTGGTGCAGCAGAACTGGTGCAACACATCGATGGTTAAGTGAGTTGGTGTAAAACAAGTGGTACTGCATGAGATTACCTTTAATGTAATTTATCTTTCATTTGCAGACAATGGCTGAAAACGGAATAAACCTCCCATATACACTGAGTGTACAAAACATTAGGAACATGCTCTTTCCATGACAGACTGACCAGGTGAGACCAGGTGAAAGCTATAATCCCTTATGTCACTTGTTAAATCCACTTCAATCAGTGTAGATGAAGGGGAGGAAACAAGTTAAATAAAGATTTTTAAGCTTTGAGACAATTGAGACTGATAGATTGGGTATGTGTGCTAATCAGATGGACATTTGGGCAAGACAAACGATTTAAGTGTCTTTAAACGGGGTATGGTAGTAGGTGTCAGGAGCACCGGTTTGAGTCTGTCAAGAACTGCAACGCTGAGGTGTTATTCACACTCAAGAATGGTCCAGCACCCAAAGGAAATCCAGACAACTTGACACAACTGTGGGAAGCATTGAAGTCAACATTGAAGCATTGAAGTCAACATCCCTGTGGAATGCTTTCAACACCTTGTAGAGTCCATGCCCTTATGAATTGAGGCTGTTCTGAGGGCAAAAGAGAGTGCAACTCAATATTAGGAAGGTGTTCCTAATGTTGTGTACACTCAGTGTAAGTCCTAGATGATCAAATTAATTATAATAAAAAAGGTGCTAATTACTGTCCCTCTGTTTATTTATAACAGTCTATTGGACAAATTATATCAACTTAATGGTAACAATCTACAATACAAGATTACATTTATTTAACAAAGTGATAACATCATTGAACTCAAAATTGGTCTTATGCATAAGTGTTCTATTCGTGTTAGATCTAGCAGCATTTTCAGAGGTCCTCAGAGCACAAAAATGGATCTTTAGCATTATAACCCTCACAGTAACCTTGACCTCAGATGCCAGAGGTCATGGGTCAACCTCAAAGGTCAAAGGTTATAGGTCAGAGGGGTTCCAGGTGAAGAAGTCCATTCCCCGGAGCTCCTCAGGCAGGTAGTCCTGCTCCACAGGGGCACTGAAGGCAGGGTTGTACTTGTAGCCCTCAGCGTAGCCCAGGTCCTTCATGAGCTTGGTGGGGGCGTTGCGAAGGTGCAGGGGAACAGAGGGTAGGGGGCCCTTATGGTTCCTCAGACTGGCCTTCACGTTACCGTACGCCTTGTAGATTTCTACCGACTTAGGAGCCCTGGCCAGGTACACCACACACTGAGCCAAGATCACCTGAGGGTGGGAGGGAAGGAGCGAGGGGAGGAAAGGGAGTAGAGAGAGAATTACCTTTATTAGCATTTTGATATGGCCAAATATCAAAAGGCATACCGGATAACATGGTCAGAAAATAAGGAGTTCCTCAGGTAAAATCCAATGTCTCTCTTTATTGTATCCACAACATAACAAAGAGCTGATATTTAACAGAGGCAGATGTAAGGACAACTCTTGGTTGCCCTTGGTGACAAGATTTAAGATTTAAGTCTCACCTCACACTCTGGCATCCCGATGAAATGGCAGGCCTGGAAGGCAGATACAGCCTGAGGAAGGGCAGAGGGATCTGCCATACCTGAACAAAAGGGACAGGACATCCAGTCAGAACACACCATAACCTTGTCTAGGCCTTTGACTTGTAAGGGAAGACTCCTTCCATGGCTCTGACAGGTGCAGACCAACAGAAAATAGACTTCGCATACAACTGTCAGGGCAAAAATAAGATTCCTCTGGGGTGATACCAAAGACGCTAGATCATGTTTGTTGACAAAATAGTTTGGTACAGGTAATTAGTGCTTGACCAACATGTTTTTTTTTTTAAACAGCACATCCTCCTCCTTACAGTGTTTTCTGAGGGTGCGCCAATGCAATGGTTTATGTAATTGGGTCAATAACTGATTAATAACTGATTAAAACAATGGTTTGATGTAAACAGAGACGTGTCACACACCCACGTCTTCACTAGAGAAGCGGACTAGTCTGCGAGCCACGTACAGGGGGTCCTCTCCTCCCTCCAGCATGCGGCCCAGCCAGTAGAGGGAAGCGTTCTCGTGGGAGCCCCTCATTGATTTGTGCAGTGCTGAGATGCAGTTATAGTGCTCCTCACCTTTATGTAACAAACAACACAAAGTAGGGTTGGATGGGTGGGAAAATAACCATATAGATCTAGAGAGAAATAGAAATCCATAGAAATACACTATATACAAAAGTATGTGGACGCCCCTTCAAATTGGTGGATTTGGCTATTTCAGCCACATCCGTTGCTGACAGGTGTATAAAATCGAGCACAAACACATACAATCTCCATAGCCAAACATTGGCAGTAGAATGGCCTTACTGAAGAGCTCAGTGACTTTCAACGTGGCACCATCATATTAATGCCCATGACTTTGGAATGAGATGTTCGACGAGCTGGTGTCCACATACTTTTGGTCATGTAGTGTACATATAATACACAACACAACACAAAAAGGAGGGGAGGGAAGGGGTTTTAAGATGGTGTGGGGATGAAGAAAAATAAGGGATCCATAAAGATATAAATAATACTAATTATTGTCTTGTTTTAGTTACACTAAAACCAAGGCTATATGATGTTTCCTATAATGTTTCTCCCTGGACTGGCAGACCTGGGTTCAAATACTATTGTGAGTTTTCCGGGCACAATGGAAACAATGAAATAGTCCCAAAAGTACAAACCCTTTCCCCATCTGGCTCTCCTGGCGAAACTCAATCAAATGCTCAAAGTAGCCTATTTGTAAGAAGAAGAAAATAATAATTTTGAATCCAGGTCTGATCCCTAGTGATCCATGGGAAGGGCGTGTGTGGCCAAGCTGTCCCTACGGTTTTCCATCCAGCCCACACCCACATTCCATCCATCAATCAGAGATAGTTGCTACTCAGAGTGACATGAGGCCTAAATTGGCCAGAGCTTCACTGGCGGCTTTCCAAGACAAAGAACAATACACAAAGGTTACTGGTTAACTGTAGAGGGCTTAGAAACAAATCCAGACCAATGCCTGCTTGACACAAGTCATTTGTTTTTAGTTTCATAGATATAAAAATAGCTTCATCAAAATATCTTTCACACTAACAAAACTTAATACAGCAGCATCAGATTCAGATCACACAACAGAATAGTGATGGAAGTCTACATGTCATCTTTTGTGGACAGATTCTCATGAACATGAAACAACGAGAATCTGTCAAGGCTCACGTAGAATGTGACCACAAGCAGCAGTTGTTCCTGTTTTTGGGCATTGATTATTTGGACAAATCAGGATTGGGCAAAGGCGGTAAACTTAAACTGGTGCGTGGATTGTCAAGCCTGTGTGCGGATGATAATGGTTTCCACCAGATTTGGCAGAGTTTTTGTTTGCGAGTGAGGAGACTTTGCTTCCTTCCTTTGCACAAAGGTAATCACAATTGTTATCGGCATTCCCTTCCAGATGTAAAATAGGAAATGACAAACTTTCGCGAAATAATTTTACTTCCGGGTAACTGAGATTAGTCTACATGCAATGACGTGAATGAATTTCATCACTGTTTTTCTTAATGACAAAACATTAAATAGAGTAAATGTAGAGTTAGGTCTATAGCTGGTAAAACCATCTATCCTGGATGTCTAGCTAGTTGACATAACAGTTAAGAGGCTGCTGAGCTGGGTCAAGGCTATATTTGTGTTCCTGTTGTATAGTTGATGTACATTAATAATTTCTGGGGCATGTTCAGAGGAAATTCTGGTTAGATTTTAACCCCATAGGCTTATTTAGGTTCTGGATTCTCTCTGGAGGCCCCAGTCTCCCCAGACCAATTAACCCACCATTGCGGTGATGTTCTAGCATGGTCCTGTCTGTTTTACCCGTCTTAGCATCATTGTATAGCGTGACAATGACCATGTGAGTTGGCAAGACAGCACTAAACAGGTCTGGGACAAGGCTAGTGAGGGTCTATCCCTTGCTTCCAGTGGGCCCCATGGCGTGGCAATGTCCCATTATGAGACAGCGTCCTAATTTGAACAAATATCTCATTTGTCACTCAGGTGGTCCCTCTTTCACCTCTCTCCACGATGGATAACTCCTCCACCTCAACCTTCCATATCCCAGTCCACCTCCTGAGGCATTAGCCCACCCCTCCTGAGGCATTATTGTGTTGACATAGCTATTTTGGATAAGGCTTCATCCACCTGGAGGCCTCCACCAGCACCCAAAATAGGACACACTGAAACAATGCAGGCCTCCTGTAAATCAACCAGGCCATGGGAGGATGATGGATCTCTGGGGGTCTCATAATAAATTGCCACGCCAGCTGGCACAAACTTTTCAAGCCCATGGCAGACAGGGGCATCCCTCTGTCCCTGGTGGTGTGTTGGCAGCAGCAACAGTCAGAGTCAAAGGGTCCTTAGGATCCCCCCCAAAAACCCATTTATCCTCTCATTTGCAGCAGAGCCATACACTCTATGGCATGTTTGAAGTGGTTGATCCATTTATTCGTAAAATCCTGAGAAGTTTGACAGGGAAGTGTTGAGAGGGAAAATACCAGGAATTTTGAGAAGAATCCTCTACCCATCCTCCACTGAGGTTGACAGAAAAAGTAAAGCTGAGAACCAGAGGTTAAAAGAGACTGGGATCAAGTCCCTTCACCTTCACTTTGACACTAATGCACATAATATAAGAGTTATGGCGGGTACTACATAGACTCCTTGGTGTGGTCGTAGAGTATCAATCTCCTAAGTGTCCTCTGACTAACATATTCTGGATATTCATTGATTCCAGTAAGATGACACTGACAACAACCAGTCCATGCTTCTAAAGCATCAATCAAGGGCAGTGAGCCACAATAGCACTTGGCAGGCTGGCACCATGGTGACATCACTTGTACAAATTACTGTCTGAGGGTTTTAACCTAATTAGCGCTAGCCGTCTGGCCTGAGTCAGCTAATGTAGGGCATATTGAAAGAGTCTACTGTATGTATTAGAGGGCAACGTGTTCTTTGGCTGGATCTGGCAGCATATCTCAGACTCAGAGCAAAGGGGAAGTTAGCTCTACCAATAGGACCAGCACATTCACCTTTTCACAAGAGACCTCTGAAATACACCTAAACTATTCACAGGTCCATTCCCATGAGCTGACAGACAGACTGCTTGGGTTATTATCTCTGGGCTGCTGCTGTGGAGCCAACCAGACAGGATGTCACCACTCTGTAATTATCAAATTGAATCATGACAAGTAACATCATTTGTCATCTACATTTTTTAAATATCTGTCAGTCCAGTGAGGGGCAGTGTAAAAGAACATCCTAGAAAAATGTCAAATGTCCACTGACTACAGCTGAATCAATAGAAAATAATGTACTCTAATGTTATGGTTGAACCATTGAGGAGCATCAAGATCATCAGTATGCTGGAGTTTCAATTTAGTGTACAGTTTTTCTCCATGCACCTGTTAGTATGATAGGGGTGCGACTCCTATACTCTTTTCTATTGAACCATTGGACTCACCTGCTTTGTCGTAGAGGATATGGGACCTCTGAAGGCCCTCCTTCACATGCTCCTCCTGCACCACAATGTCATGTGGGGTACTGCCAGATCCTGATTGGCCAGGACGGGCTGCACCCACCCGGGCCTGGACAGCCAGCTGGAGCCCGTTGAGCCCCGCCCGGGCGTCGCCGTCACACAGGTGGGCTATGGTGTCCAGAGCCTTCTGCTCAATATAGACCTTTGGTCTACACAACATGAAAACAGAAACACATTCAATTATAACAAATAAGAAATGTTTAGCTCCGATTATATTAGGCCTAAATGGCACAGAGAAAAATGACAATAACTGTGTCTTTTTGCTATACTGCACATAGAAGCATTTTCATCCAACATCAAATAGAGACTCAGAATTTGCTCAGAATTTGACTCCTGCAAACAGGGTGCTATGGTTTTTGGATGATCCTCCAGATCCCCCAGCCAACTACCCAATCCTTCATTCCCAGATCCAAACGGTTGACCCTGATGAAAAGCAACTGGTACGACGCCACACTTTGAGACCCTCTCACAGCGGCAGGCCTCCCCTCCATGTATGGTGACATAAACCAGACCCAGACAAGGGGCACTCTTCAATTTAGCCAAGGCATGATGGGCAGTGTCCTTGTACCAGCATCTGGTCTAATACCATGTGTCGTTCTCAAATAATCCCATCTCTAAAACAAGTACACAACAGAGACTTGATCCACTTGGCCACTAGTGATGGGGGGGAACAAAAAAAATGTGATAGTTACATATCGGGATAATATTTTTGGCGATATATCGTATTGTTTTGACAATATCACAATATTATTTTTGCGCTTGTTGGCTGTACCTGTACCCAAATAAAATCACAGTACTGAATTGCAATTCATATAAAATCGTAATACATATTGCTTCGGCACCTAAGTATTGTGATAATATCGTAACGTGAGAGCTCTGGCAATTCACAGCCCTATTGGCCACTAAGGTGACAAATAAACAACCCCTTACCAAAAACCACATTATGGAGTCAGCAGGGGAGCATCTTTATTGGACTTGGCCTGGGTGATAATGTCATTGCAGGAGCTGGAGAGAAGTTAGCGAAGAACTGAGTGTTCTTCTGGTCTGGGTGTCGGGTTAGACAGTCAGGACAGTGTTGAGCCAACAGTCCTGTGACAACATGAGAACTAACGGGGAGAGTGGAACGCGGCCCCTGGTCCCCGGGGCGATGCAAACACCCTCAAACACCCTTCACCAATACGGTGACCGTATTACCGCCACATGGGCGGTCATGAGTCATGAAGGCAGTCAAATTACATGTGACTGTTTATTCACGGTAATTAGGCTTCTCCAAGCTCTGATGCTGCTAATGGTCATTAGTAGCCTACCAAACTTGCTAACAGCCTGGTACTCAGCACTTTATTGTCCCTCTAATTACTCTGATATCAATGCAAATTTAATTGAAAATCTAATCAAACACTTCATGAGGGCCCATGAGGTCATTTTGTGCAACATTTCTATAGGCTATGCAATTACATGAGAAAAACAGAGTGATGGCCTCTATTAAAAAGAGGAGCATCCCTTCAGCTTTCTATAGGCTAGGCGTACTATATTTATTACTCAACTTTTTCTCAACAATTGCTTCTCTTTACAACAGGAGTATAGACTAACTGGCTGGCATGAAAATGAACCACGGGAAAAGCGTCCTCGATTTGCTATTTAAGTGCATAGATCTATCTCGAGACAGGTGCATGATAATGGTCCATTCTAAATCAAAACAAATGTCACACATATATTATTTGGTTTATGTAAAGACAAGATTAAATAAAGAATTGTCTGATGGGTGACAATATTAGCCTATCACTTGTGAATTATATATTATCACTTGTGAATGATGCCCAGAGTGAGGCAAGAAACTTGCATAATTGCATTTAAGGTCACTTTTGATAATGGTGTTTTCCCGCTAATAGAACATTCGCCCTTACAGCCTACTGCCGTGTGCACATTGCTGCGCTTAGAATGTGACGAAATAGCTTAGTTTATCAACATTTTAAGCTAAATGTTCTGATCTGTGGCGTCAGCCTCATTGCGTAATTTTTTTTAATTTTATGCTAGTGGTTGTATTCATTTGGGATCAATCACATCCCACAACTGTCCCAGACTATGTATGGAATATTTATTTCTTGCACAGAATAGAACTTTAGGACATGGGGGATAGAAGATTGACATATGCTAGTGCTTTTGAGTGCTTTTGCTGTTCGTTAGGCCTACTCATCTTGTTGGCTGACGAAAAGTAAATGTGTACAGTAAATGTGGACACCTCGGAATTGGATAAGGACACGCGCAGATGCGTCCCGATGTGTCGGTCTTCACTTTTAGCTTGTGAGAAAGACCCGATCAGGTGATGGAGAGCAATGTGAGTGAGGTGCTTTGGAGCGTGCAGCACTCAGGGAGAAGGGGATTATAAGTATTATATTCAGCCCAAGGGCACAACGGCCACTGGCCGCAAAAGCCATGGGATTTTTTAGGGGGCATTACATCCACACAAAGGGGATGCCACCAGGAAATTTGAGGCATTATCAAGTGTTTGTTAACTTGTGAATGAGAGACTGTTGAAGTGTGTACAGCCGGTGAAAAAAACAAAGCAAAGCTCATGCCTTTCATGCAACTTTTTTCATATCATTAGTCGTATCATGCAGTCTTAGAATGTATTACAAATCTAAACATATAACCCAACGTTTGTAGAACAACTAAAGTTACATTAATACCTCTAAATTAAGCATATAGGAGAACCTATTTCTTTGATAACCACAACACAGAATAGCCGCATGTGTGCGTGCACTCCCCTAAAATCGTTTCTATTTGATTCAGCTTTGTGCAATTGCATTCTTCATACTATAAAATCTAAAATAATGCCATGAAATTCAAAGCAAATCTGGTCTGCTAAATGAACTAGTGTAGCCCACAGCCATATGGCATAGCCACATCAGAACCACAACACAGAATAGCCGCATGTGTGCGTGCACTCCCCTAAAATCGTTTCTATTTGATTCAGCTTTGTTCAATTGCATTCTTCATACTATAAAATCTAAAATAATGCCATGAAATTCAAAGCAAATCTGGTCTGCTAAATGAACTAGTGTAGCCCACAGCCATATGGCATAGCCACATCAGGACCTAACATAAGGACATCTCTGAGTATGCTATTCTGTTCTTCTGAAATAGAATACATGTTTCTTTAGACCTGTCTAAAATAAAAAAAAATGTTTTATTGTGAAGGTGTAGGCATGGATTTATTAGACTTTTTAAAATGTAGATGTTTCAAAGGTCTGCATCAGTGGCTTGTAGGCTACGTGTGGAAGCCATACTGGTACCTGGCAGTTATTTGCTTGACAATCACCGGCTGACAAAATGTTGTGACCGCCACAGCCCTAGGTACTGGTGTGCTGATTCTGATCCATGAGCCTAAATGAAACAATAGATCTATATAGTAAATACCTGCGGGTAGATGAATAAAATATACTGTTTAAATGTTTATATTTAAGCCACTAAGTGTGACATCTGAACCGCATGCCATAGCTATGCGACACCAACAGCTCATTGGATTTTCTACCAACCTTTCAATTCTATTCATGACTTTTGGCATACAATCAAATGATGTGAAGAGGGTGATAAGGGAGGGCACATACTAAACTAGTCTCATCTAGCTGTCCCAGTGGGACCTTCCTGTGAAACATACAGCCAAACATGCCTGTCTCCTCCCTTGGCTTGGACTCCAGACAAGACAATAGCCCCTTTTTCATTTGATAGGGGTGAGAGAGGGAAGCCAGGGCTGCCACCATTTTTTGCTGATGCAGTGTGGAAAATGTCTGATTTAAAATGTTCCTTGGAACAAATGTATAGTTTGATCAATTTGACAGAGACCTATGTCACTCCCAGAAAATGAATATATCAAAACAAGGTAGGATGTAAAGATGTGATGTAATAGAAAGGGTTGGTCCACCTGAGCGTAAAGATCTGTACACAACCAAAGAGCATTTCACTCCATGGCTTGCACCTGTACCAAGATCTTTAAACACAAATATAACATCTAATGTTAGCTCAATCACCACCACCACTCAATCACACCCATGTTGACCATGAAGGCTCTCTGCCATGAATCTGGTACACTGTTAAAACTGAGCCCTCATCTGCTGCCAGCAGTTAACAGCTGTCTCACTTAAACAGGCTAGGCTATACCGACACACTCCCCTCCATCTCCCCCTCCATCTCCGTCAACAGAGAGAGAGAAATAGATAGAGGAGAGAAAGGAGAGAGAAAAAGAAAGGAGAGAAAGGACAGAAAGGAGATAAGAGAGAGGGAGGAGAAAAAGGAGACCGAGCGAGCAAGAGAGAGAAAAGAGAGAAGAGAGAAAGAGGAGAGAAAAAGATGAGAAAAAGGAGAGAGAGAGAGCGAGCGAGAGGTTACTAGTTCATTTAGCAGACAAGATTTGCTTAGAATTCCATGGTATTATAGTATACTATTTTATAATATGAAGAATACAATTGAACAAAGCTGAATAAAATAGAAAGGATATTTTCTCCAAGAGAGAAAGAGAGACAAAGGAGAGCGAGCGAGTGAGAGAGAGGAGAGAAAGGAGAGAGAAAAAGAGAAAGGAAAAAGAGAGAGGGAGGAGAAAAAGGAGAGAGAGAACAACTGCCAGGGCTGTCTGCCTATAGTCAGCCCTGCCAGGCCATAAATGACCTAAAGGAAAACATTTTAAGGCGGGCACAGAGGAGAGAGAGGACGTCCCCCTCGACCAATCAGGGTTCAGGAATCCCAGACTTAAGGATGACATGTGTCTACACGGCACGTTCCGTGATAACAAGGTGCTCATTCCCAGAGGAGGGGGTATCAGCTACTTACTCTGATCTAAGCTCGGTTGAGTCTAACTCGTCTTGATCTATGCGGTCGTTGAGATCTTCTCCCAGTACACTGATCCCCAGCGTAGCGACGGCCCTGAGCAGGATCAACCCCATTGCCTCCACAGACAGCTTGTCCAGAACCAGGACCCTGCACCTGCTAAGCAGAGCCGCGTTCACCTGGAACGAAGGGTTCTCCGTGGTTGCCCCAATCAGAGTCACTGTCCCACACTCCACATGAGGGAGGAAGGTATCCTACATACAGACAGACAACAAGAGACATAGAAAGAGAGTGAAGAGAGACATGGGAGGAAAAGAGAAGGTGTTGAGCATCCCAAAAGTGGTTCAATATCAAGGGTGAGTCACAGGGCTTTGGTTACCTGTGCATGAAATACCATTGGCACTATACCTCATTGTACATTGGTTTGTAGCTGTGTAAAAGCATTATAGGGTACATGGTTAAAAGACAAATCTATCGCACGCATGCGCTATGATGGCTATGTTTTCCCTCTTAGCACCTCTTTAGCGCGAGCACGGTGTAGAGAGTCGACCCTGGCTCTAACTGCCTATTAATTGTTATCAGAATTTACACAGACACAATAAAAGGGTCGTTCTGTGCCACAGTGAGAACCATCCTTCATATTATACTACACAAAATGAAGACAGTAACTGATAAGGATATTTATTGCTATTTTCAGAGTGATACTTGGTTACTATGTTATTGTTACTATAGTTTGTTAAACTTTGTAGGTATATTAAAACAATTGTGGCATGCTGTACGAAGCAATTATTTCAGATCAGATTTTCTATCAACACCCATCTGTCCATTATAGTGCTGAGCGATTAGTTCTTTATGAGGTTGGTTCGGTTTCGGTTCAATTATATACACTGCTCAAAAAAATAAAGGGAACACTTAAACAACACAATGTAACTCCAAGTCAATCACACTTCTGTGAAATCAAACTGTCCACTTAGGAAGCAACACTGATTGACAATAAATTTCACATGCTGTTGTGCAAATGGAATAGACAAAAGGTGGAAATTATAGGCAATTAGCAAGACACCCCCAATAAAGGAGTGATTCTGCAGGTGGAGACCACAGACCACTTCTCAGTTCCTATGCTTCCTGGCTGATGTTTTGGTCACTTTTGAATGCTGGCGGTGCTCTCACTCTAGTGGTAGCATGAGACGGAGTCTACAACCCACACAAGTGGCTCAGGTAGTGCAGCTCATCCAGGATGGCCCATCAATGCGAGCTGTGGCAAGAAGGTTTGCTGTGTCTGTCAGCGTAGTGTCAAGAGCATGGAGGCGCTACCAGGAGACAGGCCAGTACATCAGGAGACGTGGAGGAGGCCGTAGGAGGGCAACAACCCAGCAGCAGGACCGCTACCTCCGCCTTTGTGCAAGGAGGAGCACTGCCAGAGCCTTGCAAAATGACCTCCAGCAGGCCACAAAGGCTACTCTCTATCGCTCTTGATCGAGCGCTCTTGTCTCTTCTCTCTGTCTCCGTGTCTGCCACACACAGACCGGACAAGTAGTTGGCTCAATGCATTATGCTCATTGTAGTTAATTACCACGTTTTCTGTGCTAAACTATGTAGAATATTGGCCTGTTGGAAACTACAACTACCTACTACATCAGACAGTTCAGGCTGGATCTGATCTATCTCTTGAAAAACAGAACGAAATGGAATTCATATATTTGAAACAAAAAAACAAAAAAAACAACACAAGTTTCGGTTAATTGTTCAGCACTAGTCCATTATGTTACATTTATAACTAAATGTGTTTTAGTCGATATGTACTGGTCAGGGATGTGGACCACAGATGCAGATTAAGTACAAACCATTGTTACTACAATGGTGTGTGGGTACTGTTACACAATGGTGTGGAGTTATGAAAGAAAAGAATGGCCACTAACATTCAACATTAATCTGAGGCGTTATCTTGGCTAGTTAGGTGATATGATACCATATTCTAATAGTAGAATTATGCTAACAATCTCTCTCTCAAATGGCTTCAGGGAATCTGATTGAGATGCTACACTAAAAATCTATGAATTTTTCCATGAATCTGTGGTAGATACAAAGAGGGTGGATAATGGGTATTGTTTGAGGGAATTGAGTCTTTATTTTGGGATCATGGGATGGACATTCCTATACTAGTGTGGTTGATAGCCAATCATAAGTGTACAGAGATTTCTGACAAATGTGTGGCTGTAGCTAGGCAAGGGCTACTAAATCATTTGGCCTACAACTCCATGGAGTACACTACTCGTTATGAAAAATGTGATAAGACAAAAGATGAGTGAAATTAGACCTACACATTTTCATAAAAATAAATGTCATCATTGGAATTTGCATCTTGGAGTGATACCCTCTACCCTTTGTCATTGTTATTGGCTGAAACCTGAGCCCAATTCTTCTTATTGGCTGGAGCACTTTGGTTGTTATTACCTGTTGTGACTTGTTGAAGCGATGGATCTCATCTATAAAGAGGATGGTCTTCCTCTTCATCAGTTTTAACTCATTCTGGGCCTGCTTAATGACCTCTCGCACCTCATTGGTGGATGTGCTGGTGGCAGAGAGAGAAACGAAGCGGGCCGTGCCCCTCTTCTTACTGCCGCTGGCTATGATGTGGGCCAGGGTGGTCTGGAAGGAAGGACAGAGATACATGAACGTAAGAGTTCATAGTGACACCATATCTAATTCTTAGAGATTCTTAGAATTCTTATCCATCTGAAGAAAGCGAGTACCTGTGAATACTTGTCTCGTTCAAAATATGATTACTACTAATGATGAAGATAGTGTGTGGGGCCCTATGTGGAAAGTATTTTTCCTCATTAAATCCTTGAGAATGCAGGCAGGCACCTAAAATCACGCATCTACTGATCCCGCTGCATGCCACTGTCACAGCATTTTCCGTCTGTATTTTATAGGCCTATAATGCTTTTTCCAGTCCCTATAATCCACAGACAGAACCAGGTCCCCTGGTCCCTGCCTAGAAGACCCTGAAGACAGATTCATAAATCTAGCCTCCACTGTAAATCCTGGAATCTAGCTTCATAAATCTTATGAAATCTGACCCATGACACCAGAGGGCTGACAAAGAGAGTCAGCGAGAAAGGGAAAGTGTTAAGAGGCATGTTGTTATGGTGGCCAGTCAAGTGAGAGGTAGCTGGCCTATTATGGCATTAACAGTGCAGATAATGCAAGTCACTATACAGTATATCTAGGCCTAATGGGAGAATTTAAAGCAGTTCCAATTATGTGACTGCCATCCATGGGCATTGCAATAACCACATTAACTCAGTCAATAATCATAAAAAAAAACTGCAGAAATGACCTTATCTTTAGGCTTAACGTTATGTAGGCACTGGGCATAGGCCCTATTGTTACACATTCCAAGGCTGCTGCAAGGTCTTCCCTGCCCACAGGGGTCTCGTGTTCTTGAGCAATGACGAACTCAGGGGGATGGTTGGTTGAAATCAATATTTATCTGCTTTTTGGATTATTTTTCTAACAAGCTGCAACTGAGCAACACTAATTGGTCTGGTCTATAAAAAGATTGATGCTGATGCTGATATGAGAAGTTGTTGTTGCTGCTGCTGCTGTTGTCAGTCCCACTTCTTCTTCAATGAAGTTTACCTGCGGTTGGCATCCAATAAATGTTGCATTACCGTCACCTACTAGACTAGAGTACAAGTCCCTTGAACTTTGCTTAAAAAAAAACATTTTTAAAATACCCTACCATCTAACACAACACTCACAAAAAAAAAGAATCTATACATATATCATACTCCACTATTTAACCCCCGTGTGGTGTTTGGGTCTGTGGGTCCATTTTCAATGTTTACTAAAATAAAAATTATACAATTAATACTTTTTTCACCCTGAGACTCATTGACCTTGGCTCATTTTCTGTGAAGAACATGTAAAATAACACATTTTCACACTGTGCACCCCACTACACATTTATATTACATATGTGGTGTTCAGGTCCACTGGACCTGAGGGCAATAAAAGTGTGGGAAAGTGTGTGTGTAGGTGAAAACAAGTAAAAATGAAACAAAAATGTTTGCTGTGTGCATTCCTCCTCCCTGGGCCTGCTGTTTCAACATAGCACCAAGAACCTGTCTGTCTCCCTCTTTTCTCACTCTTTACCCTTTGTAGTGTGTGAAACTACACAATGTTATTACAATATATTATTTTAATACATTGTAAAAATGATTTTCCCACACTCTACCCCAGCCAGGTGCAAATTGGGGGAGGGACACAACACAACAAATAAATAGCTTTGCATGTGTGGCTCCTTACCACAATCAATCAGTATGGCAAAAATAATCTCTGCTCAGAGGGCCATAGAATTTGTTTTAGCAGAGAGAGGAGATAGTGTGGAAGGAGCATCTTCCACTTTGGAAGATCATGAATTTTGTCTCTGTCAATTCGAAGTCTGACAGGGAGTTGGAAGAAGGAGGATGAGACTGACACTCAGCCACCCCCACATTCCCAGTGGGTCAGAAGTTTACATACAATCAATTAGTATTTGGTAGCATTGCCTTTAAATTGTTTAACTTGTGTAAAACGTTTTGGGTAGAGCCTTCCACAAGCTTCCCACAATAAGTTGGGTGAATTTTGGCCCATTCCTCATGACAGAGCTGGTGTAACTGAGTCAGGTTTGTATACCTCCTTGCTCGCACACGCTTTTTCAGTTCTGCTCACAAGTTTTCTATAGGATTGAGGTCAGGGCTTTGTGATGGCCACTACAATTCCTTGACTTTGTTGTCCTTAAGCCATTTTGCCACAACTTTGGAAGTATGCTCAATGGGGTCATTGTCCATTTGGATGACCCATTTGCGACCAAGCTTTAACTTCCTGACTGATGTCTTGAGATGTCGCTACAATATATCCACATAATTTTCCTACCTCATGCCATCTATTTTGTGAAGTGTACCAGTCCCTCCTGCAGCAAAGCACCCCCACAGCATGATGCTGCAACCCCCGTGGTTCACGGTTGGGATGGTGTTCCTCGGCTTGCAAGCCTCCCCCCTTTTCCTCTAAACATAACGATGATTATTATGACCAAAAAGTTATATTTTTGTTTCATCAGACCAGAGGACATTTCTCCAAAAAGTACAATCTTTGTCCCCATGTGCAGTAGTCTGGCTTTTTTATGGCGGTTTTGAAGCAGTGGCTTCTGCCTTGCTGAGCGGCCTTTCAGGTTATGTCGATATAGGACTTGTTTTACTGTGGATATAGATACTTTTGGACCTGTTTCCTCCAGCATCTTCACAAGGTCCTTTGCTGTTGTTCTGGGATTGATTTGCACTTTTTGCACCAAAGTACGTTCATCTCTAAGACACAGAACGGTCTCCTTCCTGGACGGTACGACGGCTGTAGTCCCATGGTGTTTATACTTGCGTACTATTGTTTGTACAGATGAACGTGGTACCTTCATGCGCTTGGAAATTGCTCCCAAGGATGACCCAGACTTGTGGAGGTCTACAATTTTTTTTCTGAGGTCTTGGCTGATTTCTCTTGATTTTCCCATGAGGCACTGAGATTGAAGGTAGGCCTTGAAAGAAATCCACAGGTACACCTTCAATTGACTCAAATTATGTCAATTAGCCTATCAGAAGCTTCTAAAGCCATTACATAATTTTCTGGAATTTTCCAAGCTGTTTAAAGGCACAGTCATTTTAGTGTATGTAAACTTCTGACCCACTGAAATTGTGATACAGTGAATTATAAGTGAAATAATCTGGAAGTAAACAATTGTTGGAAAAATGACTTGTGTCATGCACAAAGTAGATGTCCTAACCAACTTGCCAAAACTATAGTTTGTTAACAATACATTTGTGGAGTGGTTTAAAAACAAGTTTTAATGACTCCAACCTAAGTGTATGTAAACTTCTGACTTCAACTGTACATACTTTGTGGTTCTTATCTATGCTGGTGTTTTCAGATCCAATGGGGAATCCACAAAATCCCTGTGGGATGCATAAACTGGCAGAGAACTTTTCCGTGCCACAAGATCTCTGGAAAACTTCCACATTATTTCCAGGATTATCCGCTTCAATAACCAAGACACCAGACCAGCTCGGCGGCAGAGAGACAAGCTAGCTGAAATCAGGTCAGTGTAAGACAAGTGGGTGGACCGCCTTCCCCTGTTTTACAACCGTGGCACAACGTTACTGTTGATGAGCAGCTTATGTCATTTAGGGGCCGCTGCCCCTTCAAGCAGTACATACTGTCTAAACCCGCAAAATATGGAATCAAGATCTGGGCTGCCTGTGATGCTGCTTCATCATGTGAGTGGAACTTGCAAGTGTATACAGGGAAGCCAGATGGAGGAGCTCCTGAGAAGAACCAAGGGATGCGGGTTGTCCTGGACATGACACAGGGACCCGTAGCCACAACATCACATGCGGTAACACAAGTCGGGACAGGAGCTCCTCAAGAGAAAGCTGACAATGGTAGGAACGGTACGAAAAAACAAGCCAGAGCTCCCAACTCAGCTGTTGAATACACGGAAGAGGCCTATCAATTCCTCTAAGTTTGTGTTCACGGCCGACACTTCCCTTGTGTCCTACTTGCCAAAGAAAGGCAAAAATGTGGTACTCATGAGTACGCTGCATAGGAATGGGAGAATCTGTGGCCAGGAACATCAAAAAACAGAAATCATAATGGATTATAATGCCACAAAATGAGGGATGGACAATTTAGACAAGCTGGTGACTGGCTACAGCTGCAAAAGAAGAACCCTACGCTGGCCACTTGTGATGTTCTTCAACATTTTGGACATCTCGGCGTACACAGCGTTTGTCATCTGGATGGCGTTGAACCCAGATTGGAACAGAGGGAAGCTCCAGAGGAGAAGACTCTTTCTCGAGGAGTTGGGCAAGGCATTGATAAGACCTCAAATACAGAGTAAGTAACACATCCCAAGGACCCCAGCTTCTGCAGCCATTGTGAGGAGGATTCAGGAGGAGGATGTTGGTGCCCCATCCGGCCGACCCACAGAACCAACAATGGAAGTAAGTGTGGGTGATGTTGCATGTGTGTCTGACTCTCCTACCTTGGCCTGCTGTAACTATATATGTGAGTGAGATGTTAGTAAAATTCCTGAACTAAGTGTTTTCATCATTCTAGATTGCAGCCGGTAGCAACATGAAGAAGCTCTGTGATGTGCGTGGACCCAAGAAGGACAGGAAGACACAGTACACATGCATCAAGTGCAAGAAATACATTTGCAACACACACACACACAGTAAAACTCTGTCCCTCATGTGGTGTGTAGACCAGCCTTAATGTGTTAAAAAAAAAATATATATATTTTAAAAACAATAATAGCGCTTTTATTGATAAATGTTATCTAGCAGAGGTAAATGCCAAATATTAACCATGTATGCTGTCTATATTTTTTTTTACATTTAACCTTTAACTAGGCAAGTCAGTTAAGAACAAATTCTAATTTACAATGATGGTGTATTGCTTGTAATTGATACAAGTCAAAATCTAAGTATTAAGTATTTTTACATAAATTGTTATGGCTGTATTGTTTAAAACCCAATAATGTTTTGGGTCAATCAGACCCGCGAACATTGGGTGAATAACAAAAACATGAACACCACACAAGGGTTAAATATATTTAGTCCTACTTCAGGCCAACAGACTGAATGTATGAGCCACCACCACTTAACACACCCTGTAACTCTTCTGACGTCAAACCTCGCACACCCAAATACCTCTCTGCAGCTGCCACCACAACCTCTATTTTCTGCGATTTATGTTCCATCCCTGCTGGACAGTTGATAACCATTGTTATAAATTCCCAAAATACAGTCTTACTGAAACATATCACTTATTGGTTTATCCCTCTGTACTGGTACAGATCTACTACTCACCACCACTCCTCTCAGGATCCCTCCCCCTTGACCCATCTTCCTCTACTTTCTTCACTGCCTCAGCATATGACAATTTCTGCTCGTCAGTCACACACTTCATCATCACTCACGTGTTACTTTCGTTTACAACATGGAAATACAATCTAGATTATATGTATATGTTTACAAAGTAGAACACCACACCTTCCCACATCCTGGTGGTCCCCATAGGATCAATGACGGTATCTCCTGAGAATCCAACAGCGACCTGAGAAGGGTGTGTTTTCCTACTACTTTGTTTTGGCCGAAATATTCCTCTAGCGTGGTTGGTCGCAGTTTCTCCGCCAGCGGCTTATCGATATTCAGCAGAGCGCGCACAGGTGTTGTATCACGCGGGGTCTTTATCAGTGTGTTCGATATAGGGGGGTCGATGCCAAACTGTCCCATCGCCTTACCTGCCTCCATCTCGTCAGGTGAATGACGTTTAATTCCTTTACTGACAGCAGTGCTGGCAATCGGTTTATTCGATAAAGATGCATTTCGTTCACTTTGAACTGGACCCTTATTTCTGTTGGTCTGAAACATACTGAAAACCGGAGAGGACGGCGTGGTACCTTTCCTCGCATCCGACGAGTCTGTCGTGTTAACTGTTGGACTGGACGCTTCGCTAGAAATGCAAGGTTTCTTGAGAGGTGGTCCGTTCTCGTCTTTACTGGTTGATGTCGGACAACTGTCATTGTTTAACAAACATCTGTCCAGATGGGCATTGATTTCTGACGCCGCGAAATCCTTAAAACAAACGGGACATTGTACTGGCTCCGCAACGCTACCTGCTACTTCGCTCGCCATGTTTTCTTTCCCGCTAAACTTGACCTCACCACGTGACCATAACACCGACACTTTATAAAAATATAATCTTTTACATTTATTATAGCAGTTAAACAAATAAAAAAGATCACTTAAGATTTGTGTTCACTTGCAGCATGTGAGCCATTTCTGTCTGCCTAGGACGGGGTCAGAACTTATTTTAAGCATTATGGGATTTGTAGTTTATGGTCTGCAGATAGTGGGCTTCTGGGCTACAGTCGATAAATCAATTAAGCCACTTCAGTTTTACAAACAAAGATGCAATGGAACAGGTGACAGATGGAATAAATCAATTCTCATTTTCTCCATTATCCAAATGTATATCAACATCTCTTGCCAGGAGTAACATAGCCTACATGCATGTCTGACTGTCTGTATTTCCTCTCTTCAGCTCAGACAAGACGCCCAGCAGCCATGATAGACAGGCACCAGAGGTCCCCCTGCAGAGGAGGACAGAGAGGGCCCACCATAGTTGGGGTCTGCCAGCGCGCTGAAAGCCAGAACAACGTAGCCAAGCTGGCCTTCTTCTACTACCTGGAGAAGGCGGAGACCAGGATGGCTCATAATAATGTCTAGAACAGAGTGAATGGAATGGCATCAGCTATTTGGAATGACATCATCTGTTTGGAATGGCATCATCTGTTTGGAATGGCATCAGCTGTTTGGAATGGCATCAGCTGTTTGGAATGGCATCAGATATTTGAATGGCATCAGCTATTTACTACCATTTCACTGATTCTGGTCCAGCCATTACCAGGAGCCCACCCCCCCAATTAAGGTGTCACCAACCTCCTGTGGTAGGCATATTATACACTGACTGTACAAAACATGAGGAACACCTTCCTAATATTGAGTTGCACCCCTTTTGCTCTCAGAGAAGCCTCAATTAGTTGGGGCATGGATTCTACAAGGTGTCGAAAGCATCCCACAGGGATTCTAGCCCATGTTGACTCTAATGCTTCCCACAGTTGTGTCAAGTTGGCTGGATTTCCTTTGGGTGGTGGACCATTATTGAAACACATGGAAAACTGTTGAGCGTGAAAAACCACCAGTGTTGCAGTTCTTGACACTCAAACTGGGGTGCCTGGCACCTACTACCATACCCCGTTCAAAGGCACTTAAATCTTGTGTCTTGCCCATTCACCCTCTGAATGCCACACATACACAATCCATGTCTCAATTGTAAAATCCTTCTTTCACCCTGTCTCCTCCCCTTCATCTACACAGATTTGAAGTGGATTTAACAAGTGACATCAATAAGGGATCATAGCTGTCACCTGGATTAACCTGGTCAGTATATGATATGGAAAGAGCAGGTGTTCCTAATGTTTTTTACACTCCATGTATATGGCAGATTTAAGGCGTCCTTTTCCTTTGTCATGCCTATGAAGTTTATGGTTGATTGGTACTATCTAGTGTCATAGTGCCTTCACTGCAGCATGCTGCAATCTACTGTGTCACCAAGAGGGGGCTTTAACACAACCCCCAAAAAAGAACAGAACCAAGATGCAGTCAGTGTTTTAGCCACAGGGTGGCATCTCTCTCCACTTTGAAAAACGAGCCAATAGTTTGACTCCATACTCTGCTGTACGGTTTAGTTCGGACTTGATAAGAAACCATTATGCAGTATCCCAAAATAGAATAATATACCTGTTACATAGAATGAATTTGTGCACTATACTGCATTCTATAAGTAGTCAAAGACCAGTGGTATGGTTCACAAGCTTATAGTATAAACGCATTTTAGAGCAGTTCCTCAATTTCACCAGAGACAGCAAAAACTTGAATTAGTTTTTATTACATTTTTTAATTCACCTTTATTTAACCAGGTAGACCAGTTGAGAACAAGTTCTCATTTAAAACTGCGACCTGGCCAAGATAAAGCAAAGCAGTGCGACAAAAACAACAACACAGAGTTACACATGTGATAAGCAAACGTACAGTCAATAACACAATAGAAAAATATATGTACAGTGTGTGCAAATGTAGTAAGACTAGGGAGGTAAGGCAATAAATAGGCCATAGTGGCGAAATAATTACAATTTAGCATTAACACTGGAGTGATAGATGTGCAGATGATGTGCAAGTAGAGATACTGGGGTGCAAAAGAGCAACAACAAAAAAATAACAATATGGGGATGAGGTAGTTGGGTGTGCTATTTACAGATGGGCTGTGTACAGGTACAGTGATCGGTAAGCTGCTCTGACAGCTGATGCTTAAAGTTAGTGAGGGAGATATAAGTCTCCAGCTTCAGTGATTTTTGCAATTCGTTCCAGTCATTGGCAGCACAGAACTGGAAGGAAAGACGGCCAAAGGAGGTGTTGGCTTTGGGGATGACCAGTGAAATATACTTGCTGGAGTGCGTGCTACGGGTGGGTGTAACTATGGTGACCAGTGAGCTGAGATAAGGCGGGGCTTTACCTAGCAAAGACTTATAGATGACCTGGAGCCAGTGGGTTTGGCGACGAACATGTAGCGAGGGCCAGCCAACGAGAGCATACAGGTCGCAGTAGTGGGTAGTATATGGGGCTTTGGTGACGAAACGGATGGCACTGTGATAGACTGCATCCAATTTGCTGAGTTGAGTGTTGGAGGCTACTTTGTAAATGACATCGCCAAAGTCAAGGATCGGTAGGATAGTCAGTTTTACGAGGGTATGTTTGGCATTATGAGTAAAGGAGGCTTTGTTGTGAAATAGGAAGCCGATTCTAGATTTAATTTTGGATTAGAGATGCTTAATGTGAGTCTGGAAGGAGAGTTTACAGTTTAACCAGACACCTAGGCATTTGTACTTGTCCACATATTCTAAGTCAGAACCGTCCAGAGCAGTGATGCTAGGCGGGCGGCAATCGGTTGAAGAGCATGCATTTAGTTTTACTAGCATTTAAGAGCAGTTGAAGGCCAAGGAGGAGTATTTTAAGCTCATTTGGAGGTTTATTAACACAGTGTCCAAGTGCAGTTGATGGGGGTAGGCTGCTATTCACCAGACCAGTGAACTCTTTTGGCCTGTGGCGAATGCAAGGGAATCCAGGGTCCTTTCCAGACATGCCACACATTGCCATGGTTGTTTTGGTATCTCTGCTACCATGCTACCCCCCAGTGTCAGGCTGGCAGCGTTAGCCAGATGATGTGGTGCCAGCCTCCATGTCCTTTCACAGCCAAAATGTATCATTGTTGAGCAGCTCTGCTTTGCTGATCATATGGGGGTGGGTTTTGAGGAAATCACTTTATAGAGAGATTTAAAATTTTAAATACAGCTGCCTGACAGTGAAATATACAGACACCACAGGAGGGAAATAATAATAATTTATATAATAATAATTGATATACAGGGAATTTTGTAATGAGACGCTATTTAGTGTACATTACAAATTCTCCGCCATTGGTGCGTATTGAAAGCAAATCTAATGTTGAAGTACATGAATACAGCCCAACTAAAGAGTCCCCTGATAATCGTTCATTGAAGTGTAAAGGTCATGGTCCAATGAAAACACGTGAATTGCAGTGCGACATTTACAACAGTTATCCAATAGCGTTAGCTAGTTACACCCGGACCTAAGTCTCCAAATTTGCAAGCAAGCTACAGAACCCCAATAAGGCTACAGAACCCCAATAATCTCAGATTCGCTTACTTGTATGTCATGCTCTTGTTAGTTTTACGAGTTACTGTGATGTTTGTTGACATGTTGTTTTTATCCATTAATCATTCCCTTGTGCTATTTTCATCACCTCTACTATGGCAACCAGTGATTTTTACCCTTGCAAACCAAGATCATTCTCATGTCTGCTGACATACTTAGCACCCAAACAGGCAACTTGTACACACATGCCAAAGAGAGCTGACTGTCTGATCAGAAAGTATACTATGGTGAAAGGGAGAGAGAGAGTGAGGGAGAAGGAGAGAGAGGCGGGGTGTCGAGAGAAGTAGAGAGAGGCTGGGTGTCGAGAGAAGGAGAGAGAGGCGGGGTGTCGAGAGAAGGAGAGAGAGGCTGGGTGTCGAGAGAAGTAGAGAGAGGCTGGGTGTCGAGAGAAGGAGAGAGAGGCGGGGTGTCGAGAGAAGGAGAGAGAGGCTGGGTGTCGAGAGAAGTAGAGAGAGGCGGGGTGTCGAGAGAAGGAGAGAGAGGCGGGGTGTCGAGAGAAGGAGAGAGAGGCGGGGTGTCGAGAGAAGGAGAGAGAGGCTGGGTGTCGAGAGAAGGAGAGAGAGGCTGGGTGTCGAGAGAAGTAGAGAGAGGCTGGGTGTCGAGAGAAGTAGAGAGAGGCTGGGTGTCGAGAGAAGGAGAGAGAGGCTGGGTGTCGAGAGAAGTAGAGAGAGGCGGGGTGTCGAGAGAAGGAGAGAGAGGCTGGGTGTCGAGAGAAGTAGAGAGAGGCGGGGTGTCGAGAGAAGGAGAGAGAGGCTGGGTGTCGAGAGAAGTAGAGAGAGGCGGGGTGTCGAGAGAAGTAGAGAGAGGCGGGGTGTCGAGAGAAGGAGAGAGAGGCGGGGTGTCGAGAGAAGTAGAGAGAGGCTGGGTGTCGAGAGAAGTAGAGAGAGGCTGGGTGTCGAGAGAAGGAGAGAGAGGCGGGGTGTTGAGAGAAGTAGAGAGAGGCGGGGTGTCGAGAGAAGGAGAGAGAGGCGGGGTGTCGAGAGAAGGAGAGAGAGGCGGGGTGTCGAGAGAAGGAGAGAGAGGCTGGGTGTCGAGAGAAGGAGAGAGAGGCGGGGTGTCGAGAGAAGGAGAGAGAGGCTGGGTGTCGAGAGAAGTAGAGAGAGGCTGGGTGTCGAGAGAAGTAGAGAGAGGCTGGGTGTCAAGAGAAGGAGAGAGAGGCTGGGTGTCGAGAGAAGGAGAGAGAGGCGGGGTGTCGAGAGAAGGAGAGAGAGCGATGGAGAGAGAGAGAACAACCTCTCAGCAGGTGTGTCTCTTAGACACCCTTTGCTGTCACCTGTCACTCTTTTGTCAGTGGGTCAAACCCTCCTGTCCTTTGGGCAACATGTAGCTGAAGGGTGGGGGTTGACAGAATTGACAGAGTTGGAGCGGTGGAGCAGAGGTAACGGTGTAGTAATGTTTGGGCGTTGCTAACCCTCTCTCGCTCTCTCCTAATCAGTGTACTGCTGCCATCTCTCTTAACCTTCCTCTCTGAAGCCTCTGAATTCTCTCTCTTCGAGAGGCTCCCATTGGTCACTGAGATTAAAGATAGAGCGGAGACTGGAAATAAGAGAGTGAAGAAAGGAAAGGGTAAAAGCAGGTGGAAGTAGAGGAGTGCAGACATGGAGAGATTCTTCAAGGGCAGGGACATTTGGCTAGTGAGCAGTATGTGTCTGATGGCTTCATACCTCTGGCACAGGCTCTGGGATTTACTCTGCTACAGGAGGACGGCTAAAGAATCCATTCCCTCTAATGTGCAGGTAGAGAAGAAGGCTTTTTGATGTCTCGTAAATAAGAAAAGTGTGGAGTCTGCTTTATGACAGTGGTTGTTGTGAAAATACTCGTTGCTATCTCACAAAGCACTGGAAAGCATGCAGCACCTGGGTCATGTGACCTACAGATGCAGGATCTTAATTTGATAACACTATTGCTCGTGAGAATTTTCCTGCGCCGCGGGTAATGCAGATGAGCTTTGTGATTTATATAAATTCACTGAAGACCCGCACTAACACACAGTTATATTAACAGTATTGTACTTTCACTGGTCAAATTAAAATCCTACATCTTTAGGACTTTAGCTAGAAAGGCATGGCTTTGGAATGTTGCTTTTACACTATTTCAGTTTGTTCATTTCAGCAGGGCATGCTGTTACTGTAGCTTTAAAACAGTATGAAACCCCCCACAGTTCTGGCACAGATATGATGTTCCATTGCATACAAGTTTGAAGTAGAACATAGCCCACCGGTACCTGTCAGCACCATAGTAAGAAATGAGAAGGCCTTAGGCATTGGAACCTTACACTTTACATGTAATATGACCACATGTTGTTTCACCAGCTTATATTTCCACTGAAAAACTTTCCAGCAATTCTGTGACAGTTGTAGATGCCCCAGCATTTCTCACTTTCAACACTAACTTAAGTGTATGAAAACTATTTAAGGGGACAAGACAAGCATGTTTTTTTGTATCATGTAGGCCTACACACTGAGGAAACATAGGAAACATAATTCTGTGTCCATTCATTTTGCCCGGAATGGTAAGAGCTGTTGATATGGACCCATGATGGAATGATGTAACGGAACATCATCTGTGGTGTCCCGGCTATGTAAGATGCAACTGAAGTATATGGAGGATAGTCCCTCAACTGGTTGGAGAGTATAAGAGTTATGTCTTTGACATTATGGACATAAACATAATGGTAAATGGGTGACTTGGAAGAGAAAAAGACCATTGAAAAGAGAGAAGCCTACAGTTATATCTCTGTCTCTCTCTTTCTCTCTCTGACAAGGCAGCTAGAGTAGTTCAGTACAGTTTTGTAGTGGTTGTTAGCACCTGGCATCACGTTTAATATCAAATCAAATCACATTTTATTGGTCACAGAGATTAACTACTAGTAGCGTCATTAGGAATGTAAAAAAATGAAATCGCAGGACACTGTGTGAGAGTACAAAGATGCCTGCTGAAATAGTTCTGTCATACCCACAAGATACCTATGTTTATAAAGCCATCCCTTCTGTTTATTGACGTAATGAGACATTTGTTGTATCCTTGTTTGTATCCTCATCTTCTCACAGTTGTTACCAAGGTAAACACAATGTCACAAAGCAGCAGTGTGTTGTGTTCACTCCAGGAAAACAATGGGGGGGGGGGGTTTAAAAAAAGTAACTTTTGTAGTGCTCATTGTCGTGTGGGTTAGTTAAAGCAGCTGAACAGGAATATACCTGTTGGCCATCATCACGTGTGGCCATGTAGTTAGAGTGGCGCCTGTCAAATGGCAGTTGCGTGGGTATGAAGCCTTTGAGATCACCCAATTTGTAGAGAGTATTGTGATTATGATAGGGTGATTAAAGAGGAAACCCATTCCTTGCTGCCACAGGAGTTCACACTCCTCTGTCTGCACTGTATCACAACACCTGATGCTATATTAAAATACAAACTTTATTCATAGTTTCCCCTCAGAGCACAGCGTCCTTTCTCTCCCACTGATGCAAATTGGGTGATCTCCAAGTAGACGTCCTTGTTCTCCTCACGTACAGTACAGTTATCATTGCCCTGAAATGGCCAGGGAAGACATTCCTATATTTCCTTGAAATTGGCCTATACTCCCAGATCAATCTCCCTGCTTCTCTCTGTTGTCCTAATCACATCTCTGATACCGCTGGTAACCATCACAGCTCTGCTGGCTGGGTGTATTATGTTCTGGAACATTTTGTGCCTCAGCTAAATGTCACATTCAATTAATGAGCTCAACACATTGGACGGGGCTGATTGAATGTGTGGTAGTAGTGTTGAAGAGTAATGTGAGCTGAGAAGCCCAGCAGTGAATGGGTTTTAAGCCACCTCACTGTACAATCGGCCTTTAATGTAGGAGTATGTTGGTGAAGAAGAAGTACGAGTATGTTGGCTACGACAGAAGTCATGATACATGATTCCATAGTAATCACCAGTTGAATAGTTTTTCATTGCTAAAAACATTTCATTGAAATGACGTGGAAACAACATTGATTCAACCAGTGTGTGCCCAGTGGGAGGGCTCCGTTCATGTTATGGCATTGCAGCATCTGTCTTTTGTAACTGTGTACTACATCTCATTGGTCTGTACTGTTGTGCACCGGCTGTTTTTGACAGTGTCGCACTGTGTTTCTGTAACAACGAAGGAGTAGATGGCCTCCCTCAAAGCATTTTTTATGTAACTGAAGAAAACCAATGACAATAGATTTAGTGTAGCCTATCGTTACCCCAGAATAGTATCTCATTATCAGTCTGTGTCCTATAGTATCATAAATAGTTCAGACTCTGAACTTAGATAGCATTGAGGCTCCATAATCGCACACAGGTGAAAGTTAATTGTTTTCAAATAACTGTATCCACCGATTAATCATTCTTAATCTAGGCGCTGATTTAGTTGAAGTTGATCAATGATGCAGCCAATCAGTAAAGCTTCAAAGACAAGATGGAGATCTATCACCTTCTCCTGTTTCCCTCTCTGGCGTGGTATCTAGAAGATCTGCAGCACTATTAATACATGTGGCTAAGCTTCCCATATGGAACTCAGAACATCCAGTCGACTCGCTTGTTACAAATGAACAGTGTCTGCGTTTACACAGGCAGAAGTATTCAGATCTTTTTTTCACTAATTGGTCAATCTGACGGAATTGGTCAAAAGACCAATTAGTATAAAAAAGATCCGAATTGGGCTGATTGTGTAAACGCAGGAAGTATGGCGTCCTCTATGGTAGATGCCTTACATTTCAGACTGGCCACTATCTTCTAATAATTTCAGTGAGTAGTATTTCATTCATTGCGTTCTGTGCCCTTTTTTGATAGTTTGGCTGATAAACACAAAAACTGAGTTTTTCCCCATATGATCAAGCAATATTAACACATTTGGCGTACCCTAACTTCTATTCCATCACTAATGAGGACTGCCCTGACTCATCAAAACCATATCGATGTCCTTGGGCCAATCAGAAATGAGTCTCCCTTTAGCTTACCTAAGAGCGCCACCTGCTGGCAACTGTTGAGAAATACAGAATTTGATCAAGCAGAATGTGGCACTTCTAAATCACCAACTACCATTTACTTGGTATTGCATGATGAAATAGTCATGACGTCATAATAACCTAATAACACGTTGTCTTCTTGCACAATCAACAAAAAAATTAAATGTCCTAACAATACATATTTTTGCATAAAACATTAAACGTGTTTATTGAATTTAAATGATTTATTTTACACTAAATTCTGCTCAATTTTATACTCATCTTGTCTTGGAGACACTGGCCTAGTGTTTCACCCCACAAGGTTTACACATTTTAGTCGAGAGAACGAGCGAACACTGGGGTGTCGGGAGAGGGAACAGAGGGGACGTCTCAGCTGTTAACAGGTGTTACGTTTCTTGGCTGCCACGCACATTTCTGCCCCTTACTTTCCAAGAGACAGACAGGAATGAGAGAGAGTTGGCAGGCTGGATGGTGTGACGGGGGGACAGGGCCATGGGAGAGGAGGGGGCTAGGTGTCCAACCACAGGCCCCCCCAGCAGGCAGCACACGACCCTGGAGCGTCCCAGGACAGTGTGTTCTGGGTGAGGGAGGCAGAGGTCCATTTATAACGGTGAAGTTTGTCGCCTTGCCAAACAAACGCCCCTCTAATACCATACAGGTCACTCCACCACACAGTATATTCCCGGGCAGAGACTGTTTATCCTGCTAAGTATAGCGCTTGGTTAAAATTAACTGTATTTATGCAGACATTAGCATTATATAGATTGTGAGTGTGCATGCAGATGTGTTTGTGCCACTGCTTTCACGCTTGCCCTAGTAGTGTCATGATATAAGTGCTACAGTTCTTGTTAATACTCACTACTAATAAGGAGTGTAATGTTATTTAGCAATATCAGTTGAAAGTTCATTCCTTTCTGCATCTAACAATAGAGACAATCTGTGTCTTTTGAGTAATTGGGATGTGAATAAGAATATGTAGGAATGACAGTTTGCCTTTGCAGATTCTATTTATGTGATAAGCCTTCAGGGTATATCCATTTACCCCAATACTGTCTTGCAGCTGACCTAGAGAACTGTTTGTTCTTAGTCTGTGGACCAAGTGAATAGGTGTTCCAAATCTACAGGGTCAATCAGGACACTTGCGCACACGCCTGCGCTCACACACACACTCACTCACTGACTCACTCACACACACACACGCAAACACACACACACACACACACACACACACACACACACACACACACACACACACACACACACACACACACACACACACACACACACACACACACACACACACACACACACACACACACACACACACACACACAAGCAAGGTGTGGCGGATGTTGTAAATGCTCCACACATAGCTCCTCCATTTGGCAGACATTGAGAGGGTGGGGCGGGACTTGAGTTTGGGCTCTCTGACGGCTATTTCTCTAGTTTCAATGTAAAGTGTCAGTGAGATGAACTCGATCTCTGGTTTATGTAATCAGCCCCACTACTGAAGCCTGTTACTCCTCCCGGCCTCACCCACAGTTAAATGGCCTTACAGTGCCCCTGGCCTAGAGTGATATGAAGCGCTATTACTGTGAAGCCATATTGACTTTAGGGAGAGATCTGAACACTGTTCTCCATATCTGGGAAAGCTTTCACAGTTTTTCTCAGTGTTTTGTGGTGCGCTACTTCGAGATGCAGTTTACCGTATGCTCCTCCTAGGCCTGTATTGGAGGACAGACATATTTGGGTAAATAATATCCACTGTATATTCTTCAGAGCTCTATATTCTCAGATGTACTATTGAGTGCCACTGTTGATCAACCACAGTGTTAAATTTAATTAGTCAGTAGTGTGAGTATTTGAATATCCAAAGTTGATTTATGAGCAATGTGTGTGCTGTGCAATAATCCTCTGAGGCAGCCTTGACTTTCCTTTCCCCTTGCTCACTTGCCGGCCAGCTCAATGGAAATGTTTTACTCCATGAAAGTGTTGCATGCGTAAGGCAAGGTAACCCTCTACGCTTCTCAAAGTGACACTAGCTGAGCCGAATGACCTACATTGTCGAAATTCATCTGTTGGCGTCCAAGGACAGGTGCGAGTCCTGCAAATGCAGGCTTGGCTAATCTGGATGTCTCCTTAGCTGTATCATTTCTGGATCTAGGACGGGCTTGGAGGGCATTAGTTGGCACACGTGTCAATGATACAACAATAATTTAAAGTGTCCTCTTTGTTGAATTCAAGTTGCATGGTTAAAAATATATTACCTATCTACCACTGAACAAAAATATAAATTCACCATGTAAAGTGTTGGTCTCATGTTTCATGAGCTAAAAAGATCCCAGAAATGTTCCATATGCACATGAAGCTTATTTCTCTAAAATGTTGTGCACAAATTTGTTTACATCCCTTTTAGTAAGCATTTCTCCTTTGCCAAGATAATCCATCCACCTGACAGGTGTAACATATTAAGAAGCTGATTAAACAGCATGCTCATTACACAGGTGCACCTTCTGCTGAGGAGAATAAAAGGCCATTCTAAAATGTGCATGTCTAAAGTTTTGAGGGAGCGTTCAACTGGCATGCCAGAGAATTGAATGTTAATTTCTCTACCATAAGCCGCCTCCAATGTTGTTTTAGAGAATTTGGCACGTCCAACCGGCCTCACAAACGCAGACCACGTGTATGGCGTCGTGTGGGCGAGCGGTTTGCTGATGTCAGCATTGTGAACTGAGTGCCCCATGGGGGTTAGGGTATGGGCAGGCATAAGCTACGGACAACGAACACATTTGCATCACCTTATGTTTCAGCATGATAATGTCACATGTCGAAAGGATCTGTGCACAATTATTGGAAGCTGAAAATGTCCCAGTTCTTCCAAGGCCTGCATACTCACCAGACATGTCACCCATTGAACATGTTTGGGATGCTCTGGATCGACGTGTACAACAACGTGTTCCACTTCCCGCTAATATCCAGCAACTTCGCACAGCCATTGAAGAGGAGTAGGACAACATTCCACAGGCCACACTCAATAGCCTGATCAACTCTATGCGAAGGAGATGTCGTGCTGCATGAGGTAAAAGGTGGTCACACCAGATACTGACTGGTATTCTGATCCAAGCCCCCTACCTTTTTTAAAAAGGTATCTGTGACCAACAGATGCATATCTGTATTCCCAGTCATGTGAAATCCATAGATTAAGGCCTAATGAATTTATTTCAATTGACTGATTTCCTTATTTGTTATATTTTTGTATTTTTTATTTAACCTTTATTTAAATAGGCAAGTCAGTTCTTATCACTAAATTCTTATTTACAATGACGGCCTACCAAAAGGCAAAAGGCCTCCTGTGGGGACGGGGGCCTGGGATTAAAAATAAAAAATAAATACAATATAAATATAAATATAGGACAAAAAACACATCACAACAAGAGAGACAACACTACATAAAGAGAGACCTAAGACAACAACATAGCAAGGCAGCAACACATGACAACACAGCAAGGTAGCAACACAACATAACAACAACATGGTAGCAACACAACATGGTAGCAGCACAAAACATGGTACAAACATTATTGGGCACAGACAACAGCACAAAGGGCAAGAAGGTAGAGACAACAATACATCACACAAAGCAGCCCCAACTGTCAGTAAGAGTGTCCATGATTGAGTCTTTGAATGCAGAGATTGAGATAAAACTGTCCAGTTTGAGTGTTTGTTGCAGCTCGTTCCAGTCATTAGCTGCAGCGAACTGAAAAGAGGAGCGACCCAGGGATGTGTGTGCTTTGGGGACCTTTAACAGAATGTGACTGGCAGAACGGGTTTTGTATGTGGAGGATGAGGGCTGCAGTAGATATCGCAGATAGGGGGGAGTGAGGCCTAAGAGGGTTTTATAAATAAGCATCAACCAGTGGGTCTTGCAATGGGTATACAGAGATTACCAATTTACAGAGTATAGAGGGCAGTGATGTGTCCTATAAGGAGCATTGGTGGCAAATCTGATGGCCGAATGGTAAAGAACATCTAGCCACTCGAGAGCACCCTTACCTGCCGATCTATAAATTATGTCTCTGTAATCTAGCATGGGTAGGAGGGTCATCTGAATCAGGGTTAGTTTGGCGGCTGGGGTGAAAGAAGAGCGATTACGATAGAGGAAACCAAGTCTAGATTTAACTTTAGCCTGCAGGTTTGATATGTGCTGAGAAAAGGACAGTGTACCATCTAGCCATACTCCCAAGTACTTCAATGAGGTGACTACTTCAAGCTCTAAACCCTCAGAGGTAGTAATAACACCTGTGGGAAGAGGGGCATTCTTCTTACCAAACCACATGACCTTTGTTTTGGAGGTGTTCAGAACAAGGTTAAGGGTAGAGAAAGATGTTTGGACACTAAGAAACCTTTGTTGTAGAGCGTTTAACACAAAATCCAGGGAGGGGCCAGCTGAGTATAATACTGTATCATCTGCATATAAATGGATGAGAGAGCTTCCTACTGCCTGAGCTATGTTGTTGATGTAAATTGAGAAGAGCGTGGGGCCTAGGATCGAGCCTTAGAGTACTCCCTTGGTGACAGGCAGTGGCTGAGACAGCAGATGTTCTGACTTTATACACTACACTCTTTGAGAGAGGTAGTTAGCAAACCAGCCCAAAGACCCCTCAGAGACACCAATACTCCTTAGCCGGCCCACAAGAATGGAATGGTCTACTGTATCAAAAGCTTTGGCCAAGTCAATAAAAATAGCAGCACAATATTGCTTAGAATCAAGTGCAATGGTGACATCATTGAGGACCTTTTAAGGTTGCAGTGACACATCTATAACCTGAGCTGAAACCAGATTGCATACCCGAGAGAATACTATAGACATCAAAAGAAAGCCAGTCAGTTGATTATTGACAAGTTTTTCCAACACTTTTGATAAACAGGGCAAAATAGAAATAGGCCTATAACAGTTAGGATCAGCTTGATCTCCCCCTTTAAATAAAGGACAAACCGTGGCTGCCTTCCAAGCATTGGGAACCTCACCAGAAAGGAGAAACAGGTAAAAAAAGTTTGGAGATAGGCTTGGCGATGATAGGGGCAGAAACCTTAAAGAAGAAAGAGTCTAAACCATCTGACCCAGATGTTTTTTCGGGGTCAAGTTTAAGGAGCTCCTTTAGCACCTCGGACTCAGTGACTGCCTGCAGGGAGAAACTTTGTAGCTGTGCAGGGGAAAAAGAGGGAGAATCATCAGTGATAGTCCCATTAGAAGGGGTGGGAGATGAGGAAACATTGGACGGGCAAGGAGGCATGGCTGAGTCAAATAGGAATCCTGACTTATTGAAGTGGTGATTGAAGAGCTCAGCTATGTGCTTCTTGTCAGTAACAACCACATCATCAACATTAAGGGACATGGCCAGCTGTGAGGAGGAGAGTTTATTCTCCAGATCTTTAACCGGTTTCCAGAACTTCTTGGGGTTAGACCCACAGAGAGAGAACTGCTCTGCTCTTCCGGATAGCCTGAGTGCACTTATTTCTCATTTGCCGGAACGATAGCCAGCCAGCCTGACTATGCGTGTGCCGAGCATTTCGCCAAATGCAATTCTTGAGGTGGAGTAACTCTGTAAGATCACGGTCGAACCAGGAGCTGAACCTGTTTTTATTCTCATTTTCTTTATGGGGGCGTGTTTGTTAACAATACCACAGAAAATATAAAAAAAGAAGGTCCAAGCGTCTTCGACAGAGGGGATCAAGATGATTCTATACCATTTCACAGAGGCCAGCTCATGAAGGAAGGCTTGCTCATTAAAGTTTTTTAGCAAGCGTCTATGACATATCAGGAAATGTAATTTCAATAAGCAGCCATTACAGACACAGGCTGTAAAACAGTGATCGCTAAGGTCATTACAGAAAACACCAGACTGATATCTATTAGGATTATTTGTGAGGATAACATCGAGGAGAGTAGCCTTTTCTGGGTGTTTGGAGTCATACTTTGTGGGATTGGTAATAATCTGAGAAAGATTTAGGAAGTCCCATTGCTTTAGGATTTGGTCAGGTGGTTTAATAAGCATGTCCCAGTTTAGGTCTTACCTAACAGGACAAATTCAGGCTTAGTGTAAGGGGCCAGGTGAGAGCTTAGGGCAGGTAGGGTACAGGCCGGTGCTGATGGAGGACGATAGCACCCAGCAACAGTCAACAAAGAGCTATTTGAAAGTTTAAAACCAGCAAATCAAATTGTTTGGAGACAGACTTGGTGGAGACAACTGAGCACTGAAGGTGATCCTTGGTAAAGATTACCACTCCCCCACCTTTGGAAGATCTGTCTTGACGAAAAAGGATATAACCAGAAAGTTTGACATCAGTATTCAAAACGCTCTTCCTTAACCGCATTTTAGTAATGACCAACACATCTGGATTGGAGCTGTGAACCCACACTTTCAATTGATCCATTTTGGTAATAAGCTTCTAGTGTTAACGTGCAGAAAACCCAGGCTTTTACGAGAGCAGAAATCAGTGAAGCAGATATCAGAGCACAAGTCAGAATTGGGGCTTACAACAGTAGATGGGCCAGGGTGTACATGCACATCAACAGTAATACAATCAAGGCACGGCATAGTACAGGGAGAGCTCTGCAGTGCTGATTTATGACATCTGAATGTGCATCAGATGGCAACAATATCATATTGTACAGCAATTTCATCAGGTAACAAGAATCCAAAGCCGGCGAGCTGTGGTTAGAATAGGATGGGAGGCCAAAAGTCAGTGTAACCAATAGTGAGTCAGAGTCCCGAGTGTGGGAACAAACATAGTCTGTCCCACGGTTGGGTAAAGAAAGTTTGTAGTCAGCAAAGTATGCAGGAGTCATGAGGCAAATAGCAAAATGCACAAGAAAAAAATAAAATATATAACGACTTGGGGCTAGCCATTGTAAGTTCAGAGTCACTCGCCCCAACAGTATGTGTGTGCTGGAGGTGAACGAAAGCTCGGGAGAGAGGGGGGAGTGTGGTGGGGGTACCTGTACCAGACAGGGGGAGACAGGCCAGGGCAGATGGTGAACAGATAGCCAGGTGGAATCCAAGAAGCAGTGCAGCAGGCAACGGGAGTAGGTGTCACACCCACAAGGGAGAAGCTTTTATTTCTGGAGGCAGATTTCTTGTAGAAAATGCCAGTGAATGGTCTTTGAACAGCAGGAGGGGGCTTCAGAGGATGCTTCAAAGGCTCCTGACACTTGTTGGGCTCCAAGGCCTTGACACGTTTTACTTCACACCTTGGTGCTAATTGAATTTGTATCTGGTCTGTCCTTGCAAGCCTGGGAGCCTTAACTCAGCATTCAGTCCCCATAAAGTAAAATATATAAAACAATCTAAATAATAATAATACATCTTTGTAATGTACTTTATTTTTCTTCTTTGCTTTCAAAATAGCATCAGACCAAACACTACACACTCAGTTCCAGGTTGGATGGTGTCCTCAGGTCTCTGCTTATATGAACTGTAACTCAGTAAAATCTTTGAAAATGTTGCATATTGCGTTTATTTTTGTTCAGTATATATATGAATAACAACATAATATATTTATCTATAGATAGAGTATTTTTCCCGTAGCCCTTTCCTGCATTCAAATCGCCCTCTAGTGGCCTCATGGGTGTTATGCTTTTGATATTTTTCATAATTAATCAACATGATTTAAAAATAAAAAAATCTGAAAATCCGGTGTTTCTATGTCAAAATTGTGTTGTATTTTAGTCTTCTGAGATGTATATAGTGTAATATTGGGATGCAAACTCATTGAATGCATTTAAACTATATCTGACATGGTACAGAGGTGTCTTCTTTTTGTTAAGACCATAATCATGTGTGTGAGGTGTATACTTTTGTTTCAAAGTAGATTTGTTTAAGACTACCAAGAAACACAGAATCATATCATTTGTTTTGGTACTGCCCATATGAAGCTTATTTTTGGTCACAGGTCTAGGAATGATTGAAGAATTGCAACATTTACCTGGAGCTAACTCTGCAGATAGCACTACTGGGTGATTTGAAAAGTCATATTCAATCGATCAATAATATAATAATACTTTTAGCAAAACATTTTATCTTTAATTGACAATCTGTAGAAACTATGGGAATAGAAAGGTTCAGAATTGTTGTAAAACATCGCAGCACAGTTGAAAATATATGGCAAGTAGAAATCCAATATGGATGGTGTTAAGAGAGAGATGGGAGGGGTTGAGGGGAGCTGAAGGGTGGGACTAATAACAACAAGATAACTAATGTAAAATATACTGTGTCCGTAAAATACATATACAGTAGGTTCAGAACTTTTGTGAAACAGCACAGTTGAAAAATATATGGCAAATAGAAACTGGATTGTCTTCAGAAATAGATGGGAGGGATTGAGGGTAGCTGAAGGATAGAAGTAAAAGAAAACAAAGGATAACTATTGTTAAATAGATTGTGTCCGTAAAATTGACAGTGCATGTCAGGGCAAAAACCAAGCCATGAGGTCAAAGGAATTGTCCGTAGAGCTCCGAGACAAGATTGTGTCGAGGCACAGATCTGGGGAAGGGTACCAAAAATGTCTGCAGCATTGAAGGTTCCCAAGATCACAGTGGCCTCCATAATTCTTAAATGGAAGAAGTTTGGAACCACCAAGGTTCTTCCTAGAGCTGGCCGCCAAGCCAATCTGAGCAATTGGGGGAGAAGGGCCTTGGTCAGGGAGGTGACCAAGAAACTGATGGTCACTCTGACAGAGCTCCAGAGTTCCTTTGTGGAGATGGAAAACCTTCCAGAAGGACAACCATCTCTGCAGCACTCCACCAATCAGGCCTTTATGGTAGAGTGGCCAGACGGAAGCCACTCCTCAGTAAAAGGCACATGACACCACGCTTGGAGTTTTCCAAAAAGCACCTAAAGGACTCTGACCATGAGAAACAAAATTCTCTGGTCTGATGAAACCAAGATTGAACTCTTTGGCCTGAATGCCAAGCGTCACGCCTGGAGGAAACCTGGCACCATCCCTACGTTGAAGCATGGTGTTGGCAGCATCATGCTGTGGGGATGTTTTTCAGCGGCAGGGACTGGGAGACTAATCAGGATCAAGGGAAAGATGAACGGAGCATAGTACAGAGAGATCATTGATGAAAACCTGCTCCAAAGTGCTCAGGACCTCAGACTGGGGCGAAGGTTCACCTTCCAACAGGACAACGACCCTAAGCACACAGCCAAGACAAAGCAGGAGTGGCTTCGGGACAAATCTCTGAATGTCCTTGAGTGGCCCAGCTAGAGCCAGGACTTGCACCCGATCGAACATCTCTGGAGAGACCTGGAAATAGCTCTGCAGCGACGTTCCCCATTCAACCTGACAGAACTTCAGAGGATCTGCAGAGAAGAATGGGAGAAACTCCCCAAATACAGGTGTGCCAAGCATCATACACAATAATACTCTATGCTGTAATTGCTGCCAAAGGGGCTTCAACAAAGTACTGAGTAAAGGGTCTGAATACTTATGTAAATGTCATATTTCAGTTTTTTGATTGTAATAAATTTGCAAACAATTCTAAACCTGTTTTTGCATTGTCATTATGGGGTATTATGTGTAGATTGATGAGGGGAAAAAACTATATAATCCATTGTAGAATAAGGCTGTAACATAACAAAATGTGGGAAAAGTCAAAGGGTCTGAATACTTTTCGAAGGCACTGTAAGCTGGAAGTAGAAGCCTAAGTGTTGTTGTTCATTTGTTTACTTCAATTAGGGGAGGGGGGGTAGAGTTAGTGGAAAATAATAGAGGAAAAAATATTGTAAAAATATGTGTATATATGCATGTATATTTGAGTGTGTGTGTGTGTATGTGTGTATATATATTTTAAAAAACATGTTTTTAAATGTAACCTTTATTTAACTAGGCAAGTCAGTTGAGAACAAATTCTTGTTTACCATTACAGCCTACCGGAGAACAGTGGGTTAACTGCCTTGTTCAGGAGCAGAACCACAGATGTGTACCTTGTCAGCTCGGGAATTTGATCCAGCAACCTTTTGGTTACTGGCCCAACGCTCTAACCACTAGGCTACCTGCCGCCCCAACTCATATGTGTATGAGTGTATATACAGTACTAGTCAAAAGTTTGGACACACCTACTCATTCCAGGGTTTTTCTATATTTTTACTATTTTCTGACATTGTAGAATAATAGTGAAGACATCAAAACTATGAAATAACACATATGGAATCATGTAGTAAACAAAAAAGTGTTAAACAAATCAAAATATATTTTATATTTGAGAATCTTCAAAGTAGCTGCCCTTTGCCTTGATGACAGCTTTGCACACTCTTGGCATTCTCTCAGTGCATTTCAAATAACAGGTGTGCCTTGTTAAAAGTTAATTTGTGGAATGTCTTTCCTTCTTAATGGGTTTGAGCCAATCAGTTGTGTTGTGACAAGGTAGGGGTGGTACACAGAAGATAGCCCTATTTGGTAAAAGACCAAGTCCATATTATGGCAAGAACAGCTCAAATAAGCAAAGAGAAATGACAGTCCATCATTACTTTAAGACATGAAAATCAGTCAGTCTTGAACATTTCAAGAACTTTGAAAGTTTATTCACTTGCAAAAATCATCAAGTGCTATGATGAAACCACCTCAGAGTTACCTCTGCTGCAGAGAATAAGTTCATTAGAGTTACCACCCTCAGATTGCAGCCCAAATAAATGCTTGACAGAGTTCAAGTAACAGACACATCTCAACATCAACTGTTCACTGTGTGAATCAGGCCTTCATGGTTGAATTGTTGCAAAGAAACCACTACTAAAAGACACCAATAATAAGAAGAGACTTGCTTGGGCCAAGAAACACTCACAATGGACATTAGACCATTGGAGATCTGTCCTTATGTCTGATGAGTCCAAATTTGAGATTTTTGGTTCTAACCGCCATATCTTTGTGAGACGCAGAGTAGTTGAACGGATGATCTCTGCATCTGTGGTTCCCACCGTGAAGCATGGAGGAGGAGGAGTGATAGTGTGGGGATGCTTTGTTGGTGACATTGTCCGTGATTTATTTAGAATTCAAGACACTCTTTACCAGCATGGCTACCACAGCATTCTGCAGTGATAGGCCATCCCACCTGGTTTACGCTTAGTGGGACTATCATTTGTTTTCAACAGATCAATGACCCAAAACAGACCTCCAGGCTGTGTAAGGGCTATTTAACCATGGAGAGTGATGGAGTGCTGCATCAGATGACCTGGCCTCCACAATCACCTGACCTCAACCCAATTGAGATGGTTTGGGATAAGTTGGACCGCAGAGTGAAGGAAATGCAGTCAACAAGTGCTCAGCATATGTGGGAACTCCTTCAAGACTGTTGGAAAAGCATTCCTCATGAAGCTGGTTGAGAGAATGCCAAGAGTGTGCAAAGCTGTCATCAAGGAAAAGGGTGGCTACTTTGAAGAATCTAAAATAAAAAATATATTTGGATTTGTTTAACACTTTTTTGGTTACTACATGATTCCATATGGGTTATTTCATAGTTTTGATGTCTTCACTATTATTTTACAATGTAGAAAATAGTAAAAATAAAGAGAAACCCTTGAATGAGTCAGTGTGTCCAAACTTTTGACTGGTACTGTAAATATTTCAAAAAATCTATCTGCAATATTAATTAAAGCTGATATACCCCATACATTTTTTAAAATAATTAAATAAACACTCTGTGACCCTGATTTAGCCCAGTGCAGTAAAAGGTTAAATGCATGTATTATAGTTTATGACAGTTTTGTATGCTAACATATTCTGTATACAGTACATTACAAAATTTATCCAAAAAGGCTTTGGAAAACCCTTTTCTGCAAACATCTAGGCCTAACTAAATGATCCTATTCCCATTTTCAGGTTCAATAAGCAGTGTTTGTGACTTTGTATTTATGTCTGTTTTTACACTTTCTTTCCATTGATGCAAAGTACATACCGTATGTCCCAGACGGATCACTTCATCAAGCATGTTTTGATAGGTTTATAGGGTACACTGTTGAGGGGTCCAATTACCAGGCCCTATGTTAAAATGTAGCCTTAAATGTCTTAAGAGTAGGCTAAGTGTGTGTGATGGTGTGGGAAGGATCTGACTTGATGTGTTAGTCAGAGGAGAGACACAGTATTATCATGGCTGTCACCCTTCTCCTATTTAAGCACAGAGGCTAAAGACCTTAAGCTCTTTCTCAGCCAGGGTACTACAGGCCACAATCTGAACCTTTTTCTTGCTCCCTCACTGGGTGGGCGCTAGTTATAGCCGTTTCGCAGCCAGCAAAGAGTTTTCCGTAGCAATATACAATGCATGTGGAAGGTATTCAGACCATTTGACTTTTTCCACATTTTGTTACGTTACAGCCTTATTCTAAAATTGATTAAATATATTTTTTTCCCCTTCATCAGGTAGCCTAGTGGTTAGCCTAGTGGCTCAAATCCCTGAGCTGACAAGGTATAAATCTGTCGTTCTGCCCCTGAACAAGGCAGTTAACCCACTGTTCCCCCCGTAGGCCGTCATTGTAAATAAGAATGTGTTCTTATCTAACTTGCCTAGTTAAATAAAAGTTAAATATATTTTTTTATAAACAATAACCTTTTGTAATTTTTGCAAATGTATAAAATGCTATGAGACTTGAAATTGAGCTCAGGTACATCCTGTTTCTATTGATCATCCTTGAGAGCACACAGCCAAAACAACACAGGAGTGGCTACGGGACAAGTCTCTGAATGTCCTTGATTGGCCCAGCCAGAGCCCGGACTTGAACCCGATTGAACATCTCTGGAGAGACCTGAAAATAGCTGTGGAGAGACGCTCTCAATCCAACCTGACAGAGCTCGAGAGGATCTGCAGAGAATGGGAGAAACTCTCCAAATACAGGTGTGCCAAGCTTGTAGCATCATACCCAAGAAGGCTCGAGGCTGTAATCGCTGCCAAAGGTGCTTCAACAAAGCTCTGAGTTATACATTTTTTATGCATTTGCAAAAATGTATAAAAACTGTTTTTGCTTTGTCATTATGGGGTATTGTGTGTAGATTGATTAAGGAACTTAAAAAAAAAATCCATTTTAGAATAAGGCTGTAACGTAATAAAATGTGGAAAAAGTTAAGGGGTCTGAATACTTTCCGAATGCACTGTACAACTGTCTTACATACTGAGACTCAATGCTCACATGCAGTTATTTCCCTGATGTTATCACAATCATTATTTTTCCAGCCTCTTGTAAACACTGCGAAGCTGTTAATTACTATGCCAGTAATTAATAAGGATCTAATTTAAAAAGTTCCCTTTTTGCAAACACAGCTGTTCTGTGTGAGTGGCACTTTTGACATGATTGTTGGATATTTTAAGTTGACTTAAAAATGTCCCTGACCGCTTATAAATAAAACACGTCAGTGACCCCCCTCTCCATCTGTAAGCACCTGTTCAGGCTAATCATGGTGAAACCACCAAGTGAGACTGAAAAGTCTATAACCATTTACATGCAAATAAAGTAAAAAACTAAACAAAGTGTCTAGCGTCGTCCCAGACAACTTTCCACTCTGCCTCAGAGAGAGGAACTGTGTACACTGGCCATTTTGACACTTGGCAGGTGGGCCAGAGACTGGCTACGGTGGTGGGCTTAACATTTAAAGGCGGTCAGATGTCTGACAGCCCCTCCAGAGCCAAACTGCTGCCCCTCACGGCCTCTCACAGCCCCCCGCCCCCCTGGCCGGTCCCCTGCTGACGTCGGCTGTGCCGTTTACATTTAGGTAGACAGGCTTATTCCATTCTTAATACCACCTCCAGTAAGGAGAAGAGCAGAGGTGTCAAGCAGTAGGTGAGAGACAGGGACAATCTCACGACCGGATGACTGTTAAGTCACAACTCTAAAGGTGTTTCCACAGGTTACACTGACAGTTACTGGCTGTATTTTTCTGGTTTCACTCTTTATGGATTAGAGTTTAGTTAGTTTGATTTTCTTTTTTCATTTTTGTTGTTGATAAATTTGCATTTTATTTACATATCCGTCTTTAAATCAGCTTGTCTGTACAGTTGAAGAGGAGTACATAGGGATAAGGCTGGCTGCGTTTTTCAAAAGAGTTGTCCCGTCTGTCACTCGGACGTTGGTCATAAACTTTTCTGTGACCCTTTTTCTGTCTCGATTGGGTGTCCTGTCGTGATTCGGTCATGAGTTCAAAGATAGTGAACTCTAACTCAACCCCTGGAAAGCCAAGCACGATGGATAACCTAACCGACTGCACTGGTGCCGGCTTGGACCTCATTCAGAATCGCATTGAGTCTCTGAGCAGTAAGATGGACAGGCTCATCAACATCCAGGAGAAGGTCCTCAATCGGCTGGACGGAATAACCCAGGACATCGATGGTATCGAGAGGGACGTGGAAACTCTGAAGGTGGACAACGAGGAGATCCATATACCTGCAAGAGCCCTAACTCTTCCCCTGGCTCAAACCCAGGGTACAGGTGTGGTGGGCGAGGTGAGAGAGATGTGTCATGAGATGAGCTCCATCATGCTGGCGTTGGACCAGCGCTCGGAGAAGCAGGCTGAGAAGCTGGACGGGATGGAGAATCTGGTCCTCAGCATCCAGCAGGTCATCAGATTCATCGGGGAGACGGTGAAGAGCTCCCGGGTTATGGAGATGATGTTTATGCGTCCTGCAGCACGCAAGGCCTCCAAGTCCAAAGACAGTAAGAGCAAGGTGGACGTTAAGAGGCAATCGTCTGCAGAAAAGAGCGAGAGCTCAGTTACTAAGAAGACCGACAAGGTGAGACTGGAAGCTCAAACTGCACTAACCAAAGAGGTGTGTTTGTGCAGGTCTATGTAGACTGTATTAAGGGTTCTTTATTAAGGCACTTTATGAACTCTTTACTCAACAAAACTCTGGATTATGTTCAAGTGAATTTAATAATAAAACACTTGTGTTCAGGTGTTAATTTAGAATGGATTGATGTTATGGATGTTTTGATGGGCAACGTAGGTTAGATGAATTGCTGGGTTCGCTGTTTCCTCACGCTCCTGCAAATTACATGTCCTTCAAAAATGTACACATTGTATTCAGGCTCGGAGATAAGGTGCTCCATGTTTCCATGTTTGGTTTTTGATTTGGTTTAGTTTTATGACATTGGCACTGCAGAGGAAAATGATAGACACAGAGACACTGAAGGTCAATGGCTAGTACCGTTTGGTATTAGAGCCTTAAGCGGGACTTATAGGTACCTCAAAGCCAGTTATCATCCCTTTCCATTACTGGCATGAGGGTGGATGCCAGATTGGTATCTGTTTTCATGCCCAGGGTCTATTACCTGCAAGCAGTGACCAACTCATATAGATAGTGAATGAGATACATTGTAGTGTAAGAGTTTCCACATGTCATGGTGTATAGTAGTGTAGAGTATGTGTACTAGGAAATTAGGAAAGCGGTCCTGTAAATAATTGTAATGTATTCAGACCCTTATTTGGTGAGTTAAGGGTCTTTCCATTTCAACACAGTTCTAGCACAAAACCTCAAACTACGATACAGACTTGACATTTTCAGCGTGATTTGAGGTTAGAACTCGAACAGCAACTAAGTGGTCATATAAGTCCACACGTAAGGGCATACATACCTCTGTGATTGTCTATTGGCTACTGTATGACTCAGATCACCAGGAATTCTCGTTGTCGTCAGAGCTCTCGTCAGGCGGTGGCTCCAGCCTCTGGCCGTCTCATTCACCTCTAAGGTGTGAGATAACTGTCTACCGCAGACATTTGTCAATGTGGTCCCCCCCACACACACACCACACAAACCACACACATATCGTACCACTGTGGAAATCCCCATCCTCAAAATATCTCCTCTGCCTTACTACTGAGCAGTGCTTACCTCACAATCAACAACACAATATATTTTTTATTAAGATGTTGACCTGCTCATTAAAGGACTGGAGTGTTTACTATAGTACTGGGTAGCCCCTCAGGTTCGAAGTCTGTTTGAGAATACTTGTTTGGCTGGTTGCAGGCAATTTCTCCGCTTAGGGTCAGTATTGCATTCCATCGCTGACTGTGACAAGTGATAACTATAAATTCACAGCCTCGCACATATGTACCAACCTATCTATACATCTGCTGCGGACAATCAACATCATGCTTTGACTGAAACAAGTTTGGCTTTGTAGTTTGTATTAATACAGTACCAGGATGCTAACTTGAATAAAACAACTGATCAGGCTAGGCTATATGTTTTGACGGTTACATTAATGTTTCTTTCATCTTTAACATCACATTCAGTCATTCATTTTATTAATTTCACATATTGTAACAACTGTTTTCATTTTTCATACTGTCAAATGTTCATGTTCATTTGTAACCTACCTCTCTCACTACCACTCACCTTCCTCCTTACCCTCTCTAACAGTGTCATAATCCATTTCATGTTGCATAACATTCACCATTGTCCAACTAGCATTGCCATGTTGTCTGTCTCCTTAACAGAAAACTACCTCTACTAAAGCCACTAAAGGGACTCAAGGGATGATAACCACTAAATGTGAACCCAAACCTAGTAGACCGGAGACCACTCACAGTCACAAGACAACAAAGCTCCACGGACCAAAGCATTTTCTCACAATCCGCAAACTCTGCGGAAACTTTGTACGTGTAAACTTGCTCACAGAAAACATGTTTATCATGAAGTTTCTGTGCAGTAAATATTGTAATTACATAGTGGTAGCGGTTTCAGGGAAATATACATATTTTACCTAGTTTTGAAGAATGTTGAAATGTAGACCAAATGCAGAACGTGATGATCTTATCTTTCGTTCTTCCCTTCCTTTAGTCAAAAGATCACAAGGGAAAGGATGGGAAGGAGAAGTCCAGTCTGAGCACAAAAGGTCTGAAAACACAGAAGAAGAAACCCCCAGATACAGCAGGTGTTCACATCACAGTACATTAAAATGTATCAACAATAGCTCACAGCCATACAACACACACACAGTGACCTTTACCAGTCAAAACAAACTAACTCACACACAGCAGCACTCACAACATGTAACATGTGAGATGTAAACAACATGTGTTCTGAAAGCTTAGAGAGCGGGAGAAGAAAATAGACTTCTTTGAATGATACTATCTTGGAGCCACACAAAAGGTAACCAACTGGCTAGTCCCAACAGTCTTCGTGTCAGACGTAAACAACAGTATTGCGCTAACAAGTACATCATGAAACCAAAACATCAAAGAGAATAAAAAAGATCAGACTGACACTTCAGACAACCACCTGCCATCATCTTAGGAGGATACTAGGAGTGTGTTGACATTCTGAGATATTGTGCAATCATCTGATTATAGTTACTAAAGGGAAAGTCATGCAGGTGGTTGAATTAATTATAACTGTATCCCCTTGGCCATTCTGTTTGTTCCAATGCAGACACCATCTCTCTGAGGAAGCAGGCGTTGCTGCTAAAGGAGGTTCAGAAGCTCAACAAGGAGAATGCAGAGAGATCATCATCAGGTCACCAGCAGCAGCTTACCCCTGATGGCGTCTTGGACCTGGAGGCTGGATCTGGAAGGGCCTCAGAGGGGTTGGTGTCATCACAGACTGGGTCCCTCAGCCCGAACCTGCTGGACTTGATCCTCAAGGGCCCCAAGGCCCCCGTGTCCTCATTGTCTGAGGAGGAGAGGGAGGCAGCAGGAGATGGACTAAAAGTGGAGGAGAGGAAGGAGGAAGAGGAGGCCATAAAGAAGCAAGAGAAGGAAGACCACCTCAGTGAATCCAAGTTCAAGGAAGAGGAGCGAGAGGAAGAGCTGTTGAAAATCACAGAGCAGCCTGAGGAGGTTAGAGGAGCAGAGGAGAGAGAGGGGAACAAAAAGTTGGAGGACAGTGCAGGCCCATCAGAAGCTGCTGATATGTCAGTTAAAGATCTCCCTCCTCTCCCACCCTCCCCTGAAGCTCCAGGAGAGACTGGCTCTATTCCAGAGAGGTAGAGTATCCCCTCTACCCTCCTCAATCCCTTCCTATTTATTTTATTTGATGTATTTCTTTGTTTCGTTCTCTGTCTCTCACTCTCTGTCCCTCTCATTCTCTCTCTCTTTATTTCTCTCTCTACTTCAGTACCATTCACTCTGTGATGCCTGTCTTTCAAATACACACACTAATTTCTAAAATAAACTCAGCAAAAAAAGAAACGTCCTTTTTTCAGGACCATGTCTTTCAAAGATAATTAGTAAAAATCCAAATAACTTCACAGATCTTCATTGTAAAGGGTTTAAATACTGTTTCCCATGCTTGTTCAATGAACCATACACAATTAATGAACACACACCTGTGGAGATACTAACAGCTTACAGACGGTAGGCAATTAAGGTCACAGTTATGAAAACTTAGGACACTAAAGAGGCCTTTCTACTGACTCTGAAAAACACCAAAAGAAAGATGCCCAGGGTCCCTGCTCATCTGTGTGAACTTGCCTTAGGCATGCTGCAAGGAGGCATGAGGACTGCAGATGTGGCCAGGGCAATAAATTGCAATGTCAATACTGTGAGACACCTAAGACAGCGCTACAGGGAGACAGGATGGACAGCTGATCGTCCTCGCAGTGGCAGACCACGTGTAACAACACCTGCACAGGATCGGTACATCCGAACATCACACCTGCGGGACAGGTACAGGATGGCAACAACAACTGCCCGAGTTACACCAGGAACACACAATCCCTCCATCAGTGCTCAGACTGTCCGCAATAGGCTGAGAGAGGCTGGACTGAGGGCTTGTAGGCCTGTTGTAAAGCAGGTCCTCACCAGACATCACTGGCAACAACGTCGCCTATGGGCACAAACCCACCATCGCTGGACCAGACAGGACTGACAAAAAGTGCTCTTCATTGACGAGTCGCGGTTTTGTCTCACCAGAGGTGATGGTCGGATTTGCGTTTATCGTCGAAGGAATGAGCGCTACACTGAGGCCTGTACTCTGGAGCGGGATCAATTTGGAGGTGGAGGGTCCGTCATGGTCTGGGGCGGTGTGTCACAGCATCATCGGACTGATCTTGTTGTCATTGCAGGCAATCTAAATGCTGTGCGTTACAGGGACGACATCCTCCTCCCTCATGTGGTACCCTTCCTGCAGGATCATCCTGACATGACCCTCCAGCATGACAATGCAACCAGCCATACTGCTCGTTCTGTGTGTGATTTCCTGCAAGACAGGAATGTCAGTGTTCTGCCATGGCCAGCGACGAGCCCGGATCTCAATCCCATTGAGCACATCTGGGATCTGTTGGATCGGAGGGTGAGGGCGAGGGCCATTCCCTCCAGAATTGTCTGGGAACTTGCAGGTGCCTTGGTGGAAGAGTGTGGTAACATCTCACAGCAAGAACTGGCAAATCTGGTGCAGTCCATGAGGAGGAGATGCACTGCAGTACTTAATGCAGTTGGTGGCCACACCAGATACTGACTGTTACTTTTTTTTGACCCCGCCTTTGTTCAGGGACACATTATTCAATTTCTGTTAGTCACATGTCTGTGGAACTTGTTCAGTTTATGTCTCAGTGGTTGAATCTTGTTATGTTCATACAAATATTTACACATGTTAAGTTTGCTGAAAATAAATGTAGTTGACAGTGAGAAGACATTTCTTTTTTTGCTGAGTTTATGTTTGTCTGTTCCAGTTGTGAAGTCCACAACAAAAGTGCCTCCTCTCAGTCTCTGGAGGCTGCAGAACAGGACCAGATGGAAGAGGGCAGCACCAGCAGTAAGCGTCGTGTGACGGAGGAAGACCTGGGAGTGGAGGACCACAAGAAGAGTCGGGTGGAGGGAGGAGCAGGAGAGGAATATGTGAGGCAGGGGGAGAAGGAGCAGGGGGAGAGGCAGGAGGAGGAAGAGGACGGAGAAAGACCAGAGGATGAGGACGAGGGATGGGGCATCTTCAAGGCAGACGGGGTGGATATCCGTGTGGAACTGAAGGAGAGGATGGGAAAAGAGAAGAACCCGGATCAGTCTACAGAAGTCAGGCAGTCTACTGGGGAACAGTTCTTCATTGGTGAGGACCAGCATTTTTATGGGGTACTGTGGCTTTAAGTCTGGGGGAAAGGTGATAAGTACTGAGGGAGGAACTTGAAATGCGCACACTCAACTCAACGATTCCATAAATCACACATTAATCTCAGTGGAAAACTGGAGTTACGCAAACAAATATTAGGATTTGGGCCTGATATGAAGTCCAATAGATTTTTGATATGGTGGCTATTCTTTCTCTTTTCGTAGAAAATATTCATAATCTTATTGAATTAGGGTATAAAAAAGCATGCTTTCTAGGAGTAACAAAGTACGAGAGTACTGTAGTCTGCATAACCAACATTGTATCTCCATTCTCATGTTTACCACAGTGTGTTAGTTAGCACAGAATGATAACTTGATTATGAGGTACCATTAATAGAGCCACGTGCTAACTGATTAACAATACAGCTTCTATTTCCCCACCATGCTACTGTTTGCCAGGGCTCACTTGAAAAATAGATGTCAATCTCTATGTGACTTCCATGGTTAAATGGTTAAAAATGAAATAATTTTGTATCATATCTCCTTTAAGATAAAAGCTCTCCTCCTCCGGCTCCATTCAACCATCGAATAGTGTCAGCCAAACCGAACCAGATCAGCAACTTCTACACCATCAACAGAGCAGAGGTTCTCGGAGGGTAAGTGTACCTATCCTGTTCCTAGCGATACAGAATGATTTGAACCACAAGGTAAAATTTGAAAGGACTTTTCAACTGTTTAACTTCAAATTCAAGAACAATAGTATCCATCCGCAATAACAGTATTGTGAGGTTCCAAAGAGTAACATAAAATAGTGCCTGCTTAGGCCGATCGCTCCCCAGAGAGCACAGGCCATCAACGACTCCTCTCCGTCGAGCTCTTTTCTACATTGTACTGAGTTATTATAAATTTGTAAATTATTAGTCGATTCTCCATTGTCTTTTGGAACCAAACCCACAGAACAAATTATATCTGACCTAAATCATAGACAGAGAGGAACAGAGGTCCTCAACAATGTTGAGTTGTGTAACCCTCCCCTCCTCTCCTCTCCTCTCTTCTCCTCTCCCCTGGTTCATAACTCCAGAGTCAGGGCAGTTATTTTTACTGAAGGCCTTTGGGGTATGTGAAACCATACCCCCACTGCCAGCTGTGAGCTAATCGCTAAGTGTTAATCCACATTTTCAAAGAGAGGACCCTTACTCTCATTTAATGAAATAAAGGAGAAATTAACAATACAATTCCTTCACAAAATAATATTACTTTCTTGTATCGGAAGAGAACTGATTTTGTATCCGAGGACATACTGATGAAATAGTTTTGATAGTTCAAGTAGTTCATCTTCTGACTGCAATCCCCCTCCATTCAGGGGACATATTATCTGGATGAGTAACATTATAGGATCTGTGACTTACAGGTGACCGTTTTGCCAACTCTTAGTCAGAGGGAGAGGGAGTAAGGTTACGTTATAAAAAAGAAAACGAGTCAGAAACTGAAGACACCTTACTTATTTTTTCGTCTCTCTCTTAGGGGTCGTTTTGGCCAGGTGCACAAATGCATGGAAAACTCCTCGGGTCTCACCCTGGCTGCCAAGATCATCAAAGCCCGGAGTCAGAAAGAGAAGGTACTAATTCTTAATGAGTAAATGTACTTGGAATATAAACTGAATAAACTACACTTGTTAAGGTTTAAAAATGTATCTTCGAAGGCTATGTGCATTTTGCATGCATATAAAAACCTCTACACACCTTGCAGCTTCCTTGAAAAATGAAGTTATTTTGAAATACTTTTTGAGTGCGAACCTCCTGTATTTAAAAAAAATCCAAAATGTGGAATTAGACATCTGAACATAACACTCTAAAAACCTTTTCACTCTAAAGAAGTGGATGGATGGGGAATATGTTTCTTCCTCATTTTCTGATAAATGTTACATTTGACCCAGAAAAGAGGAGCCGTACACTGCTTGCTAGCTGCAAGCGAGCATCTGACACCTCTCATTATGTGGTTGGTGTGTGTTTGGCATGTAGGAGGTGGTGAAGAATGAGATCACGGTCATGAACCAGCTGGACCATGCCAACCTGATCCAGCTCTACGCCGCCTACGAGTCCAGGAACGACATCATTCTGGTGCTGGAATAGTACGTTGCCTCCACAGAACTAAATAAAACATATCAGCATTATAGTGTACACTATATATACAAAAGTAAATGGTGGAGGAGGAATAATGGTCTGGGGCTAGCTAGCTGCATTTGCTAGCTAAGTAAGTGAAGCTTAAAGTGCTTGTCCTTCATTTTGGAAGAAATAGTTTTGTTCAACTATTGCCTTTCTCTCTCTTTGAGTCAACTACTCACCACATTTTATACACTGCAGTGCTAGCTAGCTGTAGCTTATGCTTTCAGTACTAGATGCAAGAGCTCTGATAGGCTGAAGGATGTCCTCCGGAGTTGTCATAATTAGTGTGTAAGTCTATGGAAGGGGGTGAGAACCATCAGCCTCCTAGGTTTTGTATTGAAGTCAACGTACCCAGAAGAGGACGGAAGCTAGCTGTCCTCTGACTACACCATGGTGCTACCCTTGGCAAAGTAGTGTTTTAATCAGTTATTTGGTGACGTGATTATATTTAGTATAGTTTTATCTAAAAAGGATAACTTTTTAAATGTTTTACAATTACATTTTTTTATGAAATTCACTGAGGAGGATGGTCCTCCCCTTCCTCCTCTGAAGAGCCTCCACTGGTGGGAAGCCTTCCCACGAGAGTGGAGGCTGTTATAGCAGCAATGGAGGAACCAACTCCATATTAATGCCCATGATTTTGGAATGAGATGTTCGACAAGCAGGTGTCCAGATACTTTTTGTCATGTAGTGTATGTCTATGGTTCTCTGCCTCGCTGTCTGTTCCTTCCCACAATGTTTTCTCAACCCACATCTTTAAGCTTAAATTCATTTGACATCATTTTTATGCCATGATGCCACTGTAGATAGAAATACACAATAGGTCAGTGCACTGTCTTGTAGTATCTTTAAGTCAATGGATTTTGAGGAAACTTGAATGAAATGAAATGATAGTGAATGTGTTCAGGAAAGTACAGCAGCATTTTGAGTCTACTGATTCAGACCATGGTACATACAGGCTTTACTTCCTAGCGACCCCAAGCTCAAGTCCTGTTTTTGGGCAATTTGCTTAATACGTTTCTGCAGCATCCTAATGTGTTTTTGTGTGTGTGATTGTAGTGTGGATGGAGGGGAGCTCTTTGACAGGATCATCGATGAGAACTACACTCTGATGGAGCTGGACACGGTGCTGTTCATCAGGCAGATCTGTGAGGGCCTGCAGCACATGCACAAGATGTACATCCTCCATCTGGACCTCAAGGTAGACTACCACACTGTGTTTGACAGGGGCAGTGAGCAAACAAATATATACTTATGTGTTCAGATCAGTGTTAATGTGCCAGAGGTCATTGTTTTCTATAGCCACTGATGTTATTGATAGCATATCAGATTGTACACAATAGGTAACAATGGTTTCTATATACTACTGTCTTGCTATTGTTTCACCTTTTTCAGCCAGAGAATATTCTATGTGTGAGCAGAGTCACGAATAAAATTAAGATCATCGACTTTGGACTTGCCAGAAAGTAGGTTTCATATTCACATGAATCGTCCACTTGAATTAGCATAACTGTATATCATATATGATGTATCAATGCATGCAACATTAAACTATTGTATTTGTATTGATAGATTCCCAATAAAAATAAACACGTATTCCCCCTAGATACAAGCCCAGAGAGAAGTTACGAATAAATTTCGGCACCCCAGAGTTCCTGGCCCCAGAAGTTGTCAACTACGACTTTGTGTCATTCAACACCGACATGTGGAGCCTGGGAGTCATTACATATATGCTGTGAGTACACATGCACACTCATTTATTTAACCTTTATTTAACTAGGCAAGACAGTTATGAACAAATTCTTATTTACAATGACGGCCTACCCTGGCCAAACTCTAACCCGGAAGATGCTGGGCCAATTGTGCGCTGCCCTATGGGACTCCCAATCATGGCCGGTTGTGATACAGCCTGGAATAGAACCAGGGTCTGTAGTGACCTCTTCTAGCACTGAGATGCAGTGACTTTAGACCACTGCGCCACTTGGGAGCTCAAACGTGTACGCGTGTACGCACACACACACACACACACACACACACACACACACACACACACACACACACACACACACACACACACACACACACACACACACACACACACACACACACACACACACACACACACACACACACACACACACACACAATAAAGACTCTTCCTCTTCTTCCACAGGCTAAGCGGTCTGTGTCCCTTCCTAGGTGACGATGACAATGAGACTTTGAATAACATTCTGGCCTGCCAGTGGAACTTTGAGGAGGCAGAATTTACAGACATCTCAGAGGAGGCCAAAGACTTCATCTCCAAACTCCTCATCATCAATAAAAGGTATCATACATCTGCTTGATTTCAAAATACTGTGCATTCGGAAAGTCTTCAAGCCCCTTGACTTTTTCCACATTTTGTTACGTTACAGCCTTATTCTAAAACAGATTTTTTTTAAATTCCCTCATCAATCTACACACCATCATGACATGACAAAACAAAATCTGTTGAAAATGTTTTTTTTTGCTAATGTATTAAAAAGAAAAAAAAACAGATATCACATTGAATGGAGCTAAAGGTTGGGACTAATAACAACAAATAATAACAAGATAACTAATGTAAAACATACTGTGTCCGTAAAACGTATATGGGTTAAGAACTTTTTTGAAAGAGCACAGTTTGAAAGATATGGCAAATAGAATGGTAGATGGTAGAGGAAAGACAGGAGTAAAAACAAACTAAATAGAACTATTGTAAAATAGACTGTGTCCATAAAATGTATATAGTATGTATAAGCTGGAAGTAGAAGCCTAAGCATGGTTGTTTACTAGTTTACTCCAATTAGAGGAGGGGTGGTAGGGTTAGAAAGTCACACACACACACACACACACACACACACACACACACACACACACACACACACACACACACACACACACACACACACACACACACACACACACACACACACACATATTTGAGTAGGTGTGTCCAAACTTTTGACTTGTACTGTGTGTGTGTGTATATATATATGCAAAACAATATATGGGGGATTGGAAGTGATGCAGACAATTACATAGATGCAAGCTACAATCAATATGCAATATTAAAGCTGATCTATCCCCTAAAAAAAGATATATAAAAAAACGTAAGTATTCAGAACCATTACTCAGTACTTTGTTGAAGCACCTTTGGCAGCGATTACAGCCTCAAGTCTTCTTGGGTATGAAGCTACAAGCTTGGCACATCTGTGTTTGGGGAGTTTCTTCCATTCTTCTCTGCAGATCCTCTCAAGCTCTGTTAGGTTGGATTGGGAGCGTCACTGCACAGCAATGTCCAGGTCTCTCCAGAGATGTTCGGTCGGGTTCAAGTCCGGGCTCTGGCTGGGCCACTCAATGACAATCAGAGATTTGTCCCGATGCCATTCCTGCGTTGCCTTAGCTGTGTGCTTCGGGTCATTGTCCTGTTGGAAGGTGAACCTTCGCCCCAGTCTGAAGTCCTGAGCACTCTGGAGAAGGTTTTTATAAGCGGGCTGTCATGTGCCTTTTACTGAGGAGTGGCTTCCGTCTGGCCACTCTACCATAAAGGGCTGATTGCAGAGATGGTTGTCTTTCTGGAAGGTTCTCCCATCGCCACAGAGGAACTCTGGAGCTCTGTCAGAGTGGCCATCGGGTTCTTGCTCACCTCCCTGACCAAGGCCCTTCTCCTCCGATTGCTCAGTTTGGCGGGGCGGCCAGCTCTTGGAAGAGCCTTGGTGGTTCCAAACTTCTTCCATTTAAGAATGATGGAGGTCACTGTGTTCTTGGGGACCTTCAATGCTGCAGAAATCTTTCGGTACCCTTCCCCAGATCTTTGCCTCAACAAAGAGCTCTATGGACAATTCTATGGACAATTCTTTTGACCTAATGGCTTGGTTTTTGCTCTGACTTGCACTGTCAGCTGCGTCTTTATATAAACATGTATGTGCCTTTCCAAATCATGTTCAATCAATTTAATTTACCATAGGTGGACTCTAATCAAGTTGTAGAAACATCAAGGATGATCATGGATACAGGATGCACCTGAGCTCAATTTCGAGTCTCATAGCAAAGGGTCTGGATATTTATGTAAATAAGGTGTTCTGTTTTTTCATTTTAAAACATTTGCCAAAATTTTGACAAAACCTGTTTTCACTTTGTCATTATGGGGTATTGTTTGTAGATTGATGAGGAAAACAATGATTTAATATATTTTAGAACAAGGCTGTAATGTAACAAATTGTGGAAAAAGTCAAGGGGTCTGAATACTTTCTTGAGGCACAGTATATTGCACCACATATACTGTATATTTTGCAATAAAAATCAAAAATCTATTTTTCTTCTATGACATTTTACATCTGTTCATATATCTCACTGTGTGTTTGTGTGTGTTTTTCTGCAGTTGGAGGATAGGTGCCTCTGAAGCGTTGAGACATCCTTGGCTCTCTGACGCAGTCCTCCATCACCGTCTTCATGAAAAGGTACAGGGCACCCACTCACTTCTTATAGAGAAGATAGGATGGTATCACGCTCTTATGTTGCTACCATATTATGAAGTGGTGTAGTTCTACTGATTGGTTTGCTCTCGTTTAGAAGTTTTTTAAAAATTGTTATTGACTTACAGTATCTTTGTGTTTTGCCTCGGTTTTACAGAAGAACATGTGTAACCGCTCACGCAGATCTTCATGTGTACCCACCACAGATAGTTGAGGTAAGTCTCTAACTCTTCCTCTCAAACCTCACACATTTTCTCCACTAAGACAGAATCCTACTGCATATTTGAACATTTGTGCAAATACCTCATATAATCAAAGGGGATGTTTTACCCCAAAAATATTGTTATATCCCACGTCAGGATTCAGCTCTCAACAAAACAGTAATGTCTTCCTAGAGACCACCAGGTGTAGGCTCGTTTCAACATTTGCCCATGACAAGAAAGTCAGATCAGATTTAGCCCAGAAATGTTGACATTGCTGAAACTGAACTGTTTCCTATCCCTTTTTGTTTTGAGCAGCATGATGACTTGACGGAGCCACTTGGACCAAGCCTGCTGTACATCTGTAGAACTACCAGAGCTTACCTGTATGAACACATTTAAACAGTTAAAACTCCGTAGGTGGAGGAGTGTGTCGTGTGGTAGTGCAAAACTAAGAGACAGACAAGGCAATTCAGCACTCAAAGAGGATTTATTAACTGGTAAAAAAGAAATAAGGCCAATAATCAAAATCAACAGCTGGCCCTTTATGGCAATAACTGAATGTAATCGTATTATTCCGCAGTGATTTATTTTCTCCCAGGGCAGAGAGAGCTTCAAACCGTCGTCATTGGGTGCTGACTGGTCCAATGGTTAGGCGTGTCCTCCTCACTGCTCTCTCTCTCTCCCTCGCTGAACTCCACTGCCTCCCCATGTTCTGCCACCCTAATTGCAGCCAGCTGTTCAAGATGTGCAGCTGCAGTCAATTAAGTCTCTGTGGAGAGATGCCACACCTTGTAGTGAGTTGTTTATCCACCAAGTGGGGCCAAAAGCCGGCCTTTCCCACCCTTACACCCCTCGGATGCTCACACACCGCCCACCCCTGCCTCAACCCGTGGTTTGTACAGGCCAATGTCCCGATAGAGTCAACTCTTGACCAGTCATCTAATCCAAGGCCATGGAGATACACCCCTGGACCTCCAGGGGTCATACAACAAAGGTTGATGTTTGCCATCTCCATGGTTCACCCTCTTCATGGGTCTGGTTCTCGGCCACCTTCTGGGGCACACACGATAACTGGTTATTGAGAGGGGGAAGGCTCTCACCTCCATGCGTCTGTGCCTCCTCACCAGCTTTACCGTTCTCCTTTGAATGACAACACGTGTCCCCCTTAAGCGGCTCACCTTTTTCCACTTGGGCCTCAGGATTTCTGCAAAGTCTTGGGTTATCATCACAGAAATGTTCAGAAATGTTTGTTTTACCTCAGTTTTACCTCAAACCCCTTTTCTTTCACAGGGCCTTTCTTTTGGTCACCTCCAGTCCTTCTTGCAAAACCATGCTTCTTCAACATTCTCAAAATAGAGCACCCCGGCAGCATGCCACCTGCCTCAGCTCTGGTCAAAGGACATTTGAAGGTCCATGACAGGAGTTTGAGGTTTCTCCATTTCTGAACATCCCTTTTCATTGGTCATACTCACCACCACAGTGCCGTCTTGGACCTTTACCTCATGGGCCTGGGGCTCGCTGTCCCCTGGTGGTGTACCTGATGGTAGTTGACCAGTTTCTGTGGAGTTGGAAGACTCTCCCTGAGGCACCCTGGTAACCAAGAGCTTGGCAAAGTCTAGGGTTACCATATAACCATCATCCATCTTAATGAACTTGCCTGACCATGGTAGGCCCTCTGACTCCCAGGCCCACTCTCCAACTCTCCACCACTCCTGGGGAGGCACAGTAACATAGTTGGTTTGTCAGGCTTACCCATGTCTTGTAGCTCTTCCATTCACATTTGACTGGGTGGATCACTGGCAGAGCTCCACTGCCTCCTTGGCCTCTTCCTGTCTTTAAACGGGATTCTTCTTCTCTGGCTGTGCCTTTTTCTTCTGCGTCGTGTCAGAGGTTTGACCTCTGCCTCAACCGCTCTGTTGGGTCTTTGTCTCACTGCCTTCTGTGCAAGTGCTCCACCTGCTGGCAGTTCTGTCTTCTGGGTTTTGGAAAGAAGACTCACGTCAACCATGGTTAGACACTTTTTAAACCTCTTCACTTCTGAATGACAATCCAACCTTCCTTCAGACTTCTTAACTCATGACAAAACTTCACTCACCAGAGTATTGGGCTGCTTCCCTCTTGGGTGGTAGTGCCCTTCTACGGGCTCACCCCAGTCCCCGATGGGGTCTCCCCACCAGTTTTTGATTTTGGAGCACTGGAACTTTCCCTGGTCTCTGCTGAATCCTTTGGACCGCCATCTCCCTGTCACCACTTCACCATCAGGGGACCTTGAAACCTCTTCTGGGGAAAACAAAGTGGGAGAGTCATCAGTGGAATGTATTTGGACTGACATTCTTGTTGGTGTGGTTGTCCTGGGAACCCTCTGTGTAACCATGCTCTGGTCCAGGTTTTCTTTTTCAGGGTTCCTTTAATCTTCTCTGGCCATGGGTTCTGGAAATACAGGCTGTTTTCTCTTCAGTCAAGGGGCTGTTCAGTGGTGTGGGTAAACAACTCACACGAAGGAGCAAACATGTCCCCTGAAATGGAGAGTGGGATTTGTTCCCACCAGAGCTACATCTCCCCCCCCCCCCCCCCCCGAGTTCTAGGACTTGCCTCAGCAGATGGCTGTGTTGATGCTTTTCACGCAGTGGCACCTCAAGGCTACTTAGGCTCTCCTGCTCTTCTTTGAGCAACAAGGAGACCTGCTCCCACTTGGCCCTCGAGGCCATATTAGATATCTCCAGCCTGTGAACGACATCCTGCATTTTCTGAACTTCATTGCGTTTTCCACTTATGATTGCAATTCAGAGGCTTTACCTGCCAGGGACATCTTCTCCTCCATCAATGCCACCACTCTCTGCTTGGCTTCCATCGCTGACTTCTTTGCCATCTCTTCATTACTTTTCAATTCACTTATGAGGCTCTTCACTGCCTCCTGCTCAAGCCTTCTTGCTGCCTGCTCCTCTTCCAGACAGGCCTGTACATTGTTCCTCTTTATTGCTTCTCAATTACCTAGGCAGTTCATGCTTGGTCTGCTTGCTCTTACTGCTTGTCCAGCACCTGTGTGGAAACCCCTGTTCCTTTTGAACTGGGGTGCAGCTTTTCTTCCAACAGGGCCAACATCCCAGCCTGGGCTTCCCCTTGTAGCTCTGCCCTCTACCGGCAGATCTCTAAATTCTGGACGCTGGTTACCTGCTCCCTATGCTCTTTTTCTGCACACTCGTGAGCTACCTCAGAGACCTCCAGGACCCTCTTCAGCTGCAGCATTCCTGCCTCTAATTCTTCTCACCTGAGCTTTTCCTCTGAGCCGAGCATTACTTTTCATGAGCTTTTCGGCATGCTCATTGGCAGCGTGAACTGCCTCTTTAAGATAAATGTTCTCGATTCAGAACAGTGACCTCTTCTTCCCAAGTCACTACAACATCCTGGAACTTAGTCTTTACCTTCTCACCTCTTCCCCTTGGTCCCTGCACTTCTCCTGCAGGCTGAGGACCATACTTGATTCTCTTTCAGTTGACTTGTCAGCCAGGTTACCCTCTCCCTGTTGCTGAAAGTCTCCTCTTGCAAGGTGGCCAGCTGCCTTGACTTCTCATGGAGCCGTTTGAGGCCATGACGCTCTTCTTGTAGGACGGCACACAGGCACCCCAGACGCTCCTTCAGGGCCTCTTTGCTGGTCTTCTCTTCTTCAAACTGCCTCTTGAAGGCTTCCTTGGCCTGGTCAGCATCTAGTAGGGAGGCCCTCGTGCCCCTGCTGCCCCTGGGTGTCTGCTAACAGGCATCTGCTCACATCTTCCGATGCCTTCCCCCTTGAAGTATCAGCTGGCACTTCTTTGTTACAGCCACAGGTGGCGGTTCTTACGTCTGGCTGAGCACTGTTCAGTCTTCTAGCAACATTTTATGTCACTGATAGCTGCAGTGATTTCTGGATCCACAAGGAGCCCCTTTATTTAACTAGGCAAGTCAGTTAAGAACAAATTCTTATTTACAATGACGGCCTACCCCGGCCAAACCCAGACGATGCTGGGCCAATTGTGTACCGCCCTTTGGGATTCCCAATCACGGGCATATGTGATACAGCATGGATTCAAACCAGGGACTCTAGTGACGCCTCTTGCATTGAGATGCAGTGCCTTAGACCGCTGCGCCACCCGGGAGCCGAGAGTTCTTTATGGCCGGTGAGAAACTCAAGACTACCTTCAGAGCTGTTCAGTGCTCCCTTATGTGTGGTGTTTAGTCCTCTCCGTCGCCAAGCACTTCAAGGTTGAGGGACTTGACATCCACCAGCAGCATTTTCTCGTGTAAAAACCAACTTAAAAAACCCTGTCCTCACAGCCTACAGGGCACCATAACTTGTCTAACTGGTTGTCTCAGGTTGCACTACCACACAGGGACACCCACATTCTCCACCAGTGTAACAACTCCGTAGGTGGAGGAGTGTGTCACATGTGTGGTAGTGCAAACCCAAGAGACAGACAAGGCAATTCAGCACTCAAAGAGGATTTATTAAATAAATAAAGGGTTCACAGGTAGCTTGGGGAATCTTCATGTCCCAAAATAATGTTCTCACAAAGAAATGAGGCCAATAATCAAAATCAACAACTGGCCCTTATGTCAGCAACTGAACATAAACGTAAGTCACTGGGGAAGATAATCTTTTACCCCAGGGCAGAGAGAACTTCAAACCTTCGGCATTGGGTGCAAACTGGTCCAATATTTGCGATAAAACTTTGGTGTGTCCTCCTCACGGCTCTCTCTCTCCCTCTCTGAATGCCGCTCCCTCCCCATGTTCTGCCGCCCTAATTGCAGCCAGCTGTACAAGATGTGCAGCTGCAGTCAATTAAGTCTCTGTGGAGAGATTCCACACCTTGTAATGAGTTGTTTAGCCACCAGGTGGGGCCTAAAGCCGGCCTTTCCCACCCCTACACCCCTCGTGTGCTCACAAAACCTACACCTATAGAACTACACCTGTAGAACTACCAGAGCTGTGTGATGAATGGACAATACATGTTATCTTACTTTTACAAAGTAAAAGTACTATTCACACAGTTTAGTGTGAAAGCGTAGAGCCCTTGAAGACTGGAGGGTATAGTGAAAGATATTTTGCTAGATATGTGAATTTAATCTAAAATGCAAGACAGTATAACATAACACCAATACCTAACGGCCCTGATCTTGTAAATATTTTGGGGATTTTGTCAGACAAACTAGCTGAACTTTTATCCGAAGTGTGTTTGTTTCCCTGCTCATAAAGTTTTACTGCTCTCTTCCTTCATGTGTGAATCCATTTTGATTCACACATCAGTTATCCACAATGCACCTCAAAGTATATGCTGTGATGTAACTCTGATCTCTTTTTAATTTCATTTTCTGCTAATGTAAAAGGGTTCCATGTTGTGTACTGTACCCCACTTTTCCTCTGAATGTCAGTGTATTCATGCAAACCGAGGGATTTTCCCGTTTAACTTGATCGATAGATAGACCAATGTCATATGTTTGTTGTTTGTTTTGTGTTCTCGTGACATTTGGTGTAAATAGATAAAATATGCAGATGTTTGCTTAAACCCTTTAATGCGGACCTGGAGTACTTAACACTTTTTCAGTGGCATTAGTCTGGGAAGGCATTGTTATCCTGTTTTCATTTTCTTAAAATCATTTGATCTGTTGTTTTATTTGCTGTTGATATATTCTATATTGTATTTTTGGAAAAGCTGTGCTTTCTCTAAAGAAAGAGTTGTACAAATGGAAATGGTTGTGAACAATGTTTTGTAACAAGATGATTGGCAAAGTAGAAAAATGCCTCATAGAATCAGGGTCTGCATCTAAGGGTTAAGTTCCAGAGACAGCTCGTTTTGATTTCACACACACACACACACACACACACACACACACACACACACACACACACACACACACACACACACACACACACACACACACACACACACACACACATAAACAAACAATTGGTCTGGTCTGTTTTCAAGCTCTAGTATGTCCACTTTATATTGTTAATTATTTAAATCAGATGAATTCATCAAACTAATCATAGCATTGAAGGAAAAAAGTTACATGTTCTTATGTCTATAGTCATGTCCTACATTATACTTATTCATGTGTGTATAAAAAAAACGTTTTTACTTTAAATTAAAATAATCCAAGTCTTATCAGTTTTTTTCTTTGTTTTATTTGGAAACCTTTGTTTAAGATTAAGCAGGTCATTTTTATTTGGCCTTTTTTGTTAATTGTATTTAATGAAAGCATGTTTTTTGGCTTGCATGTGCTCAGTAAAACCAATATAGTACATATATGACACATGATACATCATTATTTCAATGTGTAGGGTTGTGCTTAAATGTTTGCATTGTTAATATTGTTGTTTGTTAATGCTTGTCTGCATGTTATCATATTGTAATGAAATAAAAACGACTTTATTACCTTCCATGAAGGTTGGCTATTGGAAAGTATACTACCTATTAGAATGACATATTGTTAGTATTGAATGTTTTAAACTTTTTATCATTTCCTCTATGGTATATATATTTTCTCAGGTTTACAGTTGTATAGACAGTGAAATTGTTTTCTCTTGTCCATTGAACATTGATCGTCATTGTTTTGAAGGTTAGAGTAGAATAGATTCTGTAAAATCTTTTCTATAAAAAACAATGTCCTTTTTCTGATCCAAGCAACAGAGTGAAAAGCATTTTGAATTCGATATGCATTTGGAAGTGTTGTCGCATTAAAAATGAAATAAATATTACAGAGAAAGGAAAAACACCTTTATTATCACAAGTGTCTTTTCATTGAAATTATCTGTAAAGCAAAACTGTGCTGTATTGCCAATGTGAAATTAGAATACATCTTTAGATCTGAGTTCCGTCACTCAGTGTTGGTGGGTTCCTGACTGTAGCTCCTGTAGCTCAAGGCTCAACCAATCCCTTTGGGTTTCTGATAATGTTGCTCACATGTCCAGCAGAGGGCAGTGAAACTAGGAAAGAAATCATGATCCAACTCACAATTTCAATATATACTGAACAAAAATATAAAAGCAACATGCAACAATTTCAACAATTTTACTTAGTTATATGTCAAATAAGGAAATCAGTCAATTGAAATAAATAAATTAGGCCCTAATCTACGGATTTCCCAAGACTTGGTAGGGGCACAGCCATGGGTGGGCTTGGGAGGGCATAGGCCCACCCACTTGGGAGCCAGGCCCAGCCAATCAGAATGAGTTTTACCCTAATAAAGGGCTTTATTACAGACATAAACGATGACGCCAGAGGGGAGGGCTGCCGTCTTATCGGCTCTTAACCAATTTCGTTTTTTGCGTTGTTCATAACTTGATTTGTACATAATGTTGCTGCTACCATTTCATATGCCTGAAAACAGCTTTTGGACATCAGAACTGTGATTGCTCACCTCAAACTGGACAAAGAGTTCTTCAATGAGTCAGACGGGAGGGATATACTACTATAGACACCCGACCAGGCCCAGATCCCCGTGATTTGCTGGAGAAGGAAACTGAAATTTAGTGGAAAAAGATCAGGGTTCCTTGCGAGGATCAGGTGACAAGTGAAAGCACGTATATACTACCAACGGGACATTAAAATCTTATGTTTCACCGAGTCGTGGCTAAACAACGACATTAAGAACATACAGCTGGCGGGTTATACACTCCATCGGCAGGACAGAACAGCAGCCTCTGGTAAGACACGATGCGGGGACCTATGCATATTTGTGAACAACAGCTGGTGCACAATATCTAAGGAAGTCTCAAGGTTTTGCTCGCCTGAGGTAGAGTATCTCATGATAAGCTGTAGACCACACTATCTACCTAGAGAGTTTTCATCTGTATTTGTCATAGCTGTCTGCATACCACCACAGACCGATGTTAGCACTAAAACTGAGCTCAATGAGCTGTATACCGCCATAAGCAAACAGGAAAACGCTCATCCCGAGGCGACGCTCCTAGTGGCCGGGGACTTTAATGCAGGGAAACTTAAATCAGTTTTACCTAATTTCTATCAGCATGTTAAATGTGCAACCAGAGGGAAAAACAATTCTAGACCACCTGTACTCCACACACATAGACACGTAAAAATCTCTCCCTCGCCCTCCATTTGGCAAATCTGACCATAATTCTATCCTCCTGATTCCTGCTTACGAGCAAAAATGAAAGCAGGAAGCACCAGTGACTCAGCCTACAAAAAAGTGGTCAGATGAAGCAGATACTAAACTACAGGACTGTTTTGCTATCACAGACTGGAACATGTTACGGGATTCTTCCGATGGCATTGAGGAGTACACCACATCAGTCACTGGCTTTATCAATAAGTGCATCGAGGACGTCATCCCCACAGTGACTGTACGTACATACCCCAACCAGAAGCCATGGATTACAGGCAACATTCGCACTCAGGTAAAGGGTAGAGCTGCCGCTTTCAAGGAGTGGGACTCTAACCCGGAAGATTATAATAAATCTCGCTATGCCCTCCAAAGAAACATCAAACAGGCAAAGCATCAATACAAGACTAAGATCAAATCGTACTACACCGGCTCCGACGCTCGTCGGATGTGGCAGGGCTTGCAAACTATTACAGACTACAAAGGGAAGCAGAGCAGAGAGCTGCCGAGTGACACGAGCGTACCAGATGAGCTAAAATACTTCTATGCTCGCTTCGAGGCAAATAACACTGAAACATGCATGAGAGCACCAGCTGTTCCGGACGACTGTGTGATCACGCTCTCTGCAGCCGATGTGAGTAAGACCGTCAAACAGGTTAACATTCACAAGGCCGCAGGGCCAGACGGATTACCAGGACGTGTACTCCGAGCGTGGCTGACCAACTGGCCAGCGTCTTCACTGACATTTTTAACCTCTCCCTGTCCGAGTTTGTAATACTGACATGTTTCAAGCAGACCACCAAAGACCCACTGCTATTTGCATACCGCACCAACAGATCCACAGATGATGCAATCTCTATTGCACTCCACACTGCCCTTTCACACCTGGACAAAAGGAACACCTATGTGAGAATGCTATTCATTGACTACAGCTTAGCGTTCAACACCATAGTGCCCTCAAAGCTCATCACTAAGCTAAGGACCCTGGACTAAACACCTCCATCTGCAACTGGATCCTGGACTTCCTGACGGGCCGCCCCCAGGTGGTATATAAAGTAGCCATCTCTCAGACCTCCTACCCATGTCCACTTATCCTGGCCACGAACATACCCCTCTGTTGTGTTTGGTAGAATCACACACACACACACACACACACACACACACACACACACACACACACACACACACACACACACACACACACACACAAGCAGATTAAGGCACAGAAGATTCCAGGAGCCTAATTAAAAGCAACTGAGGAAGCCACTGTGTGATACAGTTTGTTCACCTGAAAAAATAAACAGAGGACTAGAGTGTGTGGGGTGGGGTGTGTGTGGGTTGGGGTGGGGTGGTGGAAGGGGTTTAGCTGAGCTATGCTGGGAAAAAGTGGGAATCAGGGATTTTTAACAGGGGTCAGAGGAAGGGCTTAGAAACACAGAATGAACAGAAAGAGAGAGGGAAAGAGAAAGAGAGGTGTGTGTGTGTGTGTGTGTGTGTGTGTGTGTGTGTTGTAAATGTCCACTTGATGTTTTATTTTCAGTACAGTTCTAGCCTTTTAAATATGTATGGTAATGTTTTTACTGTAATGAAAAACACACACACAAGGGTGTGTGCATGTGTGTGTGTGACTATACAGCCCACAGAAATTGCCTCTAGGTTGGGCCGGAGGTCGAAGGAGTTCTTATGGTATCTCAGATCTCCTTCCCCGATCGGCTGCTACTTAATCTAATCCACATAACTACCTTATCCCCTCCGTCTAGTTTTGCTATCTCTCTCTCTCCATTTCTCTCCACTACAACCAGGATTTAAATTGAGCTTATAACAACCGTGCCTGAGTAGGGCTGGACTTGGCACTTAGCTCAGTGTTATGTGCTATGCTCTTCGTCTCGGCCGGGCTGTAACACACAAGTAGAGTTAATCAAAGGACAACAATCAACCCTGTCCGCTCCAACACTTAGCCTGCTAGCCCGGCCAGCTCTGATTGGCTCGGCGGTCCCGATGATGTCATGAGAAACATGATTGAATTAAGAGGACAGCCAAGGCGAGAGAAACATTAGCGTCTAGTTAACTGGGGCTGTGTCCAATTGTTGTTATGAATTGATTAGTCTGGTCTGGCCTGTGTTTATACTTCCTGTATGAGGCATTCCCCTGGCTGGCTGCTGTCTGGACAGTGGGAAATATGCTGATAATGGCAACCATTGTTGGATTCATACTCTGGTAGCTAAGAAAGAAATTAAAAAGGTAGAGCCTTTTGTTATTGGTTCTATAGTAGTTATTGTCATCATCTGAATGTAGTCTGTATTCTTAGCCATATTTTTTGTGTTTGAATATCAGTATGCCTTGACATTGGGTAAGTTCCTCTGCCCAGGCGATGCTGACACATGCCAGATCTTACAACACCTGGATAGGTATTTTCCATCGTATCAGCTAACCACATCATATGATATAGCAATCTGGTACCCGACGGCACAGTCGATGATGTGGCACCCAACCATTGGTTGATGCATGCAACGTCTGAGCAGGGGAATGCGACCATTGAGGCGATGTTATGCTGTGTCCAAGACAACTCCGAACTCCAAAAACTCATTGTAGAATGATGAGGTACGAGTTTCCCACTTGGAAAGTATCTGAATCAACCAACAGGAAGCTCTACTCAAAAAACATATGCAAAAAGGCATGCCTGCTGCTAGCTACCTGCTAGCCTAGCTATCTTCTACCTGCTAGCCAGCTAGCCCCTAGTGGCGACCATCTTTGCCATTCATCCAGTGTGAATTTTCCTACCAAGGGAGGCCCTCAGGTAAGGTTGGTCTTCCCAGTATGACTGCTCTCTCTCCAGAACCATAACATTAGATAGTTTTCCCTTTCCAAGGATGATACATTGTGATAATGACTTGGAAACAAATACTGCCTGATTGAAATCAAAGATGCGATCATAAGTATAATTTAACAAATATCAATATATATCTTATTTTCTTCCCCACTAGCTGACAACTGAAAACCTAATTCAACTCGTTTTCATATTTGTTGATTATTTCACCACAAGACAGGGAGGGTTCAGAAAGAGTTCAGATATGCAAACCAGAGCGAATCCGATCTGGATAATAGGTCATATTACTTTGAACATGCAGTCATTTGGATAAACAGGTGAAACTGATTTCTGTCCAGGTTTTTTTGTTCTAGTTGCATTTGAGAGCCTGAGGGCTGGGAGCAAGCTAAACAGAGAGTTCTGTGTGACAGGCTCAAGAAGCCCTAGATCCCTGGTCCAAGGCCCAGCTTGGGATGGTGAGAAATTCAATTTAAGACTGAGGAGAAAAAAGCCCCCTGCTCCCGCCCCAGAAATCCCCCTCTCCTTCCCTCCACTCTCCCCCTCCCCTTCGTCCCCTCCATCCCTCCATCCACATCTCCAGGAGTGATGTGGAGGAGCCAAACCAGAACCAGATGTGCTTATTGGGCCTAAAGATAACAAATAGTGCCTGAGTTCCTGTCAGTTACAGACCACCGGAACAAAGACACAAAGAGTGAAACAAGCAGCTTTACTTACATGATGTATGCCTCTTTGTCGTTGTTTGTTAAATAAGAAATGTCTTCCTGTGAATAAGTCTGAATGTCTTCACTGAAGCAGAGTGAGGGAGGGGGTATAATATAAGTGGCTCATTCTGTCCAATCCCCTGATCTCCTGGTGGGTGTTGGGGGCCAGCTCCACTGAACTGCTGCGGGGTAGCGTGTGTGTGTTTGTGTGTGTAGACTGGTTGCTGTTTGAAGAGGCTGGAGGGGGTTTGTTATGTCAGGGCAGGGGATGGTGGTGGTGAGGGTGCAGGTTGAAGGTGGAGGTGGAGGGGAGGCACTGGGAGGCCCAAGTGCCATCTTGGCTCTGAGAAAGCAGGCTGTCAGCAGTGACCCAAGACCCCTGGGTGGTCAACCAATATGCCTATACCACCCGCCCACACACACAGAGAGGAGAGATAGGGAGTGGAGGAAAGGGCAGAGGGAGGGGAAAGGTGAAGAGAGAGAAAGAAAATGGGAGAGATAAAGATATGGAGGGAATGAGAGAGAGGAGAGAACGAGTAAAAGAGCAAAAGAGAGAGAGGACAAGTCTCAACCCACACAGCCTTCCCACGGATATGCTAAGTGTCCTTTGTAACAGGAGTTTCCTGTACGTAATTAAACAATATTGTCTCTCTTCATAAGGGAGGAGAGACTGGGAGGCCAGGGCGGGCTGAATGTGAGTGGGAAGATTCTCTTTACCTCCCCCGTTCAGTTCATAGAAGAGCCCTGGAGGTAGCCCCCAACGTTTGTTCAAGCAAGAGTCTCTCTCAATTAAATTTCAATTTCAATTTAAGGGCTTTATTGGCATGGGAAACATATGTTTACATTGCCAAAGCAAGTGAAATAGATAATAAACAAAAGTGAAATAAACAAGAAAAAATGAACAGTAAACATTACACTCACAAAAGTTCCAAAAGAATAAAGACATTTCAAATGTCACATTATGTCTATATACAGTGTTGTAATGATGTGCAAATAGTTAAAGTACAAAAGGGAAAATAAATAAACATAAATATAGATTGTATTTACAATGGTGTTTGTTCTTCACTGGTTGCCATTTTCTTGTGGCAACAGGTCACACATCTTGCTGCTGTGATTGTTCACTGTGGTATTTCACCCAATAGATATCGGAGTTTATTAAAATTGGATTTGTTTTCGAATTCTTTGTGGGTCTGTGTAATCTGAGGGAAATACGTGTATCTAATATGGTCATACATTTGGCAGGAGGTTAGGAGGTGCAATTCAGTTTCCATCTCATTTTGTGGGCAGTGTGAACATAGCCTGTCTTCTCTTGAGAGCCAGGTCTGACTGGGAGTGGAGGAAAGGGCAGAGGGAGGGGAACGTCAGTGGGTGAATTCAGATGGAGCCCTTGGAAAGATGATACCCAAAATTATTAGTTCGGATATAAAGACTACGCTGTATCAACAAAAACCGGATTGCAACTTGCAAACATGCGGGAAGAAAATGACAGACGGAGGCGCAACAATTTCCAACTTTGTTCTGCATTTGAAGCTGCACGAAGAACGGTAAGTCGTGGCTAATTTAGCCGACTTATTACTACACTAGTGTATCATGTAGGCTAACGTAACGTTAAATCAATGAGCCTCCACACAGTCAGTCAGTGTGGGAACGTGATCATTGCACCCAAGATTGAGCTACAACTGGCTAGGCAGTTGGTAGCCTAAATCCTGCCTGATGTTACTGCTGTTCCTAAATCCATTGACATACGTTAGCGTACTGTAACCACACACAGAGTGTGTGTGTTTGTGTGTGTGTGTGTGTGTGTGTAAGGTTGGGCGATTGTGTACAAGCCTACATCGCCCGATTGCGCCCCATAGCCATCCTCGATAGTCGATCCCTATTGAGGGGGGGGGGGGGGGGGGGGTCTTTGTCATGGCTACCCATGTATTTCCATGGAAATATAACGTTTATTTGGAAAGTAATAAATATATCGATATTTTTAAAAGCATTCATGATTTGCGTAAATGTAATATACTAACTATTACTCTTGTTGGGTTGTGCCGTGGCGGAGATCTTTGTGGGCTGTACTCAGCCTTGTCTCAGGATGGTAAGTTGGTGGTTGGAGATATCCCTCCAGTGGTGTGGGGGCTGTGCTTTGTGGGTGGGGTTATATCCTGCCTGTTTGGCCCTGTCCGGGAGTATCATCGGATGGGGCCACAGTGTCTCCTGACCCCTCCTGTCTCAGCCTCCAGTATTTATGCTGCAGTAGTTTATGTGTCGGGGAGCTAGGGTCAGTCTGTTAGATCTGGAGTACTTCTCCTGTCTTATCCGGTGTCCTGTGTGAATTTAAGTATGCTCTCTCTAATTTTCTCTTTCTCTCTTTCTTTCTTTCCCTCTCTCGGAGGACCTGAGCCCTTGGACCATGCCTCAGGACTACCTGGCATTATGACTTCTTGCTGTCCCCAGTCCACCTGGCCGTGCTGCTGCTCCAGTTTCATCTGTTCTGCCTGCAGCTATGGAACCCTGACCTGTTCACCGGACGTGCTACCTGTCCCAGACCTGCTGTTTTCAACTCTCTAGAGACAGCAGGAGCGGTAGAGATACTCTCAATGATCGGCTATGAAAAGCCAACTGACATTTACTCCTGAGGTGCTGACTTGTTGCACCCTCGACAACTACTGTGATTATTATTATTTGACCATGCTGGTCATTTATGAATATTTGAACATCTTGGCCATGTTCTGTTATAATCTCCACCTGGCACAGCCAGAAGAGGACTGGCCACCCCTCGTAGCCTGGTTCCTCTCTAGGTTTTGTCCTAGGTTTTGGCCTTTCTAGGGAGTTTTTCCTAGTCACCGTGCTTCTACACCTGCATTGTTGCTGTTAGGGGTTTTAGGCTGGGTTTCTGTACAGCACTTTGAGATATCAGCTGATGTAAGAAGGGATATATACATATATTTGATTTGATTTAAAAATATGAAATGGTATTGCATTTGGTGAAGAGCACATTATGACTTGTTTAGGACTTGAAACTCAAAGTTTAGGACTTGAGACTTGACTTTATACTTGACGGTCTTGACTTGAGACTTGACTCAGACTTGCCTGTCTTGACTTGGGACTTGAGTGCTAAGATGCTAAGACATTGTAAAACAATGACTTGGTCCCACCTCTGCCATCAACCCCACAGGCCTTTTTGGGTTGGAGGGTTTGTATTTTGTCTTGTAGTTCATTTAATGTAATTGGAGAATACAGTAGGATTTGGTAGTATTTAATAGTTGATTATAAGTTTTGTATTTGATCATGCATATGTTTTTGCTGTTTATTCTTTGCTATATAGCCAAAAAGATTGGCGAAGTGGTTTATCCATACGTCTCGATTTTGGATAGATAACTCTTCGTGTTGTTGTTTGTTTAGGGTTTTCCAATTTTCCCAGAAGTGGTTAGATCTATGGATTCTTCAATTACATTGAGCTGGTTTCTGACGTGCTGTTCCTTCTTTTTCCGTAGTCTATTTCTGTATTGTTTTAGTGATTCAACATAGTGCATGCGTAGGCTCAGGTTTTCTGGGTCTCTATGTTTTTGGTGGATAGGTTTCTCAATTTCTTTCTTAGGCTTTTGAATTCTTCATCAAACCATTTGTCATTGTTGGTAATTTTCTTATGTTGTCTGCTTGAAACTTTTAGATGTGATAGGGAAGCTGAGAGGTCAAATATACTGTTTAGGTTTTCTACTGCCAAATTTAGACCTTCACTATTACTGTTAAACATGTTGTCCAGGAAATTGTCGAGAAGGGATTGAATTTGTTGTTTCCTAATTGATTTTTGGTATATTTCCACACTACTTTCCTTCCATCTATAGCATTTCTTAATATTATTCAGTTGCTTTGGCTTTGATGCCTCGTGATTGAGAATAGCTCTGTTCAAGTAGAGTGGGATTTTGCTGTGATCTGATAGGGATGTCAATGGACTGACTGTGAATGCTCTCAGAGACTTGAAGCCTACCATTGACTATGTACATACCCAGCATCCGACAGAGCTGCAGGAGTTGTGACCCATTTTTGTTGGTTATATTGTCGTAGTTGTGTCAAGGGGGGCATATGGGGAGGGAATGCTGTCACCTCCAGGTAGGTGTTTGTCCACCTGTGTGCTGAGGGTGTCAGGTTATTGTCCAGTTTTGACATTTATGTCGCCACAGACTAGTACATGTCCCTGGGCCTGGAAATTGTTGATCTCCCCCTCTAGGATGGACAAGCTGTCATCTTTAAAGTATGGGGATTCTATTGGGGGGATATAAGTAGCATACATGAGGACATTTTTCTCTGTTGAGATAATTTCCTTATTAATGTCTAGCCAGATGTAAAATGTTCCTGTTTTGACTAATTTAATAGCGTTGGTCAGGTCTGCCCTATACCAAATTAGCATACCCCCTGAGTCTCTTTCCTGTTTCACACCTGGTAGTTTGGTGGATGGGACTACCAGCTTTCTGTAACCTAGAGGGCAACCAGTGGGTCCATCTCCTTTATACCATGTTTCTTGTAGGATGACAATGTCTGTATTTCCTATTTATTTGATGAAGTCTGGGTTCCTGCTCTTTAGGCCAAAGGCAGATGACCTCAGACCTTGTATATTCCAGGATGAGATAGTAAAAGCTTTGTGTTCCATCGTGTATACTGTTGTTTTTGTGTGGTTTAGGCCCGGACCATCACAGTAGGTGCGAGCAGAGCATGTTGAGCATCTGATACATACCTCTTAGGTCACAGGATGGGGCTTGGCGTGTGTAATAGTGGGGGTTTGGCCTGTTGCTCTGCTGATGGGCATATGTCCTGCTGTCATGTTGAGGTCCTTGCCGCATGGGTGGGGGGCATGGGGTGGGCAGAAGGGGTATAGGTCTGATATGGGAGGGGCCTATATAGGGTGTTGCCAGGGTTTGCTTGGGTTGGTCTTAGCGAGTTGGGGTGTGGCTGGTGATGCTGTGGTCTGGGTGTAAGTCCTCTTAGCGTGGGTTCTCTTGGTTCAGGTCCTTCAGGAGGGGGTCTTGCAGGTCCTTCAGGAGGGGGTCTTGCAGGTCCGGAAGGGTGTCTCGCTGGTCTGGACGGGGTGTCCATTGCTCTATTGCTCCTGCGTGAGGTGCTGGGGTTACGGTTGAGGGTGACGTCCTTCAGGATCTCTCTCTCTCTCTATTTCTCTCTGTCTCCTTCTCTTTTTTCTTTCTCTCTCGCTCTCGCTCTCTTTCTACCCCCCCTCTCTGTCTCTCTCTCTCTCTTTCTTTGTGTGTGTGTGTGTCTGTCTCTCTCTCTCTTTCTCTTTCTCTCTCTTTCTGCTCTGTTCTCAGGGCCCTAGGGAAGGTGGTTCTGATTTGCGTGGTGTGGAGGGAGCAGGAACAGACAGAGCAGCGTTTATGTTCAGTTAATGGCAGTACACGTGTCATCACGTCCAGCGCTGGGTACACGCTGGGTGATTGATCTATTTTTAACATTGCTGAGGTTTGCCACCAATGAGACAGCACTGTCCAATTATACCTTTCAGACCACAACCTCATTTATCACCTTTCACCTGGATATCTCCCAGTGACCAATCTGATTCCACGCTTCAAGACTGCTTCGATCACGTGGATTGGGATATGTTCCGCATTGCGTCCAACAACAATATTGACGAATACGCTGATTCAGTGAGCGAGTTCATTAGAAAGTGCATTGACGATGTCGTACCCACAGCAACGATTAAAACATTCCCAAACCAGAAACCGTGGATTGATGGCAGCATTCGCGTGAAACTGAAAGCGCGAACCACTGCTTTTAACCAGGACAAGGTGACCGGAAACATGACCGAATACAAACAGTGTAGCTATTCTCTCCGCAAGGCAATCAAACAAGCTAAGTCCCAGTATAGAGACAAAGTAGAGTCGCAATTCAACAGCTCAGACACAAGAAGTATGTGGCAGGGTCTACAGTCAATCACGGATTACAAAAAGAAAACCAGCCCCGTCGCGGACGAGGATGTCTTGCTCCCAGACAGGCTAAATAACTTTTTTGCTCGCTTTGAGGACAATACAGTGCCACTGACACGGCCCGCTACCTTAACCTGCAGGCTCTCCTTCACTGCAGCCGAGGTGAGTAAAACATTTAAACGTGTTAACCCTCGCAAGGCTGCAGGCCCAGACGGCATTCCCAGCCGCGTCCTCAGAGCATGCGCAGACCAGCTGGCTGGTGTGTTTAAGTACATATTCAATCAATCCTTATCCCAGTCTGCTGTTCCCACATGCTTCAAGAGGGCCACCATTGTTCCTGTTCCCAAGAAAGCTAAGGTAACTGAGCTAAACGACTACCGCCCCGTAGCACTCACTTCCGTTATCATGAAGTGCTTTGAGAGACTAGTCAAGGACCATATCACCTCCACCCTACCTGACACCCTAGACCCACTCCAATTTGCTTACCGACCCAATAGGTCCACAGACGACGCAATCGCAACCACACTGCACACTGCCCTAACCCATCTGGACAAGAGGAATACCTATGTGAGAATGCTGTTCATCGACTACAGCTCAGCATTTAACACCATAGTACCCTCCAAACTCGTCATCAAGCTTGAGACCCTGGGTCTCGACCCCGCCCTGTGCAACTGGGTCCTGGACTTCCTGACGGGCCGCCCCCAGGTGTTGAGGGTAGGTAACAACATCTCCACCCCGCTGATCCTCAACACCGGGGCCCCACAAGGGTGCGTTCTGAGCCCTCTCCTGTACTCCCTGTTCACCCACGACTGCGTGGCCATGCACGCCTCCAACTCAATCATCAAGTTTGCGGACGACACTACAGTGGTAGGCTTGATTACCAACAACGACGAGACGGCCTACAGGGAGGAGGTGAGGGCCCTCGGAGTGTGGTGTCAGGAAAATAACCTCACACTCAACGTCAACAAAACAAAGGAGATGATTGTGGACTTCAGGAAACAGCAGAGGGAGCACCCCCCTATCCACATCGACGGGACAGTAGTGGAGAAGGTGGAAAGTTTTAAGTTCCTCGGTGTACACATCACGGACAAACTGAATTGGTCCACCCACACAGACAGCGTTGTGAAGAAGGCGCAGCAGCGCCTCTTCAACCTCAGGAGGCTGAAGAAATTCGGCTTGTCACCAAAAGCACTCACAAACTTCTACAGATGCACAATCGAGAGCATCCTGTCGGGCTGTATCACCGCCTGGTACGGCAACTGCTCCGCCCACAACCGTAAGGCTCTCCAGAGGGTAGTGAGGTCTGCACAACGCATCACCGGGGGCAAACTACCTGCCCTCCAGGACACCTACACCACCCGATGTCACAGGAAGGCCATAAAGATCATCAAGGACAACAACCACCCGAGCCACTGCCTGTTCACCCCGCTATCATCCAGAAGGCGAGGTCAGTACAGGTGCATCAAAGCAGGGACCGAGAGACTGAAAAACAGCTTCTATCTCAAGGCCATCAGACTGTTAAACAGCCACCACTAACATTTAGTGGCCGCTGCCAACATACTGACTCAACTCCAGCCACTTTAATAATGGGAATTGATGGAAATTATGTAAAAATGTATCACTAGCCACTTTAAACAATGCCACTTAATATAATGTTTACATACCCTACATTACTCATCTCATATGTATATGTATATACTGTACTCTATATCATCTACTGCATCTTGCCATCTTTATGTAATACATGTATCACTAGCCACTTTAAACTATGCCACTTTATGTTTACATACCCTACCTTACTCATCTCATATGTATATACTGTACTCTATACCATCTACTGCATCTTGCCTATGCCGTTCTCTACCATCACTCATTCATATATCTTTATGTACATATTCTTTATCCCTTTACACTTGTGTGTATAAGGTAGTAGTTGTGGAATTGTTAGGTTAGATTACTTGTTGGTTATTACTGCATTGTCGGAACTAGAAGCACAAGCATTTCGCTACACTCGCATTAACATCTGCTAACCATGTGTATGTGACAAATAAAATTTGATTTGATTTTTATTTGATTTTGACAATGTCTGCACTGTTGTAGCACGGTGTTCTAATAAAGATATCACTGTTTGAATTATGGCATTCTATACATTGCTCAGTGAATTGAGATACTGCATGACAGCAGAAGTTAAAATTAGGCCAAACTTTAAACTTGGAATGATTGCTGTTGATTATATTTGTTTAACCATCATTAGCAAGATGGATTTAAAAAATCATACTTTACCCATACCCTCAAAAATCTGCAATGTTGTTAGTACATGGCGTTACTTTTATGTATGAGCAAGTCGCCTTTCAAGAATGGTTGAAACATGACATGAAATGAAAACATCCGCCTCCTCCCACCCACCCACACACAGATTGATTTGCATTCCTAGGGGAAACACAGTTGCTTGCTGTGGTCCAGTGTTTTCAGAGCGCTAATCAAATGGTCGAGCCAAGGTTCCCTTTAATGATCTGGGAGGGTTGCTGCTGCTGGGTCACTCACCATTGTGGCTCCATATCATCTCTAAGCTGGGCCCTACCTCTTGTTAGGGGCTCCTTTCAATGTTTACCCATCCCCCTGTCTGAAACTATAGGCCTGCACAGGGTCTCTGTTCTGCCAGCCATGTTGAGAGGCCTCTGGGCAGCACGACAGAAGGGAGAGCTGGTTCCATCCATCATGGGCTGTTATGTGGGCTGAGGTTCAGGCATTGGTCTGCTCTGGTCTGCTCTGTTATGGGTCTGGTTGCTTCATCAAAAGAGCCCAGGCTGCAGGATGCTAGTGGAGGCCAATCCTCAAACTCAAGGCAGTCCAGAGGATTATGTGTGTGTCAAATCAAATTTTATTGGTTGCATACACATATTTAGCATATTTATTACGGGTGTAGCGAAATGCTTGTAATATGTGTGTTCGTTTGTGTATTCAGCTCAGAACTACTGAACCAGACATATAAAGTAGCCATCTCTCAGACCTCCTAACCATGTCCACTTATCCTGGCCATGAACATACCCCTCTGTTGTGTTTGGTAGAATCTCACACACACACACACACACACACACACACACACACACACACACACACACACACACACACACACACACACACACACACACACACACACATACACACACGTACATAGGCTACATAAATACAGTACATATACATACATCTCTCCGCTATATCCTCCCATCCCACCCACGGAGGCTGTTCTTCCTCCCAGTGCTGAGTGATCAATGAGCTGAAGCCCTCTGCTGCTGTGACCGTAAGTACGGAGGGAAAAAACCTCTAGCTCCAGTCTGTGTTCTGTCTGCATGACTCACAAAAACATCTCCCCCAGCCAACACAAACACCATGTACTGTAAGGCACCCAATGGCAAGCCCAAGCCGACTGGCCTGACTGGCCGCTGCTATTGTGCCGTAAAAGGTTTCCCACGAAAAAAGTCAGACAGGAGAGGAGGGTCCTCCAAATTTCTAGACAGATAGATGTACAGACTGACAGGAGACATGATGATTGATATCCCTTTCATACACAGACCAATATCACACTATTTTACCATGCCTGCTTTTTATACCAGCTTTTTTTCTGAAAGGGGTTGGGGGTAAAAAACATGGCAAATTAAAAACCACGAATACCTAATTCACATAGGATTTACCGTATGTTGCTTGAAAAAATTATTGAGCAATGTTCATGGTCCCCTTTCAAATTCTTGTCGGCATTCGCCTTTTATATCGCCATTACTTTTGCCAGGAAGGAGCACGAGACATTCAACTTTGACCATGTTGCTGTGATTGTTGTCATGGAAACCTGAGTGACAACAAGCTCTTGACAGACAGCAAATTGTCACGCCCTGACCTTAGTTATCTATGTTTTCCGTATTATTTTGGTCAGGTCAGGGTGTGACGAGGGTGGGTATGTGTGTTTTGTCTTGTCTAGGGTTTTTGTATATCTAGGGGTTTTGTAAGTATAGGTAATTGTAGGTCTATGGTGACCTGAATTGGTTCCCAATCAGAGGCAGCTGTTTATCGTTGTCTCTGATTGGGGATCCTATTTAGGTTGCCATTTCCATTTTGGTTTCGTGGGTTATTGTCTATGTGTAGTTGCCTGTGTCAGCACTCGTGCTATATAGCGTCACGTTCGTTTTTGTTTGTTCAGTGTTCTTCCTAATTAAAAGAAGAATGTATTCATATCACGCTGCGCCTTGGTCTCCTTCGTATAAAGAACGTGACACAAATTCTTCTTACAGAAATACTGCCCTGCTTTCATTTCTTCACATTCAAAACAGTAAGTTAGCAGCTCGCCATACTTGTAAATAATTTGTAAATAATTACCTGTTATGTTGGCCACAGTTAAACTGAAAATGTTGTCAGATATATTCTGGTAATTATATGATCTGGCTAGCAAACTAATGTTCGCAAGAACAAGCTAGAAAGTTGTTTTTAGTTGTCTTACTTGCTAGATTGACATATGCATACATTTTTAAACAGAAAATGCCACCTCAGCATTAGGGCTGCATTTATATTAAGCCGTAGGCAGATCTTTACCCGAAATGATTACTAGGTTGTTTGCCGGAAATACAAGTTTGGGCTTTGATACTGACAATAACTTTTAGATATAAAGAAAAGGCGGAAAATAGTTGGAGGTATGGTAAAGTTAGCAGAAAAACGTCTTAGTATGAAAGGGATGACCTAGTCATGACCACAAAATGTAAAATCCTTAGAAGTTGCTACACCACCACTATGTCAACAGAGTTCAGTGCTTATTATCGGATGTATGATTCAGGTCATGAATAATCATATTTTTAAGGGTAAAATTTATTTTATAACATAAGGAATGAAATTTCATCCCCCAAAATGTATTGGGTGGACAACCTACCCTGTAACCAAAATACAGGTATCGGGTATGTGTGAATGGTTCTCTGCTTTTTTTTGCAGGTAAATGTATTAACACTTCCATTTAACATCTCACTAATTTGAAATACAAACAGCCCCCACGGTTTAACAAGACCCTACACCCCTACCAAATTGCCAGTTACCAACTAATATGCAAGAAAGTGGTAAATATGGGTCTGTTTGACAGGTGGTCATATAAACATAGCATAACATAGCATATAAACATTCACATGTAATATACCACATCTGTCTGAAATGGGTATGAGACAAGTTGAGACTGGGTTGAGGTGGTGGAGAGATGTAACTTCCGAGATCACTGGTTTTAATTGGTTTTACCTCAGACCAATCTATCCCTTGTTTGCACTGCGGCCTTAAAACGCCATTGTGATATCTCACTGGAATGAAACCTTTTGTACAGCAGTCCACCGGTTTTGTTACTAAAGCACTGTACCCTGCAGTTCTATTGGGGAGCCAAACAAACACATTTTTTTGTGTTCCAAATGCCAGACAGAATATCGAACGTTTACCATGTTGGATGTGATTGGTCTATTTGTAGTGATGGACACACACACACACACACAGTGCGGGTAGAGGGGTTAGTGTGGGTCAAGGGAAAGGGGGATACCTACTGTAGTAAGTTGTACAATTGAATGCATTTAACCCAACTCCTCAATCAGAGAGGTGCGGGGGACTACCTTAATTGACATCCACATTATCAATGCCCGGGGAACAGTGGGTTAACTACCTTGGTCAGGGGCAGAACGACAGATTTTACCTTGTCAGCTCGTGGATTGGGCTCTTGGGTGGGATCACTGATCTTTGGCCATTCCCTCCTGTCAGAGTGAAAGCAGGTTCACAATTCATAGCTGGTCTTTTCTTGGATTGGCATTTCTGGTCAGACCAGGGTCCACCCTCCTTTTATACAAGGAAAACAGGAAAAGAGCCACACAGTTCTGTGGTTCATTCTTTCGACCATATTCACTTGACCACAAAAAGGCAGCCTGTGTGAGAGACATTTGTGTTGTGTGTGTGTGTGGCAGAACAGACATAAAGATGTAGTGTTCTGTGTGTCTGTCTGTGGCAGTTGTAGATGATGATCTTACTGTTATTTATACATAATGGGGATGAGGGGTTTAGTACTGTTGGGAAATACTGTTTTTATTACTACGTGGTGTGTGAGTCAGCTGTTTGTTCACCCGCAATTGCTAATAACCCATTTGCAACCGCCCTACTATAGGCCTATGTGATAACCCATCTTCTATGTTGACACAAGACTAAATAAACCCTTGTTCACCAGAATAATGTAATTCTACATTTTTTTATGTCAGAATAATGTCATAAATCGATAGAATGCGCATACCAGCTGGCTATTGTTTACAGACGTATTCAATCTCTCCCTATCCCAGTCTGCTGTCCCCACATGCTTCAAGATGGCCACTATTGTTCCTGTACCCAAGAAAGCAAAGGTAACTGAACTAAATGACTACCGCCCCGTAGCACTCACTTCTGTCATCATGAAGTTCTTTGAGAGACTAGTCAAGGATCATATCACCTGTCACCCTAGATCCACTTCAATTTGCTTACCGCCATCGCACTGCACACTGCCCTATCCCATCTGGACAAGAGGAATACCTAAGTAAGAATTCTGTTCATTGACTATAGCTCAGCATTCAACATCAAAGTACCCTCCAAGCTCATCATTAAGCTTGAGGCCCTGGGTCTGAACCCCGCCCTGTGCAACTGGGTCCTGGACTTGTTGAGGGGCCATTCCCCAGGTGGTGAAGGTAGGAAACAACAGCTCTAATTCGCAGATCCTCAACACTGGGGCCCCACAAGGGTGTGTGATTAGCCTCCTATCAACAACGACGAGACAGCCTACAGGGAAGAGGTGCGGGCTCCCGGAGTGTGGTGCTAAGAAAATAACCTCCTACTCAATGTCAACAAAACAAAGGAGATGATCGTGGACTTCAGGAAACAGCAGAGGGAGCAACCCCCTATCCATATTGACGGGACCGCAGTGGAGAAGGTGGCAAGCTTCAAGTTCCTCGGCGTACACATCACTGACAAACTGAAATGGTCCACCCACACAGACAGTGTGGTGAATTAGGCGCAACAGTGCCTTTTCAACCTCAGGAGGCTAAATAAATGTGGATTGGCACCTAAAACCCTCACAAACTTTTACAGATGCACAATTGAGAGCATCCTGTCGGGCTGTATCAACGCCTGGTACAGCAACTGCACCGCCCGCAACCACAGGGCTCTCCAGAGGGTGGTGCGGTCTGCCCAACGTATCTTCGGGGGCAAACTACCTGCCCTCCAGGACACCTACAGCACCCGATGTCACAGTAAGGCCAAAAAGATCATCAAGGACAACAACCACCCGAGCCAATGCCTGTTCACCCTGCTATCATCCAGAAGGCGAGGTCAGTACAGGTGCATCAAAGTTGAAACAGAAGCTGTTTTTCAGTCTCTCTATCTCAAGGCCATCAGACTGTTAAACCGCCATCACTAGCACATTAGAGGCTGCTGCCTATATACATAGACTTGAAATCACTGACCACTTTAATAAATGGAACACCAGTCACTTTAATAATGTTTACATAGTTTGTGTTACTCATCTCATATGTATATACGGTATTCTATTATTTTCTATACTATTCTAGTGTATCTTAGTCTAGCCGCTCTGACATTGCTTCTCCATATATTTATATATTCTTAATTCCATTCCTTTACTTAGATTTGTGAGTATTGGGTATATGTTGTGAAATTGTTAGATATTACTTGTTAGATATTACTGCACTGTCGGAGATAGAAACACAAGCATTTCGCTACACCCGCAATAACATCTGCTAAACACTTGAATGTCAAATCAAATGTTATTAGTCACATGCGCCGAATACAATAGATGTAGACCTTACAGTGAAATGCTTACTTACAAGCCCTTAAACTTCTTATGGCTGCAGTCCCGTTAACGGGATCGATATGACAACAGCAAGTCGAAGTGTAGGGCGCCAAATTCAAAAAACAGAAATCTCATAATTAAAATTCCTCAGACATTATGTGTCTTATATCATTTTAAAGGTAATCTTTTTTTTTTTTTTTTTTTTTAATTTTATCCCCTTTTCTCCCCAATTTTCGTGGTATCCAATCGCTAGTAATTACTATCTTGTCTCTTCGCTACAACTCCAGTACGGGCTCGGGAGAGACGAAGGTCGAAAGCCATGCGTCCTCCGAAGCACAACCCAACCAAGCCGCACTGCTTCTTTAACACAGCGCGCCTCCAACCCGGAAGCCAGCCGCACCAATGTGTCGGAGGAAACACCGTGCACCTGGCCCCCTTGGTTAGCGCGCACTGCGCCCGGCCCGCCACAGGAGTCGCTGGAGCGCGATGAGACAAGGATATCCCTACCGGCCAAACCCACCCTAACCCGGACGACGCTAGCCCAATTGTGCGTCGCCCCACGGACCTCCCGGTCGCGGCCGGCTGCGACAGAGCCTGGGCGCGAACCCAGAGACTCTGGTGGCGCAGTTAGCACTGCGATGCAGTGCCCTAGACCACTGCGCCACCCGGGAGGCCCCGGTAATCTTGTTGTTAATCCCACCAAAGTGTCCAATTTCAAATAGGCTTTTCAGCGAAAGCACTACAAATGATTATGTTAGGTCACCACAAAACCACAATAATCACAGCCATTTTTTCCAGCTAAAGATAGCTTCACAAAAACCAGTATAGAGATAAAATTAATCACTAACCTTCGATTATTTTCATCAGATGACACTCATAGGACTTCATGTTACACAATACATGCATGTTTTGTTTGATTAAATTCATATTTATGTAAAAAAAATCTGAGTTTACATTGAGGCGACTAGATTCACTAGCGGCAAAAACATCAAGTGACTTTGCATAGCCACATCGTTTCAACAGAAATACTCATAAATATAGATGATGATACAAGTTATACACATGGAATTATAGATATACCTCTCCTTAATGCAACCGCTGTGTCAGATTACAAACAAAAATTACGGAAAAAGAAACCCACGCTATAATCTGAGACGGCGCTCAAAAGTAAAACACCACAGCTGCAAAGATGGCGTCAACATAAACAATAAAATATATGATGAATATTCCCTTACCTTTGATGATCTACATCAGAAAGCACACCAGGAATCCCAGGTCCACAATAAATGTTTTTGTTCGAAAAAATCCGTTATTTATGTCCAAATACCTTATTTTGTTAGCATCTGGTTTACATATCCAAACGCTAATTCTGGTCAGCGTTATATCGGACAAACTTCAAAAAGTGATATTACCGGTCGAAGAAACATTTCAAACTAAGTACACAATCAATCATTAGGATGTTTTTAACATATAGCTTCAATAAAGTTCCAACCGGAGTATTCCTTCTTGTCTTCGTGAGCAATGGAACGTAAGTGACTTCCACGAGGAAAAAGCATGATCAGAAAATGGCTGCTTGATGGACACCTGACTGATTCTGCTATCATTCTCTCCCACAACATCATAGAAGTCTCATTATAATTTCTATTGATGGTTGACATCTAGTGGAACCCCTAGGCAGTGCAACATCATTAATAGCTCAAGGGGATTTCTTTAGGGACTCTGGTGAATACATACAAGCTCAGATTTCTGACTTCCTGTTTTGATTTTAACTCAGGATTTTGCCTGCCAATATGAGTTCTGTTAATCTCACAGACATAATTTAAACAGTTTTTGAAACTTTAGAGTGTTTTCTATCCAATACTAATAATAATATGCAAATATTAGCAACTATGACTGAGGAGCAGGCCGTTTGATATGGGCACCTTTCATCCAAGCTAGTCAATACTGCCCCTTCAGCCATAAGATGTTAACCAACAATGCAGTTTTAAGAAATTTGTGTTAAGTAAAAAATAGATAAAACACTTAAAATAACCAATAATTAAGGGCATCAGTAAAATAACAGTAGCGAGGCTATATACAGGGGATACCGGTACACAGTCAATGTGCGGGGGCACAGGTTAGTTGAGGTGATTGAGGTAGTATGTACATGTAGGTAGAGTTACTACGCTGCTGCTACTCTCTGTTTAAAGGGGGGTGGGGGGGGACAATGCAAATAGTCTGGGTAGCCATTTGATTAGCTGTTCAGGAGTCTTATGGCTTGGGGGTAGAAGATGCTAAGAAGCCTTTTGGAAGCTAGACTTGGCACTCCGGTACCGCTTGCCATGCGGTACCAGAGAGAACAGTCTATGACTAGGGTGGCTGGAGTATTTGACAATTTTTAGGGCCTTCCTCTGATACCGCCTGGTGTAGAGGTCCTGGATGGCAGGAAACTTGGCCCCAGTGATGTATTGGGATGTACGCAGTACCCTCTGTAGTCTACCCTCTGTAGCACCTTGCGGTCGGAGGCCGAGCAGTTGCCATACCAGGCAGTGATGCAACCAGTCAGGATGCTCTCGATGGTGCAGCTGTAGAACCTTTTGAGGATCTGAGGACCCATGCCAAATCTTTTCAGTCTCCTGAGGGTGAATAGGCTTTGTCGTGCCCTCTTCACGAGTGTCTTGGTGTGTTTGGACCATGTTAGTTTGTTGGTGATGTGGACACCAAGGAACTTGAAGCTCTCAACCTGCTCCTCTACAGTGCCGTTGATGTGAATGGGGGCGTGGTGATGATCACTGAGCTGTAGTAAATGAATAGCATTCTCACATAGGTGTTTGTCCAGGTGGGAAAGGGCAGTGTGGAGTGCAATAGAGATTGCGGCATCTGTGGATCTGTTGGGGCGGTATGCAAATTGGAGTGAGTCTAGGGTTTCTGGGATAATGGTGTTGATGTGAGCCATGACTAGTCTTTCAAAGCACTTCATGGCTACATACGTGAGTGCTACTGGTCGGTAGTATTTAGGCATGTTACCTTAGTGTTCTTGGGCACAGGGACTATGGTGGTCTGCTTGAAACATGTTCAAATCAAAGTTTATTTGTCACGTGCGCCGATTACAACAGGTGTAGACCTTACAGTGAAATGCTTACTTACAGGCTGTAACCAATGGTGCGAAAAAAGTGTGTGTGTGTGTAGGTAAGTAAAGAAATAAATCAACAGTAAAAAGACATTTGAAAAAAGAGTAGCAAGGCTATATGCAGACACCTGTTAGTCAGGCTTATTGAGGTAGTATGTACATGTAGGTATCGTTAAAGTGACTATGCATATATGATGAACAGAGAGTAGCAGAAGCGTAAAAAGAGGGGTTGGCGGGTGGTGGGACACAATGCAGATAGCCCGGTTAGCCAATGTGTGGGAGCACTGGTTGGTCGGGCCAATTTAGGTAGTATGTACAAGAATGTATAGTTAAAGTGACTATGCATATAATATAAACAGAGAGTAGCAGCAGCGTAAAAGAGGGGTTGAGTGGGGAGGCGGCACACAATGCAAATAGTCCGGGTAACCATCTGGTTACCTGTTCAGGAGTCTTATGGCTTGGGGGTAAAAACTGTTGAGGAGCCTTTTTGTCCTAGACTTGGCACTCCGGTACTGCTTGCCATGCGGTAGTAGAGAGAACAGTCTATGACGGGTGGCTGGGGTCTTTGACAATCTTTAGGGCCTTCCTCTGACACCGCCTGGTGTAGAGGTCCTGGATGGCAGGCAGCTTTGCCCCAGTGATGTACTGGGCCGTACGCACTACCCTCTGAAGTGCCTTGCGGTCGGAGGCCGAGCAATTGCCGTACCAGGCCTACCAGGGAATAGGCTTTGTCGTGCCCTCTTCACGACTATCTTGGTGTGTTTGGACCAATCTAGTTTGTTGTTGATGTGGACACCAAGGAATTTGAAGCTCTCAACCTGCTACACTACAGCCCCGTCGATGAGAATGAGGACGTGCTTTTTCTGCCCATTCCCAAAAGCATTTGGCGATTGGCATGTAAACTAGGCTATTTGGCGTGCATACAGTTAGGCCCACAGTTTATGCTTATGCACTACTGCCAGATAACCTCAATGTAGCATATAGATATAAATTGCACAAGAACTATGCATTTATGGATTTTTTTATGTATCGTTTTCTCTTTATTCAACCTGCCCACGACCCACCCGCTCTTCATCCACACAATATTTCATGACCCTAACCCGCCCGCCCCTGACTGCAGGTTATGAGTCAACCCGTGCATCACTACTAAGTGCCTTATGCATGACAGCTGTTGTAATTTACCTGCTTGTGTCACGTCCTGACCATAGAGAGCCCTCATTTTCTATGGTAGAGTAGGTCAGGGCGTGACTGGGGGTTAGTCTAGTTTATTATTTCTATGTGGGGTTCTAGTTTTGTTTTTCTATGTTGGTGATTGGTATGATTCCCAATTAGAGGCAGCTGGTAATCGTTGTCTCTAATTGGGGATCATATTTAAGTAGCATTTTTTCCACATGTGTTTGTGGGATATTGTTTATGTGTAGTTGCATGTTAGCACTCCATTGTCGTTTCGTTTATTCTTTATTGTTTTGTTGTGTGGTTCACTTACTTTAAATAAAAGATGTGGAACCCAGATCATGACCTATTTTTTTCCCCTGTGACATGAAAATGTAACATAAATACACTATCTGTTTATTTTAATTATTAGATCTGAATCAAATTAGGCCTATTTAGTGCTATTTTAAGAGGGTCCTATTAAACTGCTTATTTATAATTATTAATTATTATTATTAAATACCGGTGTTGGAGAAGATACTCTGAAAATATAGTTTAGCAAGCGACCAATTACTTCACAATGAAATAAGTTAAGCTACACTAAAGCTACTCGTAACAATTTTTTAACAACTTAACTAAAGCTACTTAAAAAAAAGTAGTTAGCTACTAAAATTACTTTGTGAAAAACTGTCATATCAAAAATTTCATAGAATACAAATTGCAAGAACAGATCACTCTGGAGTCAGATGTTAACAGGTGTAATTTAGACTATTAAAGCGAGAAAAGAAAATTCAAGTGAGATTTAGGCAGGTCTCATGCTGAAAAAGAAAGACAATTGTTGCCTACTTCACTTATATTTTAAGTAAAAAAAAGAAAGTAGGGTGCAGTTCCAATAGCTACACCACTACATGGCAAAAATGTATTTAACTACTGAAAACACTACCTAGATTTGAATTTATTTGAACTTCCACCAAGCTACTACAAAATGTAGTTTAATTACTAATTGAACTATACTGAACAAAAATATAAACGCAACATGTATAGTGTTGGTCCCATGTTTCATGAGCTGAAATATAAGATCCCAGAAATGTTCCATTATTTCTCACACATTTGTTTACATCCCAGTAAGTGAGCATTTCTCCTTTGTCAAGATAATCCATCCACCTGACAAGTGTGGCATATCAGCATGATCATTACACAGGTGCACCTTGTGCTGAGGACAATAAAAGGGCACTCTAAAATGTGCAGTTCTGTCACACAACCCAATGACACAGATGTCTCAAGTTGAGGGAGGGTGCAATTGGCATGCTGACCACAGGAATGTCCACCAGACCTGTTGCCAGAGAATTGAATGTTAATTTCTCTACCATAAGCCGCCTCCAATGTCATTTTAGAGAATTTGGCAGTATGTCCAACCGGCCTCGCAACCGCAGACCACGTGTAACCATGCTAGCCCAGGACCTCCACATCTGGCTTCTTCACTTGCAATACCATCTGAGACCAGCCACCTGGTGAGCTGATGAAACTGAGGAGTATTTCTGTCTGTAATAAAGCCCTTTTCTGGGTAAAAACTCATTCTGATTGGCTGGGCCCAGGCCCTCCCAAGCCCACCCATGGCTGCACCCCTGCCCATTCATGTGAAATCCATAGATTAGGGCATAATGTATTTATTTCAATTTACTGATTTCCTTAAATGAACTGTAACTCAGTATAATTGTTGAAATTGTTACATCCTTGTGTTCATATATTTAGTAATAACAGTAAATACATTTTATTAAAATGACCTATAATCATCTATAAATCATAAACAACAGGTGTTACATGTATCTTACGTAATTATATGCTTAATGAACCATGCAATTGTGTTTATGACCATTTTCTAAGCAGTTTATAAGAAAGTATTACTTAATGCCATTACAAATCATTAATTGTTGGTAGTTTGAAAATGTTAAAAGTTGGAACACACGGCAGTGCATGTGTGTGTGTTGTGGGCTGGGAGGTACACCACACGGCCCGTGGGAGAGGAGGAAGTGAAGCCGTAGCACTGAGGTAGAAGTGAGGAACAATGGCCCGCACACATCCTGATCCTGTGGCTGTCACACTCACAGTCACTCTACACACACACTTGTGAGTCAGGAGACACAATTCCCCCCTTCTCCCACTGTTCCAGGTTTTTGTTTCAGGCTCTGTTACTGGCTGGGCTTGTCTCTTTGGCTCAAATGCTTTTCTTTCCCTGAAAAGTATCTTGTTTATTTTTTGTAGCTTTTAAAATGTCATGTGTCCCCCTAATTTGTCAGAGTCCTAGTGAAAGCATCCAGGCTGTGTAGAGGACAACCACAATGACAAGTAAAAGTAGTAGAAGCTTCCTGTCTGGAATCTCAGGATATTTGGAGTTAAGAATGGAATGTTGAATATTCTCAGAACATCAACAATGGGAATACAGTCCACTTGTACAGACGGACCACTTTGGGACACTTTCTGAGTCAGTTGGTGCGAACACTGTACTCCCAGAAAGTATGTAAAACACAAGCAGGATTTGTAAGTTGGAAAACAAGCTCCAGCTGCTTCTGACCTCCACCCTCCATGCTCTCCCCTCCTGTGGCACTTGCCTTCCCCCCTCACCCCCAACCCCCTCAACCCCCAATGCTGTCTCAGCAGACCCCTCTCTCTCCCCTGCCCAATCTGGCAAACCATCAGGAGGACATCAGGACCTGCGGGCCCACGCAGCGTTGCACAAATCAGCAGAGAGGGGGAAACTTTCTGCTTTGAAACCCACTTTACAGAAACTCAGCAGAAATGAGTGCAGAGTTAGGAGCTAATCGGCTAGGGGCTAATGTACCCACACCTGTATCCCTCCCTCAAACCCCTTATCCCCCTGCAACCTTCCATCCACCATCCCTGTCTGTTTGGATATCTGGCTCCTCTTCCTAAACATAGCTACAAACACCCTGATATCCAGGTCAACTCATTCCAATACAAATACAAACTTCTGGTTGAGAATAGAATGTTCTGGCAATGAATCGTTGTGAGAAAGTCCTCAACATTTTCATGCTCCGTTTGCTTTGCCCAGGCCAGGGGTGTTTTCTTTGATGAGTCCTTGACAGACTGACCCCAGTAGAACTCTTTTCACTGCAGAAGACTGAAATGCAGACTCAGAAGACTGAAATGCAGACTCAGAAGACTGAAATGCAGACTCAGAAGACTGACATGCAGACTCAGAAGACTGACATGCAGACTCAGAAGACTGACATGCAGACTCAGAAGACTGACATGCAGACTCAGAAGACTGACATGCAGACTCAGAAGACTGACATGCAGACTCAGAAGACTGACATGCAGACTCAGAAGACTGAACTGGAGCTTTGCTGCTGTCAGGAGTTCAACAATGTAAAGAGGCACCAGGACCACCCATGACTTCGGCCATATAGGCAAAAATAGATAGGCTGTGATGGAGCTAGCTGTGGTCCCATTTGCGGTAGCTCACTGAACAAACACACTAAAATGCTGACAGACTGAGAAGGGAACACACAACACTGCTACTCTTACTTCTACCAGCAGAGGACGACAAAGGCCCTGTAAAAATAACAGCCAACATGACCTCCCGTTTTCCTCTAGTGTCAAACATAACATCTTCAATTACATTCATAACTAAAGAGGAAATTTAAGCAGGGAGTTATGAACACTTTCTGCCAACCAAGCATAGAGCTGTAATAAAATTTTATGGGAGAGGCCAGGGATAAAAACTGCTCATATTGAAGGATTGTGTGAGAGAGAGAACCACTAAATGTTAGATTGACAGGAAAGTGGCATATCTTTCAATAATTGAATTGTTAACTTTTGTCTTGGCTTTCAACAATACATTCCAGAACTGGCCATTGTGTGTTTGCCACGTGATGAAGACAATAACCCATAGTGAAGCCGTATTGTTCTACCAAGAGGTCACCCCACCACATGCTCTACTCCCATACTATCCCCAATGTTTTATGGACGTCAGGGACTGGTTTTAGTTTAATCATACCTTTCCTTCCTCCCTGGTCCTCGCCCCGGTCCAAAACGTAAAACAACCTCACCACTAAGCGACCATCAGCGCCACTCCTCCGCCCACTCCGGCACCTCTCCCTGCCATTCCCATGGCGACGGCAGCTAAACCGGCCAATCCCACGCAGCTGTTAGGACCTTGGCGGTCTTGAGTGACTCCGAGGTGGCATGGCCGCAGGGCTGCACAGAGTAAACAGGACGCTGGGGGATGGAGGGATGGATGGATGAGAGTGTGGAGTCAGCAGCCTGCCAGGGGGAATAGAGGAAAGACGGCAAAGCCCACAGATTCAGTGCTCACAAACAGAAGGCCGCACTGAGCTTAGTGAGGGGGAGAGAAGGCTTTGGCCTGAGATGGGTGAAGGGGGAGGCAGTCTCAGTCTTAGTGCTGGGGAATTAACTCCAGAAGAGGTACACTACATTACACTGTATCATGATGTAACATTTAGTGTGTTTGAATGACTGATCAATACATGTATTTCTAGCTAATTGTGTGTTGGGTTCCTTCAGGGGTGCACATACTGTACCTCGTAATAGTGACACATACTTGCCAAACCCAAGACTGAAAAGAAAAAACATTTTTCTCATTACTGTCCCCTAAATGATGTAGATACAGTATATCAGATCAGACCAACTAACTGGAATCCTAGAATACTATTTTGTGTCCTGTCCTGTCATTTTACTATGTCATTTTTATTTACATCACACTGTCCTCCATCACCAAATAAAATACACTTTATAGATAATCTATAAAGAAGTTATGAATTCACCAATTCTCCAGCCTAGAGGGACTGGTTGAAGAGAATGAGTAGCCAGTATTCACATGTTAAACACACCGCCTGTTTCCAATAATATGACCCTCGCGGGTGACGACAGGTTGAAAAGTGATTTAACGGAGCAGACTTTTATTACAAATCTTTTTTTGCACCATTCCCTATGCTGCTTTAAGGCATCTATCCTGGCTGTTCCAGGCTGGTGCTGGAGTCCTATACTAAATAGACCTGTTGGCTTCCGACTGCTTTCTCTCTGACACCAGTGATAGAGATAGATGAGGTGGAATGAGATGGATGATTAGGACTAAAACTATCCCTGGGATGAAGTGCTTATAAACTGGTTTATAAAAACGTTGGGGTCAGTTTAGTTTAGCCTCACTGACTTTAGGTGATTATAATGATTTCTCATAACATTCAGTACTTAGTCATACCTGACTTGCCTAGTTAAATAAAGGTTAAATCAAAACAAAAGAATACATGTTTTTGACAACAACATGTTTTGTTTTTGTGGGGGGGTTAACATTAACAATGTATACTTCAATTGATTTATAAAGGGGTTTCTGGGTAATTTATAAACCATGAATTATTTGTTTATAGATAATTTAGACTGTAAAAAAACATTGGTTAAAATAACCTTTTTATAAACCACATTATAAAAGTATTTTGAAGTATACTTTATTGTCGTGTTACCCTTTTAGTAGCTAACTCTCTGAGACGAATAATGTGGTTTCAAAGCAAATAATATCTTATTGCACAGTACCACAAACTGGTGGCAACTCAGAAAATACAAGAATAAAACAGTTATAAAATTAATAATAGATATTAATGAAAAAACAAAAGAAGACAACCAAATCACAATTCGACAGAGCAGAGCATGACAGCAAAATCGTTTCTTCTCAGTTTTAATGTCCTTCGAGAAACCATTTTCCACCAGTGGTTTTTCATTATTTTCTTTCAGAATCCACATCCAAAGCAGTGTACTTACTCTGTGTTTTGCTAGATTTTGAACCAGTCATTTGGCTTTTGTCTCTGTGTTTAATACTCCAAGGGGAGAGATGAGAGAAGGAACCAGTTCAACCAGGAAATAAAGACATACTCCGTACGTCTGTAATATCCAGCCTGATGAACTAATGACACACCTGTCTTTCTAGTCCAGCTGGAGGGAGAAATACACCACGGGGGTTGCCTGTGTGCTGCTCTTCCAATAGGCAGTTGAGCTAGAAGACATAGAGACATAATGTAAACTGTTTCAGTGGACACTACCTTGTAAAGAAAACATCTGATGCATATATAACATGTGTAAAGTACAGTTGTGCTATTAAAAACCAGGAGAGAATTGTTTGATTAACCGAAAGTGAATTAGTTGATTAATGGATTACTTATATATTTTACCTCAGTGTACCTCAGTGTAGAAAGTACAGTAACGATATCATATGTGAATTAGGAGAGAGTTACTGTAGTTGTGTGAGTGTTTCATAGAAAAGTTTAAAGGATGGATGGAGAAACGATCCGTTCGAGTTCATCTGAAATCGGTCTTATTTCACCCGGACATGTGCTTCCCCTTTCCAGGATTACTGATGCGTGTAATAAAAGGCACACTGTTAGAGTGGCTTCCTCTGAACCCTACAGCCCCAGAAACAGCCTGTAATATGATGGGAATGCTTTTATGAATTCCATATTTCAGTCAAGGGCAGAGAACCGTAGTAGGAAATGTAGACAGGTAGAGGGGCCAGGAGATCTGGGGATTACAGTGTGGCTACAGTATATCAGTGTGGCTGATATCCTCTCAGAAATGAGAGGGATTCATATTCTTAATAATACTTATATTATCAGTAGTAATATAATATAGGCTTGTATGTGATCTATGGCATTATTGTCCATAATAAAAAGTTGTTCAAAAGGGGTATTTATTGAGATAAAAAACGAACTGGATTAAAAAGCATGTCATAAAATTATTGGTAACCCTTTACAATAGGTTACATGAATTATATGTAACTATTGATTTTATTTGATTAATACTTGATGCTAAATTTAGACAAGCAGAAAGGGGATACCTAGACAGTTGCACAACTGAATTCATTCAACCGAAATGTGTCTCCCACATTTAACCCAACCCCTCTGAATCAGAAGGCTTATGCAACATGAATGGGTCTAGTTCACCTTATAGCAACTGCTCCAGATGGCTTTATGGTCCACAAGACTGCATGTCTGTAAGTGGGGAGAGCTTTAGGTTTTCATAATCACTAACAGTCCAGTTAGGGAGCATAATTAACATAATGGATGCAAGCGTCATTAAGATTGTGATTTGGGCAATCTATTTAATGAAACAGTGCTCTGGCTTGTGTCCAGTGGGTTTATGACTCTGGAGAGTTGATGGTGGGGTAATTCAGAAGACACTGACTTGGATAGCATAGAAAAGGTAGGCCTTCCTACCTACATCAATGGTATTGATACGTCCTAGGTTAATTGTCTTTAAAACAAATTATACACTGAGATACTTTCCCCTTAGGGCCACCGTACTGACCACTGGATCTGATTAGTCTAATAAGTCCACTTTATCCCCCCGTAAATACTATAACATGTTTCAACTGAATTGATTTCCATTATGCACAGTGTGCAACAATCACTGATAGCGGTACGTATTCCGATAATAAGCACAGACATCCAACCGTTGTTCCAGATAAGCATGCAGTTGCAGTTAAGTTGTGTTAGTACCTTCTGTCGAGATAATTTCCAGTTAACAACTGTCTTTGCATCGTCCATTTGTCTCAGGAAAGAGGAAGGAGAGGAGGGGTTGGTGGGGTGAGGGGAGTAGGGTTGAGAGCCAGGGAAAATTAACAGCTGTGTTTCATAGGAGAAAGAGCAGAATTTGAAGCATGCCTGATTAGAGAGCACATCAATTACTTCTCTTTCTGGTGTGTGGGGTCTGTGCTGGACTGGCCCCTGGTGTGCATGCTGAAGCAGCGAGCATGAAATGACTCTAAATTGGCCGTGTTTGCCCTCAGAGGAGCGCTCTTTTAGATGCTATCCCGGTCCCACAGGGAGGTGGTCCACAGGGTCACTGCTTATTCAATTAGTCCTGAACCCACGGCTCCACAGCTCCCCAAACTGGCTCCAAACTGAACAGAACAAGGGAGGGGGGACCGGGAAAGAGTGTGAGAGAGAGGAGAGATAGTGTGGAGAAATTGGCGGGTTGGGAAGTGGTGGGTGGGCAGTTTGAAAATTATGTTCAGTGTGGTTTAATTTATATTTTACTAAAGAGCGATGAGTGAACAGAGCCGCCGAGAGCAGAGAGAATGCTGGGGATGTGTATAACTAAGCTGGTATTACCTACAAACTACAGAGAAAACATACTTGTTTCTGGCAATAATTTAGGTCAACGACTTGATAATATTTACTAGAGTCTTCTGTATATCATGCCATTGTCATACACTGCAGAACTGGATTTCAGCTATGTGCTATTGTCTCATATCAGTCATTACCCAGTGCAGGTTGGGCCTGTAACCAGAGGGTGGCGCTTTGATGACACATGCTAACTGGCTGTTTATGACTTCAAAGCCCAGATGATGAGAGGTGCACTGATTCCAAGAACCAAAACATTATTCTTCCTTCTGCGAAGTCCACCAGATTATAAAGAACATGTGAAGACAATTATATAATTATATACACCGACATTGCAGTTTACAATATTCGTCATCTGTGATTCAGAATTAGAAGTTTTAAATGCAGTAATCCCATTTATACTGTACCCCTGAGAATCTAATATAGTTTGGTTAGAGAGGTTTCCAGAGTCCATTTTTTTCTCAGGGGAAGTTCTTGACTTCACCCTGAAACACCAAATAGGATGTGAATAGCAAGATATAAAAACAATGCTTTCCCATCCCATCCCACCTCAGCCAACAGCCAATCTCACATCCCAACTATAATACACAGACTGTCTCAGCCTGGATGTCATTGCCAAAGGTCTGCTCTTTCGCTGCCTGTAGGAAAAAGATGAATATTCTTGTGCAACGGACGGTGAATTTATAGACATTGACACTTAGACTAAACAAGGTGGAGGTGATGACAGGGTCTGTAGAATCTGACCGTAGATGGTCATGGTTCGTCCTGCCTGCCACCGGTCTATGTCACTGTATGGGTAAATAAATGCCTATGGCCGTGGCATTCTAGCTGTCCTGTGCCACGTATACCTACCTCTGCTATAGCACAAAATGTGTCACTCTACGTGGGAATGAAGATACACCCGTTAATGACGGCTACGATTTTACGCCACTATGTCCCTCTCTCAAATACCTGTGACCCCCTCAGTTTCTCCCACATCATGTGACTGATGATGCATTTGTTGTCCAAGGGGTGCTGAGTAATGTTTCGTGGACAGACGCACGTACAATAAATGGCATCATAGCGCCTGTCAATAGACTGTGAGATGCGACGACTAACAAGGAACTTTGTTCTGGTACTCAGATTTTTCGTCACGATTTCACAGGTGCTCGCATCTTTAGAATGGCGGAAGCGGAGGGAACATTTGCCCCGAAGACTTGCCTGAAACTTGCATAGACATGAGGGTAAAGTTGGCGCCCTGTTTACGGTCTTCATTCTAATATATTTTCTAACGCTTCTGCCCACAGAACAGTCCAGTCAAAATATTTTTTTTTAAAGTGTGATTTTTATAATCAATGTTATTTCCTGATAGCTGTTGGTTGAAAATACAATTTACACAGGACCTTCTAATCAGAATGTTTGCCTGGGTGGGAGTTTCGGCTTGCCTGGTAAATTTGTTAATAGACCAATAACAGCTAATTTTACGTTTTCCCTTCTGCACTCAGACCACTCCCAGACATTCATAGCAAAAGTTTTGCTTGAGAAATAGTTTTTTGCTAAAAATTTGAATGGATTTTAATGGAATTTATGGAAAACTATTACAGTAGGTACTTAATAGATGGGTTAGCTGACAACGTCACGGAAACTATGCACATATTTCAATGGGACAGAAGTCTGTACAAATAGCTAGAAACAATGACAAGAAAAGTATTAATAGGATCATCATCTAATTGGCCTTCTCATAACTCTTACAGAATTTCCACGTGGATGGGATATTGGAAATTTTATCAAAGATAATTTATTTTTAACTCAAGACAAAATAATTTATAACTGAATTTTTCCAGTACAATAAAGGTTCAGCAAATCCCCTTATTGTTTGGGATACCTTTAAATGTACCTTCAGAGGTCGTTCAATTCAATATTCATCAATAATAAAAAAGCAGTTTCTGGCTAAAGAGACAAGACTAACAAGGGAAATACATGGACTAATAGTACAGGAAGATAGCAATAAAAACAATAGTAGAGAGATACAAAATAAGTTGGAGGAAAAACAAAAAGAACTTGAGGAACTTATTCAATAATGATCTAATGTAATCTATTACAGAAATAAAGCAAACTGGATGGAATATTGAGAAAAATTCACCAAATTCTTCCTGAATCTCCAACACAGGAACGCTACCAAAAATAATTTGTAGAAATAATTTGTCATCTTTGATTCTCCGAATTATTTTTTAAAAGAGTAAGCTCAATATTTTCCTTCTCATCTTCACCGTCTGAGGGACGATTACTGTAAGGAATGTAAGATTACTGTAAGGACTGTAAGGAAAAAACTAAAAATAACAAATGTACAAAAAGTTCAGTGCGAAGGACAAATTACAGAGGAATAACTTTGAGGCTATTATATACTTTTATATACTTTTTTATAAGCTCCATTGTTAGATTGTTTTAACTACTCCTATATAAATGGTAGTCTGTCAGGTACTCAGCAGGAAGGTCTGATTTCTGTATTATTAAAACAAGACTCAGACTGGGTCTTTATATTTGCCATCTATCTAAAAAACTGGAGGCCCCTTACACTTCATTGTTGTGATGCAAAACTACTAGCGAAATCCATAGCACTCAGAATTAAAAGGTTTTTACCAGGTATTGTTCATCCTGATCAGACAGATTTCTTACATTGAGGATACATTGGAGATAATATACGACAACTACTAAAAATAATAGAACAACATGAAACATCTAAGAAGCCAGGCCTGGTATTTATAGTGGATTTTGAAAATACCTTTGATAAAGTAAGTGTCACGCCCTGACCTTAGTTATCTTTGTTTTCTTTATTATTTTGGTTCGGTCAGGGTGTGATGAGGGTGGTATGTGTGTTTTTGTCTTGTCTAGGGTTTTGGGTATGTCTAGGTGTGTGTGTGTTGTCTAGGCATTATGTAGGTCTATGGTGGCCTAGATTGGTTCCCAATCAATCTATTTAGGTTGCCATTTTCCAGTTTGGTTGGTGGGTGATTGTCTATGTGATGTTGCATGTCTGCAATCGTTATATTTAGCTTCACGTTTGTTTTGTTGTTTTGTATTAGTTTGTTAAGTGTTCTTCGTTATATTAAAAGATGTATTCCAATCGCGCTGCACCTTGGTCCACTCCTTTAAATGGCTGTGACAGTAAGACTGGATTTTATTTATAAATGCCTGGATTTTTTCAATTTCGTAAAATGGGTAAAAGTCATGTATAGCAACCCCAGATGTAAAATAGTAAATAGCGGCTCTTTCTCAGAGTTTTGAATTGTCAAGAAGAGTTTAACAAGGATGTCTGCTGTCACCATATCTATTCGTTACTGCCATCGAAATGCTAGCTATTAAAATCAGATCCAATAACAACATTAGAGGATTAGAAATCCAAGGCTTAAAAACAAAGCTGTCTATGTATGCCAATGACTCAAGTTTTATATTAAGTCTGCAAGCTAGATCCCTGCAATGTCTCATTGAAGATCTAGATAACTTTTCTGTACTCTCTGGACTAAAACCCAATTATGATAAGTGTACAATATTATGTTTTGGATCTTTCAAAAATACTTTTACATTACCCTGCAGTTCACCTATAAAATGGGCATACTTGGTATTCATATCACAAAATATATAAATGAGCACTCCACAATGAATTTTAATTGAAAACTTTAAAAATAGACAAGATCCTGCAACCATGGAGAGGTGAATACCTGTCTATTTATGGAAAAAATTGTCCTGATTAACTCCTTAGTCATATCTGTCACGTTCTGACCTTAGTTCCTTTGTTATGGCTTTATTTTAGTTTGGTCAGGGCGTGAGTTGGGGTGGGCATTCTATGTTTTTTCTATGTTTTGTTCTATTGTCCTTTTCTATGTGTTTGGCCTAGTATGGTTCTCAATCAGAGGCAGGTGTCAGTCGTTGTCTCTGATTGGGAGCCATATTTAGGTAGCCTGTTTTTCATTGTGTTTTGTGGGTGATTATTTTCTGTGTAGTGGATGTCACCTTACAGAACTGTTGCGTTTCGTTCTCCTTTGTTATTTTGTTCAGTGTTCTATGTTTAATAAATATAATGCTGAACACTTACCACGCTGCGCTTTGGTCCTCACCTCATTCCAACGACGAGCGTTACAATATCTTAGTTTACTCACTTACTTATGGCGTTGCCTACTTCTGATGATTCATTTTTGAAATCATATGAGCAAAAAGATTTAGCTTTATCTGGGATGCTAAACCAGACAAAATAAAGCATGCCTATCTATATAATGAATATGAATTGGGTGTGTTGAGATTATTAAATATAAAAGCACTAAACCTCTCTCTAAAAGCTTTGCTTATCCAAAAGTTTTACTTGAACCCTAAATGGTTCTCAAGTAGATTACTAAGAAAAGCTTTGTTTAAAAATGGCCTTTTTGCCTTTGTGTAGATTGCCATGTTTTCGATTAATTGAAAATGATTTTCTTTTCAAAGTCTCAAAGTCTCTCTTATTATTGTACAGAATTGTTGCCACCAACAAAATGTTGAATATTTGGAGCATACATTCATTGCTGCTCTGCAGATTTTGATACAGGATACAGAATCAATAGACCATTTATTTTTGTACTGCCCTCAGGTAGCCTGTCTGAAAATGCATAACATTGATCTAAAATTGAACCTATAAATAGTTTTGTTGGGAGATCTGGAGAGACCTGGTCAGTCAATGACTAATATACTTGTCACGATCGTTATGAGACGAATGAGTGGACCAAGGTGCAGCGTGGAAAAAAGACATCTTCTTTTAATGAAGAAAAACAAACACTTACTAAACGAACAAAAAACAAACGTGAAGCTAAAACGAACTAAGTGCACACATGCAACATAGAATTACAATTACCCACAAAACCCAAATGCCTATGGCTGCCTTAAATATGACTCTCAATCAGAGACAATGAACCACAGCTGCCTCTAATTGAGAACCAATCTAGGCAGCCATAGACATACAAACACCTAGACAAGGCACTGACCCATTAAACGTACAAAACCCCTAGACAATCCAAAAAACACATACATTCCCCATGTCACACCCTGACCTAACTAAAATAATAAAGAAAACAAAGATAACTAAGGCCAGGGCGTGACAATACTAATACTCGTAGTAAAAGTTTTTATCTTCAACTCGCAATCTGTGGATTATTTTCAATTAGATAGATTCAAATTGTATGTTAAACATCACAGCATAGTTGAAAGATACAGTTGAAGTCGGAAGTTTACATACACCTTAGTCAAATACATTTAAACTCAGTTTTCCACAATTCCTGACATTTAATCCCTGTAAAAAATCCCTGTCTTAGGTCAGTTAGGATCACCACTTTATTTTAAGAATGTGAAATGTCAGAAAAAATAGCAGAGAGAATGAATTATTTCAGCTTTTATTTATTTCAGCACATTCTCAGTGGGTCAGAAGTTTACATACACTCAATTAGTATTTGCTAGCATTGCCTTTAAATTGTTTAACTTGGGTCAAACGTTTCGGGTAGCCTTCCACAAGCTTCCCACAATAAGTTGGGTGAATTTTGGCTCATTCCTCCTGACAGAGCTGGTGTAACTGGGTCAGGTTTGTAGGCCTCCTTGCTCACACACGCTTTTTCAGATCTGCCCACACATTTTCTATAGGATTGAGGTCGGGGCTTTGATGGCCACTCCAATACCTTGACTTTGTTGTCCTTAAGCCATTTTGCCACTTTGGAAGTATGCTTGGGGTCATTGTCCATTTGGAAGACCCATTTGTGACCAAGCTTTAACTTCCTGACTGATGTCTTGAGATGTTGCTTCAATATAGCCACATAATTTTCCTACCTCATGATGCCATCTATTTTGTGAAGTGCACCAGTCCCTCCTGCAGCAAAGCACCCCCACAACATGATGCTGCCACACCCGTTCTTCATGGTTGGGATGGTGTTCTTCGGCTTGCAAGCCTCCCCCTTTTTCCTCCAAACACAACGATGGTCATTATGGCCAAACAGTTCTATTTTTGTTTCATCAGACCAGAGGACATTTCTCCAAAAAGTACGATCTTTGTCCCCATGTGCAGTTGCAAACCGTAGTCTGGCTTTTTTATGGCGGTTTTGGAGCAGTGGCTTCTTCCTTGCTGAGCGGCCTTTCAGGTTATGTTGATATAGGACTCGTTTTACTGTGGATATAGATCATTTTGTACCTGTTTTTTCCAGCATCTTCACAAGGTCCTTTGCTGTTGTTCTGGGATTGATTCGCACTTTTCGCACCAAAGTACGTTAATCTCTAGGAGACAGAATGCGTCTCCTTCCTGAGCGGTATGACGGCTGCGTGGTCCCATGGTGTTTATACTTGCGTTCTATTGTTTGTACAAATGAACGTGGCACCTTCAGGCGTTTGGAAATTGCGCCCAAGGATAAAGCAGGCTGATTTCTTTTGATTTTCCCATGATGTCAAGCAAAGAGGCACTGAGTTTGAAGGTAGGCATTGACATCCACAGGTACACCTCCAATTGACTCAAATTATGTCAATTAGCCTATCAGAAGCTTCTAAAGCCATGACATCATTTTCTGTAATTTCCCAAGCTGTTTAAAGGCAGTCATTTCAGTGTATGTAAACTTCTGACCCACTGGAATTGTGATGCAGTGAATGATACGTGAAATAATCTGTCTGTAAACAATTGTTGTAAAAATTACTCGTGTCATGCACAAAGTAGATGTCCTAACTGACTTGCCAAAAGTATAGTTTGTTAAAAAGAAATTTGTGGAGTGGATGAATAACGAGTTTTAATGACTCCAACCTAAGTGTATGTAAACTTCCGACTAACTGTATGGTGCTTAGAAATCCGAAGAGGGTGGCCAGCAGAGATAGGTGGGATGGGCTGAGGGAAGCTGAATGTTGGGATGTGGAATTGGAGACAAGAGGGAGTGGAGTTGCTGGGTGGGGCATAAAATGACGGTCAAAGATAAAAGTAAAAAAATAAAAAATAAAGTCACAATAAGACAAAACAAGAAGTAAGTTTGAATGACACCGAGGGACAGTGTTTTTACAGCTAATACCTGTTTGCCCGAGGCTGATGCCGTGCAGTTGTTTGTACACATGCATATACACGGACACACACACACACATGTAAATAGTGCCATACATGCACTCAAACATATTCAGTTGGCCTTGCTGTTATGATTTCTGTTGTCCTTGATGTCTTTTTTTGTTGTTGCATGGTTGTTTTCTGTTTTTTCCTTTGTCTTTGTCTTTTTTCTCTTTTGTTCATTTTGTTATTTGTTGGTGCATTGGGGGACGGGGGACGTCTCGGATGGTTCATGGGCAGCTCTTGGGGAACTGTGGGGGGATCTTGGAGGGCTGGTGGCCTGGTGGTTGAGATTGTGGGCCTGTGGCTGATAGGTCGCTGGTTCGGGTCCACATTTTTGACCTTGTGGGAGATCTGTCGGCGTGCCCTTGAGCAGGACGTTGACCCTGGTTGCTTCTGTGTGTCGCTCTGGATGGGAGTCTGTTAGATGACTAATGTGATGTAGTTGTTGAGCGGCTTCACTGCATGTAGATTGTATGTTTAAATATTCAATAATAAAAAATAACAGTGACAAGAAACTCCCATTTGGGGAATCGAAAGTGACTCGTTTCAACTAGTTTAATCTTGTTCTTGATACCATGTCTTGTTTTAAGATGTTTTGACTGATTTCATGTCAATGCTAATATGGCAAAAATTCGCTAGCTAGCTAACCAACAACTGTAACAATGTATTTGAGAGACAACAAGTGCTCATTGTGCAAATGTATGCATGTTTTCAATAAAAATTTGCGACAAAATATAGTTGACATGTTATCAACAATCTAAGCCAACCCTGTTTGTTTTGCCCCATAGTTGCACACACGTCGGTTTGGTTGCTAAACAACTGACCCGTCTATTGTTACCCAGAAGTGATTTGACATAGATATAAAAACGGCTGCATTGGGCCTTTAATCAAGCACCTGATGCAATTATGCAAGATTTTTGTTCGGTGTTTCCAAGAGTAGGTGCTGTGACAGGCAGAGTGCATCGGTTTATTTTCCCAAGCATTTGAGTCCATCAAGAAACAGTGATGTCTAGCTCTAGACTCATTCTATGATACATTCTCAAAAGTACGAGACAATGAGTCAAAACCCTTAATAATATTCAATTTTCATCACTGCATGTGTCTGGAAAACAAGCTTCGAAAATCAAAAATCCACTTTTAAAAATCCACGAAAATCAAAAATCCATTAACCTGCCTGCACTGTTGGAACACTGTACTTTCTATGGGAAAATCAAGGGAAAATGTTGAGCTGTTACTTTGCTGCAAGCAGCTGAATCATCTGAATAAGAAGACTAGAGAAACCCCATCAGAATCAAGTACAAATGACTGTGGTCCTCGAGAGCCAAGTTTGAGGTTTCATTCAGTGGGGGAGGCCAGAGTCCTGCCAAGCAGCCAGACTGAGGCAGACTGGGCAGTCCAGAATGCAGTACTTACCGGAAATCATGGCAGTTATGATTGAGTTCCTGTTGTTGACAGCTTTTTTTCCAGTAGAGCAGGTTTCTGCCAGGTTTCTTTTTTTTCTCTGGCAGCATTTAGAGCACAGAGCACAGAGCACAGAGCACAGAGCACAGAGCACAGAGCACAGAGCACAGAGCGACCACTGTGGACGCCGTTTAGTAGTGTGCTGTGGGCCACGAGAGCACTGGGCTTTGCACCAATACTCTCAACCCCAATGTTATATTGTATTCTTTACTGAACAGGGTTCATATCATATTTTGTCCCTAACAGTTCTGTGGTAAATCACTCTTGTTTGCTGCTAAGGTTCTGTGACATCTGTGAACACAGCATCATTCACATCACAAGTTCCATCACACTCCCTTTTAGTACAAACAGGGGAAACATCTCCCTTTGGCCCCACCAGCTGTACTCTGAGGATCTCTACAGTAGAGCCCCACCAGCTGTACTCTGAGGATCTCTATAGTAGAGCCCCACCAGCTGTACTCTGAGGATCTCTATAGTAGAGCCCCACCAGCTGTACTCTGAGGATCTCTACAGTAGAGCCCCACCAGCTGTACTCTGAGGATTCCTACAGTAGAGCCCCACCAGCTGTACTCTGTGGATTCCTACAGTAGAGCCCCACCAGCTGTACTCTGAGGATCCCTGGATCCCTACAGTAGAGCCCTCCTGATTGTACCGGATCCTGAAGGCCTTTCAGTACTACGCCCTGCTAGCCCCTGCTGGCCCCTGCTGTGGCTTCTGTTCACAGTGGAGCTGGCCGGCCGCAGAGCCCAGAGGATAGTAAATCATCCAATAGAGATGGAAACATTGCAGTTGGGAGGAGGAAGGCTAACTATGTGGGATGGGAGCGGGGGGTTAGAGGGTGAGAGGTACTCTACTGTAGTAGGCCTATGCTGTTGGCTACTCTCCCAGCCACATACACACACACAGTCCAGCCGGTGCTGGTGCCTGAAATGAAATATGTTTGTGTGTGTACACCAATGGCCTGAAAGTTGTGTTTGTTGTACCGTCTGTTGTAGCTAGCGCTAGCTGTTGCCGTCTGGGTATAGTCCTCTGGTCACAGCTGCACAGAAGTGTGTGTGGCCCTCCCTGCCAGAAATAATAATAATAATAAAACATAGAGGCCCTTCCATAAACTGTACTCCCTCCTCTCCTGAGATGAATTCTGTGGAGAAATTATATTTCAAGTTCTGAAAAAGGTTAGATAAGTAGCAGTTTTTTTCTTCAGAATGTCACTTTTGAAAGCATCTAACATTTTAGTCCATTTGTTGGGACCCCTGGGGGTTTGATGGGACCCCTGGGGGTTTGATGGGACCCCTGGGGGTTTGTTGGGACCCCTGGGGGGTTTGTTGGGACCCCTGGGGGTTTGAGCTGAAATGCAATTCAT